>NW_027556180.1:74172681-74865181 GCF_003287225.1 Phascolarctos cinereus | reverse complement strand
AAAAAATTGAAAAACTACAACATCCCTTCCTATTACAATAGAAAACATAGGAATAAATGGAGCCTTTCTTAAAATGAGAAGTAGTATCTATCTAAAGCCATCAGCAAGCATTACTTGTAATGAGAACGAACTTGAAATGTCCTAAAATAAGTTCAGGAGTGGTGCAAGGATGTCCATTATCATCATTATTATTCAATATTGTACTAGAAATGCTAGCTACAGTTAAAAAAAGAAAAAGAAATTCAAAGAACAAAAATAAGCAATGAGGAAACAAAACTACTATTCTTTGCAGATGATATAATGGTGTACTTAAAGAACTCTAAAGAAATAACTCAAAAACTAACTGAACATTGAACACATTTAGTAAAGTTGCAGGACATAAAATAAATACACATAAATCAACACGTTCTATATACTACTAAGAAAACCCAGAAGCAAGAGATAGAAAGAGAAATTACATTTAAAATAACTACAGACAATATAAAATACTTCTGAGTCTACCTGCCAAGACAAACCTAGGGACTGCATGAACACAATTACAAAACACTTTTCACACAAAGACAGACAGACCTAAACAATTTGGAAAACAGTAACTGATCATGTGTAGGACAAGGCAGTACAATAAAAATGACAATGCCACCATAGCTAATTTACTTATTCAGTGTTATGCCAATCAAACTACCAAATAATTATTTTATAGAGCTAGAAAAATAACAACACTTATCTAGAAGAAGAAAAGTTCAAGAATACCAAAAGGATTAAAGAAAAAAATGTGAAGGAAGGCAACCAAGTAGTACCAGAATTCAAACTACATTGCAAAGCAGTAATCATCAAAATAATCTGGTAATGGCTAAAAAATAGAGTGGTGGCTCAGTGGAATAGATTATGTATACAATACATAGTAGTAAATGACCAGAGTAATCTAGTGTTTAGTAAACCCAAAGAGCTAGGCTTTTGGGGTAATAACTCACCATTTGAGAAAAATTACTAGGAAAATTAGAAAGTAGTTTGACAAGAACTAGGCATAGACCAACATCTCACATCACATACAAAGATAAGGTTAAAATGGCTAAATGATTTAGACATACAGTATGATACAAGAAAACATGAAAAAAAGTACCTCTCAGATCTATAAGAGGAAAATTTATGACCATACAAGAGATAGAATTAATTATGGGAAGTATAATAGATAATTTTGATTCCATGAAATTAAAGAACTTTTATATTCAATAAAAGGTATAAGGAATAAAGGAAGCTGGCTAAAAAGCTGTTCACAGCAAATTTCTCAGATAAAGGCCTCATTTCTCATATATAGGCAATTGAGCCAAATTTATAAAAATAAGAGCTAGTCCCAAGTTGACAAATGGTGAAAGGATATAAACAGTTTTCAGAAGAAGAAGTTAAAGCTATCAATAGTCATATAAAAATATTATAAATCACTAGTAAAACAACTCTGATATCACCTCACATCAATTAGATTGGCTAAAAAGACAGAAAAAGAAAATGACAAATCCTAGAGAGGATGTGGAAAATCTGGACACTTATCACTGTTGCTGGAACTGTAAACTAGTTCAACTATCCTAGAGAACAATTTGGAGCTATGCATAAAGGGCTATAAAATTTTGTATACCTTTTCTCCCAGCAAGATCACTACTAAGGCTGTATCCCAAAGAGATCACAGAAAAAGGAATGGGACTTATTTGTACAAAACTATTTATAGCAGCTATTTTTGTGACAGCAAAGAATTAGAAATTGAAGGGATCCCCATTAATGGGGGAATAGCTGAACAAGTTATGGTATACAATTGTAATGAAATATTGTGCAATAAGAAATGATGAGACGATTGCTTTCAGAAAAACCTGGAAAGACTTATGTGAATTAATGCAAAGTGAAGTAAACAGAACCAGGAGTACACTGTAGACAGTTACAGCAATATTGTAAGGATGATTAACTGTGAAAGACTTAGCTATGCTGATCAAGGCAATGATCCAAGATAATTCCAAAGGACTCATGATGAAAAATGCTCTCTACTTCCAGAGAGAAACGGATCCACTCTGAATGCAGAATAAAGCATATTTTTTATTTTAATTTTTCTTCATTTTGTCTGTGTTTTGCAACAAGACTAATAAGGCAATATGTTTTGCATGACTTCACATACATAACTGATATCAAAATGCTTGCCTTCTCAAGGATGGGAAGGGAGATAGAAAATTTGGATCTCAGATTTAAAAAAAAAAGAATGTTAAAAATTTTGTGTGTAATTGGAAAATATTTAATGAAATAAATAAAATACATATTTTAAAAACTTATGGTTTAAATAGTTGTCAGAGTCACTCAGCCAGGATGGCAAATATGGGACTTTAACCCATGTCTTTCTGATACTAAGTCCGATCCTTTATCTAATACGCCTTATTGCCTCTCTCTAGAACATTAACGCTACATGATGAATTTCTACCTCCCATACCATGAGAAATGAGTCATATTTTTACTCAAAATATAGAGCAGATCAACTTAGTCTCTCATATTTTAGCTGGACATTTCAAAATAATTTCCTTTTTTGACCTGTTATCAAGCTAACAGAGTATTTCCAACTAGCAATTTCCCTCTATACATAAGTAAGAGGTGAAATAGGGACCTATTGTTGAAACATGAGTTAACCTACAATTAACATTGAGGGTCTAGACCTGTAGAATTACATTTTCTGCTTTTACATCAAGTTAGCTGAAGATTTCCCCAAACACTCAATAATAGTGATCATCTAGAATAAATAACAGAGCATGATACCCAAACTTGTCCCCCCTCCATAATCTCCCACCCACCCAATCACCAAAATAGTCATGAAACCTACAATTGTAAAAAAAAAAATGCCTAGGCTTCACAAAATGAGTAAAGTGTTTTTGGAATGAAAAGAAAAAAAAATATCTTACCAAAATGAGACAGTAATTCACTATGCTAGAGAATAGTTCACTAATCGTGATTTTTGCAATAGAATTAGCAAGGCCACCATCATGGAAAGAATGTCTATCAGAGTCATTTAATTTCACTCTATTCTCCAAACACAAATTGCATCCACAAAGAGAAATAGGGTGAGTGAATGTGGATGACCATGAATAAATTTTGAGCATTAGAAGAAAGCACAAAAGAATCACCAAAGTGAATCAGGAGTGTTATGTTAATATTTAAAAGACAATATATGATAACCATTATTTCCAACTAATGGCCCAAATGAATGTGCCTGAAAATGTGCCTAAAAGTGGAGCTTTATGAAAACAACAACAACAAATCCAAAGCTATAAGGCTGACAAGGTAAATTTACTCTCTCCATTTTACAAAGGATGAAATTCTGACTCAGAGGTTAAACAAAGTTGCTCAAAGTTAGGGTATCATGTCTCCAAATGCCAAGTAAACAATGTCATGAACCCTTAGAGTATATTCATTCTATTAGAATGCTAGGTTGAACATCCGAGTGTTCAATGTATTATAGGAATTTAGATTTATAATCGTAAAGAACCTTAAATGTCACTTATAAGGGACGCAATCCCTATATTTTACAGATAAGAAACTAATGGATTGCAGCAAAGTCCTACTCATGAAAATGATGTGTAGTAATCAGCTATTTACGATAGAACTCCATAAGGATGGCTACTAAGACTATAGGCAAGGCTTTCCAGATGGCCACTGTCCTTATTTAATACGGGTACATATTTGAGACTTCTTTCTATTTTCCTGTAAATAAAATGGTATATCTTGAGCTTTGTGAGCCTGGAGGCTTAGAAGGTAAAGTAGGTGACCATACCCTGAAGTGTGTCATATAGTGAAGTTCCCAGATGCTTTGGGTGCTGAGCCAAAGAAAATGTGACTTTCCTCCAAAGAATACCTGGGCCATTTACTAAAGATGGTACCTCTGAGTCCAAATACAGCACTTCCCTCTGTAGTATTTCACATTTTACATGAATAGTGGTATCTTTCCAATACTAGCATATGCTACATACTTCTAGTATCATTTTATAAAATATGTGGCAGATGGGGAGATACAAGGATGCTGACCCAAAAGAATAAGTGAAATACTAATGTAAAATCAGTGAACAAGTATTTATTAAACACCTACTATGCGCTAATCATTGTGCTACAGATGCTTTTTAATACAAAAGACAAAAGAATCACTAATGCAATTTGTTCCCTATTTGCCCAGGTCTTGTTATACATCTTTAACTGTGACAATAGCTTGTACACAAGGTTGATGTCATCAGGTTCAAGCTGGAAATGATAAGAAGGTTATGTCATGTCTTTCTGATTTCATTCTTAACTAGTATCTAAACTGCCCTCAGGGTAATATATAATGTCCAAAACAAGATTTAACACAGGAGCCATCTTTGAGCTCCCTTGGCTGCTCCTCATTCCAGAAATTATTGGACAAAATTATAATGAAAGAGAAAAAGAAAAAAAAAAGAAATAAAACTCTCAATGTGATAAGGAAAAGTTAAGACTGACATCATCTCTATGCCATTGCTATTTTTTAGTAGAATAGTCAAAAGAAGTTACTTTGTAGAACAATACAATAACTGTAAACTATCCCTTCATAATTTTTGGTGAGACTGTCAAAGATAGAGGGAGCATTTCCTAAACAAATATTCACAGTATATATTTTGCAGTGGAAAGTGTCCACATCCAATTTCCAGCCACTGAATTCCAAGCTGCAATTATGAACTTCTAAACCTTGGATAAGGACCACCTGTGACTGGAACAAAGTGAATAAAATATATTCTTGGCTGTGTGCGTGTGCGTGTGTGTGTGTGTGTGTGGTGTCTGGGTCTATTTTGGGGGAGATCTCGGGCATAAGTCTGCTTCTGGGGTGACCAGCAAGTGACAGATGAGAAGGAAAGTTGAGAACATGCTATTCTAACTACCTATTTTTGCTATACAGGTGCTAAGCCTATATGATTCCATGTTACTATATAACTGAAAGACCAGTCATCACCCCCTCAATTTAGTGTCTGGGTGCCTATCTACTGTTACCACAATTTAGTTACATCTCTAACTAGACCACCTAAATTATAAAACAAGCCCTACACTTGATAAGTAAAGTGGACTAAACTGGGAGTTCCAACCCTGTAACTGTTGATACCTATAATTTGGCAACTATTGAGTTTAAATGGTTAAAAAAAAGAAATATTATTTTCGAAGTCTCCATATAAGCCATTCATCGCATTATCTTCAAGCAGGCTGAAATGTTATAGTATAAACCTAAAATCTTAATATATTTTTTCAAAATAAGACCATGTAACTTTTAACAATTCCCCTGAAATATTCTGTAATTTCTTTTCCCCCATTGCATATTCTTTTAATATATTATCCTTTCAGAGGTTAGTAGAGCCTCATATTAAAATATGTCCCTGATTTCATAGATATTCCTGAATATAATAATAGCAATAATAATAATGTCAATACACCCATGATTTCTTATCTTTACATTACTTTTTGTGTGCAAGTATTTGCTAGAAACCTAATATTTACTTAATGATTACATTTATATGATCATAGTTTGGAATTATTCAAATCTTAGAGGAATAGCTAACTGGAAAACAATGGACAACAAATATTTGCATCATCCTAATATTTGCAAAAGATCACAGACCTTTAGCAATAAAACTGAGCTTTGAGAGATTTGTTAAACCATTACTTTCTTGTATGGTCAATAGTACATAAAGGTTAAGAACTTAGCAACCTTACTATTTTTTTAAAAATCATATTCTATTAACATTGGAGTTAAAATGAGCTAATATATCTTATCCTGCTAACAAAAATGGAATTAGCTATCTGCTTACTGCAAGCATCCTAACTCTTTCCAATTGCTATGGGTTATTCAGTATTATTGCCATGTCTCCTTGGCTTATAGCCTACTATACAGTGAAGGGAGGACCTGCTATGTGCTAAACACTGGGTAATCAAAGAATCTTAGACAAAAAGAGACCTCAGACGTTAGGTAGGCTAACTTCTACATGGATCAAGAAACTCTCCTTGAATATCCCTGGGGAAAAAAAAAAGATTATCTAAAAATTAATCCAAAGAATCATACAAATTTTACTAATCAACCTTATTCTAATCAGGAAGTTCTATAAAAAATTAAATGTTGAACCCTTTTGCTTATTATTTAAGCTCATTGTTTTATATCACCGATGCCTGCACTTGGGGTTATAGACTGGAAATCTTACCCTCCATGGGATCCTCTTTACTGTTTATGTCCCCACCTTTGACACTTACTAGTTTAATGTCCCTAGGTAGGTAACTTGGGCTCTGTGTGTCTCAAGCAATGCTGTAGGACATTTCCTCTCCTTACAGAGGGGTTGCTATTTGAGTTAGCAGAGGAAATCCCCACATTGGTGAAAGGAGATAATACATGTAAAACTATTTGCAAATCTTAAAATGTTATATAATAACAATTATTATTATCCTTATCCTTATTATACTTCCATTTAGTATTCCTCTAAGGGATAACTAGAGGACCACCTTCCTCATAATCTGCTTTCTTAAACCTATTCACCAAATGACCTATCTATTCAGTGGCCAAGGTAATCATCTTATGTTAGTTGTTATAACATCCTCACTATTTCTCTCAAAATTTACACGTTATTTTATCTTCTATAGGAACACACAAATTATCACCATAGTCTCTTTCCTTTTAGTGAACAGATGCTTCTTGCCCTAATGGAAATAGTCTTACTAAAAAGCAGAATCAAACACCAATTCTAGAATTTAATCTATCCACATAAAAACCAATACCTTCATGTTAAAAACAAAAAGTAGTATTTCTCTGACTGATTCCATCTGAATCTGATATTTTTAGCACAGACTTTTCTCAAATAATTTCTCTTTAAAATATGGATATTGCTGGAATCATTGCTAGCATGAACACAGGATGATGTTGTGCTTCATTTCCAGTGTAAACAAGAGGCTTTTTAGTCCTTTTGTCAAACAGATTGTGTTCCACAGCAATCCCTGAACCAGTCTATTTAAACCCACTTGTGGGTTACTAAGCCCTTGGAGTGGTTGAAGAATGTCTTCTCCAGTGTCAGAAAGGGAATTCCAAGAATGAGCACATGTCTGTCGTCTAGGTCAAGATGAATGTCAAGGTCAATGAAGGGTGAAACATGATGGTAGGGGTCTGAAATGAAACAACAGGTGCTCAGCATGTCATACTGAAGTAAAGGAGGGAAGATAAGCCATGAAGCAGGAAAGACTGCAATGGCAGAGAAATGGGGGAAAAGCCCCAGGCACCTCCCTAAAAGAAACAGATCTCATACATAAAGCTGTATCAGAACTAGTACTGGAAGGACAAACATCTGTCTGCATAAACGAGTTGCTTTTCAAAATCTCAGTGAAGTAACAGGAGCCTATTTGAATATTCATTTAAGGAAAGGGGAAAGAGCTGTACATACATACACACACACACACACACACACACACACACACACACAAGTGTCCCAAGGGGAGAATCAAAAGGAGCAGGGAGATGACAATAACACGTCAGTGATAAGCTTGCCATGCGCAATAAATTAAGGCTGTTCCAACAACAGTGTTAATGGGGTTCAATGGAGGGGGGAGAATTAAAGAAACTTTTGTGAATCTTTGAGATCTTGACTCACTCTTCTGAATTTATGTACAACCTGGACCCCCATCCCACACTTTATCCACAGCAAACTGCCTCTCATACATCATAGAACTGAGGAATAGGAAGAATGTGATGCGGGTTTTGACACTGGCTTTCCCAATGACTTTCTGACCTTACACATGTAGTTATTTAATGGCTCTGGACCTCTGATGCCTCATCTATAAAATTAGAGGGTTGCCCTAGATTGTCTCTGAGGAAACTTCCTGTTCTAACAGTCTGTCATTATACCACTAATTTAAAACAAGAAATTGTGATCTTGAAGTTTGCTTACTCTGTCAATGCCTTCTTCTAATTTTTCTCTCCCTTATAATCTATTATCTATTAAATTTAGCGAGGTGAGTGGGCATTTATAAAATACAGAATATTTGTAGCTATAGAAGCTCCCCTACCTATCAAAACTTTAAATTAAAATCTAATCCCCACAACCTTTCAGAACTATATCAAATGGTAGGCTAAATAAATGATGTCATGATCCCAGCACCAGAAGATGTGGGATTCGTGTTTGTTTTTTGTTTGTTTTTGCTTCTCCATGGAGAAATGAAATTTTAAAAAATAAATAGAAGAGTCTTTCCAAATTACTATTTGTCATCCATTCACTAAGGAAAGCAGGGAAAATTTATTTAAAAGCCATCCCACCACATAATTAAATGAAGGTCCTTTCATCACCTGGCTAAAGAAATTCTACAGAGAAGTCTTTATGCCACACTATACCACACTTCAAAGAAAAGAATTTCTTCCCAAGCTCAACAGCAAACAAAAAATGAAACTTTATCCTCTTAAGGTCTTCTTTAACTATTGCTTATTTTTGCTTGGCATACCTTTCTTTCCCACAACTCCTTGGACTACTTAGCCCCTAGTCAAATTATTTTCTGCTTCAAAAGAACAACGTGGGTTATTATTATTCTTATAATAGTCTCTACTTATGCCAGGCAAGCCTCATGAATACTTATGAAGGAAAGCAATGCGTTCACTCTTCTTTCCAAATTTCACTATATATTTCTAAAAACCATACCTTCTCAACATCTATTCCTTCATTCTTACTTTACTATATAAAATTTACTGTTTTCTATATCCAGTTCTCCTGAGGACTCTAATTTATTTTTTAAATTAATTTATTTTGATTCATCAACAATCACTTCCATATGCTTTTGAGGTTAAATTTTTCTCCCCCTTCCTCTCCACCATCCTCCCCAAGATAGCACACAATCTGACACAGGCTATACATATACATTCCTATTAAATATATTTTCACATTAGTGATGTTGTAAGAAAGGATTAGAACCAATAGGAGGAACCACCAGAAAGAGGAAACAAAACTCAACAGAAGAAAAAAAATACCAAATGTGCTTCGATCTGCATTCAAATGACATAGCTCTTTCTTTGGATGTGGATAGCATTTTCTATCATGAGACCTTTGGAGAGGACTCTGATTTAAAACAGATGATAAACTAATTTGATCAAACAATCTATACTACTGTATTTGCCAGGTAATTATAGGATCATTTAAAGCTACAGAAAGCTTAGGTGTCATCTAATTCCTATCCCTAATTTTCTAAACCAACACAGTGATAATGAGTTGGGCACACAGCCAGGAAGAGAATTCAGGTTTTCAGGATTCCCTGGTTAGTGGGATACTCCCTACTATACTTTTTCCCCATATTAGTCATGTTGTGAAAGAATAAATATAACAAATTTTTTTTTAACTATGGAAAAATAAAGTGAAAATAATATGTTTCTACATTCAGACTCCACCAGTTCCTTCTCTGGATGTGGATAGCATTTCCCATAATCAGTCCTTCGGAATTATCTTGGATCATTGAATTGCTGTCTATCATAGTTGATCATCACACAATGTTGCTATTACTGTGTAAAAGGTCCTCCTGGTTCTGCTATATCTCTTAGACAACACAGTTTTCTTTTTTTAATTGCAGATCAAATGATGTAAAGTACTTTTTAAGCTTTAAAATGCTATGTAGATTCTAGTTATTGTTATTATTATTAGTCTGTTTTGCTTCAAACAATTGAGTACATGAAAACATACAGCTGATAAAACAATATCAATAGGGGACAATTCATTTATTTATAATGAATTCTCGATATGATTATAAAATGACATTTGAAAATAAATCTTATGCAAGGATTAGAGTTTAAAATTTGAGGCAACTTTTCAGTACTCTAAATATTTAGGAACAAGTAGATTTTTGTGGGTTGCTTGAATCACATTATGTATACCCAAATTTAGGGACAGATCGGCACTTAAATCCAACAGAAATATTTTAAAGCCTTGACTAAAATGTTTTTTTTTTTACATTAGGAAAACAAACCACACAATGAAATATAGATGTATATATAATTAAATGATATTATTTTTGCAAATAGCCACATTTAATCCTTTCAAATAAAAGGGATTTTTAAAAGATACCTTCTATCTCAAATTTCCCTAAAAATCTATTTCTTCTTCACAAACACCAAAGATACCTTCTATTCTTCATCATAAACACACACATACACAAGAACAAACGCACACAGACACACACCCACACCCACACACACACACACTCCTAACCTGAACCTGTGTGCTGAAATGAACATTCTTTCTCCTCACATCCCATTCGCCTCTCATCCCCCATTTTTTAAATGTACTTTTTTTTCATCTAAACCTAACAGAATTCTTATCTGTTCAAGTATTACCTCCACTGTGAGATTTTTATTGAATTTTCCCTCCTCCCCTTTTTGTTAGCCTTTCTCTCTCTTCAAATTACTTTGTACTTAACCCTGGTGATTTTTATTTCTGTGACTCTTCTGTTTGGCATTTATAATCTTTTACAAGCAGGCCCAAATCTACATTTCCAGCCTAATTGCACATGATTTCCATATACTCACAGGGCAGTTCTGCCAGATTTGTCCTTCTTGTCATTCCTCATATGCACTGCCTAACCCCCTACTTGTATATATGCCTTCCCTCCTTACTTAGATCACAGATTCCTCAATTTCCCTCAAGTCACAGTTCAAAGGCCACCTTCTCCATGAAACTTTCCTCACCCTCACATCCTCCAGCAGCTAGTACCATTAAAATCTCCTCACATACATATGGGGCAGCTAGGTGGTGCAGTAAATAGGGTGCTGGGCCTGAAGTGAACAAAACTCATTTTGTCGTGTTCAAATCTGGCCTCAGACACTTGCTAGCTGTGTGACCCTGGGCAAGTCACTTAACCAGGTTTGCCTCAGTTTCCTCATCTGTAAGGTGAGCTGAAAAAGGAAATAGCAAACCACTCCAGTATCTTTGCCAAGAAAATCCCACATGGGGTCATAAATAGTCAGACACCATTGAACAACAGATTTTTTGTATATAACTATCAGGAAGAATTTATACCTATTAAGAATAGAGACTGATTTTGTTTTTTGTTTTGATATTCCCAGTGCCTAGTACACTTCATGATACATAGAAGGCAACTTAAATATTTGTTGAACTGAATTTCACAGAGCCAATGTATAACTCTCTTGGGAGTCACATTCTAAGTCTGTATTTTGTATAAGATGTTATGTCTCAATTGTTTCAAAGTCCCTAATCTGGCTAAGCCCCTGGTCTGATTTATTCTCATCAAAACCAGCCAACATACAATTTGTTGTTATTGTTGTTTAATCAATTAGTCACGTACAATTCTTCATGAACCTATTTGGGGTTTTCTTGGCAGAGACACTCGAGTGGTTTGCCATTTCCTTTTCCAGCTCACCTTACAGATGAGGAAACTAAGGCAAATGTGGTTAAGTGATTTGTCCAGGGTTACACAGCCAGTGTCTGAGGCCACATTTGAATTCACAAAGATAAGTCTTCTTGACTCCAGGCCCAGCATTCTACCCACTCTGCCACCTGGTACTAACCAACTGCATTTCCAGATTGCTTATGATTTCACCTAATTGTTCAATTTTACTTCATTTTTTAATACTCAAAGTGGGGCAGTAAATAATAAAAATAAAGATTACAATGATAATAATGATTCTAATAATAAAAGGTGCCTGCTTTCTCTGAACATCCATCTCATTCACTCAAGTACTATTTCCATGTCACCTGCTATGTTTACTCTGAGAAAAAGACTAGATTCCCTGAGATTCAACAGAACATTGGAAATACGATTTTTAAAATAATAGTCTTTGATTCAAGTACAACACTACTGCAAAACTGTTAACTCCTAGCACCAGTAACCTACAACTTACGCAGTTGTATTTGTTATGAGTGTTATAGATGTTAAATTCAAGATACAGTTAAGTCTGGTCCAGTTTCAGCCCTTTTCTAAACAAATGATATCCATTTTAGTAGTTTACTGATACCATTATTGAATGTAGAAATTAACGAATTAGAGAAAACTTTAGAGCCAGTTTTGCTACAAGGGAAGATGCTTCAATTAGCACATCTTAAAACAGTGAATAATAGCATGATTCAAGTGTTACAAAAGTGGGAATCTAACTCCATTCATTTCTACTCTAATATAATCAGAGAAGAATAATGCAGAAAACAGATTGTTCTCCGTTCTTGTTTTAACCAGACGATATTATTTTTAGATTCCTGATTTTAATCCTTCAATTTTCTCCTATTCCTCCCATTTACAGATTGTTCTCATGTACCCACCCCAACCTATTCCAGGCTTCTTTTCCACTTGAGTAAGAGTCTTATCACAACAAAAGGAACATACAAAAATAAAAAGTCTTTGAAAGAAATATAAAGTGAAAGTGCTGAAAGTGAAACCTAGAAGTTGGAAAAGATTTGGGGTCACCTCTACCCTCATCAACTCTGAGACTTCTATTCTCATAGAAATCTATGTCATAACTATTCTCAAATCCTTTTTGAAATGTAATCTCTCATCCTCATGTCTCTCACATGTGGTTGACTAAATTGTGGCCCAGCTTTGGTTTAAAAAAAATAACAGGAACAAGAATAACAATAATAACAATAAGCCACTGCAGCATTATATGGCAATAGTAGAATGGAATGTTACTGGATTTCATTTTTAATACTAAGACAACACTACTGGCGATGACATATTTTTACAAAATTCCATAATGAAATAATTGTCATCCTTTTAAATACATATTTCTTTGAAAGAAAAATTTTCTAAGATTCAGAAATATTTCTGGTGCAGTGCAGAAAAGTGGGGAACCAGAAGAAATAGATAAACATAGCTACATAGGTACATAGGCTAATTGGTTAAGAATTCTAGATGCCAACTCGTTTAATGTCCTCATTTTATAGATATGAAAACTGAAGTGCAGAGATGTGAGACAAAGGTCAAATGGGAATATTCTCATAAATTATTAGAAATTGTCTAATTATTCACATAGGAAAAAACATATTTTCCCCTCCAGTGACCAACAATTTGTTAAGGATTCAGTCTACAAATCATAAGAGTACAGATTCCTAGCTAGAATAAATCTTAAGGACGTCTTCTAATCTAACCCTGCCACTTTTACTGATGAGGAACTTGAGGTCGAAGGACTAGTATAAGTTGATACAGGTAATAAGTGACAAGCTAATATTTGAACCCAGGTCCTCTGACTCTAAATGCAGTAAAAAGCTATGGAACAATAACATTAATCTCTATCTCTGGAATGTTTAGTATTCTAGGTAATAGTGCCCATTCTTTTAGTTCAAAATGTTAGATGTGTAACTGATAATGAACACTCTATGGATGCTAGATATAGCATATAAAATATACATAAAACTATAATTGGAAATCTATTTTATTATGTATAAGTGATAAACTCCATAAGCAATATATCTTCACTATAGCCCAATTTCTTCCTCTCCTCTCCTGCCTCTGTGCATTTGCAAAGACTATCAATCCTCCCTTGACTGGAATAGACTCTTTCCAGCTCCTAAAATTCTTTCCCTTAAAATCCAGGTCAGGTGCCAACTCCTCAATGACACCTTTCCCTGATCTGTCTGGTTAGAAATGATTCCCCTCCTACTATTTTTTTTACATGCTTAAAGATTTTATTGGATCTCTCCTGTAAATTTCAATATAATTTGAATTAAATTTTGGTCATTCATGTTTGGTTATTTGTCTTTTCTTCATGAGACTTCAAACACTATGCGGTGAGGAACTCTATTGTTTTCACTGTTCTATCACTAGTGCCTGGCATATAGTAAAAATTTAATAAATGCTTGACGAACCCAATGTTCACAAACACTGCAGAATTTAATCTAACAATTCCTGAGCTTCTTAGGTCAGTTTGGAAAGAAAAAAACATGCTCTCATATTAAAAAATAATAACATTAGGATTAATTGATAAATGACAATATGGTTTTTAAAATGGCAAAATCTAATTTGTTAAATTGCATATATATAAGCAAGCAATTTGAAATAAAATTAGCAACATTATGTTAACACATGCATTTTAAGAGAAAGTATGGTTCAATGAAAGGTGCATTGCAACTGAAGTCAAGAAGACAGGTTCAAATACAAGTTCTGCCACTTATTACCTATGTGCACTTTAGCAAAGTCACTTAACCTTCTTTAAACCTCATTTTGCTTAACTACATAATGAGGGGTGGGACTAGATGGTCTCTAATACTACTTCATGCTCTACATTTAGGCAGCTCAATAGCACAGGGGATAGATTCCTGGATCTGGAGTCAAGGAGACTATTTCAAACCTGGTTTGAGACATTTACTAGCTAGCTGTGTGACCTTAAGCAAGCTGCAACCTCTGCTTCAGTTTCCACATCTATAAAGTGGAGATGACAATAGCAACTACTTCCCAGGGTATCATGAGGACAAAATGAGATATTTTTTAAAAGGGCCTTGAAAACCCAAAAGGCCTATGTAAATGCTAGCTATTATCTATAATTTGGAGATTAAATCATTCTAAAATATTTGAAAATTGAACAGATTTCATAAGTGATGAAAATATATCTTCTAAGCTATAGTAATTGAAGCAATAACAACAAGGAAATGGTTCAAGGAAACACAAGGCTTTAAGTATAGCTTAAACACAAAGTGAGCTGCCCCAAGGACAGTAAGTGTTAGGGTTTTATTGCTATGATTTGATGATATGCTCTACTGTTCATTTGGGACCACCCAACATCACTTTCCTAAGCCTGTTTCATATCTTGTTTTTCATGGTCACTGAACATTTCCTTTGAATGTACTGCTGTTTGCTTGAGATATGGCATTATGCTATTTCTTAAAGCTCACAATGTTTGGAAATAGGCAGAAGGGAATCATATGTTCTATAATAAAAATAAGTGCTGGGTATCTCTATACTGCTAAGTCACATGTGAAAACCTATCTTATATCTATAACATACATATATGCATATTATACAAAAGTGACCTTGAATATAACCTTCTATATGTATATTTATATAGATCCACACAACAGAATATCACATTAACAAAGGAAGACACAAAAAGTATAGAGTGTCTTGGCCATTAAGGAATATTTCCTTACCAGTCAAGTTCTTCAGACCCAGTTCTTGAAGTCCAAAATTCCCATCTTTCCTGTAGTTTAAAAAGATTGCCAGGGCATATCGATCCTCATAAAGTTTTGTTCCACGTATGATACGCAAATTCTCCAGAGGCAGGTAGCGAAACTGATTAAGAGCCACCAAGACATACCCAGTGACTTCTCGAATGGACTGAAAACAAAATAAAAAAAAATAACATGTCTATGCTAAGAAATAAAACAGTCTGAGCATCAGCTTTTCTGTGATCTTCAATTGTTCACCTTTCAGCTTAACATGTACACATTTAAAAGTTGTCTGTTACTGGCTTGAGGAGCCAAGAAAATTAAACAAAAAAATTTCATCTATCATATTGATTGAGTTCTGGAAAAAAAAAGACACAAAAATGACTAGCCACGAACAATCTCAAAGCTTCCTTTCAGCTCTAAAAATCTACAGTCCTTTGTGTGTGCAAGTACGGCAATGGATTGGGAAGGGGCAATAAAATACTCACATTTGAAAACAGTTTCTAATTAAAGGAATCAAGACCATATTCACTGACAGACTGAACCAAGGTAAACACATGTGGGAATGGTGTGATAATTGGAAAGTGTATATAGAAATCAAACTATTTTACACATACATATATATATATATATATATACATATATATATATATATATATATATATATCTCACAAATAAAAAGAAGCTACACTACTTGCAGAATTTGGGACAGATTGAAAAAGTGTTATTTGTGTTTATTGCTTCATTTATAAAGCAACATTTGCCCCAGTTTTACATCCATCACTTCTCTAGGGAACATATGATTAACAAAATGCATAAAGATTGTGATGCTTGCTACCAAAAAAAAAATCTGGTTAAAAATGCTTTTTGTATAGATTAAGTATTCTTAAAAACTATTCTCCTATAATTTATGGGAAGTGTCATCAGTTGAATTCTAGCAGTCATTTTGAGGTTTGTGGGGCATCTGAATTGAACATGATATAAGAAAAAAAAATAAAAGTTCCTGTACATTTATTTTTTCTAATATAATTCATAATGCCTATCATACAAGTTACTCTGAAGAGTACAGACTTTGGGATAAAAAGTGAACAATGCAAACTTTACATTAAATTGAAATAATTAAGTTTGTTATTTATACAATATTTTTACAGAGTACAGTTAGGGTACTGCGGTAGTTGCCTAGCTAAATTAATAGGATTGCCAGAAGGTGAGTCTCTGTGCCTTTGATTATCTATAATTCCCTCCCTATGCCTAATGTCATCTTCTTAATAGAATAAAGACAACTTCTGGTTTTCAGAAACTAAGGCTACCCCAAAATGAAATGGCTGATTTGGAACTACTGTTTTACATTTCACATACTGGGACTGCCCCAAGATGCTAGGACTCTGGATGCTGAACTATTGTTGGAAGTCTCGCTTCTCTGTGTTGGCTTCCAAAGCAAAGACAACAGACTACTTTCCGCCCCTTTTTATATATCTGTGCTTTGAACCTTCCTCACAGAATGTAGCAGTGAGAGGAGGGGTTTCTTCCTCTGCATCCCATATTACCCCCATCCCTTAGTCATTGACTTTCATCAAAAGCACTTAATGAGCTGCAAATACTTGACTGGGCAGCCTAGTAAAGGAGTTCCCAGATTTCAAGTTCCTCTCTTCCTTCACCTTTCTATTTCCGAACAAGTCAGAGACTGGAGAAATATGTGTAGGGTTTCCTAGCCTAAGACATGTCTGCAGAATGTGGATCTATTGCCATTACTTTTTTTTTCGGTTGGGCAGTGGAGGTTAAGTGACTTGCCCAGGGTCACACAGCTAGTAAGTGTTATGTGTCTGAGGCCAGATTTGAACGCTGGTTCTTCTGAATCCAGGGCCGGTGCTCTATCCACTGTACCACCTAGCTGCCTCCGTTTGCCATTACTTATTTAGATAGTTTAGATATATTGGGAAAAGGGTCGTTCATTCATTTGTCCCAAAGTATGTTTGCCTTCTGAGATGAACCCAAGCTAGAGGGAAGCAATTACATTTCTGAGAGGGAAAGTGTAGGATTCTGTGGTAGAGAGGCATTTCACTAGAATGTCATAGTGATTTACCATTTGCAACCCAAAGTTTATTTCTCTTTCCAGGGGTTATGAGCTACTGAGTGCTTTATATGTTTTCTGTATCATGGGTTCACAGGTACCCAGGAAACTTTTAAACTTTCTGTATTTTCAATACAATGAATGTTGTCCTTTCCTTGATATGCATTTATTACCTTAAATGCTTAGACAAGACCTACAGACATCCTTACTTGTACTTATGAAATCCTAGACTGGAACATTTTAGGAGATATCAAATCAGGTAACATATGTAAAATATTAGGGAAGGGTAGGGTAGGGTTCATGGACACACCTAAAAAAGTATATAAATGCAAGAGATTATTTAACCTCTAGGTGGAGGCATAATAAGTCAAAAAGAAAATGACCATTTGGGGATAACTCTTGAAATCAGCCCCAGTCCTTGTGCAATAAAAACTGAGAGGATGAGGGAGGGGAATAGCTGGATCAGAAGTTATAGTTATCTTTGAACATGAAATATAACATTTCCTCATATTAAACGGTACTTTAACATTCATAAAATTTTTTCCTCACAAGTCTGTTCAAGTGTTATTGCCCCCATTTTATAGCTGAGAAAACCAAGGCCAAGAGAGTTTGAATGACTTTTATAGGGTCATGCAGCAAGAAAATGTTAGATCCAGAGCTTCAGTTCATTTTATATGCCCATGAACTATGCTAGGTGTCAAGAATAAAAAGATAAAAAGGAAATAATGCCTACCTATGAAAACTCATATTCCTGACTCAAAGAGCACTGTTCTTCCTATAGCATTATCTTATCAACCATCATATAAGAAACAATTAAGTGCTCACTGATTCATTTATTCATTTAGTAAATATATATTTTATCCCTGCAGATGAATAAAAACATGGAATAAAGCTTAATGTTTAATAGGACAGATAAGATACCACACATTTTCACATCACAAAGTAGATTTTTTTTTTGGATGGAGTTGGGGAAGTTTTATAGACCTATGATTTCAAGAATGGAGAGAATTCCCAGCATAAAAACTCCCTTCATTAATGAAGATTCCTAACTTGTCTATACTTATCAATATTAGAAACCTGTCTGAAACAAAGAAGTCAAGAGACTTGTCCATGGTACCATAATTGAGTATGTGTCCAAGTTATGACTTTTTAAAAAATATTAAAATATTACATAATATTAAATAAATAAAAAACATTTAAACATTAAGATTAAAATGTTATATTTAGGAAGTCAATACATATAAGTAGGCAGAAAAAAAGAGACAATGGAGAAGGAGACAGAAGATTCAACAAGGCAGTGAAGCTAATTAGCCACAGGGCAGTGGTTAGCTCTGGAAAAAGAAAAAAATTTCCTTTTCTGAGACAGTAGGGTAGACTTAGAGAAAATACAGAGACATTCTGAGGTAGAGCAAAAGGAAGCTAAGGGAGGTCGCGGTAGATGGCTGATAGAGTCTCAATAAAGTAATAAATAATAGCTAATAACAGCTAACATTTATACTATATATCAGGTATTGTGCAAAGAGTTTTATAATCATTATCTCATTTGACCCTCACAACTGTGGAAGGTAGGTGTATTATTATTTCTACTTTACAGATGAGGACAGTGAGGTAAATAGGGTTTAATTGATTTGCCTCGGGCAGGGATGGGGACCCTGTGGTGTCAAGGCCACATGTGGCCACTGAAGCCATAGGTTCCCCACCCCTGGCCTAAGGTTGCTAAATACCAAATGTCAGAGGCTACATTTGAACTCATGTCCCTTCCAGACTCCAGGCCCAATGCTGCATCTACTATGCCCCCTAACTGCCCAGATAAAGTCAATTGCTGCCAAAAAAAAAAAAAAAAATTGGACCAGGAAAACATTGCATCCTTGTAGATCATGGAATGATCTAGAAACAACCACTGTAGAAAGATCCATATGAGACAATAAGAGGCAAAGCAAAGGGCTGCCAGGTAGGATTCAGATACTCACTGAAGTGAGAGAATATTAATTTGTAGTAGAGTCTAACAACTTGGTTTCATGACCATTCCCCACACTTGGCAACTGTGGGACAAAAAGAGGAAAGTGAGCAATACAGTTTTTAATATCCTCCTCACCCTCTGGCCTCCAACTGAGACGCTGGCAAACTAGAAGAATAAGATCATGAGATATTCTAGGCTTTGAGAAGCACATTATTGGAATGCTTCGTGTTGGAATCCAAGGTTGAATAAGAGAGGCAAGTAAGACCAGAAGTTGGGTTGCAGACTTAGGGAACAGGAAGGAACTAGAGAGGGAGAGAAGAAAGTTATTGAGAGTACTGAGTAAGAGATTTTCAGAGAAATATGAGAAGATTTGTATAAAATGATTCAAAATGAAATGAGCCAAATTAAAAGAAAAAATCTACATATACATTGGCTTTAACAATGTAAATGAAAAGATCACTGGTGGGCAGCTAAACTCAATGAAACTAAAAATTCAATAAAGATCCCAGAGAATAGATAATGAACCATACCTCTTCTCCTCTCAAGAGTGGAAGGGAGATTTAACGAGCCAATTTAAAAAAAATAATTATCAGATAGAGTAACTATATCATGTATGTATTTTTGCTTAATTATTTTTCTTCGTTATGAGGGAGGGTTCAATTTGGCAGGGGAGGAACATACTTACAGAAATGACTTTAGTACAAAATGAAAAAAATTATTAAAATAGAAATTATTTTTAAAATAAAAATTAGGGACTAAGAGAAGCAGAAGGATAGCAGATTGTGATCAAATGGAAAATTCTGGAGTTTGAAATTTTGGAGTTCAAAGAGTTTTCAATTGGCTAAGTGATGACTAGTTCTAAGGGGGCTGCTTATCATCACACTTGTATATTGCTCTGGGATGATTGTCTTTGGTACATTTAGGGTTGCATACATATTATATATATATGTATATATCTAAATCTCTATCTATCTATAGGTGTGTGTAGGTATGTATATGTATGAATGCACATAAATATGTGTACCTTTTAAATTCCTAGTGGGAGAGGGATACGTCTTTTGAAATTCTGGCTGTTACACAAAGATAAAAAAGGACAAGCACATATAAATTATTTAATGAATTACTTTATGGTGATAATGGATTAAATTCCCTTCAACCCTCTATCCTTCACCTTTCCAATATGGAGAAATGAAAGGGAGACTTCTGTCCTCTTCCAGGGCTATTGTTCAGAGGAGTCCTTGGGCCTGAATGATTTGCAAAGCAATATAGAAGTGAAGGAAGGAAGAAGCCATCCTTTTAAGTACGAGTCAAACCTGAAACTCACCCACAATGGTTTAAAGGCTGCCTTTAGCCACCACCACCACTAATTCTGACAGGCAGTTTGGAATAGTAGACACGATCTCAGAGGCAGAAAGGCAAGAGTTTAAGTATTACCTCTGCCACATACTGGCAGTAACAACCTCTCAATACTCCAGGCAAGTCTCTAGGACTCTAAGATATGGAGAAGGTGCCCATCTGCATTGTTAGAAAGAATTCCTGACTGAATATCCCTAACTTTAATTACATCACAAAACTGGTCCAAAAACAAAAGATCTAGGGTTAGTGCTTTTTGTTTTTTGTTTTGTTTTGTTTTTTTCTTGAGCAGGTTCTTGCTGCTCCTTTTTTGCACATGATACTGCATGAATATCTAGAGATCATCACTGTGGAAACTGGCCTGCAGTCAACACTAGATGCACTGTAAATTGATAGGCAAAACCAATTATCAGTAACAACTGAGTAATGCTTAGAATTGTTTAGCTATCAAAAAATCAATAAAGTCCTTTTGAGCTGATGTTGACAGATACTCAAATAATCATGATGAATAAAATCTAATGAGAAATGTAAAAACAGAACATATTTGCACTCAAATCCTGACTGCTAACACTCACTGCGTGAGCCTAGACAAGTCGCTTAAACTCTGATCTTCAGGTTTCTCATCTCTAAAAAGAGGGTTTGGGCCCAATGATCTGTAAGGTTTTTCTAAGCTCTAGATCTATGGTCCTATAATCTTATGACTGCATTATTCTGCATTATTCACAAATTGATACCTTTAATAATAATGCATTTTATTGTATCCTCCAACTATTCAGGGAAAACAGTATTGGGCATTCATGGTTAATATGATTAAAGAAGGGTAGTTGTAGAATATCTTGATGGATCTGTAAGCGTACCAATTTAGGCTCCCCCTTAATTTCTGCAGCTCACAACCCAACCATACATTCTTATATTGGAGGATTTGTATAAGTTCTCCCACAGAAAATCCACAGAAAACTTATCTAATGAATTTTGTGTTAGCAAAGAAAAATAATTGCTTTTGTAAAAGCAAATAAAATGATACAAAACATTTTGTCATTTCAGAGATACTAGTGCAGAACTTTGACTCTATCCCATACCATTCTATGTTTTATTTCTATACCAGCACAATATCATAGACTGCTGGCCTTGGAATCAGGAAAGGCTGAGTTAAAATCCAACTTCAGACATTTGCTGAATGACCCTGGCCAATTCACAATCTCTCTGAAACCTTCTTGTAAAGGAAATGTATGAGAGTAAGAAAAGATAAGTTGGTCATGTGAAAATAATGAAGGATGACAGGCAGAGAGTCAGAATGTTCCACCGGTACCCTCATAATACTAGAAGTCAGCTAAGGAGGCCTCTAGCACACATGTAGGTAGATCTTCATGAGGAATATTTGGGAAGATAGGGATAAATCACACAGGATAAGCGGGCATGGTTGCCTTTTGATTTACATCACTGAAAAGAACTGTCAGACTCAAGAGATTAAAAACCCATTTATATGTGTGCGTGTGTGTGTGTGTGTGTGTGTGTGTGTGTGTGTGTGTTCAAAGGATTGAGTACTTAAAAAGTATTTTAAATTTGCTATCACTCCCTACTGAAAAATAATAAGGATGAAAAAAAGTGTTATTTCAACCAGGCCCTTAGGACTTTGGGGAAGTTTAATTCTCCAAAGTCTGAATTCCAAATTGATTAAGCAATTTTTTATTATAGCTCCTTTTCATATACAAAATATTAATTTGAATTAAAATCAAGTTCTTTCTTGCACACACTCTATACTGACTTGAACAGAGGTAGGGATCCACATATATCAATTCAGAATACTTCAAAACAGTTAAATCAGATTCTACTGGATAGAGAGTACTAAAAATCAAAAGGAGTTATTAGTGATGGTCTTCATTTTGTATAACTCCAGTTTAATGGTTAATACCTAGAAACATTAAAGTCTGAAAGTTAAATATCTTTAAAATAATTTTTTTTATCCTGCATTTGCTAGTACAGCATGTAATTATTTTCAGTGGATTCTTAGCAGTAGCAAATAATACACAAGTACAGACGTTTAAGAAAATGTTAATATGAGATATTTTAAAATAAATCCAGCATTAAACATCAGGCACAGTGGAAGAACATTTGTAAGAACACTACCATGTTGTTCCTTCCATTAAACTGCACTTCAGTATTCCCAAAGGCATAATTTGGTATGAACATATTTTAAGAGAGCAAACAGCTTGATAGGATTTCACAGTGTCATTTGAAAACAGTAATGTAATGTGTGAGATCTTATATAAAGGAAACTTTACCCTATTCCTTTGAAAAGTGAAGGGGAGAGAATATCAATTCATATAATGATGCAAAACAACAGCTGCCTTTTTTTGAAAAGCATATGGGAAACAGTCGTTGACGATGAACGAGTTAGAGGTGATGGCTTCCCTGACTCGTAGGCTGGCTTTAAAATGGAAAGGGTGAAAGATTCTAGAAGCAGCAAAGCCAAAGAATCACGACTGGATTTGACAAGCTTCAAACCTGCCAAGCTAAACTTCAATATCTGTCTAAATATTTGGCTTTAAAAACTCAAAATGTTCATTTTATTAAATTTATAAAGGGCAAAGATTAGTCATTGTCTTCTCTAAAAACAACAAGCTTTAATGTCGCCTGTGGTGTCAGTAGTTTACTTTCCTTATACAGAATGGTTCCTTTCTACATCCATCTCTGGATGTGGTCAGATGTGAGATAAGCGAAGTACTGTAAGTAAGCAAAGTGCAGGGACTAATTTTTGATTTTTTATATGACAGCTGCAAGTCAGCAATCTCTTTTTTTATTCATCTGTCATTAAAATGGTGACAGTAAATATGATTTATCAGATTGGTTTGCTAGGAGCTACCCTCAAAGGCTAAAAGGGGAGAGGAAAATTAGAGGGAGATGAATCTGATTGCAATCATTTGCTACTTAAATATAATTTCTTCATTAATGGTCTTTTTTTATTTTATCTCTCAAACTTTTGATGATGTTGATTAAATTCTTATGTTGGATACTCTCTTCTTCGTATTTCATGGCACCTTTCTCTCTTGGTCATCCTTATACCCGTGTGACTATTCCTTCTTTGTCTCCTGTGTTAGATAGTCACCATAACCATTTCCCATTAACTGTGGGCACACCCTAAAGCTCTATCATGGGTCCTCTCATTTCTCCACATTCTCATTCTTGTCTTGGTGATTGCATGGGAACAGTTATCTATTCACATGACTCCAAAATCTACAAATCTAGCCCTATTCTTTACTACCCATCCTTTTACTACACCCTTTACTACCCATCCTGCCTATTATAATTCTTCATACTAATTTCCCAAGGGAATTTCAAATTCCAAATACACAAAGTAGAACTCAGGATATTTTCCCAAAAACCTAGCATTTCTCTAAACTTTCCTAGCTTTGTTGAGATCAAAATCATCTTTCTAGTCATCTAGGTCAGCAACTTCAGAATTGTTATCAATTCTTACCTCACCTTCACTTCTTCTTTTATCTTATCTATTGCCAAGACTTTTCAGTTTTACTTCTGGAATATACTTTAATTCTGCCATCTTTTCTACATTCACATCTTAGTTCAGTTTCTCAATACCTCTTCTATGTACTATTGTAGTAGATATTCCTACTGCTTCTAAGATGAACTATTATCAATTAGTCCATTTTGTATACCATTCAAAGCCCTTTACAATTTAGCTCCAGTTTCTTCCTAGAATGATTTTATATTATTCCCCTTCATAAATGCCGTTGCCTCAAATGTCCTCTAACATGATAAACAAAGTAGCCAATTTACTGTACTTAATAAATAATATTTTATTTCCTGCCACTGAACCTTTGAAGAATCTGCCCCCTGCATCTGTAATATATTCTTTTGCCTCTTAAAATCTGTAGTGTTTTTTTAAATCACAGTTGGTATACTACTTCTGGGAAGTATTTCCTCATCCACCCAGTACATAAGGACCCTCTTCCTCTTGAAATTATTTTGCAGTTATTTTACAGCTTCTTGAGGACAGAGACTATTTTTTTGTTCATGTGTTCCCAAGTGCTTAACATAGTACCTTAAACATAGTAGAAGCTTAATAAATATTTGAGGAATTGATAAATCAACCCAGCTACACCTTTCGGCCTTAGAGAGTTGTCTGCGGCTCAAATAGGTTAAAGACCTGGCAATGATAACACAATTCTGAAGTGTGAGGAGGAAATTTTGAATACAGATCTTGATGATTCTAAAGGTCCAACACTCTGTACACTTTGCCATACTCCCCAATACAAGAATGTATAAAATAATATTCCTTTTCCAATTTATTTTTTAATGTAGCTTAAGACAATGTTTCTATGAAAGAGTAAGGCACTGTATTCTCCATTCCAAACTGAAATGAAAGAAAAAAAACTGGAAAGGATTAAAAAAACTGAAAGTCTCCTATATAATATAATTATCCTAACAATTGTAAAGGTCAAATCTGGGATCATTTTCAAGAGACTGGACACTGAAAAATGTGACACTATGAGTTTTCAAACAGCAATATTCTCTCATTATTGCCCTATAACCTTCCTCCTTTCTCAGCCAAGTTCCTAGAAAAAGCTATCACCACTCATTGACTCAAATTTTTCTCCTCTCAATCACTTCTCAACCTTTTGCAGTCTGGATTTTAACCTCATCACTCCCCAAAAAGCATCTCACCATAGTTACCAATGATCTCTTCATTACAAAATCTGATGTTTTTTCTTCAGTCCTTCCTCCTCTTGACCTTTCTGCAGCATTTAATGCTCTCACCACTTTCTACTCTGACTTTTCATGACATTAGTCTCTCTCTCTCCTCCTCCTTTCTCTCACACTCTAATTTTATCAGTGCCCATGGATCTCATTATCATCTCTAGCTAATGTTCCAGAATTAGCTATCAAATTCCCATCTCTCTTGAGCTCCACTCCCAAATCACCACTTCCCTATTCGATATTTCAAACTGGATTTCCCAGAGGCATCTCAAACTCAGCAAGTGTAAAATAGAGTCCATTATCTTTCCAAAACAAAACAAAACAAAAACAAAAACAAAACAAAACTGCCTGATTTTTGGAATTCCTCTCTTACTCCCAAGAGTATCACCCCCTCCCCCATAGCTTCAGAGTTAGCCAGGACTCCTCTCCATCACTTCACATATCCAATCAGTTGCCAAATCTTCATAGTCACCTTAGAACAGGTCTTCATTAGGTCTTACCTGAATTTTTGCAATTGCCTCCTAATCAAGTGCCTCCTCACCCTAACACCTTCCCCAGACCTATGTCAAAGTGATTTTCCTAAAGCACTAAATCACTTTCTTGCTCAATAAGCTGCAGTTATTTTCTATTGCTTTCATGATACACCATTAAACTCCTCTTTGGGGCATTTAAGGTCCTTTACAACCTGGCCTCAATCTACCTTTCAAGGGTAATTATACATTGCTGCCTTTCCCAAACTCTACAGCCTTAGCTAAATTGCCCATCTTAATGTTCTTCATATATAACACTTTGTATTTCCAACCTCTACCCTCTTAAGATAATGTTTAGTATCCACTATATAAAGGTGCATTTACTCTTATTTTTGTTAAGTTTCCTGCTCTCAAAGCCCAAAGAATTCAGCTACTCAAGGATTTAGTGGATATATTTGTGTTTACCTTATTCACGTCTTTCATAATATTATAGATTTTGTTCATATCTCTTACCAAACTAAAGAACCCTAATCCTTTAAATATGTCTTCATGCAATAAGATCCTCCCTTGACCCCACCACAATAAAATAAAACTGAACTGCCACCACTACTTATCCTCTCTTAGGTCTAGAGCTGCCTCTCTTTTTCTTTAGTTCCCTTATATTTTGAAGGTACAATAAAAAGAACAGCACACAGTATTCCAAAGTAAAATGAAATCGTCAAGATCACTACTGTATCATTCAATAACCTATTGCTTCAGTCAATGAAATGGGACCCTAGTGATTCAGTATTTTTTTTCTTTTTCTCTTTTTTCTGGAACGTTCTTTTATTTCCTGAAATTTCTGAATAAAGGTCATTTTATTATATGTGTTACTGTTCATTATAATTAACTTTAGATACAGATATACAATTAAATTTAGAGATAGATAATTATATATAATTAACTTATATATATAGTTTTAGATATAGATATGTAACTTTAGATATATCAATTTGCCATTCTACACATTAAAATATATGTATATGAAATATATACATATTTTCCATTCTACTCATCAAAATATATACGTATATGTGTGTTTATCTTTTTCACACTTGTTTTATTTTGAAATAATGTGAGCAAGCTCACTTTATGAGAATTGAATTACGTGAAGCTGAGTTCTCTCCTCTCCCTCTCTGCTTAGAAAACGTTTAGAATAATTTAAAGTGAAGAGCTTAGACATAAAAATGGAAAGATTTCAAGGCAAAGTATCTCATGCTAGGAAATTTCTCTATCTGCTATGCACTTAAACAATATCTATCGAAGCATGTTAGTACTGAATGACCTACTATGGTAATAAGATTTTGAGAAGCTGGGCTAGTCCCTGTATTACAAAGATTTTCAAAGATCTCTGGGTTACATTAGTTTTTATACAACTCTAGGCTTAGTAGTATGTGACAATTTCATTCCATTTTACAACATGTGTAGAATTGAATTAGACAAAAAAAAAGCACACACACACACCCTCAAAATAAAATTTAAAAGAAATCTACTGCTAATGTAGCATTAACATAATCCATAAAATACTCAGAAGCCATGAATAAGAAATTTTGCAGCTTCCAATTCTTACAATAAGAAGTGTCTCCTTAACTTGAACTTGTGGTCTACAAGCACTATTTTGTGAATATGCATATAGGGGATATTGATGCACCTGGGTGGTTAGATCACATGACAATAGAAACCTTCCATTTTCTCTTTCCTCTAATATTGCTTTTAGAAAAGCTTTTACCTCGATTCTTTTAATTCACCACAAAGAGCTTCACATGTGCAGTGCAGAGGGACATTAGGTCTAACACAGTACATTTATAAACAAACATCAGAAACAAAGCCAGGCATTACCTTTCCAGGCATATGTTATCATTCTGAGAAGTTACCTCTTATAAGATGTATTATGGTTTACGGTTTCAGCGCTGTGCTCACTTAGTAACTAAGCTAATTTAAGACTAAAAAATCCTTTTTTGCTGATGGGAACAAATATAAAAATGAATAGACGTTCAGTTTTCCTTACTTCTTATGTACACAGCAGATAAATGTTTGTGATATTCTTCTAGTTATTCTCATTTATTGCATTCCTTTTTAGCTAAATGACAAAGACACATTGTGTTTTTCTCTCCTGAATCAACTTTCACACCTTTTTCTTGGGGAGGGATTTATTAATCACATCCAGCTATGGCAGTAGCTGACAACAGTGCATTACTCTCCTATGGGGAGCTACTATGTTCAACATGTCTTCATTTAGCACTATAAGCATCAATATCCATCTCATCTTGACTGCCAAAAGTATCTACAATCTCTTCCTCTTAATGCAATCTGAAGTTCCAAATTACTAGGAAATATGTTGAATGATAAAGTGGGATGATTAAAATATTCTGACTCTTACATCCCCATTGGAATGTAAGCTCCTCAAATGAATGAAAAAAATCACTGAAGTCCTTCCTATTAGAAAAGCAAGATAGCACTTGCTTTCCAGAAGCGCACGTACTAGAAGGAGAGACAATACGTAGAGGAGGTTTGAGCTGCCAATCAGATGGAAAGTCCCCTGGTTCTTAGGATGCAATAACAAACACAGGGATACTAGATTGTTAATGTCATTTCCACTTATAAAATCACATACCTTCTAGGGGCAGGGATTATCCTACTTTACATTTTTATCTAAAGTGCTTATCACAATGCTTAGTATATAATAAGTACTCAATAAATGCTATTCGTTCATTCATTCACATCCATGCCTTTGCACTGGCTGTTCTACAGACTAGGACTGCTTTTCCTCTTCATCTTTGCCTCTTGGGATCCCTAGCTACTTTCAAGATTCATCTCAAGTGCCTCCTTCTATATAAGGGCTTTCTTGATCCATACAGTGTTTAGCATTCTCTTTCCAAGAGAATTATTTTATATCGATTTTTGCATCTATTCACCTGTGTACATATTCTTTTCCCTAAGTAAAATGTAAGCTAATTGAGGGCAAGAACAGTCTTATTTTTCCCTTTTAATCTCCCATGCCTGGCAGAATACCTGTCTCATATTACGCACTGAAGGTCTCTTGAGCTAACACGTGGGATTTTTGAGCTGAGGCCTCACCAGAATCAGTCTTAGCCCAAACTGTAATGTCAATGAGGTTTTTCTTTAGTGCCCTCTTTTCCATTTCTGCCAGTGCCAATCCATTTCCCCCTGTGGGTGCCTACACTTTCCACAGAGTCTTTAATTGCCCCATGGTTTCCCAGGCCCTCCATTAGAGCATCTGCCTAGGACTGTTCTTGTCAAAGACTGCCAAAAGTACTTAACATACCCCATTTTTTATAAAACTTAGATTGGCTCAGCTTTGTCTGCAACCCTACTTAGGTACTGTTTCTCAGCTTATCTGCAATCCACTACTACCACTATGGCTTTCTCTGACACTCTCCCTATTCCTGTATTTATCAATCACTTGCATTTAGAATTATATTCTCTTTGCCTTCTTCCTCTCATTCTCCTATTCTTATCTCTCTCAAATCTGACTCACACTCATGTCCTACTCCAAACCTGCTCATCCCTTCCACTGTGCCCTCTGAAATTCACATTTCATTTTAAACAAACTCCCTTTTCTTGTTCACTTTTCTTTTAATTTTTTTTATTTTCATTTAATAGCTCTCATTAAGACTTTAAAACTGTGCATATCACAGAGTAAGTGCTTAATAAATGTTTATTGATTGATCTGATTTCCCTCTGACAACACTGAATCTTTCATACTCCCAACATACTACTCTTGGAAAAACCGTGGGAGTACTCCTTGATCCCCACGTTACTTCTAGGACCTCACTTTATGATGTTCTCTCATCTTATTTCCTCCTTCAAAGTCTTCACAATGAATATTTTGTCCATTTTGAGTAGTAATTGCTATTGCATACATGTCATTCTCCTTCCTTTATCAAGTATTTCAGAATATGATTCACTACCTTGCTGTACTCCTAAACTCCTGCCCTTATAATTGGAGATGTCAATATCCACATAAATGCTCTCTAAGATTCCTGTTATTTGCCATTCTCAAGACCTCTAAACCCTTGACCCTTCAATACTTTGTCAAGCCATATATATCTGCTGTTTTTACTTTCATGCCTCTCCAAACTCAAATCAATAGTTAAGATATTTCAATTCTACCGTTTCCTCTTCTCTTGAATCTCTTTCCCCTTTGTCCTGTCACTGTGCTTCTCTTGCCAAACCTCAGTTCTTGATTACTTCCACCATTTGCCTCCTCCACTCTGGGACTATTACTACTATCACCACCACCACCACCCCCTTGCCATTTTCTGGACATTGTTCTTTTCTTTTGATGCAGCCTGAGAACACGTTGCTGTCTTGCACTCCCTGTCACACTATTATCTAGCCCTTAGTCTTTGAATGGTTGTTGCCTCAGATAAACTGAGGCCTGGGAAAAACCTTAATTTAGAAAAGCATGCACTGCATCCTGGGTCATTGCCGGTCATCTTTACTTTTGTCTTGTCACAGAACTTTGATGACTCTGGAGGAGATGTCAATCTGACAACTTTACACAGCTCTGCCTCGCTTAAATTCCAATTCATGTACCTGTCAAGACATCACCCTCATGATGTCACTGGTCCTCTTTGCGAATGAAAGAACCACCACCTCCATGCATACTTACAAGTCAATAAATGAAACTAGAGGGAGTCTCACAACAACGCTAACCAGGTACATTAGAAATTTATGTAACATCAACCAGTCCCTCATTGAAGCAAGGTTAGTTCTTTCTTTCACCTCTGATTTCCTATCCCATTTAGCCATTCTCCACAATAATAAAGAATAATGCTAAAGAAGAGATGAAATAGAGGCAGTAATTATAGACAGCTTTTTATAGGGCACCGATAAGCATGGGAGAAGGGATCTAGAGTGATAATTGAGAAGATGGTGGGATACAGTAAAGTTAAAATTTTTTAAAAGGAATGGGAAGCTTGTCAGTAATAAAAGTTAGTTGATAGAAAGTCAATTATATATCTCTCCCTCTCTCAGTTCATTTTATCTTTTTTTCTTTTTATTTTCCTTATTTTTTCTTTTCATTTTTATTTCCCTGTCTTAATCCTCTTATTTTACTGAGGATATTGAAGCCATTCAATGTGAGATTCATTTTTTCAAGCTCTGAATCTCAAAATCCCTCGTCATTATCTTCTACTCTTCCTTCATTGACCCAGTATCTGACAAAAAATGAAAAAACGTCACCTTTGCCTTTTCTAAGGCCCCTTTTTTTGGGGGGGGGGCAGGGGGAGCAGTCTGACTTTATTAGCCAAAGGCAGGCCCGGCACCTCAGGCGCTCCTGGGTGGGCGCCCTCGCTTCTTCTTCCCCGCTCACGGCTTCTGGCTCCTTAGGATGGCGCCGGCCCGGCCACAGCTGCCACGCGGGGCGCTTTCCGCCATTTATTGTTGCGGTGACGTGCGGGACGCTGTCGGGTGTGGCCCTCACGTAGGAAGCCGCTGGCTTCCTCTGACCTGCCCTCCCCTTCAGCCCCTCCACGACGCGGGCTGCACGGCCACCGACTTCTGGTGGATCGGCCCGTTTTGGGGGAACGGGTTTCCGTCCTTGAGGTTGGTCGACTTGATGCGCATGATCAGGAAGCTGGAGCAGTTCCGGAGGAGCACGTGCTGCAGGCGGGCCAACATGGCAGCCTCGGGGAGGGCGGGGAGGAGCCGGGGGAGGGGGGAGCGGGGGCGGGGGGTGGCCGCTGCTGTGGGGCGCCACTCCCAGACTCGGAAAGGGCCCAAGGTCTCTTTCTAAGGTCAAGTCTGTCCACAGACAGGATGCACTTGATACGATCCTCTCCCATTTTCTACAACAGATTAGTTCCTCAATCAACCCCCTCTCTTCTAAATCTTCAACTTCTTTCTATTAAGTAGCTCTTTTATCACAGACAAGCTTCCCAATCCTCATTAAAAAAAAAGTTAACTTTACTATATTCCTCAACTATCACCCTGGATCTCTTCTCCCATGCTCAGCTATGCCCTGTCAAAAGCTGTCTGTAATCACTGCCTCTATTTTATCTCTTCTTACTTCTCACCCCATTGCAAAATGAATTAAATGAAAGTCTCATATATATAGATATAGATATAGATATAGATATAGATATAGATATAGATATAGATATAGATATAGATATAGATGATATAGATATAGATATAGATATACACACACACATATATGTGTATTTGTGTATGTATGTAAATTTTTGTAATAAGTCTATATGTATTACAAATTAATTTGAACACAATAAGGAAAATATTTTCAACAAAATGTTTTAATGTGTGAAACAGTATGTTTCTCACTCACACACACACACATACACACACACAGTGAGTGCAAACACTTTTGAGCATCATTGCTTTTTCTTTTTTAAGGCAATTGGTATAAAGTGACTTGCCCAAGGTCACAGTGTCAAATGTTTGGTCTGAGGTCGAATTTGTACTCAGGTCCTCCTGACCTCAGGGCCAGTGCTCTATCCACTGGGCCACCTAGCTACCCTAGAGCATCATTGCTTTTTCTTTTTTTTTTCTGGCAAGTGGGGTTAAGTGACTTGCCCAGGGTCACACAGCTAATAAGTGTCAAGTGGTTGGTCTGAGGCTGGATTTGAACTAAGGTCCTCCTGACTTTAGGGCCAGTGCTCTATTCACTGCGCCACCTAGCTAAACAATACAGGCTTCAGAAGAAACGTCTTCAAGTTTGCACAATGAGTGCCTTTGGGATGCAGTTCACAAAAATAGCTTTCCTTGTGCCTTATTCTAAAGCAATTAGTGCATCATTAATAGTTAATAATATGTATGTCAATTCCAGTAAAATTATAACCAGAAATATGAAAAGAATGGGTTTCAATCCAAATTTTATTCTAGACAAAGGCATCCAGTTACTAAAAAGACATGAATGAAAACTCAGATTCCAGTATATAGATAAGTACATACATGTGTATATATGTTCACATGCATATATGTGCATAGATAGACATGTATCGCTATGTATACTATATATATACAGGTACATGTATACATTTATATGCTAGTATGTTTCTATTTCCCTCAAGTTGCTTAGTGTTTTAAGTAAATCTTGTGGATGGATTCATTTGCTCTTCATGATGATTTAATGTTAACTACATTTTAACTTTTTCAACTCATGAGTAGTTAATACTGAAAGTGACATTTGGATTTTTGTGAAACTAATAAGGTTAAGAGTGTCATTCCTTGTTGTTCTGTAGCTTTCCATCATGTCTAACTCTGTGGCCCCGTTTAGGTTTTTTTTTTTTCCCTTGGCAAAGATACTGGAGTGGTTTACCATTTCTTTCTCCAGTTCATTTTACAGAGAAGGAAACTGAGGCAAACAGGGTTAAGTCACTTGCCATGGGTCACACAGCCGGTAAGTATCACAGGTGGGATTTGAACTCAGGCAGATGAGTCTCTCCTTCACTCCTTCTCTCTCTCCCTCCCTTCTTCCCTTTCCTCTCTCTTTTCATCAATGTCCATGGATTTAATTATTTAATCCATATCAGTCTCTGTATTCAACTCCACCATTACTAACTTTCTACTGGACATTTCAAACTAGATTTCCCAGAGATATCTCAAACAGAATATATGCAAAACAAAGCTCATTATCCCTTTTTCCCAATCTATCCCTCTCCCTCTTCTAAATTCCTCTACGTTTGTCAAGGGTACCACCATCCTTCCAGTCTCCCAGCTTCCCATCATCCTGGACTTCTCAATCTACCTCTGCCTTTATATCCAATCAATTGTCAAATTTTGTTGTTTACACCTCATGGCATCTATCACATCTGACTTTTACTTTATGTTCAGTTACTACCTCAGTTTTGGCCCCGGCTATCTGTCATTCAGACTATAAAAATGGCTTCCTAAGTGATCTCTCAAGACTCCTCCCATTGAAGTCTACCTTCCACAAAACTGCAAATTTTCTTTAATGACAGACTTGAACAAGTCACTTCTTTACTCAATAAGCTCCAGTGGTTCCCTTTATCTCCAAAATCAAATATAAACCTTGTTTTTCAGTTAAAGCCCTTATAACTTGCTCCCAACCTTTCATTCCTAACATTATATGTATATATGTATATATTTATATGTGTGTGTGTGTGTGTGTGTGTGTGTGTGTGTGTGTATTACTATCCTCATAATCTATAGTTTAGCAAAACTGGGCCTTCTTTCTATGTCTCATTCACAGCAGTCTAGTTCCTATCTCTACGCCTTTTCACTTGGTGTCTTTCACTGTTGTTATATACTTCCTCCTCACTTTCCCTTCAAAGAATCCCTCATTTCCTTGAAAATGCAAGTCTCCTTTTCTACACTGCCTTTGATTATCTCTCTACACTCTTTCATGGCACTTCATGAGTATCTCCATCTTGAAAACAAGGGTATGTGTATATCCATTTTTCTATATATATCTATATAGATGTGTGTGTACACAATACATACTCACACATGCACATATGTACATATATATATATACACCTGTGTATATATGTATGTTTGCATACATGTGTGTATACACATATATATATATACAGACACACATAGGTTATAGAGCATTGGGCTTGGAATCAGGAAGTTTCATCCTCATGAACTCAAATCCCACCTCAGACCTCAGTTACTTACTAGATGTGTGACCCCAGTAAGTCACTTAAACCTATTTTCTTCAGTTCCTTATCTGCAAAATGAGCTGGAGAAGGAAACTGCAAACCACTCAGGTATGTTTCCAAGAAAAAACCAAATGGAGTCACAAAGAATCGGACACAACTGAAATGACTCAGCAACAATCACAAAATGTAGTATAAATGTCTATGTACATAACATAACTCTGTCAATAACCATAACATTCTCCCCCAAAAAAAATGTAAGTTTGGGGATTTCTGTGTTCTTGATGACTACATTTTAAATCAAAACACGTCCTGGAAAAAAGAACAAAGCACTAAGGAAAATCTCAACTTCCAAACCAATGAGGGATTTCTACTAAAGCCAATCTAAACAAAAGCCTTGTCAATCTCTATCTGAGTTCAGACAGTCTTGCCTATGCCTAGCCTTCAGGTTGAAGGTGGTTTTATTTAAGATTCAAATTGGATAATAATAAAAAAATAAAAAAACTTTCATAGCTCATATTCTTTACACTATTTTATATTCATTTGTGTCAAACAGTTGGGGAAACGCCGTTTTCTTCTTTTGTTGAAAGGAAAGTTAGCTCATGGGAAGTCTCCCCATTACCATAATGTGTCCTTTGCATCAGCTGTTCCATATGAGACTCATAACTAAGGCTGAATCAATTAAAATAGATAAATCTCTAATAAAGTATAACTCCAAACCAGAATTTCATCACTCATTCCCTGGGGAAGGAGCAAAGATACCTGAGGCCAAATTTACTTAATTGTTCCGCTATAAATCCTTGTGTTTAATCACAGGCTGCTTCAAAGGCACTCCCAATAGTTTTAATTAATTAGCTTCATGCCTTTTTCTTTCATGGAATTGAAAATATTCCACATTTCTTATCTTAGCTGGCAAGCTATCCATTTTTTTCACTGCAGGATATCATAGAAACAGAGGCCATTCACACTGCATCAGGGAAGCCAACAAATCGGGATGTGTATTAGCAATGCAGCACAAGAGAACCACTCTGAGCCTCCTTGCCAGGTACAATAGGTACAATAGTGTAAGGAAAATTAATGCGAAAAAATTAAATCAGGCCCAGCAACACATATGAATGTGTCAGAATATCAATGGTTACCTACTGAATATACAGGATTTATATCTTTATATTGCCAGTCCATAATACAATGCTGTTGCATTTTTTCCCCTCAATTCATTTGTAGTCAACAGAAATATCTGAAGGGGATAAAAGAAACACAGGTCAAACATCTGAACAAGTACTTCAGGCTCAAAACTGATACTCTCTGGGTCATAAGAAACAAGGAAGAGGAAATGAGCAGAATAACAAAATCTCTGTATAGACTATTAGCTGGTTGCATCTCATTTTTTGTCAAGTCAGATCTCCTTCTTCCATCAAAAATCCTGTGGATGGTGGGGGCTGGAGGCTAGGACAAAGAGAAAAGATGCTTTCTCTTGCTAGAAGCATTGAAATAAAAAGGTTAGGACCGACAAAACCAAATATGTCACTGCAAGCACATGGACTGTTTTCTGGTTTCAATTTCCTGGTTCTGAACACATTAAAGAAGGGAAATATCACCACATTATTCTCTCCACAATCATTTTCCCCTCTGCCCCACCCCGCCACCTTAGGGTGGCTCCTCAAGACTCTGTCAACTAGCTGTTACTTTGAAAAAGAAAGTAAAGTAACATCACTAACATTTTAACTCGAGTAAAAATGTCTTATTTTTCTTTATATTTTCCTTTTCAATACCTCATTCAATACATTGCATTTAGTAGTTTAATGAGTTCAAGTCCAAATTTTAATTCAACAAACTTTATCTACTATATGGTTAAGTACTGTGATAGATGCCGAGGATGTAAAGAACAAACAAAGCAAATACTGTCTTCAAGGAGCTTATATTCCACTAAGAGAATATATTTCTTCTCTCTCTCTCTCTCTCTCTCTCTCTCTCTCTCTCTCTCTCTCTCTCTCTCTCTCTCTCTCTAATGTGTTGTGAGAAATGATTATGAATAACCAATATCTTGGGGAGACACATAGCTCTCCCCCTCTTCCAAAGTCCTGAAAATTCAGTTTTTCTTGAAGGACATTACTGATAATGAGATTGCATTAACTCTCCTCCATCTTGGTTACATCCCATGTAATTTGCAAGGAATTTAATCTAGGATGGGGAAAACTTGGTTAGAGATAGATTCTTTCATCTATATAGGCCAAGGCTGTAGATGGTCTGAGCAGAGATAATGTCTCTGTCTAAGGTTCACTCTCAGGCCCTCATTAAACACCTAAGGGTATATAAACTGTGAGTCCACCTCTATGATTGTCTATGGTCTAAAAGATATGGCCAAATGACCATTCTTTTATTAATAACCTGTTGGTCTTAATAATAAAATTATTAAATTACCCCAAAACTATATCTCTCTAACCTTTTTAAATGTCATATACATATATGTGTACATGTGTACATATATCATGATAAATTCAATGAATGTACAGTTTGGTGGAAATGAATATTAAATTAGGACTAAAGTTAATACCCTGAGAGTTGATATTAGAGATGACAAATATAACCCAAAGAATGAACTTCTAATGACAGAATTATAATTCTAGAGATGAACAAGTTGTGTGGGAGCAAATCAATACCCTATGCTGTTGACAATTATCTATAGCATATAATCTGTGAGAGTAGTTCCGGGTACTGAAACATTAAGTGTCTTGTTCAGAGTTACACAGCTATTGCCTATCAGAGCAAGACTTGAGCCCTAGTCTTTCTGACTCCAAAGATGGGCTCTTAATCACTTCATTTTATCCACTGCCTCTCAATTTCCAAAACAGAGACACAGACTTCTTGCTACGTCTCTATCTCTATGGACAACTGGTCTTGAGCACCCATACTTTCCCTGAAAACCTAGCATCTGACAGAAAGATACTACATATGTCACTTCTCAGTGTGGGAACTACTTTCAGTTTGGGGAATTGTAATGGCTATTCTTTTTGGCCACTAGGTCACCCTTTAATGGCTTACTTCCTGGCCCCCTAGGATGCTGAGTGTTAATACCTTTCTGAAAGCCAATCATTGAGTATGTGAGGGAGACATTGCAGAACAGAAGGATAGTTATACATGTTCACAAACAGCTTGCAAAGGAGGCCACACACACCAAATCAAAAGTAGGTAAATGTTTGAACCAGTTAAAATGCTGGACATGATCTCAGCATAGGACAATTAAGAAAACGCTTTCATTCCTGAGAAGAGGGAAACAGAAAAGACTAAGCCTTCTCATGGAATCCTGCCAAATCCAGGTAATAAATCATTTAAAAGATGAGACAAAACCAAAAGTAGTATAATTTCTAGGTATTCACAAAGTATCAGGTCTCCCCTTTTTATGACTATCTGTTAACATTAACAATGCAAATGCTGCAATCACCTCAAACTCTAGATACACCCATGGTCCCTTTCTCTTTAAGTTAAAATCACTAGGGAAACAGCATAAAGCACTGATAGAGTGCCTGGGAATTATACTATAGCAGAGTATGTCTTATTCTGAATTGATGGCTATATAAGTCAACCTGTATCTTTGAATGGAAACTGGGAAATTGAGGCAACATGCTTTGGGTTTTATTATAATATGGAACCATTTATCAATCTCAACCAATATATACATATATGTGTATGTGTGTGTGTGTGTGTGTGTGTGTGTGTGTGTGTGTGTGTATATATAATATATATATATATATATACACACACACACATATAATATGTACATAATGTGACTATCTTATTCTGAATAGGAAAAAACAGTCACTGGATTAGCTTTTTCCATTATGGACATGAGGAAGTGTGTGACTGTATACAGTAGACTTCTTTTCACATAGTCCTACAGTAGTATAAAAAGATATGGCTCCTCAGCAGCAAGAAGTTGATTATCAGCTCTGCATTCTCTCTCTTCCGGTTTGCTCTTCCCTCTTCTTAAGCTGAGTTTATAAAGGTCTTAGGAAGAAAAGTTCTCATGCACAGTTCATATGTTAATTTTGAGTTAATTCCCCCAATTTTGAAAAAAAAGGGGGCATATAGTAATTTTCAAAATAATTTTAAATGGATGGTAAGCTTAAAGGAAAGACTTCTTTAAAAAGCTACTGCTCTCATGTATCAGTAATTCTAATGCTTATACTTTAGGTTATGTAAGACATGTAGAAATGAATCAGGGGTCTGGTCAATGTAGCAAAAAAAAAAAATAAAGCCATAAACAGCATTATTTGGTGAAAACTGGAGAATTTTGAATAAATTTTTTGCCTAGATCCAATTCAGCCCATGATTACTCTCCCTGCATTTTACTTTGTCCTGTTTAAATTAGGCCTTAACATCATGGGATCAAACAGGGGCATTTTGAAACCTCCTAAAATTTGCCAATGGCTTCCCAAGGCAGGCACATTCTGACAATGCTGAAATGGGCATCTTGCCAACATTTGTCTGAGTAATGCCTGAATGAGAAAGCTGAAAAGGGTGACATGTAAGGGCAACCTTGATTTGATGAAGCCTTGACAAGAAAAAATGTACTATCTATAACGTTCCTGTTTTGTGTCCATTATGTGGGAAGAATGACTTGGCTGGAAATGTATGTGATTACTAATATGTTGAAAGGTGGTCTGAGAACATACATTTAAGAGGCACCACCTTGTGCTATAGCCAAAAATCCAGTGGAAGGAAAAGAGAATCTAAAGGCAAAACTCAATGAAAGAGCTGTAATCCAAGTTTAGAACTGACAACCCAGAAAATTAAGAATGACTGACGATCTCCTGAAGGCTGTAATTTTGAGTGCATGCATATAAACAGCTGAGTTTATTAAAATGTTGATAGTATGGGGAATGGTGGAATTTGCCTGTACTTTGTGCTCTGACTGAAACTTTTTTCCTCTAAATATGGCACTTTGTTTATCAGGACCATTTTCATTCCCATATGTATTTATTTCATAGTCTTGAGGCAGAGACAAGATGTGTGAGGTTTTTCCACAATATATTTATATAAGCAACAGAGAGACTACTTTCTAGGTGGACAAAATGTGCCAACATGACAAATCTGCCTCTTTAATCAACTCATTTATTCTTTGGAAATCTCATGATAACCAAGTATTTGAACTGCAACAGCTTAAGTGTTGGTATTCCTCAATGTCCCCTGCAGTAAATTACTGTTCTCTTGTTGGCTTATGTTGTCAGAGACGGAAAACCGTAATGGCATCCTACAACAAAGGATAGATTGTATTATCCACCTTTTCTTTATGGTTTGAAAACAAGCTTCTAGTTATAAAGCGCTTGTTATGGGAGAAGTTAAAACTATTAAAACAAAATGGGTTTTCCATTTTTCCCTAAGGCAAACAGTGACAATAAAAAAAGTCATGCATTTTCTAATAAATACCAAGTCTCAGACAAATAGGAAAATAGAATTTATTTTAAACTCTAAAATGCACTCTGTAATGAATTATGACTCTGAGATTAATAAATTATATCTCCATGTATTTTCAATTCATAATAGGACTAGTTTAATGTCTTCTTTCTTTTCACAGGTGACTTTTTTTCCTTTACCCTCTAATCAACAAAAATAATTTCACATTCAGGTACTTTTAAGGGCATTCAGACCAGGAGGTCAGAGAAGCATGAGGCCATGGCAAAACTAATTATGTATCACTGCTATAGCATTGAGAACCCCAAGTTTGAAGTATGAATCACATTCCCACACAAATCCTTTTCCCAAAAAATTATAGCACCAGATACAATAATACTATAATTAAACATGATAATCTCCCTAGTTCTTATAATATCATAATTATTTAATTTCTTCTGGGTTTTTTAAAAAACATTTTACAGTAAACCTTTATAAGGACAGGAGAAAACACAGGTATGAATTGGTGAAAAGTTCAAGTTATGGAATAATTTTAAAGGACTATAGTTCTATTACACTGAAATCCCATTAAGACCCAATACATGGTGAATTTCCCTATTTTCATAAGGATCTAGACTGGTTTTTTTATAACTTAAAATGAACAAATATTTTTCTCTCTTCCCGCATCTTCTAACATTGAAAAAAGAAAGGAAAGAGAAAACAAAATGTATGTAACAAATATGTATAGTCAAGCAAAACAAATTATTTCTTTGGCTATGTCCACAAATATATATATTTAAATCAGTATCTTGAGTTCATCACTTCCCTCTCAGGATATGAGTTGATATGCAGCAACTTTGGTTTCTTGGCATTATAGGTGGTCATGGCATTGGTTAGAGTTCTTTTATCTTTTAAAATTATTTGATGATAGAATGTTGTTATTGTATTTTTCTTCTGATTTTTCTTCTAATTCTGCCTTTCTATGCCCTATCAGTTCATATAAGCTCTTGGGTTTCTATGAAATTATTCTTTATACATTTTATGGCAAAAAGGTATTCTATTATATTCATAGGAAATAAATTGTTTAGCTATTTCCCAACTGACAACTTAGTTTACTTTTTTGAATTATATATTCTACACTTCAGTTGAAACTTTAAAAAAGGAGGAGTTGTAAACATGATTTTGGAAAACTCAACATTGAAGAAAGATACTCTCAAGGCAAACAAACAGGAAATCTACATTATGCATGAGGGAAATGTAGAAAATGAATGCGTGGATATAGGCCAAGATGGCATAGTACAGGTAGCAACCAAACTGAACTCATGAAACATTTCCCTCCAAACAACTTGAAAACAACTCAACAAATCATATTTTGGAGAGGTAAAGCCAACAAAAGGTCAGAGTGAGATATTTTTCTAACCTAAGGAGGTCAGCAGGAGGCCTGTTACACCACGTTGGGAGTGTGACAAGAACACAAGCAGTGGGCTTTGGAGGTGAATGCAATGCTGCTAGAGCAGCAATGGCTTTGGCACTCTCAGCCCAGAGATAGTAAGGGGGTCAGATAACTGATGAGAAATAGATTACAGGAGACTCTTTGCTGGCATTGTGTGCTGGTACTAACAGACAATTCTATTGTCCATAAGCAGTTCTGGGTCACAGTTTCAGGGTAGAGAGGAGCATTTGTGATTGGCCACAAGGGAGCAGGGACCCTGGTCACAGTTCCAAAGCAGAGAAAAGCATTAGCACTTGTAGCAGCAAGGGAGCTGGATCCTTTTCTAGATAAAGATCAAAAGGCAGACCAGGAGAGAAGTGACCACATCTCTCCTCAGATCATTCCACCTTGGAAGAACTGAAAACTTGCAGACACCCCAGAACTAGCTCTGAAAACATTAGCACAAAAACACCTGAAGCTTAGTATGGTGCCTCTCCAACCTCAGGTGATTATAACCCAACTTTAACATAAAGATCAAAGTCAAGAAATAGGCTAGAAAAAGGAGCACACAACCAAAAAAGAAAAGAACCTTACCTGTTAGTGGGTAAGACCAAGACATAAACTCAGAAAAAGACAACAATATGAAAATATCTACCAGCTAAGTCTCAAAGAAAAATGCTAATTGGACCCAAGCCCAACAAGAATTCCTAAAAGAACTAAAGAAAGAGATAATAGCGATAGAGGAAAATGTGGAAAAAGCAAGGAGAGTGATGCAAGAAAATTATGAAACTAGAAGTAACAGCTTGGTAAAAGAAGCACAGAAATTCACTGAATAAAAGAACTCCTTTAAAAGCAGACTTGATGGAATTTTTTTAAAAAGAGCTACAAAACCTCAATGAAGACAATTCTTTAAAAATTAGACTTGTGAAAGTAGAAGCTAATGACTCCATGAGACATCAAGCAACAATAAAACCAAATCAAAAGAATGAAAAAAAGAAGAAAATATGAAATATCTCAAAAAAACCCCACTAATCTGGAAAACAGCTTGAGGAGAGATAATTTAAGAATTATTGGACTACACAAAAGCCATGATCAATAAAACAGTCTAGACATTGTATTTCAAGAATGATTAAGGAAAACTGACTCAATATCTTATATCCAGAGAATCAAATAGAAAATGAAAGAATTCACAGATTAGCTCCTGAAAGAGATCCCACAATGAAAACTCCCAGAATATTATAGCCAAATTTGAGAGCCCCCACTTCAAGGAGAACTCCCACTGCAAGCAGCCAGGAAAAAAAATCAAATATGTGTGTGTGTGTGTGTGTGTGTGTGTGTGTGTGTGTATGTATATGTATATATATATGTATATATATGTATGTATATATACACACACATACACACATACATACATATATACATACATGTGTGTGTACATATATATATGTATATATATATGTGTATGTATTTAATATGGCAGCTGCTAAACCTTGTGTGATCCCAAAGTCAGGATCACACAAGGTTTAGCAGCTGCCGTATTAAAGAAATAGGAGGTTTGGTATATGACATTTGATAAGACAAAAGAACTAGAATTACAACTAAGAATAACCTACCTGGCAAAACTGAGTGTAAACCTTCAGGGGAAAAAATAGACATTTCCTGAAATAAAGGACATTCAAGCATTCCTGATGGAAAGACCAGAGCTTAATAGACAATTTGACATCTAAACATAAGATGCAAGAGAAACATAAAAGGTAAAAATGAAAGAGTAATCATAAGAGACTCAGATATATTTAAAGTGTTCACATTCCTACGTGGAAAATTGATATATGTAACTCCTAAGAACTTTAGTATTATTAAGGCAGTTAAACAGAGTCTACATAAACAGAGGGAATGAGTGTAAGTCGATTGTCTTAGAATGATCTCAGAAAAATGAAGGGGTGAGAAAGAAGGATGCACTGGGAGATGGGGCAAGGGAGAAGTAGAATGGGGAAAACTTTCCCATATAAAAAGGCACACAAGATAGAACATTATAATGGAATGGAAAATTGGGTTGAGATGGTGGCACAATTCCTGAATCTTACACTTATCAGAATTGGTTCAAAGACAGAACAATATAAATACATCCTTAGTCAGACATAGACATCTATCTTACCCAATAGGGAAATGGGAGGGGAAGGGGATGTAAGAGACGAGGGGAGAATAAAAAAGGGAGGGCAGACTAACAGGAATAACAGTGAGAAGCAAAACAGACTTTTGAAGAGGATTGGGATAAAAAGAGAGTGAGAAAGATAAATAGAATAAAATGGTGTAAAGAGAAATACACATTTAATAATCATATCTGTGAATATGAATGGGATGAGCTCACCCATAAAACAGAATTGGATAGCAGAATGAATCAGAAACCAGAATCCACACCATGTTGTTTATAAGATACACACTTGAAACAAGAACTATTAACAGAGTTAATATAAAGGGCTGGAACAGAATCTATTATGCTTCGGCTAAAGTGAAAAAGGCAGGGGTAGAAATCATGATCTCAGGCAAAGCAAAAGTAAAAACAGACCTAATTAAAAGAGACAGTCAAGGAAACTACATTTTGCTAAAAAAAAAAAGGCCATAAACAATGAAGTAACATCAAAATTTTACAGCAAGTATCTCTGACAAAGGCTTTATTTCTCAAATATATAGTAAACATTTATAAAAAAAATGAGAGCTGTTCCCCAGTTGGTAAATGGTCAAAGGAAATGAACAAGCAGTTTTCAGAAGAAATCAAAACTATCTATAGTCATATGAAAAAATGCTCCAAATCACTATTGATTAGAGAAATTCAAATTATAAAAATTCTCAAGAATCATTTTACATCTATCAGAAATGAGAAATGCTGGAAGGGATGAGGGAAAATAGGTACACTAATAAGCCATTGGTGGAGTCTTGAACTGGTCCAGTCATTCTGGAGAACAATTTGAAACTATTCCGAAAGAGGTAAAGAAAAACTGTGCATATTCTTGACCCAGCAATGCCATGACCAAGTCTGTGATCAAAGAAGGAGAATGACCTATATATACAAAAATATCTTAGAATGTCTTTTTGTGGTGGCAAAGAATTGAAATTCAATTAATGTTCATCAGTTGGGGAATGGATGAACAAGTTGTGGCAAGTGATTTGCCGGAATACAATTGTGCTATAAGAAATTATGAAGTAGGTAGTTTCAGGAGGGGAAAATGGCAAGAACTGTATGAATTACTACAAAGTGAAGTGAAAAGAACCAGGAGATCATTGTGACAGTAATGGCAATGTTGTAATGATTAACTGTGAAAATTTTGGCAACTCTGAGCAATACAATGATCCAAGACAATTTCAAAGGATGCACAATGAAAAAATGTTATCCACCTCCAAAGAGAATTGATAAACTCTGATTGCAAAATGAAATATAATTTTCCTGCTTTTTTTGCAAAATGGATAATATAGAAATATATTTTGCATGCTTTCTTCTGCATAATTGATATAATTTGGTTTTTTTAAGGCCGTGGGGTTAAGTGACTTGCCCAGGGTCACACAGCTAGTAAGTATCAAGCGTTTGATCTGAGGTCAGATTTGAACTCAGGTCCTCCTAACTTCAGGGCCAGTACTCTATCTTCTGCACCACCTAGCTGCCCCCTAAATGATATAACTTTGCCTGCCTTCTCAGTGAGTTGGGGATGTGTGGAAGGAAGGGAGAATATTTGGAAATCAATTTTTCAAAATGTTGAAATAAACTATAATTTTTAAAAGATAATGAATAGATGTCAATGGCAAATATGCATTTACCAAATGACGTAGCATCTACATACTTAAAGGAAAAGCTAGCCAAATGCCCCCCCAAAACCTATCCTATATGATGAAGCAAAAATTAGAAAAAGTCTCAGTGTTTCCTTTTCAGAACTTGATAAATCTAACAAAAGGACACAGGATAGAAATTATAGAGCTTAAAATAGTATTGTAAAAATCAGAGTTAATAAATAAAAGATATTAGTAGATATCAAATTATATTTAAAACAACTTATACTAAAATTTATCTGATATATGTGTGTGTGTGTACATATATATGTATGTGTGTATAAAATATATGTATGTGTGTATAAAATACATAAAACACCAGAAAAGTAGAGGAGTAGAATAAATTAGATAAGATCTATAAATAAAAACACACATTGATCTTGTGTTCAATATAACCAATAATACAAAGGATCTTTTTAGACTAGAAGAAGAATGACTAGGAAAGGATAAGATTTTTTTTAACAGTTTAGATTATCACCTTACACTATAGACAATAATAAATTACAAATGGATTAATACCCTAAATGTAAACAGTAATAGTATACACCAAAATTCAAGAAAAATGAATAGGAAAGGAAATATCCTTTACTGTAATGATAGAATGCAACAGATACTTTGAAATAAACTTATGAAGACATAAATTATCTGTCTTCTCTGTCATCTCTACAACAAGTGGTCATCTCTCTGGCCGTCATCCTCATCTCCTTCACCATCAAAACTTGGAAAGGATCTAACCATTCTCAAAGAGGTCCTGGCTTCCATGACTCTTATAGATGAGCTTTTGCCTTATCTTGGTAACACCTAGGCCTCAACAATCACTTCCTGGCCATGACACTTCCTCACTTCTTTTTATGCTTTTTCTTTCTTTGTTAGAAAGTACCTCCCTGGGGAGAGGGAATGTCTTGTTTTCTTGCATTTATATCCTTAGCCATATGCTTTGGGAGCTTAGTAAATGTGCTCTCTCTCTCTCTCTCTCTCTCTCTCTCTCTCTCTCTCTCTCTCTCTCTCTGTATCTCTCTCTTTCCCTATATATTTGTGTGTGTGTGTGTGCATATATAGATATTTGTCTCCCTCCATCTATTTCTTTTCTATATCTCTACCTTCTATATCTGTGTTTCTTTTATAGTTTTCTTATAAATATCATCCCTAATTGAAAAAACATTTCACTTCCACAAACATGATATGATAGATTTTTGATGAGAAGCAGAAAGAATGAGAGAATGTAGAAAAAAGGAAAGCAAATCCAAAAGTAAATTAGAAAAAAAAATTCTTTCAACATATGCCTTTTTCAATCTTTCAGTCTTCTATTTGCCCTACACATGTACCTACAAAGTCTCTCTTCTTCTTACTTGGCCATAATAACATGTAGGCCATTGGAATGACCTGAAATAATAAGAGATCAAATATTTGTACAAGTGCCACTTCATACGGATCCCTACCTGTAACACTTTACTTAGTAATAAATCTACGTCAGATAAGAGCACAGGAGTTAATCTTTATCTTTTGAAATTTGTTATGCAGTATGCTTTTCATGATAAATGGAGAGAATCTTTGATGGCATTTCTAGCAATTAAAAATGTACTGACCAATTATTCCTCTAAGTCAACAAAAATGCTACATAATTTTAGTCAAAAGTAGTTAAAGTTATTTGCTGAAGTCCACTGAGTCTTAGTATCTGTAATCATGGGTCATGATATCAACAGAAAATTGTTAAGGGCAACAGACAAAAGAGCCATAGTGCTGGAGTTCATCATAGGGGCTTTCATTCTTTCCTTGGTAACTTTCCACATGACCCTATAAAGGGTGATTCCTCACAAAATAAACCTGATTGATATCATTTTATGGTACCTACACATTCCTAGAGCTAGCTTTTCACGACCATTATAGGTGGAAATTTACCATCAGAAATTTCCAGAAGGAGTGTAACAAGGGTTGAAGTGAAGAATATGGAGAAATGTCTTGCTTGCTTCCAGCTTCTAGCTTATGTATGAATCCGAAATGAAGGTTTTTTTTTTTAAGATGATGAAGCAACCCTTCTACTAGCCATTGAGCAGGAACTTCTTGGCCTAAGGGAAGTTAAAAAAATAAAGGATTGACTCCACCTGTTTGTTTCTGTTTCTTCAACTTTCCAGAGAACACCATGTAGCTCTGGGACTCCATATCTGGGGTAGGAGGATGGGCAGCTTTCCCTGTCTCCCACTTCAGCTCCCAGGTGGACATGAGTATATGGTAACCAGTATAAGGGGAAATCAACTATTCAAGCTTAAATCTGAGCCCCTGGCTCCTTTCTTCACTTTAGGTTTCCTTCCTTGAGCAAACAAATGAATATTTCCAGATATTCATGTACAGCCTTGAATGTGACCTTGTGAGATCAAGAGTGCTGGAACTCCTGGGTCCTTCGGTTGTAGCAGACTGGCTGTAAGTGGAAGAAGTCTCTAGCAAGCACTCCAATGCTCTGTAAACAGATGACCAGCATCAAGAGCATGAATCCGAGGCCTTTTCCAGAATCCTACCAAAAGAAATCTCTCACCACAGGAAAAATGCAGAGCTTGGCTAAAATGTAAAAGTTCTAATTAGTAGTTCCATAAACTGTTCCATGGGGCAGTTAGGGGGCTCAGTGGATAGAGTGCTGGGCCTCAAATCAGGAATACTCATCTTCCTGAGTTCAAATTTGGCCTCAAATGCTAACTAACTGTGTCACCCTGGGAAAGTCATTTTACCCTGTTTGTCTCAGTTTCTCATTTGTAAAATGAGCTGCAGAAGGAAATGGCAAACCACACCAGTTATTTTTGCCATTAAACCTCCAAAATAGAGTAACAAGATGTACAAGACTTGAAGCAGGCATTGTGGAACCCTGAGAGTCCTGGTCAGACATCAAAGACACCAAGGTCATACATTGCCTTCCTGGCCATCACCAGTCATCCTGACTTTTGTCTTTCCATTGGACTTTGACTCCAGAAGAGAGAGTGAGAAAAACTACTGAACAAAGCTGTTCCATGTTCAGATGGTTTTAGGTTTATGAACTGTTGATAAAAGTGGTTAATGCTGCTAATTCTTTATTCTATGTATATGTAAAAAGGTATGGTTGCAAGAGTTTTTTTTAGTATCCTTTTGGATGTAGGAAATAAATGTGTGTTCCATACCTGATTCATGTTACACATTGGGTACCTTTCTACTCACCTACATTGGGGAGGGTGTAAACAGGAGCTATAACCTATCTCTGAGTAAATCTACAGTGGAATGGTGTAGGGAGGCAGTTAATGAGTCAGAGAGTGAAACAAGGGAGACTGAGCTTCTCATAATGGGCCAGTACTGAGAAGTTCCTTAGTGGAGAAGGGAGTAATAGTTTGTTTCAGTTCCTTGGACCCAGCAATGCAATGCATGTTGATTTAATTTTATTATTTTAAATTAAATTTTACTTTTTCAATTATTATTTACTTTTTCCCCTTCCTATCCTACTCCCTCCATGGAGGAGATGGGGGAGGGGAGAGGGAAAAGCCTTTGTAACAAGTAAGCAGAGTCAAGCAAAACAAATTCCCACATTAGCCAAGTCTGCATTCTGCATATCAGTCCACCACCTCTCACTGGTTACTGATTTTAGAGGAGAATGTTAGTTTCTGACATAGACAAAGAAAACAAAAAGAGGAGCTTGAAATAGCTTAAGTGTGGCTCTGCTTTCAGTTTCAGGACCTGCTGGAACCTTGACCCTAGGGACAATGATGAACCAAATTAGATGAATTAAGATGGTTAACCAGGTTTTGATTGCAATAAGTTGATTAACACACTGCATGAGTTGAAATCTGATGTGAAATCCAATTTTTCCTACCATTGTTGATGTGTGTGCCATAAAGAGTTTTACATCTTGATACTCAGTAATCAACAAAAAAAGAACTTTGAACATCATCATTAATTTGAGAAAAGACTAGAACAGTGAACAATTTAGAGAAAACAATGAAGAAATTTAGGATAATTTGAACAATGCTACTGAGTTTTAGAGAATGATATGCAGATAAAGCAGATATTATTGAATAAATACCAGATTTTATTTTAAATACAATTTTGTATAGTCGGATTTAGCAAATTAGAATCTAATAGACATTTCTTTATCCTTGGTAGCTGCTTTTTCTGCAAACCTTTCCAAATCTGCTCATGATAAGTCCAGTACACATCCCTCAAGTATAAATATATGTATTGAACATAAACACAATCAAAATCTTTTGTGCTGAATGTCAATCTATAAAGTGACTGAGCCCAATGAAATATTATATTCAGAAACCATGACTGAGAAGAAGGAATATTGGCTTTTGGTTGAAAGGATCAGAGCCCTAAGTTAATTAAAATGGCAACCACAAGTATTTAGAAAGATGTTGGTTGTTTACAAATAACCAACTATTGTAGTGATTTAGATGTATTTCAGAAATTCAAACTACATATTTAAAGAAAGGAGTAGCATGAAACAAGGATAGCAATGTCTTAGTTTGGAGAGGAGATCTCATATTTATTGGTTACTTCAGGTGTATAAAGCTCTATCCTAAAGACTGACCTGGGAGGTAAGTGCTGTAGACATTATCACACACATTTTTTTGGTATGAGGAAATAAGCTCAGAGAGTTGAAGAGACTTTCCCTTGGTAATACAACTTCCAAGAGACTAGCAAGGTCTTTGGTTCATAGGTGATAGTAAACAAATGCTTGCTGAATCCAACTGAACTGGATTGAGAATGGAGCCAGAGACACTGAGTCCCATGTTCGCTTTTCTGTTGTACTACAGTGTTTCTCAGAGTGCAGTGATTAGGGGAAGAGACCAGTGACGTAGGTAAATGGTTTTTGGTAAGGCTGTCGAAGGCTTTTTTTTTTAAATTTCACCACCAAGTTGCAGGCAGAGTATAGGAGCTGGTTTATAATACAAACTATTTAATTTGTAAAACACATTCTACAAATTAAAAGTGCAAAGTGGGTAATCTTACAAAAATTACCAGAGTTAAGCAGTAGCTACTTTTCGCAAATGCTATGTCATGTTTCTATATATTTCAATAAAATGGAAAAAGCATTTAAAAGGAACACCATATTTATGCAACCAGGTCCTGATTAGTGCAGATAATGAATTCTGTGAAGTGGTCACATTATTAGAATTCTCACTGCCTATTTCCATTGAGCTTGGACCAATTACCATAATTTACACATTTATAACTTTAGTAGTGACAATTCATATATATATGTGACTACTTCAGGGGATTCATTATTCGCATTAATGAGGATCTACTGTAGGAACAAATTTTAATCACTTTCAATTATTACAAAGAACTTTAGAAGATGCAAATTAAGGTGACTTAAACTGCTTATGTCTTACTTAACATTAAACTTCAAAGTCCACAGGTCTAACCACTAGGCATAGAAGAAAGAATAGTCATCCAACTGAGTTGGAATACAGACTACATCATTTATAAACTGTTAGGTAGAGTGGTGGAGAGACAGCTGGACCTGGAGTCAGGAAACTCTGGGTTCAAATCTATACTCAGATACTTACATATCAATACTAATCAATCACTTAACTTTTATCTACCTCAGTTTCCTCACCTATAAAATGGGGATAATATTACCTTTCTTCCAGGGTTGTTGTGAGGGTATAATGAAATAGATATTATTTGTAAAGCATTTTGCAAATCTTAAAATGTTCTATAAATGTTTTTGTTATATTATAGTACCTCCCTGTTATTATTATTATTCACCTGGGGTTGGTTGAAGTTTGACTAGAAAGTCTGTTTGGTAACTTTCTATGACCCAAGGATAGTAAGAAATAAACATGATGAAGGATTCTTTTGAAAATTTCCACGGTTTAACTGACCATAACACTGATGATAACAACAATGGTTTTCTTACATTTGTGTAAGTGCTTTAATGTGTACAAAGTAACTTTCACATATTATCAGATCACACAGTAATTATTATGTTTTATTATTAGTATCCCATTTTACAGATGAGGAATCTGAGGCCTTACAGCTCATGTGACTTGTTTAGGGTCACACAGCTTACATTCGTAGCAAGATTCAAACTCCACATCTTCCTATCATCAAGTCTGAGCTTTATCCACTATATCACTGTCTATTTGAGTATTTAAGTATCTGATTCTCTGATTATTCTGTGAATGTGGCAATGAATGGGAGAAAATTATTTTTTGCCAAGTCGCTTATTGCCAATTGAATCTTTTGGTCTATTTTGGTTTCATGTAGCTGAATCACTATTCTTTCCCTGTTCATAATACGGCCTTCTGTGAATTCAGGCGCACCCATGGGACTATACCCAAAATATGTTTTATGGAATGACTCCAGAAGCTTATTCCACAGTCTATAACCATCTGTGCCTCACTGACTGACTCAAACCATAGTATTGAACTTCACAGGTGACAGATAAAGATTATATAGCAGGAATTGAACATACCATTATTAAAATGTTTAGAGTAATTTCTAAGTCAAAATTCCAAAGGACTCAGGATGAAAAATGTGATCCACCTTCAGAGAGAGATATGATGACCTCTGAATACACACTAAGGCACACTTGCTTTTTACTTTTATTTTTTTGCAACATGAGTAATATGATAATATAGTTTACATGACCTCACATGTATAATTGATATAATATTGCTTACCTTTTCTGTAGGTGGGGAAAGGGCAGGAGGGGAGAAAATTTGGAACTCAAATTTTTTTAAAAAGGATATTAAAAATAAATAAATAAATTATTTTTTAAAAAATGCTAAGTCAAGAGAAATCTTACTTTTGTATTGAGAAACAGTTTTGACTATGTGTTGTAAGAAAAGGGGAAAAGAAAATTCAACAAAAAGGAATGCACATCAAAAATTTGAAAACTACATTCTTAAATTCATAGGCCCCTAAAAAATCATCTTGCATTCCTGTAGCCCTAAGTTTGCTGTGAGAAAATTGCAAACTACCTAACAACAAAACTCTGGAGCCTAGATTTAGGCACTGCTATATCTGTCTGCATTTTTTAGACATAGATGTACCAAGTACATTGAAGTCTTACCTGTGAAAATTTGTTTAAGAGTAGGAGTGGGAGGTCAAGGTAATTTAAATTTAAAAAAAACTACAGGGTACTTATAAATATCCCAAATAACCTCTGTGAAAGGCAGCTCCCAGGATCCCCTATGTGATTCAGGATACAGAGGAATATTGACTGTTCCTTAATCCCTCACTAAATGACTGGAATGTCTTTAAGGCTAGAATATACTGGTTCTTTATTTTCCATAGTATTAATAGTTTCAGTATTGCCCCTCCTGGCTCTGTTTCTTAGAACTTTCCATACTTTGCATTCACGACATAGACACAATCTTACCCTAGAACTTCTCTCAATATCTTGGGCCTTTTTACTTTGGAATATCCCTCTACTATGCTAGCTTTCTTCTCCTATTGATGTTTCTCCAAGAGCCTCTATTTTAGGGAGGACTCCCAGACTAGACATCTTTCATTCTCCTCATGCCTCTGCTTCAGACTCCCCAGACTTTGACACCAAATCTCTCCACTCACAGGTAGCTTTCGGCTTCCAACTCTCAGTTGCCTTTTGTTTGTCATCATCCCCCCCTTCAAATATAAACTGCTTGAGGGAAGGAACTGTCTCTTTGCTTTGCACAGGGACAAACACAATGTGCTTATTGGCACATAGTGAACCGCTTGTTATATATATAACTAGGTACAATAGATACCCTTGACGAGAAGATATTAGACCACATCTGGATTTTAGTTATAAATAGTGAAACAAAAGGGATAGACATCTACTCTTCATTGACAAGGTCTGCCAATGGAGTCTCAGAATTTAGGGAAGGAGAATGGGAAAGGGAAATGAAGAATTAAAACATTGCTTTTATCTCATGCCTACACAGACCACTATCTACCCAAGAAAATGAAAACATAAACGTCATTATTTCTGCATGTTTAAAGTGATCATTTAAACAAGCTTTGAGAAATCAAAATAGGAGTGATTAGGTTTTAGCATATAATTAATGTAACACTTTTCCTATATTAAGTAATTCTTTTTGTCCATCAGGTCTGATACTTCTTTTCATTTCTTTTAACCTTGCTGGGATGGAGGAGCTTACAAAGAGGAACAGGTATGGTGAGTGATGGGTGACGGGTGTATATATGTATATGTACGTATTATGTCTATGTATAATATACACACATATATGGAAGATATAAATTAAAGCACCTGCTATTCAGAGAAACATTAAGTCAAAGTTAAATTCATAGTTAAAAAACAAAACAAAACAAAAACAACTATTGAAAGACCAAGTCAAAGCATCATTCAAAACAGGCTCAAATAAATAAACCATGATTTTAAAATACAGGCTATGAGACCACATCAGTGCTATTTCCTCCAGTGTAAAAATATACCAATGAAAAGAACAAGATAAAAATAGAATAGCTTCAATTCTAAATTACAAGGATTCCAGTGCCCACCACCCTGCATTTGTCCAGAGACCAAATTCATTCCCTTAATGAATGTTTGGAAGACAAGTTGGACTTATAAAAATACAAGAACTTCATACAATTTTAACTAGATGGTCTGTGATATAGAGTTACCAACAAAGAGTCTGGAGTCATAAACCCTGTGTTCTAATCATGGCTCTGCCATTCTCCAGCTGTGTGGCCTTGCTGATAAAATTGCTTATTCTTTCTTGGCCTTAAGTTCTTTACCTATTAAAGGAGAAGATTAGAGAAGAGGCTTTTTATGGGTCCTTTCCCTTCAAGACTGTTTGATCCTACCTTAATAAAATAATGAAATTAAATTAGAGTAAAAAAGATGTCTCTTAAAATGAAAAAAATCCCTTTTAACTATGCAAGTCAATACCATCTCTGCAATTTATCATCTTCAAGAATAGGATAAGGTACTTGCCCCAGGTCTCACAGCCAGTATGTCAGATATGGAAAATTAACATCTAAATGGTAGCATTTATTTGACAGAGCATTAAATATCTTGCCAACAAGAAAGATGCTGAAATATCATATACAATCAAAGTTAGAATTTTAAAAGTCAGAGATAATTTCTCCATATTTTTTCACTTTTCTAAATGATATAATATAAGCTAGATGATAGTCATCTGCTACTCCTACAATAGGATTTTTAGTTTGACTTGGTACATCTAATGAAATTATACTGGACTTCTATCACTTCTATAAATTTAAAAATTAAAATACTAAATTTGATTAAAACCAGAAAAATGCTTTGTTACTATCATCGGTATTAATGACTAGGGTGAAATTACTAAAAATAAAAGATTTTCTCTACCTCCACTCATCAAAAAAAAAAAATCAGTGGGCCTAAGAATTTTCCCAAGGTATTATCTTTATCTTCTTTTTTCTCTCATATTGTTTTTCTTTTGAGTATTTCCAGTTTGAGTTTTCATTCATCATTATGTGGTAGCTGTTAAGCACCCCCATGTGACTAATTTTAAAGGCTTATGAAATTCTTTGAGAATCATCTTTGGCTTTATATTCCCTCTTCTCTATTTTTTATGTTTCTAACTGAAAATGAAGGTCATTGGAGAACTCTATTCGCAGTCACATTGGTTTCTGTGGCTGTCTCAATCTTTCCTCCCTGTTACAATCATTTGTGATTTTATGAAGTGCCCAGATCTCCTATTTCAGCATATCCTATGTGTGGTACCCTTCAGTCCCTTTTATGACCTATAGCTATCAAATCAGATTTTTTATCTTCTCAGAACTTTTGAAATCTATTTTCCTAAAGTCTGGGGCATTGGTGGTCTATTTCCTTTCTTGGCTATTAAAAAATGTAATCTGATATGTTGTCTTTCTCCCAAGATTCCCATTCAAAATGGCCACCAGCCTTTTTTTTCTTATTTGTCAGAATTAAGTCTAGAGTAGAAATTCCCCTTCTTTAGTTCCTTCTATCTAGACTTCCTTTACCTTTCATTCTCATTCTACAAAACTTTCACCTGAATTTTCTAGTTTGCCTCTCCCTGAAGGAAAAATCCCCTCAATACTAGTACCATGTATATTTTAGACTTTCCTGTTACAGTTTTTTTTCTATTATGTTTTCTTCAGATTTACCTCACAGTCAAAGACATCTGTTTCTCCAATCACAAAATACAGCAAGGATTAGCACATTGCCTTCCAGCCTCTCTTCTGTCTCATGCTTCAAATATCTGTATGTCATCCCTACATAAAAACCCCCTTTGGTTCTCACCTTAAAAATTATCCTTTTTTCAGACTCACAATAAAAGACCCAAAATTGGAATTATCTGATAGATGATATGAATCTGATAGGTAAATTATCTGATAGGTAAATTACACAGGTAATATTAAATGTGTGGGTAACATTGATCGGTCTATTACAGAAACTTATTGATATATTATTGACTCACTAATTAAGTCACTAATTAAGGGCCTACTGTGCTCCAAGAAGAATGCTAAGCACAGAGGGGTTATTGACAAAGCCAAAAGAGAGTTGCTGTTCTTTAGGAGCTCACAATCTGATGAGGGAGAAAACATACAAATAACTATGTACAAACAAGCTATATACAGGATAATTAAGAAATAATCAAAAGAAGGAAGCTCCTAAACTAGGAGAGACTGGTTAAAGAATATTGCATTTATTTTTCTGACATTAGCCATGGTTTAGAAGGGACATGTTAAATTTCTTAATAGGAACTTAAATGATGGAATTAAGGTAAATTGACCTATTATTTTCTTAACTTGAAGTTACTATAATCTGTAATGTTAATCATTATTACCTGATATAACCACCATTAAATACAAGTAGAAGATCATTCTTCTTACAATAATACCATAGGAAGAAAGAAAAAAAATAAACATATTAGCACATAAATTTCAAAACTCCACAAAACTTTACTGAAAAATAAGATAGCATCCTTGTCAGATCTGTTCTAACTCTGAATCTGCCTGCTACTAAACAATTTCTAGCTTCTGAATAAAGGGTTTGCCCAGAAAATGTTCGTGTAGATTTCAGTGTAGGCAGTGAAATGAAAAACATTTGCAGCAACATGGAGAGCATTATTATCATAAAACACCATAAAAATGTCTGTGAGGTTAGCAGAGTTCAGGCTGTGGGAGTTTCTCAAACTTCACTGTGCTTTTGGGTATTGTTTGCAGTGGAATTGTTTTCAGCTGAGCCCTATAGGAATTTTTAGCCTATTAAAAAACAAAAAATAAAACAAAATAAAAAATATAAATTTATTGAAAGATTCAGCAAAGTTATTTTTTCTTTTAAATGGAGTGAGTACATTACACTAGATTTTGAGGGAACCACTGCAGAAGTATGAACAGAGAGTCATTCACTAATATCAGTTAGACTGAGGGCAAACCATATTCCAAAACTCATACAATCAGTTCACAGAGTTTGTGGAAGACAGCAATGACATGTCAGCTAACAGACTCCATACAAAACTCCCATACTTAGTCTGAATCTACATCCCCATGTGCCACTTTACCTCCTTCTCCTTACCCTATTATAAAACATCAGGAAAATAATAACTTCTCTCCCCAGTTTCTAAGTAGGGGGAAGTATCAGCAGTTTACTTTCTGGTGTTCCTTTGGCTTTCAAGGTGAAGCTAACACAGGTAGTAGAGAGAGGAAAGGAAAAAGTGGAAAAGAGGTCTGAGCAAGGAAGTTTGTCCTGAGACATCATACCATCATCATAGAGAATTCTCTATGCTTCTGCTAAACTTTGGAGACAAAAAAAATGTCTTTAGAAATAGTAGCATAATATGATGTGTATATAAAGAAGTTGTACATTTATTTTAAATGGTATCTGTTATATAGTCACACATCACATTCAATACGTAAGTGTGATGATGGGAAAAAGGTAAAAAACATCAGGACTCTGGTGCTGGTTGTGATTCACTATTAAAAGGTTAAATGTAACACCAGGGCGAGAAAGACTTCATTTGGAGAGCAAGGGATATAGTCAGAGATCTTCTTCTTAGGCTTCCATATTGTCCAAAGTCTAGAGCAGTTCATAAACTTTTTAGTCTTAGGACCCCTATATACTCTTAAAAAGGAAAGTCCCCAAGGAGCTTTGTGTGTGTGTTGGGGAGGGGGGGTTAAATCTATCTCCATTTACTGTATTATAAATTAAAATGAATTAGAATTATATGAAAATATTTTTGACATGGAAGATGTCCTAAAAAGGTCTTGAAAAACCCCCAAGGGCCCTCAGACCACACTTTGAGGAATATTGACCTCTTGAGAAGCAACGAGTGGTAAGGAACAAAAAGATGGAAAATGTAACACAAATATGGTTTAGATGATACTTAATGCAATCTTATCTTCTTTCAAAGAAGAAAATAGTTTTTTTCTTTAATTTTATTTTCCAAGTATTATTTTGTGCCAGGGTGAAAGATGAAGCTGCTGTTGACAACTGGAGAAAACAGGAAAGTCTTCCATTTTTTGTTTTTTGGGGTTTTTTTCATTTTATTTTGTTAAAAGCCATTAAGTGCCTTAGTTCATTCCATATCTCCTCTTTGATGTTTGTAAAAATTCCTCAAAGATTAACTTCAAATTTTATTTTTATGATGAGGATATTTCTATGCCTTTCAGTATTTTTTTCAGTGAAAGCAGATTCATGAAGAAAATATAAAGTTTGTAGAATATACTATGATACTGTATTAAATGCAACTGTATATGATTAAATGTCACTTGAAATATTTATATATCATTTAGAAAGCATTATACCACATAGACCTATCATTTAAAGTTGGAGTGTTTTCTATCAAATGTTTTAGGTATCATGCTCTGGGTAAACACTTAATTATCCAAAGGGCACACCAGAGGTCTCCAGGATTTGTGGAAGCAGAACAGGCTGCTTGAAGCTCTCTTTTCCCCCATCTAGATAATCTTCACTTTTATAGCCAAGAGACTTCAAGGGCAGGAGTTTAGAAACTAGAGATCCATAGACTTGGACCTCCACCTCATCCTGGAGCCTGCGCCATTTCTCACAGAGCACTAGCACCTAGACCTAGCACCATAATCATAAAATTCAAGACTAGGAAGAAAAGGTTAGAAAAGTGCAACTAAGCAAATGTCCTCTAATTCTATGTGAAACTTCTGGTAATTAAAAGAAATTCAAAATAAAATAATAGATTAACTTCTTTTCCACATTTAATGCATTCTGCATTTGTTAAACATCCTTAGTTATGACAACAAAGCTTTATTGTTCTTAAAAACAACTTTACTCCAAAATAGAAGCCAAGCTTTTTTATTGTCATTATTTTTTTTTGGAGTCCCAGTGAAGAAACTTTGTTGACTCTACAGATCAGCACATGCTGTACAACACATCACCTTAGGATGACCTTGGAATGTAGGTCAATTAGTTGAATGGTTCCATGTTGCGAGCACATCTTAGATGTGTGACAAAGATCTTCCTGACTCTAAAACAGGCTCAGCTTTTTATCTCTAATGCTATGCTATCTCTCAGACTCATTTTAAAGATATTTCTCCAGTGATACTGTATAGTTTTTAGCCGTGGATGTGAAGATCAACCAAAGAGAGGCAAAGGCTGACTTTATAAGTAGGCTCCACCACATCGTGAATAAGCAAAATATTAGCAGTGATCAATCGAGCTGAGTGAAGTGACGTCTCTACTACAGCTACATAGTAAAATAGACTAGTAATTAATCCAGAGACACCGCGCCCCATCCCTGAGTAGCTAAGCCATCATAAAATATTCTCAAAATAACCAATAGCACCAAAATAGCCAACTGAGGTCATCACTGGCTAAACCTGACAGACAGACCAGCCAAACTTTGACATTGGTACAACAACATGAGAATGTTCTTCTCCCCCTGCAGCAAATTTTACTTTTAATGTGCATTCCATGGGGTCCATTAGAACAAATTTCCTGCATAAAACCCTGAGTTTGATCCAACTCTTTTGGCACCAAAAAGAAAAGAGAACTCTAACACCTGTTTTTTTTTTAACGTATTTGCCTTCATTAGATATGTTTCCATGTTAAAATATTGCTTGAGCTTGTCTCTCTGAATGTGATGTAAAATGTAAAATTGAAACATACTTGTGAAATGAAAGTACAGTTTCATTCATTGAGCAGTAATTCAAGGCCTCAAATTGTGGTTAAAAAAAATCCGTTAGGTAAACAATTACCTTATTTGCTTGAGGTATGAAAAAAGGATTATTCTTTACTGCTTTGGATATTAGCTGGCATTTGTTCTTTAGCTAAGAGATATGAGTGTGACTTGGAGACACAAATATTTACAGTAAATATCATAGTGCATATATATATATGTGTGTGTGTGTGTGTGTATGTGTGTGTGTGCATTTAAAAAAAAGCTATGTTTGGGAAAGGATATTATAAACATATACAAATTACAACAATGGCTTGGTTTATGACAATAATTCACTTCTTCAGAGAACATAGATACACACTCACTGATTGGTATCAGTGGACAATACTGAAATTGATCAAGAGAGAATTCATATTGAATCCTAGGTTTGAATTAGCTGGAAATAATGACTTTCTATACCCATGATACTCTTATTTTTTAAGTAGTGTTTATTTTTTCCTATCTTGGGATATTTTTATTCTTGTTTGCTACTTATATACTTGTTTATGTGTATATCAGAGTATTTAATAACAATTTTAACAATTAGTACTTTTATTATACAGGAATATTAAAGTTCTCATAATTTTGTTATGCCTACAGTTTATCTAATTTTATTGACTGTCTTAATTAAAATGACTTGGAGTACGATACTAATTGATTTTGTGATAAAATAATTAATAGGAATTAATTCATTTAAAAGTCATTAGCATAAGTAATTTTTCTTCCAGCTGTCAATTTCTGCCTTTTAAAATGCATGTTCTTATCATGTGAGGTAATGAACTATTCAACTTTCCTTGACTGGCTAAGCATATAGAATGCTCATCTTTTTCTCAAAATGAACTCTGACAATATTTTATATTTTCATCACTTTCTCATGTAATAATAATACTTAAAAGACATTTTTCTATATGCATTTGTATTTAAGGGGAAGCAATACAGTAATATCATTTCTCTTAAACCTTTCAATAGTTATTTCTTGGCCTACTAAGTTGCATTCAAACTCCACAGATTGGAATTTAAAGCCCTTCATGATCTGATACCAGCCTACCTTTCTATATTCATCTTATACTACCTCCCTTTTACAAACTTGGAATCATAGGAGCATATATCTAAAAGGCTTTCAGAGGCCATTTAATCAAATATTTCATTATGAGGAAACTGAGCCCCAGGGAAATTAAGTGGTTTGCCAAAGACCATAGAGTTAGTAAGCATTAGATGTGGAATTTCACTCCAGATCCAAGACTTTTTTCACTATACCATAATGGAATTAAATCCTTCTTTTCCCCACACTACTAATAGATTTCTACCCATCCTTGAAAGTCTAACGTCATTCCATTTCCTCCTTGAAGTCTTCCTTATTCCTCTTCTCTCAGTCAATAATGACGTCAAACTCCACAGAGGACTGCTTGGCACATGTTTTATGAACTTATGTATTATTTTCTATTGTAATTAGTTCTTTATTTGTCATACCTACTCTCCAGTAGACTATAAGTTCCATGAAGGTGAAGACTTTGCCCTATTCTTTTTATCTCCTTCAGTACTTGGCACTGAGAAAGTACCTGATGTGTGTTCAATTAAATAGAATATAATTCTTCAGTATGGAAAAAAATAATGGAGACTGACAGGCAGTACACTAATGTTTATAAAATCACCAAGAGAGTAGAAATGGTAAACATAGACTTTTTTCTAAATTCCCAAACATTGTCCAGTGCATACCTCTTGTTGTTTCAAAAACCACTGTTTTTAGGATAAGCTGAACTCTCTTACACAATATGTACTAAATACACACATCACATTGCCTTCACAGCTATTACAGGCTGAAATGATACATAGTTGTGTACAAGAAGAACTGAGATAGATGAAAGACCCTAAAGGATTATTAAGTTGAAATTAGTGATGTTCAAGACATGTTTTTTTGGAGTATAATAGCTACCCTCTCCTACAAAAGGTCTGTTGGTGCCACTTTTAGAAACAGACTATACCGCTGGATAAACCATTGTTTTGCCCAAAGTTGTTTGCTGGCTCAAGTAAAACAACAAACAACATAAAAAAACCCTTTTGTTTTGCTGTAATTTTATTTTGTGATGTTCGTCAAGAGACGTAATAAAGAGTAGAACCATGGACCTGGAGCTTGATCTTGTAATTTTATTACTTACAAAAAGGTAGTAATGGCACTTCTACTCCCTAACTTACAAGGTAGCAAAAGGAAATGTGACATTATTATTCACAACAATAATAATTTCTCTTAAATAATGCCATTGTGACCTGAAAGGGTTCATACAGCTTCCGCTCTTATGTACTTTATAATCTCTTTAAGCAGTCGTACAATTAGAATTTTAATGCACTTATTTTTTTCAAAGCATCTACATATTTTGCAAAATAACCTTTAAACAATCCATTAAACATGCTTTAGCTGTATTTAATTCTAATAAGTGCAAATGTACACTGAGAGTAACTTTAATAGATTATGAAAATAATTAAACAACTGAACATTGAAGAAAAACAGATGGATTGATGATCCCCGTGTAAAATGAGCATTTTCACAAAAACGGTTTTTACTGCTATCTGACTTTAAAATACTTATTTACCTGTTAAATCAACACTTCTTATAAAAATGGGACAATTTCATTCCAATTTCTTTTATGCTATATTGTATCCATTCCTTTTGTGCTGAAATTTAATTCATTCTATTTTAAAACCACTGTTTATTAACATCCTACCAGAAAATCTATCTACATTTCTTTTATGCTGTATATTCTTACTTTAGTGGACTTTAGATTGACACTTAATATCTATAGGGTAATGTGGGATCTATTCACCACACCTTTAACCAGTAGACTCTCATAAACTATAATCCAACTAAAGCAAAATAATACTTTTTTAAATTACAAAGCATAGGAAAATTAAATTGAGATTAGCCAGCATAAAATATTTTGGGAATTCTGATCAAGTTGGTGTTGAAATAAAATGAGCACTTTTGTGTAATTGGAGGGTTTTGTTAAACTTTTATAATGATGAGTATAAAATGTATTTTGCCACAAAGTTATCATTTCACTTAGAGTCAGAATGCCTTGGGTTAACTCCATTCTAATACTAGATCTGGAATCTTGGGTGAGGCAATGAATTTTTCAACTGTAAAATGTATTTCTATTCAAATAACATTTTAAAAGTGTGTACTGTAGGGATGACACTGTACTAGCTTGAGGGGGCAAGGCAAAATGAAAATTGAGTATGATACTATCTTTGTTCATCTGGTGTTATAGTCTAGCAGGGGGTGGAGCACAAAAACATTAATAATAATTCCATTTGTGAAGTGTTTTTACTTTGCAAAAATGCTTTATTAAAATACTTTTAATAACCTTGCTCCTAATGCTTGTATTTGAGCTATTTGCTGATAGTGTGGATAGTTGCGCCTGCATGACACAGGATACTGGATTTGGAGTCAAAAGAGTTTAATTCTTTTTTTCTGGCATTTTTTTTAGCTGTGTAATGATAAGCAAGCCATTTTTCTACCCTTGCCACAAGCTCCAATTTTCACATCTGTAAAATGGGAATTAAATATAAATATAATTTAAAATTAGATAAGAACTAATAATGATAGAAAGAGGCAACATGATGAGGACTATGCTTTGAGTCTGGAAGACCTGGGTTCCTTCCTCTAATATATAACTAGCTGTATGATCATGGGCAAATCACTTAAACTCTTATATCCTAGATAAGTAACACTATAAATTCAAGACAAGTTGCTTATCTGCGTGGAATACATGGGCTTACTATACTAGAAGTTCCCCACACTGTGTACATTAAAAAATAAAATGAAAAATAACACAAAATCACCAGAAAAACATATAGAGAACCTCTACTATCACCTGACATTATTAACTATGACCAGCACATGTGAGACTTTCATCACCCCTACTTGAATCCAAAAAAATGACTTTATGAACCCAGTGACAGACACTCAACTAAAGGTAAGACTTGTAGAACAGTGATATTAGGGTATGCGAAATGACAGGATCCTTTGCCATGTTCAAATTAATGTTCCCAGAGATGAGAAACACTTTTGTGTGAGTGGCTATCACCTTGGCAGATTTCCCAACACAGAACTAGGAGCTATGAATAGAGAGGGATGGGGGTACTGATAGGAGATGAGTAGAAAAAGCCTGTCCTGTGCTGGGAAGAGTAAGCAATAAATTTTTCTCTCTGTCATGACTCAACTCAGTGTAAATGAATGTTCTACAAAAGAAAGCCAGCTCATAAAAAAAAAATGCATCCCACCTGTCAGGCTAGATTTAGAGACATGAAGCGACTTTCTCAATGCAAAAGTTTAAAATTACTTTAAAATCTGTTGTCTATAAGAATAATATACACACCAATCTCAAATACTGACGAAGCAAAGATTTGACTTCCCCTCCCATGCGAAAAATTAAATTAACTTTTTTTGTTTAGTGTTGTTTTTTAATGCAGCTAATAGTTATCTTTACATTACTAATTAACACCATATTGTACTTCACATAAACTACCCATATCTTCCATCACTGACTTCACATATTTATTTTCTTTTCTCTTTTCTCTTTTCTGTTTTATTTTTATTTATTACAGGGCCAGTAAGTTAGTATCACTTATACATGATTTCAGAAACCTTTATATCCTGTGTTGGATTTGATGGGTTTCATAAGGTACAGTTTGTTTCTCTGAGAACAGCATTCCACTTTCAGTAGCTATTTATCATTGTCTCTTTTATAGGAGGTTAAGGGAGGTTTGCTTTTTTTTTTTGGCTTTTTTTGTTTGTTTGTTTTTCCTTAATGGCCAAGGATGCTGAATTTGTGCATGGAGTAATCCTTAACTAGAGATATTAGGAGAGTCTAAATCAATTCATTACCACAGTAGGGTTTGCCTGTAAAGAGCTTAGCTTGAATGACAAATAAATTAAAAATAAACTCTCTCCATATACGAATACGTATATGTATAGCTTAACTATACACATACATAAATGTATAGCTAAGATATACACACACATACACACATATGTATATACTTCTGTTGTTGTTTAGTTGTTTTTCAGTCATATTCAACTTTTCATAACCCCATTTGAGATTTCTTGGCAAAGATAGTGGAGTAGTTTGCTATTTCCTTCCCTAGAAAATTTTTACAGATAAGGAAACTGAGGCAGACAAGGTTAAGTGACTTGCCCAGGGTCACAAAGCTATTAAGTGTCTGAGACCCAGTTTGAACTCAGGTCTTCCTGATTCAAAGCCTGGCACTTAATCCACTGTGCCACATGTGTCATATGTATATACTTCATATGCATTTTTAAAAATTGTCCTTCCTACCCCTATAGGTGCTAGCTAAGGAAGCCATTTATGGATGGAGTAATCCTTAGCTAGAGATATTATCAGGAAAGTCTTCAATAGCCCATTAACGCAGAAAGTTCTGTGAAAGGCTTAGTTTGAATAACAACTTAAAAATAAACTCTGTGTGTGTGTATGTGTATATACACACACACATGCACACATATATATGTACGTGTGTATGTCTGTGCATGTATGTGTACGCGCATATGCATACATGCGCATATATAGTGTATTTGACATGTACGTATATATTTTATATATAATTTTTAAAATGTCCTTTCTACCCTTATAGATACAAGCTACCAAGATAAATCCATATATGATGGTAAGAGGCAATGTACTATGAAAATAAGAAAAAGCAATCATTCCCAATAAGAGGAATTCTCTAAAACTTTCAGAATACTAAATAGACTTTCACTGAAAAATCAAATTCTCATGAAGCAAAGAGCCAAGAAATTCTTCTTCCTATTAAAAGAAAGTATTTAAAAAATCATCAATATGAACTTAGGGAACTGGAGATTTAAATTATCTCCAGTCTCACTATTAAAACAAGCCTTACTTTGGAGATAGCATGTCTAGACTTAGGCATGTTAGTTAGTAATTATTCATGGATATGGGCAGATAAATATAAATAATTACATAGATTTGAAAGATTATATTACATATGTAATAAAAGAAGAAAAAAGGATATATAGGCATATGAAGATAGTGTTTCAAAAGGTACTAAGAAACAACTTATTTTAAAAGGCTGGAGGAAGTGATGAAGAAACATTCCATGACAATGACTGCAATTAAAGTGAAAACACAAGGCACTTGTATGACTCTAGTCAAGTCTCTTAATTTCCCTGGGCTTCACTGTTTTCATCATAAATTGAGGTGATTAGATCAGATCAGCAATAAGGTTCCATCTAGCTTGTAAAACTGGGATCCTAAGAATTTACTCAGCTCCCCCTTTTTTACATGCAACAGTATCGGTGAAAGTACCATTTCTTTCCATTTTTAGCCAAGTAATCTGAAACAGATAAGTATAAGAAATTTGTTTATTGCTTTTCAAATAGTGAATCCTAGTCAAGGATTCACTTCAAATAGTGAATTCCTAATCAAGGAATTAAAAATGAACCAAGGTAAGCTAATATTTAGACTGAAGAAGTATGGAAAGAATATAAATCGACAAAATCACAGAAAAATAATCATTTAAAACACAAAATGCAGTAACTAATATTATTGTTCATGAAATTTCATAATGTTAGCAAAAGTAAGTGTGGATATTTGCATGTTTTCTAGAGTGTTTATCAATGTAGTAATGTCAATGTGGCCTTTAAAATTCTCTTTAAGGCTCCAATCTTCCTTCTCACTCTTATTTCACATTTCTTCCCTTCACCTACTTTATTTCCAAGACAAACTGGCCAATTATCTGTTCTCTAAATACATGTGTAGTTGATGTTACTTATCTGACAATGTTAAAGCTACCTTCTAAATTAGAGATTGAATGCTGATTCATATCAGGTCCAGATAGTTTTGAATCATTAATTCACTCACTGAAGAAATATCTGTTAAAAGTGCTTATTTTATGTTTTGCATGACTTCCCATGTAGAATAGGTATCATATTGTTTGCCTCCTCAATGGATGGGGGAAGGGATGGAGGGAGAGAATTTGGGGCTCAAATTAAAAAAAAATTAAAAATTTTTAAGTGCTTATTTTGACCAGAGACCTAAATTAGGCACTGGAGAAGATATGAATTTTAGTCATGACTATTCCTATCTTGGTGGAATTTAGAGTGTGTAGGGTAAGAAGGCACATGTACAAATAACCACAATATATTCAGCAGATCCATGAAGTCGTACAGCTACTTCTATTTGGTGATTTCAATGATTCTTTGAGATTCTGTGACTTTATATATGTGGCCCATTTGACCTGCACCATAAATGATATTATAGCTCGGTGCCTTTGTACAGGTGATTCTTCTCTACAAAGCCCTCCTCATTTGCTTTCAGGTATGGTTCAGCTGTTACCTCCTTCAAGAGTCTTTTCCTAACCCCCAGGTGTTTGTACTCTCCCTTTAGCATTCTAAGTCAATACAAAGTAATAACAAGTTTGCTTGCTTATTCTTTGTTTTATCTGTGTATGTAAATCAGAGATTTAGGTCTAGAAGGAATTTTAGACATTATCTAGTCCAAATGTGGGGAACCTACAGCCTCCAGGCCATAGGTGGGGAACCTTTTGTTAAGGTTGTACATACATAAATACAAACACACACGTATCCTTTCATTAAGGGAATTTGTTCTGTGAAGTTTGGATTCAGTCAAAGAGGCACACTTGAAGACCTAAAGGGCTACATGTGGCCTCGAGGCCCCAGGTTCCCCACCCTTGCTCTAATCCAACCAACTCATTTTACATTTAAAGGAACTAAAAAGTTCAGATGACTTAAGAGACTTGTTCAAGATATCACAGGAAATAAATAGTATCTCTGGGATTTGAATTTAGGCCCCTGACTCCAAAAGCCTTTCCATTATACCACACTTCCCATTCATAGTGTGTAACACCTACCCACTGCCCATGCCATACAGAATTAAAAGGAAGGAAAAGAATAGGAAGAAAGTAAGGTGGAGGAGAAGCAATATTAGTAATAACTTTTATATAGTGTTTTAAAATTTTCAAGCTACTTTACATGTGTTGTCTAATTTTATTATCTTCCTTAACAGAATACTTTTCTTTTTCTGTCCCCAGCACCAATTGCAGAGATGTGCACCATGGGTCCACAAATTTAGGAAGGACAATGACAATCTGGAATGTATTCAGAGGGAAAACAAACAGAATTTAAGAAAACTTAAATCAGGCTAGAATAGAACTGGTTTGAATAACTGGTTATACACTCTATTCTGCAGAGCTTGTCATGTAGAAATGGGATTCAAGTTAAACTACTTAGCCCCATTGGGCAGGATCAGGACCAATGAGTAGAAAATGCATGGAGACAGATTATCACTTGAGACAAGGAAGATAGCCCTAATAGACAGAGCTGTCTTTAAATGAAATAGACTTCTTCAAGAGCCAGGATGTTCTTTGATAATAGGGATGTTTAAGCAGGGGGCAGGTTATCATTTGTCAGGAATGTTGTAGCAAAGATTCATCTATTAGATTAGGGGTTGGTCAATGATGTCTGAGGTCCCAGTTCTGAGATTCTAAGAGCCTGTTATTCTGATGGACTCAGCCTATAATTGGCTCAGATTTTATCCTTTTGCTCTCTAAGAAGGAGGTTGCGTTAAGGGAGAAGTGCGGATCCCATAAGTTCCTGTGGAATGCTGGCAGACAAGACTGGTTGATAATTAACAAGATGCTGAAAAACCTTTGTTTAGGAACAAACATGCACCCAGAAAATTACATTAAATGAAGAGGTTACTGAGGTCCATTTTGTGTATGATATCGACCAGTCAAGGATCTTTTTTTTTTCAAAAGACATTTCTGAGCAGTATCCGCTGATTAAAATAACTTGATAGTTTCAAAGGGAGAGGGAAAACAATAGTTTGAAACTAAAGTGAAACATCATCTATTTGATATTCAGTTTTCTCACAAGCTCAATTTTAAAAAGACCCAATTTTACAAATAAAATAAATTTGAGACTCAAAAATCCCACAATCTGAGTTGGAAAAGACCTGAGAAGTCATTAAGTCAAAAACACATTTGAACAAGAGTCTGCTTTCCTACATCCTTCACAGGTGATCATTTGGTCTTTGCATGAAGATGTCTAGTTTTGCAGAAGTGACTGTCTATTAGGCAGCTCAGTACCAATTGTTACACACTTTTTAATTGCATCAAATGTAAATCTTTCTCACTGTCTTCCACCCATTACTCCTAACTCTTTCCTTGAAGGTCAAAGAGAACAAGTCTTTCACAAGAAAATCATTTATATATTTGAGGACAATTCATGTATCTCTTAAAAAACTCCTTCAATTAATCCACATATGGCATGATCCCTGCTATCAGTTTCCTCTGCATAGGAGATCTCTTGCTTCTCAATATTTTTCCTCAAAAGTGAAACCTATGAACTATGTCAGAGTACCATGGTACTATGAGTTTCTTAACCTTAAACACATCCTCTTAAGGCGACCTTGGATGACATGGACATATTTTTTGGATGACATATAACACTTTGAAGTCATTTTGCTCTTTCACTTTACTAAGTGACTGATTTTTTTTCAAGGAAATTGCTATCTTGCCACACTTTCTTCATTTCCACTTGAAGAGATGATTGCTAAAACCTACAGGAAAGACTGAACTTGTTCCTACTAAATTTCATGATATTTGGTCTGTTTAGATTTGGTACGCTGAGATACTGTCAGATCATTCACTGTCACTCAGTGTCTTCTCACTAATGACTACTTTGGGGGGCCTGGTCTTTCAACCAATTCCAAATCCATGGGAGATAAAGTTAGGGAATAGGATTGGGGCCAGATTGTGGAGTGTCTTGATTCCTTAACTTGTGTCTGTGAGCACCAAAAACATTGAAGCATGAGACTGAAATGATAAAACTAATATTTTGGAAAGATTAATAGGGTATGCAGGACTGAGGTGAAATTTGAAGGTAAGACACCAATGAGGAATACAGATATGGTGCTTGGGGCATACAGAAATAGAGATAATAATATCAAAAATAGAAACTCAGTTGTATATGGGAAAACCACATTGAAATAAGAGTCAGTAGGTTTTTAGAAGATTAGTTCCTTGAGAGGTGGGATCATTTCATTCTTTGCATTTATATCCCCACCACCCAGCAAAGTGTCTGGTACTTGGTGAGTGCTAAATAAACGCTTGTTGGATCAGTGGTAACTGGCTAGACATGAACATTAATGGTAAAAAAAATAATAAAAATTTTGCCAACTGGGGAAGTGGGAGAATGTGGCCCACCCATGACAGAAATATAGAAATCAGAAAGGAGAGTCAGCTTTAAAAATAAAACAACGTTTTATTTTAGATACACTGAGTTTAAAGTCATTCAAACATCTTGAAATAACCTTCAAAATTCTGAAAATTAAGGAATTGTCATTGGATTGTTTCAGTTTAACATGCTAAACCTCATGTGTATCTTTAATTATCACTACTCTGTGAAAAATCCTAATGACTAAAATGCACATCTTGCCTCCTTGAAATTGCTTAAATCCTACAGAAAACAGATACTTGACTTCTTGGTTCATCAGTGAACAGTGACTAGTAGGTCTTTTATTGTCTTTCTATTTTTAATCTAGGCATAATTTGTCATGAATAAGGCTTTTAGAATCAATGATCCATAATTTTTAGCAGATTTATGGCACTTTTTCTTCATTCCATTTTGAGCTTTACTGACTCATTCCAGAAGCTGATTAAATATGGTGGCAGGAAGAGCTTACGTGCTGCATCTTAGCTAATTGGAAAAAGAAATCAAATCAGTTGACAAACCTGTCTCATGGACACAAAGATATAATGAAGCAGCGGGATATAGCAGTGTTTTTGTTTTATTCGCTCAGAAGGACTATTATTTATATCAGAAAGAGTAAAAGATGGAGTTCATGACCACTGTTACTCAGTGATGCAGAGACAGATAGATGACAGGGGTAACTATATGATAGCAACAAACCTCCAGCAATGGAGACTGCAAGACAAGCAGAAAAAGCAACAATTGTGGAGTTATGTTCTGTGAAAAAGTAATTGACAAGAATTGGAGCAACAACTCTCTCACAGAGATTTCTGTCTATTCCTTCAACTTAATGTTGATAATACTCAATTCCCTACCCCATAATAATCAGCTACCAAGATGGTGTCCCAATACATCAAGGAAATGTGGACATTCCTCCAATTTAATTTAATACATATACATACTAATAATGTATGTATTAATGATCTAAGCCCCTCTACCCATAATCCTCAAAACATAAATTTCCCAAGTACTATAGCATTAGGTTTTTTAAATGTCCCTAAAGCTAAACATAGAAATGGAACAGCAGTTGCATTTACAGTTTGTGCTTATGTAATATTGCTGCCACTAATGACACCAGCGCTTCTACATTTTAAGGTTTTTAAAAAACAATGTGGTGTATTAATCAATCAATAAATATTTATTAAGTACCTGCTACGTGGCAGCCACTGTGCCAAGTGCTAGATTTACATAAACAGGCAAAAGATGGCTCTTAATTTCAAGGAGCTTACAATCTAATGGGGAGACAAGATAGTACCAAACATATACAAAGCAAGCTATATACAGGAGAAATAGGAAATAGTAGCAGGAAGGCAATCGAATTCACAGAAACTGGGGAAGGTTTCTAGTAAAAGATGGAATTTTTATAGGACTTAAATGAAGCCAGAGAGGTCAGAGCGCCAAGCAGAGGAGGAAAAGCATTCCAGGCATAGGGGACAGCCAGAGGAAATGTCCAGAGCAAAGGGATGGAGTACATTATTTCTGAAACAGTGGGGAGGCCAGTGTCACTGGCTCAAAAGAAATTTGTCTTGCAGTAAGGTTTAAGAAGACTAGAAAAATGTGTAGCAGGTAAAGAACTGGCCTTGAAGCCAAGCAGATAGGAATTCATGTTCTGCTTTTGACACATATCTGTTGCATCTCTGGGCAAACCACTTAAATCCTCAGTGTTTTAGACAATACCCTAAGTCTTTAATTTGTAAAGAACCACATTTGTAGAGGAATTTTCCTTACCTGAGAGTTCCCTATGCCAATGAATTCACAGGACCAGGCCCTATCCTTTTCAAGATTTACTGTTTTTATTATTTCATTATTTAGGGGGAGGAGAATAGGACTTACTGTTGCTTTGTTGTGGCCTACTCTGTTATGCCTTTTGGGGGTTTTCTTGGCAATGATACTGCAGTAATTTGCAATTTCCTTCTCCAGCTCATTTTGCAGATGAGGAAACTGAGGCAAAGTAGGTTAAGTCACTTGCCCAGGGTCACACAGCTCGTAAATGTCTGGGATCAAATTTTAGCTTAGGTCTTGCTGACTACAAAGCCCAGCACGCTATACACAGCGCCACCTAGTGCCCATAAATAACATTTATGTAGTGCTTCGAATTTTGTAAAGCATTTACACATATTTACTCAGTTAATTTCCAGAACAACCCTGAGAAGTAGATGCTGTTATTTTCATTTTACAGATGAGGAAACAGAGCAACCTTAGATAGGCAGCTTACCCAGGTTCACACAGCTTAGTAAGTATCTGAAGCTGCACTGAAATCAGACTGCCTGCCTCTAGGCTCAGGGACCTGTCCACTTAGCTGTTTTCATAAAATGCTTTCCCTATAACAACCTGTGAGATAGACACTATGAGCCTTCCTATTTTTCAGATGAAAAAAATCAAGGCCCAAAGGCACTAAAAATTGTCTGGAGTCCAACAGTTAGGAAGAATTATAGCTAGAACTTGAATCTAGCTGTTCTGGTCCCACTATTGGTGGGATCTTTCACAATTCTTTCTCTCATATATGCATGCATGTTTGGCATCGTTTACCTGTGTGAGGATGGGCAGTGAGGTGGTGCAACCCTGGAGACAGGAGGACCCAAGTTCAAATCTGGTCTAAGATACTTCCTAGTTGTGTGACTCTGAGCAAGTCATTTAATTCTGTTTGCCACAGTCTCCTCACCTGTAAAATGAGCTGTAGAAGGAAATGGCAAATGACTCCAGCATCTTTGCCCAGAAAACCCCAAATGGGATCGTGGAGAGTCAGACAGGAGTAAAATGACTCAACAAGAAGACATGTAGGGATTTTTAACCAGGAGAATACTCAGAGGGAAAATGGCAGCTGTCTCCAGGTTTTTAGTGAACCTTCACATGAAAGATAGGCGAGATTTATTCTTTAGACCTGTAATGGTAGAACCAGGAAAATGGGGAAGAAGTTTGGGCTTAATGAATTATGGGGAAAAACTTAAAAAAGTGAGCTGTCCAAATATAAAACAGGCTATCTCTGGAAGCATCAGGCTATTTTTCATTAAAAGTCTTCAAAGTAGGGGCAGTACGACCCCAAATAATATCATGGTTTGGGTTGGATTGGGGACTTGGGTTGGGTTAAGTTCCCCTGAAATTCTGGTGCAGTTTTGTCTATACCCAGAGACAAATTTAATGCACACCTTTGGATAGAGTCCTGGACCTAGAATCAGAAAGACCCAAGTTCAAATTTGGCCTCAGACATTTCCTGGCTATGTGACCCTGGGCAAGTCACTTAACTTTTTGGATCCTTGGTTTCTTCATTTGTAATATGTAATTAATAACAGCACCTACCTTCCAGTGTTGTTGTAAAGTGCTATGTAAGTTGATCTCTCCCTGTCTCCTTCTCTCTCTTTCTCTTCCCCCAAAAAATTCATTAAAAACTTCAGAGAAATTCATTAAAACGTGGTTCTCATATTCCAAGTCAAATCCTTTAGAAGTCCAACTGACTTTTCCTTTAACAACTGGGGAAGGGGTAATTGTTTAGTCTACTCCGGGTGAATTCTGGGAAAATCTTTTCATTGCTTTTTATGTCTTTGCCTTGATTATTTAGAGGCTTGCTTGTTTTGCTCCACATGGATACTACTAATTGTTATTTCCCTATTATATGTCTATCTCAGGATGGGGTGGTTATGGAGTTCTTTGTGGTATCCCTACGTTAAACTGCCTCTTTGGCAGAAACAGATCCCGTTTTCCACTAAACATGTAAACAATAACTCATGGGCAGCCATCTGAACTAATTGAAATAGTCACCATAGGAGAAAAAGAGCACCTGGTGCTAAAAAGTATAAAAAGCATTTACAATTTTCAGTTAAGGGAGGAGGGTTTGCCCTGGACCATATCTATGGTTTCTTAGTTACAGCAGTGACAGGAAAGACACAAGTGAGCAAGAGTGACACCAGACTGGTAGCAACAGAGTCTGTGACTCTACCCTTCAGGGCAGTGAAAGCTTACACACACACACACACACACACACACACACACACACACACACACACGCTTACATAAAATATACGTCAAGATATTTATTGTGCATAACCATATGCCTGTGTGTATGTTATATAATATACGCAGGGTATGTGTGTACGTGTATGTGTACATATACATGTATATGTATCTGTGTATATACGCATATACATAAATACTGTGCGTATATCTGTATACATATCTGTGAGTGTGTGTGTGTGTGTGTGTGTGTGTGTGGAGAGAGGGTGGTGGGTAGGTGGTGCAGTGGATAGGCTCAAGTCAGGAAGATGAGTCTTCCGAAGTTCAAATCTGCCCTCAGGTACCTACTAGCTGTGTGATCCTAGGAAAGTCACTTAACCTTTTTTGCCTTAGGCTCCTCATCTATAAAATGAGCTGGTAGCCTCACCATGAAAATCCTGAATGGGTCACAAAGAGTTGGACATGACTAAAAAGTGACTGAAAAACAAGAAGATACATCTATTTATCTGTATATATGTATGTATTATACACACACATATGCATGCATACACACACACACACACACATACACACCATTTTGTAACTGAGGGGCTTTCCCTACATTATACCATTTCATCCTCACAAGTAGTACAAGTATTATTACTCTGATTTTATGATTAAGGAAAACGAGCTTATAAAGGATCATCGGATATAGAGCTAGTAGACCTTATTCATCTTTTCTAATCCCAAATACAGATGTGGAAAATGGAGCACAGCAAAGTGAAGGGCTTTGCCTAAGGTCAAAGAAGTACTCTAGATCTATCTCCATGGCTTCTATCATTAAATCCAGCTGGTTTTCCCCTACCCTACCCCTCACTATATCATGTTATCAATTTAAGTGACTTATCCAAGGTCAATTAGTCAATAAGTGACTAACTGTAGACTATTCCTGTAACTCTATCCATACTCTATTAAAAAACTCACTTCTAAAACCAGGCATGAAAGAAGAGAGAAGCAATAACATCATTGTTTTTGGTCACTGGCTAAATGATGTCCGCTTGAATTATTAATTGAATATCTAGTATCATGTGAATTATCCAAAGTACTGTCTTTGTGGTCTCTTTTATGATGGTGCTAATAAAGTTGTTGTGAAGCTCAATCTGAGAGAGCTAAAGCCTTGAAGATTGTGGGGAAATCCCCTCCCCCATTTCTGTAAGTGCAGTTTCATTAATTATAATTAGAAGTTATTAGCATTTTTAAATGGTGTTGTCTTTATATCACTACCACTTAGCATAGTACCTTGCTGTTACTTGGAACATAAAAAATTGTCATTCATTTGAATTGGATATTATATAGATGAATAACAGAAAGTAACATTGGGATAAATAAAAGAGCCTCTCTTTTCCTGGAATGTAATAGTCCACTGATGTTGTATTGTAAGAGATCTTTCCTATGAGTGATTTTTGTTAGCAATCTTAGTCTGATGCCTAATGGCTTCAGGTGCTGAGCCCTTAGGAAATTGCTCTTAATATAAAATTGATAGAGAGTTGCTGGTTTCCTTGGATTTTTAGTTTTATTTTTCCAGAGGTGAAAAAACAATTAAGAATCTTTAAAATGCACATAATGACTGTACTTACAGGCTTCTAAGGAGAAGGAACACCTGGTCCCAGTTAGACTTAGGCTTCTTTCTATAAAATACAGTAGTCCTTTAATGAATGGTCTAAAATTATGACCTAGCCAAGGAACTTCATAGAATATAAAGTGAATATATGGTGGAGAAACATCCTTTGGAACCTAAACTTTTGTCATGTTTAGAAGCTTATAAATTTCCCAAGTCTCACTACCATTCTTTATTCTAGAAAAAAAAACCTCCTAAAATATTTTGAAATTCAGTGTACAATGAAGGTTTATCTATATCATTAAAATAAACATATAAATATTTTACATTCTCCTCTTCCGTGAAGCTAAAAAAATCACATTTCTATTTATAAATTCCTAGATCTAAAATTAAGGTTCATCAAAAAAGTCCTTAAAATATGACATAACCCATAGCTCTATCCTATAATTATTTTTCCAGCTAGGGTATACCCTGCAGCCATAGAACGCAATCAGCAGCAGAGAATTTCTTGTGTGTTGTAAATATCCCCTGGCATCACACATCCAAATACCTTTTTAGTTTTTGATTCTTCTGCATTTTACACCTTTGAAAACTTTAACTTGACACTGCAGACATATAAAAAGGTTAACCTAGCATTTCAAAAATAGATATTCCCAGGAACTCAAATAAATACTTATGTGGCTTGGTTGATTCTTGGTAACTGACTTTCATCCCATGTGTCAAAAGTTCTTCTGCGCAGCTAGGTAGCACAATGGATGGAGCACTGGGCTTGGAATCAGAAAGACTCATCTTCCTGAGTTCAAATCTGGCCTCAGACACTTACCTAGCTGTGTGACCTTGGACAAGTCACTTAACCCTTTTTGCCTCAGTTTGTCATCTATAAAATGAGCTGCAAAAGGAAATGGTAAACCACTCCACTGTCTTTGCCAGGAAAAACCCAAATGGCATCATGAAGAGTTGGACACTACTGAAATGACTGAACAAGAAGAAAACAAATTCCTCAACTTTTGGGTGGCCAGCACATGTGGTCTCTGAATCACTGCCAAAAAATATTTTATCACAAAGAAAGCGCCTAATAAATGATTATTTTCATATATTCTTTAATTGATCAATCACTACGAACCACTGATAGCAGGTGTAACAAGGCAAGAGATTTCTTTTCAGGTTTTTCTTTTGGAATTAAGATTTCTTTTAGTTTGCAAAAGAACCTATTTGATTTCTACCAGAAGGATCTTAGCACTGGATTCTACTATGTTTAATGACCTTCAATTTCTTCATTCACTTTAAAATAAGTTCTCACCACATGTATTTTGCCAAAGACAATTTTATCTACAATTAAATAAAAGTGGCCAAGGCATTTTGTCACTATTTCTTATCACAGACTACATTCACTTTACTTTTAGTATTTATAACTAAGATGGATACTGCCAGGGGAAAGAAATCATATACTGATCACTCATAGCATTTTTTTTAATCGAGAGACGATGTAGTCTTCATAAAAATTATTACTAATAACTATTATATCAATATATTATCATTTATTAATACACTATTATTAACTACCTTTAACCATATAACCCTTATGATGAACATGTGATAGGCTAAACACAAAAATTCAAGAGATTTTTCTTTCTAGATTAGATAAGCATCCATATTAACAGAAGAATCTAAAACAAAAATTGTATTAAGAATTGCTGAATAGAAAATTAAAGTTTTTTTCTCTGTTCTAATGCCTTAGAAAGACAAACATTTTACCCTCCCTTTTTAATCTATGTTATGAGATAGCTCTCCTGGAGGGGGAAGGAAAGAAGTATACATTGGGAAATATAGGTGATATAAAAATAAATGATATCCATAAAATTTTTATTAATAAAAAAACATTCATTTTCTAGTAAGTGGGCTTTACTTTTCTACAGAGGGCCAAAAAACAGAAGGGCCTGGTGCAGTGGTGTGTGGAGTCAGCTCAAATGGGCTCAACTGCCAGATTTTCAGTGTGAGCATTTACATCTCGGAAATCAACAAACACTACATATCAGAGCTTGACTTATTGTTTTGTTGATTGTCTAGACTTTAGAGTGATGGAAAAAAAATTAAATAATGCAGAATAAACTTAAAAGCCTATCTTGTACACATTTTTATATTTTTAATTAGAGTTGGTTGTTATACATTTATGGGTACCTGCCTGGCCTAGAGGTCTTTCACCATCCTATCAAAGACAATGGAAGTCTTTGCATGAGAGTGATTGCAACTCAGTTCAAAATGCTTGGAGACCTCCTTTGTTTTGGATTAGCTATTGTAGGCTGCAGTCAAGGGATTCAATTACAATAATATTGTGCTGGATAATAGTTGTTTGGATTTGCAGGTAGGTCTGTGAGAGGCTCCTACAGTGACACAGGGTCAGCTATTTAATATTTTTTTTTTTGCATTATTTCCAAGGTACTGCAATATTTGAAAAAAGAGAAGAGAAGGTAGAAGAAAGATGCAGAAGAAAGGCCTATTAATGCTACAGGGTCCAAGGCTACGTAGGGTGGTAAGAAAAAGAGACATTCTTTTCATTTAAATCTCTCTGTAGAACTCCTCAGTGGAAAGGGCTTTTAAGCAATTTTGTTAGGCTAGCAATACTCTAAAATTAGAGGTGTTGGACTCTACATGCTTTTCTTCTACATTAAGCTCTCCTGAATTCTAAAGGCCCCTCTAAAATCGTCACCCTGAGAACTTTAACCCAAGATTGCTTAAAAGGTTAAAAAAAAAAGTAAAAGAACTACTGTTTACTTTCCAAAATCCCACTTGTATTTTTAGATAAAACCATTACATGATCAATCAGTAAGCACTTATAGAGTGCCTACTATGGTCTAGGTAATGTGTTAGATGCTACAGATACAAAGATAGAAATGAAATATTTTCCACTTTCAAAGAGCTTGCATTTCATGGAGGAGTCAATATAGGATTATACGGTTATAGATTTTGAGTTGGAAAGGACCAAGGAGGCCTTTTAGTTCAACTTTCGAATTTTATGGATGAATGAACTGAAATCCAAAGAGGTTAAGGGACTTGTCCAAGGTACCACAAGTAGTAAATGGCAGAATAAAGAGGATTTGAACCCAGGTCCTCTGACTTCAAATACAACATACTTCCTACCATACTCTGTTGCTTTACATACAGAACCAATTATTTTAAAACCAATAATGCCTTTTATAATTCAGGAACAATCTTTAAAAGACTTGGTCAAATGTCTCATAAAGGCACTGGTGTTGACCTACGCAAATCCAAACAAGCTTTTTGCCCCATATATACACAGAAACTAGTTTAAAAGGACTGGGAGCAGCTTTCTACCAAAGGAATGATGGTCACATGAAATTAATTGTTTTTAACAGCAGAAGTCTGAATGAAAGTGAGATACATTATACCATTCACAAGTTCCTTGCAAAATTCAAAGGCTATTTGCAGGGACAATCCAAAATATGGGGCCAGCTGGGCAGAAACAAATCCAATCATGAGAGTTTTCTTAGCCTTAGATCAAGATATCATGACTATTGGTTAACGCACCACTCAAAGATACATTCTTGTCCCCAACAGCAATGTGAAGGCCTGCACTGACCAGTGCCTAATTGTATACTATTTGCCTGAGATGGGTGGCAGTATTAGAAAACAATGAGTTCAGGAACTGTTACTGTTCAGGGAATATTAACAGATGCAACTGCAAGGCCCAGAAGGCCATGTGACACTAAATCTGTGGTATTACTTGAAGAAGGAATGATATTGACTTGTAATACTTAAGGAACTGGAATATAAATGCCTGGCACTATAACTGACAGTTTAAGAAGGCCACTAGAAATTGGTGAAACTGGGAAAGCTATCTGTAAAAATTGGTGCTAGAACTCAATCTTGAAGGCAGTAAGAGATTCTATGAGGTTGAAGTGAGGAGGGAAATCATTCTAGGCATGGGTGATGTCAAGTGCAAAGGCAAGGTGTGGAGAAAAGGGACTGAGAATGGGTTTAACTTGTTAATCACTGTTATTCTTAGCTTTTTTTTTGCTTCTCTTTTTCATAGTTGTTTTCAGTCATGGTTGACTCTGTGACCCCACTGGAGGTTTTTCTTGCCAAAGATATTGAAGTGGTGTGCCATTTCTTTCTCCAGCCCATTTTACAGATGAGGAAACCAAGGCAAATAGAGTTAAGTGACTTTCCCAGGATCACACCACTAGTAAGTTTCTGAGACCAGATTTGAACTCAAGAAGACAACTCTTACTGACTCCAGGCCCAGCACTCTATCCACTGAACCATCTATCTGCCCCGCCCCCTCACACAGCTTTTACATACCCTCCATTAAAATCAATAAGTTAAATTTATTATCCATACCAACAGTGTGAATCTTTGGTGTAGACATTAAAATTAATAGATCATTCACTAGATCAGCATAAAATCAAGTCTCAATCCCCATAGTCAAGTTTGACATAGAGATGTGCAAGATCATTGATTCAGAAAAAGAACTTAGTAACATACCAGGTGGAGTAAGAGTTTCACACTCCTGACATTAGTCAAGATTAAGTCTATGCTCCTTCCATTCACCATACATAGCACACCCATTCTTTACTCCCTCTTCCTGTTTTCTGTACCTGGTCTTTCTTCCTTCCTCTACTCTATTTAGCTGTATCCTTGTTAATTTTCAAGGTTCCGCTAAATATGTTCACAAAGTGTTCTCCAACAAATGAAGGTAGTCGGTGAGTTCTTCTTTCCTTGAATTCCTATAACACTAATAGAATATTTAAAAAATATTGCTTTGCTATTACTAGCATTTTTTTCATTCATTTCATAGATGGCAATCTTGTCTCCTCAGGAAAAATTTAAGCTCTTTCTGGGCAGGTACCATGTCCTTATAATTCTTGTATATGCCTATAAATTAAGTGAAAAAAGAAAATGCTAAAAAAAAATACCAGTTGATTTAATTGGCTTTTCTTGTTCCCTCTGAGGCTGGTAAAAAGTAGAACCAGCTGGGCAGAAATGAATATAATCATAAGAGTTTTCTCAGCCTTCAACCAAGATGTCCTAACTATCAATTCACTGCTCAAATGTATATATTCATGTCTCTAAGAGCAATGTGAAGCTCCCAATATCTGGAAGAAGGAACTCTTCCAGAGGGAAAAAAAAGAATTTCCTTCCCCATGGTATTTTCTGAATAAAGATGTTAGTTCTCCAATTGGCTCTTACTAATACAAGTTTCCTTGCTGTTTGGTGCCAATAATAAAGCCAGCAATGTGGATTGACAGCTGGGAGAATTAGAAAGACATTTAGTTGATTGTAAGTTGACTCTGGTGTGTTTCTCTTGAATATGTTACTTTCTCTATAGGTTTGTCTGACTTGAATTCAGATTTCATTGTCAAAGTTCTCCAAACTTGAAATTACCCTTAAAATTACCCAAGCTCCTATTTCATCCAATAAATGAATTGATTAATTAATTATTTTTGTAGTGACTTACCGGGGTAACTCAAGTGGATCTTCTAAACAACTCTTCATTTAGATATGCTTATATACTAATTTCAGAAACTCTTTATGGTTATGTATTAAAGACTGATTCAAAATATTTATTAAACTCAAAATATATTATATTTATAGTTATGGTCTTTCTTCCCTTTGGGCAATATCACAATTGAAAAGGCCTTAAGCACATTAATAATACGTTGAAGACCTCAAGAGAAGGTTTATCCTGAAACATGATTATTTAACATTTTGTGTATTTTGGGCCATGTTACATCCATTTATTATATCTGTTGTTATTATCCGTTGTTCCAATTTAAATTAAAATAGCATGAATGACACTAACTAGCTTAAAATTAATTATTGCTTGATACATGCAGTTTACCAGATAGCCATACAGATATATAGGGTTGGTATGAAACCACTTGCTTCTCACAGTTTGATTAGATATTCTTCAGTGTGTATTCTCTACTAGATATTTTTTCCACTGCTAGTCAAAAGTTATCCTGGGGTTTTTTTAAATATGTATTTTTTTTTGGTAGACTGATAACTCTTAGCTACTTTTTTTTTGCTTACTCTGTTTTCCTCGATTTCCTCATCTGTAAAATGAAAAGAAATACTCCCATTTGTCAGGATATTGTGAAGACCAAGTGAAATATCATTTGTGACTTACTTTGCAAATCTTAAAGCACTATAAATGGTACCTATTTTTTTTTGAAGATGAACCCAACAATGGGTCTTTTTCTATTGGTTTAGAAAGCATTTTTGATGATTTTATAAAACATAATTTTTACCTTCCAAAAATCAACTCTCTTTTCAAAGTAAAATATTCCCTCCCTTCCAACAAAAAAAGTAGCATTAGGTAAAACAAATAGGGACCTTGGCTATGTCTGACAAAATATGCCTCATTCAAGACCCATAGTTGCTCACCTCCCTACCAAAAGTGGAGATGTATATTTAAATATTGATTTTGTGGAGTCAATATTCCCACTAGGATGTTTTTTAACAAATCTAAAAAAATAATGAAGTGTTTGATGGAGCAAAGGGTGATGACATTCACTATTTTTTTTTCAATTAAGCACTCAACAAATGCATGGATGAATGAATGAATTTGTCTTCCTAATATAACTTACAAGAAAGGGCAGTCAGGCAATGAATATATTCCTTAGAGCATCTCATAATATTGTTCTTTTCATGCAGCTACATATTCCAGAAATGAGTGACATAGTTTAAAGACTGTGCAGACTGACACTTGGAAAAATTGGAGGGTGGCACATTTAGTACCATCCATAATACTGAAAATTTAATAGGTAAAGCAGCTTCCAACTTGTCAAAGAATTTGGATTGCATCATTATTTCTGGAGGGAAAATTGGAAAACTGGAAGCATACAAGTGATTACACTGATATCTAGAGTAAATTCTATGTAGTCAGACAGTTTAGAACACAAAGCAAGCAGCTGTGTCCACTTACTTGAGGGAGGAGTTCCATGCCTGACATGACATTTGGCTTGCCCCTTGTGAGAAGGCCTGGTTTGATCAGTTACGTACTGACCAAGGCCATCTTTAGAGGATTTGTAAGCAAACCTCTATCAAAACCAGAGTTAAGGGAGGTGGGTGAGTATGTTGCTTTCTTAAAGGATAAATAAATTTTAAAAACTGCTTATTTTAATAATGTAACATTATTAGTAATGTTATTAACAATACACTTATTTTATATACTGTAATATAATAATACCATGAGTATTTCCCTTGGGACATAAAAATAACCATATTAAACTGAGGTTTAATTAAATTAATTTCTAAAAACTGGGGAAAGTCTTCTGTACTCATAAAATTATATTTTACTCAGCATCTGAGAGCCATCAACTTAAAACCAAAAGGAGTGCATGAAGTGAAAAGATAATTGATTCTTTCAATAACAGATTTGTGTATATAGAAAAGAAATAATATCTAATAGTATTTACAAGGTAGAGGAGATTCCTGTGCGATGTCCAAATGTACATTTCCAACTGGTTGATGTTAGTGGCACGGACCAAACAAGAAGGATTTCAGCAAGATTAAAGCTTAGCATAAACTAAGGTTTGTAAAACTTGCTAAGGATAACAAAAACAATGTTTTGTTTTAATGTGGGGAAAAGAGAAGAAAATGTATAAAAAAGGTGTGGAGATGATGGCTAGCAGGTGACGGAATCACTGACAACTGTCCTGTTTGGAGTTTCACAAACTCATATAGTCCTCTAATTATCTAAGTAGCCCCAGAACATGTTGTATATGCTAGCCATCCCCGGCATCTTGCCAACTTCTTGGCTGCTATGTCCATTCTTGCCCCATTTTCAACATCTTGACTTGAAACTAAAATCAAATCAATACTACTATTGCTTCTGCAAAGGGCATGAAGAAATAGACAAGAGTTCCCAGCTGCCCTCAATAAATTAAAGTCACTAGACTCAGATGAGTTCATGAGCCTCGAAAACTCATGAACTTATGAGTCATAAGGGACATTAGCAATTATCTGGTCCAGCCCCTACATTTTACAGTTCGCAAAAATGTAGTGTTGGGAGAATAAGGGACTTTCCCAAGGCCCCACAGGTAGTAAGTAGCAGAGTCGGGTTGTCTGACGTCAAACTCAATGTGTTGTATCTTCCCTCCGCATCTATCCTCTCACCACCATCACCCATCTATGGTGCAAAGACTACTGAAAGAATAATGTGTGTGACTGTTCAGCCACAGCCTTTGCTCTTCAGACTCAAGTACAGGGAAGCTGTTATTAGATTGCAGACACAGACAAATATTGCAATTTTGAAGAAGAAAAAAGAGAGATAGAGTAGATTCCATCAACTACAGCTATTGATCTGAAGATATCATGTTCAGCTTTTGCACTCGATTTCTGGAAAGACTGGCAAGCTGAAGCATGTTCAGAGGAAGTTAACCAGCATGGTGAGAGAACTCAATATCATACCACATGATGATTTTAAAGACACCAAATTTAAGCAGGACATGATTTCTGTCTTCATGTACTGAAGAGTATCTGTACAGAAGAGGTATCTAACTTATTCTGTGTGATGACCAAAGTACGGTCAATGGGTGAAAGTTACATGGATTCATATTTTGGGTCCACATAAAGAGGAAATTCTATTATGCAATAAATGGGCTGCCCCTAATGGAATGAGTCTTCAAGGAGAAACTAGATGATTGCATGCCAGGGATATTATAGAGGGGACTGATATTTCAAGCAAGGAGATGGAATACATGATCCCCGAGGTCACTTCCCACTCTTAAATCCTATGAAGATGTAATTACCCAATACTTGTTATTCAAATTTTGCTTGCAACACATACTACTTATATGTATGTAGATAAATACATTTTCCCCAGTCAATTTTCCTTTCTTTATAATCCTAATGAAAAATTTATGGATGAGAAAATATAATATTAATGTTCATAGCAACTAACAGAAGTATCCAGAATGATGAGATTATTGAATTATCCACAAACAGGAAATACAGAGAAAAGCAAAGAAAAAAAAACTTTCAGTTTTTATTCTCATACCACACCTTCCAGCTTTCTTTTATGTACTGTCTTCCTTATTAGAGAATAAGTCCCTTGAGGGCAGATGTTGTCTGTCTTTCTTGTATTTGTTTTTCCAATACCTTGCCTGTCACATAGTCATTAATAAATGCTTGTGGACTGATATTTACTTCCTGCTTCATTACACATTTAAGACCTCTAAAATGTAAGCACAAAGTCAAGCTAAGAGTCCAGAATTGCAGGATTATTGGGCAAAAATCTATAACTTGTAATTATAATTGTCCATTATGCCAAAGAAATGTTGTATCACTAAGATTCCTCTCATTTATAAGAAAGAACTACAAACACTTGTATTTTAGGATAGTTAATGGGCCATGCAGACTGACACTTAGAATAATTAGAGGGTCTATTCTGACCATGTTGGTGAGGCAGTAGATAAAGAACTGTACCTGGAATAAGGAAGACATGAGTTCAAATTCAGCCTCAGATACTTGCTACCTTTTGACCATCGACAAATCACTTAATCTCTGTCTGCCTCAGTTTCCTCATCTGTAAAATGGGGACTGTAACAGCACCTACCTTTGAAGGTTGTTGTGAGGATCAAATCAAGTAACATTTGTAAAATGCTTAGCACAGTGCCTAGTAATCTTTATATAACTGCTAGGTATTACTGTTATTGTTCAATTATCTTTTATTAAAAAAATATCTTGCTATATCTGGACTTAGCACACTAGAGATGACTCTTGGTACTATATGTCAAGATCACTGGGACTGGAGAGAAAAAGAAAATAAACAAAGAGTGTCCCAAAAGTCTTAGAGCAGTTTTAAGCTTTAAAAAAATAGCTTCTATCATGTCACATATATAAGTATATATGTATATGTGTGTACAGTTTATCATATAGATATGATAAAGAAATGCAAGTTAGCTAATTAAAAGGTAATTGGGGAAGGGACACCATCAAGTAGTTGTGGGGATCAGGAAAGATTTCATGTAGAAGTTGGTATTTGAATTATGTCTTAAAAGTGAAATTGGAGGTCAGGAGAGAGTGAAATGCAGGCAACGGTGGAAAACAGTGCGAAGGAATGAAGAGAGAAGTTTATTAGGTAGGATAAGGCATGGTCAGATGTGTGCTTAAGGAAAATCACTTTGGTATCTCTGTATAGGATAGACTAAAGCAATAGGACAGACAAGGCAGGAAGACCACTTTGCAATAGTCTAGGCAGGAGGCCTTGAACCAAAATGGAATACCTCAAAAGGTGGCCAAAAGAGAAAAGTTAAGGGAAATTCAGGCATAATAGAGTCCTAGTGGATTATTAGCATAAAATAAAGCAATCAGGGCATATCATTAATCTCTCTGAGGTTGAAGACAACCCCCATGATAACTTATTTCACCTCCATAGGACTCATTTTACTTACCTGTGAATCAAAACGGTTGGACTAGATGATTTCTGACTCTATGATCCCATGATTCTAATTTGGCTGGAGCCAAATGTGTAGAATGTGTAGAAAAGTAATATCTTTTCAATTCAGGATCATGGACTTTGACTCTAACTTTGCTTAGAATAATTAGATGGCTAGGTCATGAGTCTCATCCACTATTATGCTATATTAGAAGCAGAAGCAGGCTACAAGGGAAAGGTGAGTATTCAGGACTGGGAAGTTATTGTAAAGTAAGCAGTGGAATAAGGGAAAATGTAGTGTTTAGTGGGCTAGCTAATAGTATCTAGAAAGGCCTAGAAGCCAAATGTTTAAAAAAAGCATCAAGAAACATAAAACAACAATAATAATAATAATATTTCAAAATATTTTAAGATTTACAGAGTTCTTTACAAATATTATTTCATTTGATTTTTACACCAAACCTGGGAAGTAGTCCCTATACCCATTTTTATTATCCCCATTTTATAGAAGATAGCAATGAGGCTGACGTAAGTTAAGGGATCATTTAGTTAGCAAGTGTCTGAAGCTGGATTTGAGTGCTGGTCTTCTTGAGTCGAAGTCCAGTACCCTGTCATCTACTGTGCCACCTGGCTGCTTCTGACAGAAGATCATCAAGTGTGGTATCAAAAGAAATAGCCAGAAACCCAACGGGACAGAAATCCCTATCAAAGATTTTATGAAACACAGAATTAGAATAATTAACAAGGAGAACTGAAAGCCAAGGGGTAAATCAAGAAAACTTGTCAATGAGGGGTCAGAGACTCAGGTAAGGGAATCTGTTTAACAAGAGTCAGAATCTAACTAAAGAATCTGGTTAGCAGGTACAGGATACTGGCAATGAGAAAGAGTTGTAATGCTAAAAGCAACACCAATCATCGTAAGTAAAAGTTATATGACATTTTACAATTTACTCTGGAAGTCCATATGTGTGCCAAGGGCAAAAATTTGGCTTGAGAATGAGCAATCCTATGATTACCAGAAGAGGCTGGTGAAATCACCTGGTTGGAAACAGAAAATTCAGAAAGCATAGGGAAATATCTGCAATCTAGGTATAGAGTTCTTAAGTCAACTACTTCAATTGCCTTGTGATACATTCATCCTTTCAATTGCACCTTTTCAATGAAAAATTTGTGGATTTCTGAGATCTCCCATTATGAAAAGAGTCCAGCAATCTATAAAAGATTCGTTTTGCAGTCATAAAGTCACTTTCCTGGAAAAAACTGCCTTTTCCCCCCACTACTAATACTAGTGTATACTTGTGCAACTCCCGCCTAATGAGGAGCTTGAGAATCATCTTCACAAATTATGAAAGAGAAAGTGTAAAATGTTTATATTTGTTCACAGAAAATGAGCATAGGCAGGTTAAGGGACATAGTGGATAGAGCACTGGACCTGCAATCAGGGAGACTTGAATCTTCATTCTGCCTTAGTTATTTACTAATTGTATTCTTTGGGCAAGTCACAGACTCAGCCTCAGTTTCCTCATCTATAAAATAAGAATAATTGTCGTTATTTCTCTTTTTTTTTTTGAAGAGGACCAATGACATCATAAGTGATGTTCTGACTTGTGCATGAATTGGATTTAAGCGAGACAGAGCTGTGCAAAGTCCTTAGTCTCACTCTGTCTCCCTGAGTCACTGAAGTCCAGTGGCAGGACAAAAATCAGGAAGACTGTGATGGCCTGGGATTCAGTGGATGAGCTTCTCCTCTCTGATGCCTGATCGTGCTCTAAGTGCTCTATTGCACTTGCTTCAGCCGCCTTCGTGGCCATTGGAACAAATTGTTTTCATAGTGCTTTTCCAATATATAAATTAAGAAGGGATGTTACCTACCTCTCCCTATTTACAGATTCAGTGTGGTGTAGATGAATATGGAGATAAAATTCTTAGGTGTAATACTGGCTAGCTGAGTGACCACATACCTGAGTTTCACTTATCTCATCTCTGAAATGGGAGAAAAATTCATAGGGTACCTACTTCATGACAATATTATGAGGAAAGTGCTTTGTAAATTTTAAAACATCATATAAGTATAAGTTATTCTTATCATATCCTTTTCATGATACACACTTGTTGGGGGGGGGATGAGTAATGATGACTGTGCTTTCATGCACGATAAAGTATAGATGAGGATGTGAGACAGGAAAAAAAAACCCTTTTCAAAAAGGAATTAATTCAATAATAAGAAAAGGCACTCAGCAAATGAATAAGTAACTTTTTTTTATATAAATGTTCTTTTTTTAAGTTTTCTCTCATATAAAAGCTCCATTTTCGAAGCTGTTTTTAATCCCCTACAAGCAAAATATAATGCCAACAAAATGTTTAAAAGCTTGAAAATAGCACCTCATAGCAAAGCACTGTTTATATCCCATCCATTCCTGCCATGGTGATTCTAAAGACCTTCAGTGTTAATGTAAGACATTTTAAAACCATTAATACAGTGGCACCCATGAGCGCTGCTACAGTTCAGAGTTCTGACTACAGTTCTATTGTAAACAACATTTCTCACCTGGTTGGGACTCAGTCAGGAAAAAAAAATCACTCAAAAATGAAACTTGTCATGCAAATTCACATCCAAGGAGTCATGATTTAAGAACTGGATTAAAATAAAGCCAATCATCCCAACTTGTATTCTATTAGCAACAGCAACAACAAAATCCTTTACCAAGGTAGAGAAGGAAAGCATTCTACAATATATTCTATATGTAACAATCACCAGAGACATCCATAAGAATTCAAGAGTCTTGGAATTTAATTCTGAATAATCATATTTGGGCATGTGTTTGATCATGTTTGCTTTCCTACCCCCTTACTCCACAAAGAAATGCAGAGATCCCACATAATTTTATGCTTTATTTATTTCAAAAATAAAATTCTGCCCTCTCGATTCTACCTCCATAACAGTTTTTTCCATCCACCTCCTCCCTTTGCCATAATCTGATCATAGGATCTCATTACTACTTGCAATAGCCTCCTCACATACATTCCAATTTGATCCCCATTCTAATGTGTCTTTCATATCAATACCAGAAAAATTTGTATGGATCTGTTCATGTTATTGCTCTGCTTAAAAGTCTTCTATGGCTGTCTTAGTTTAGCCCCCTCAATTTACAGATGAGTAAATTGAGGCACATAGAGATAAAAAATAATTTGTCTAAAGTAATCTAAATTTGTCTAAAGTAGTTAGTAACAGATTTTGAATTCAGGCCCAGGTCCTCTGACTCCAAATCTGCCAGTCTTCTTAGTATAGCACGCAGATTTCTTGTTTGGTCTCTGCCCCAGTAATTAATTTATGCTCTACTTGTTACCTAAATTCACATTGTTCCCTATATTTGGAAGTTCCTCTATGTTCTCTTCAAATGTTGAATCCTATCCTTGAAGGCTTTGGGGAAACTCACTCTCTCTCTCTCTCTTCTCTCCTCTCTCTCTCTCTCTCTCTTCTCTCTCTCTCTCTCTCTCTCTCTCTCTCTCTCTCTCTCCCTTTTCTTTCCTTTCCTTTCCTTTCCATCTCTCTGCCTCCTCTCAAAAATTATGATGCAATACAACAGGGTCCTAAAAATTACTTCTCAAACTCATGCATGAGGCATATGAGCAGCTCAATGAGTGGGGAGGTTTGAAAAGATATAACACGTGAAAAGTATCAAGAGAAGAGGGACAGGAAAAGGAAACATTAGAACAAGAAAAAAAAATGACAATGGTGGAAGAGTGATATGCCAGTGTGGGCCCTGAACCTTCCAGCTAGGAGGTGTGAAACACTGAACTTTTCAATTCCCTTAACAAACCACAACAGCCCAAAGAAGCTCCCTGTCTCATTCCAGGTAATGACATGTTCCAAGACATTTAGGTCACCCTAAAGGGCCTGAGATCTCACCTGTTCACACAAGGAAGGAGGTAACTTCAAGGCCAACCAAAATTTTATTAAGGAATCAATGTTTTAGGTAGATCTCAGCTTCTGGGCAACATGTGATTCCCTTTCTGATGAGCACATATGGATACTTTCCTAAGCATAGATAAAGCATGCAGGTCGCCACTTTCACTTTAGTAACTTCATGATGCGCAGATGGCTCATTGAACAGAACAGAGTTTTCTCCCTCTCCCAGAGCAGATTATGCATATAGCAATAAATTGCATGTTTACAAGGACAAAACTCAGGTTGATGAATTACTGACTCCTGTGGTGACAAAACACTTCACACTTTTTAAAGTGTCTAAGTGAGTTTATGTAAGCCTATTTTAAAGATAGAGAAAATAGGGTATGTTAAGTTGCAAGAACATGGGAACAAAATAAATTAGCAAAAGAAGTTTGAGTAGACCTCATCTGTCAAAGTCCAGCCCTTCAGCCTCTATCTCAAATATATCAGTTTCTGTTGAATCAGAAATATTCAATGCAATGTATGTATTTTCCTTTAATCGAAAGGTTCTTAATGTGGGATCCACAGAATCCTATCCACAAGGGGTAAATGGATAGGTTTCTAGAGGTCTGTAAAATGGATGGGGGAAATACATCTACATTTTAACTAAACCCAACTGAAATTTAGAATGTCCTTCAATTATTTAAAATATTATTCTGAGAGGGGGTTCATGGGCTTTCCCAGAATGTCAAAGCAGTCTGTGTTACAAAACAGGTTATGGACCCTTGCTTTAATAAATACTGGCAATTTCAACTATTATATTTAAGGCCTGAAACTTGAAATTACCTTCATTTCAAAAGTGTGAAATGAGCTTTATTTTTTGTCAAATATATTAAAATCTGGATGTGACCAATTAGAAAGTAACTAATCCAACTTACTCAATTTACAAGTTAGTGTGTCCCAGCAAGGAAATATGTCCCAAAGGAAGCAATAGGGGTTGTAAGAGTGAGTTAATCTTTCTTCTCTGTATGTTAGAGTGATGGCAGAGATATGCTGGATGTTGAAAACTCCCATATTTTGCAGAAATCCTGATTTCATCTAAAATGTACTCACAAAAATGGATCTGTGATCTCACACCATATAAGCCTTTACTTATTCATATAATACAATGTATTACCAAGGAGCTTAAAAATGAAGATAATTTAGAAGCCAGACTTCTGATTCCTTAATGCTCCCTAAAGAATAACATAAAAAAATTTTAAGAGCATATCTTTTTTTTTTCTGATTCAAATATTAGCAGAATTAAACATAACTACTAAACCTGACAGGTCTTGATTGTTTTACAACATAATTTGGAATGGTGATGTTTTTACATTGTTTTTTATATTTGCTTATTAACAAGCCAATTTTTTTTTCTAGGAGTTTTTTTGAATTCTATTAAAGTAGTCGAATAAATCTTAAGCATAAGTCATTCAGCCGGCATAAACATGGATGTAATTAGGGAAACCCCCTGATCTGCTAGACTTAGGCAACTCTCACAAAAACGGGTCTGCTACATAGACCAACATCTTACACCACATACTAAGATAAGGTTAAAATGGGTACACGATTTAGACATGAAGGGTGACACTATAATCAAATTAGGAAAGCAAGGAATAGTTTACCTGGGGAAGGGAAAAATGTATTTCCAAACAACAGATAGAGAACATTATGAAATGCAAAATAGATAATTTTGATTACACTAAGTTAAAAGGTTTTTTGCCCAAACAAAGCCAGTGCAACCAAGATTAGAAGGGGGAAAAGAAAGCTGGGAAATATTTTTTTACAGCCAGTGTCTCTGATAAAGTCCTCATTTCTAAAATACATGGAGAACTGAGTCAAATTTATAAGAATATAAGTCAATCCCCAATTAATAAGTGGTCAAAAGATATGAACAGGCAGTTTTCAGATAAAGAAATTAAAGCTATCTATAGTCATGTGAAAAATCATTATAAATCACTATTGATTAGAGAAATATAAATTAAAATAACTCTGGGGTGCCATACCACATCTATCAGATTGACTAATATGACAAAACAGGAAAATGCTAAATGTTGGAGAAGATGTGGGAAAATTGGAACACTAATGCATTGTTGGTGGAGTTGTGAACTGATCCAACCATTCTGGAGAACAATTTGGAACTATGCCCAAAGAGCTATAAAACTCTTTGATCCAGCAATAGGTCTGTATCCCAAAGATATCATAAAAAAAAAAAGAGAAGAGGACTTAGTTGTACAAACATATTTATAGCAGCTCTTTTTGTGGTGGCCAAGAATTGGAAATTGAGGGGCTACACATCAGTTGGAGGAATGGCTGAACAAGGTATGGTATATGAATGTAATGCAATATTATAAAACCTGGAAAGACTTGCGTGGACAGATGCTGAGTGAAGTGAACAGAACCAGGAGAACACTGTACACAGCAACGTTGTGTGATGACCAGCTTTGTCAGACTTAGCTCTTCTGAGCAATTCAATGATCTAAGACAATTCCAAAAGACTCATGATGAAAAATGCTATCCACATCCAGAGAAAGAACCATGGAATCTGAATGCAGATCAAAAAGTACTAATTTCTCTTTCTTTTGTTGTTTATTTGCTGTTGTTTTTGTTTTTTTTCTTTCTTGCATTTATTTCCCTTTTGTTCTTTTGTTGTGAATCTTTTTTTCACAACATGACTAATGTGGAAATATGTTTAATATGATCATACACGTATAGCCCATATCATATTGCATGCCGTCTTGGGGACGAGGGGGTAGAGGAAGAAGGAAAAATTTAGAACTCAAAATCTCATAATAACAAATGATGAAAACTAAAAATAAATAAATAAATATTTTTAAGTGGGCCAGATACACAATGTATAATAATAATAGTAGTAATATCTATGGTTACTATTCTTAGTTTCATCTTGCCAACAGAAGTGCAATCTGATTCATAATGAAGTCAGCCTAGCATCAGAGAACTTAATATTGAAACAGGATTTAAAGATCACTTAATTTTCATTTTGGGGAAACTGATGGCCATAGTAGGGAAATAACTTTCCCAAGATCACATAGGTAATAAATACTATAGCTAAAATTTGAACCCAGTTCTTATAACTTCAAACCCATCAGTTGTATTGCTATACCAGCATTTTTTTTTGTCATTTCCTTAGGGGTAGAGAATAGAGATTTTAGTGAAAAATAAATGTACATAGTCCATTTTATTTTCATGTTTTCTTATCACTTTACTTTGTAAACATCTGGTTTTAGACTTATTAAGTATTCATAGGATCTTCATTTCATCCTACCCACCATGAAACATTGAACCAATAAAATCCAAAATTGATCTTCCATTGAATATTCAAACATAACATTAGTTGTAAGTAGAATGATAATGCTACCAATAATTACATTGTGATATGTTTTCTGGTGTAAAAAGAATCTTTCTTCAACACAACTCAGTGAGGTATTGAATGTACTATTCCCATTTCCAGGCAGAGCTCTTTCTACTACATGATACTTTCTTTGTAACTGTATAACTATGGAGAATCTATTTTCCAAATAAAAAAAATAAGACACATGGTAAATTCACTTTGCCTTGCTATTACTCCTGCAATGGTTTTTTCACGAATGCATTCATTGTGGTGAACTTTGGCTTTCAGGCCAGAAAATGTGGTAACCAGCTGTCATTGTCATTCAGCCACATGTAGCTCAGACATAGATATTCCACACATAGCTGTGCGTATAGAACAGCATTGCAGAACTCATTTATAAATGTAAAGGAACAGAGGCAGAAGTCTAAAAAAATTCCATAAATGTTATCAAAGAAGAAAAGTTACATTTCATATGAAAACCTAATAAACTTAGACCTGGGAGTCAGAATAGGAACATCAACATTGTACCTAATTTAAAGGGATTGGGTACTGACATTTTCTGTACAAGACAGTGTGATACAGGAACAAGAGCCTTGAATGCAGAATTAGAAGCCTGAGTTTTAGTTTTGGCTTTGCCACTGATTTACTGTGGGGTCTTGGGTAAAATAATTCCCTCTTCTGGGTCTAAACTCCCACTTCTACAGAGGGGGGGGGAGTTAGGTAAGATGAGGGGAAGAAAGGAGAAAGGGAGGAATAAAGAGGAGGCAGATAAAGAGAAAAGCATATAATTGACTCCAAGAATTCCAGGTGTCACAGCCCTCCTGCTGGTCTCTTTTGGCCAGCAACCCTGAGGGTATTACCCTCCCAGTTTGATTTTTTTTTTAAATTTTTTTTTTATTAAAGAGGGCATCCCTTGACTCACCGCTTAAAGAGGCCCATTCACTGAATGGGTGTTGCCTCATTCAAAGTGAGAACTTGAAAAGACCTTAGCTTAAAAGTGCCAAGGTCTCCCACTGCATCCTGGGCCATCTCCAGTTGTCCTATTGGATAACTGGCCACTGGACGCCAATGGCTCTGGAGGAGAAAGGAGGCTTATGTTCCTCATTCAGCACTCCATCTCCCATCTCTGTAGCTTTACACTGGCTGTCTCCTGTGTCTAAATGCCCATCCTCCTCATCCCTGCTTCCTAGAATCCCTTGCTCTCTTCAAGACATTGCTCAAGTACTACCAAACACCACTGTCTAAAATTTGCCAAGCAAGCCTTTCTTTTTCTTTCTCTCTTTCTCTCTTTCTCTCTTTCTCTCTTTCTCTCTTTCTCTCTTTCTTTCCTTTCTTTCTTTCTTTCTTTCTTTCTTTCTTTCTTTCTTTCCTTCCTTCCTTCCTTCCTTCCTTCCTTCCTTCCTTCCTTCTTTCTTTCTTTCTTTCTTTCTTTCTTTCTTTCTTTCTTTCCTTTCTTTCTTCTTTCTTTCTTTCTTTCTTTCTTTCTTCTTTCTTCCTTTCTTCCTTCCTTCCTTCCTTCTTTCTTCTTTCTTCTTTCTTTCTTTCTTTCTTTCTTTCTTTCTTTCTTTCCTTCCTTCCTTTCCTTTCCTTCTCCTTCCTTCCTTCTTTCTTTCTTTCTTTCTTCTTTCTCTCTCTCTCTCTTTCTTTCTTTCTTTCTTTCTTTCTCTCTTTCTCTCTCTCTCTCTCTCTTCTCTCTCTCTCTCTCTCTCCTCTCCCTCCCTCCCTCCCTTCTTCCTTCCTTCCTTCCTCCTTCCTTCCTTCCTTCCTCCTTCCTTCCTTCCTTCCTTCCCTCCTTCCCTCCTTCCTTCCTTCCCTCCTTCCCTCCTTCCCTCCTTCCCTCCTTCCCTCCTTCCCTCCTTCCTTTCTTTCTTTCTTTCTTTCTTTCTTTCTTTCTTTCTTTCTTTCTTTCTTTCTTTCTTTCTGTTGAGGCAAGTAGGGTTAACTGACTTGCCTAGGGTCACATAGCTAGTGTCAAGTGTCTGAGGCTGGATTTGAACTCAGGTCCTCCTGTTTCCAGGGGCAGGTGACTTTACACAGCCCTCCCTTCCTCAAATCAAAGTCAATTCCAAGTCATGTCATCATCTTCCTGATATCATGGTCCTCTCTGAGAATGAAGGACAAACCATACATATTCAGGACAGTGATGGCAGCATTGGAATCGAAGTAAGAAGACCCAATTTTGAGTCTTAACTCTGCTGTTTGCTTTCATTGTATTTTGAGAAAATCACTTCACCTACCACAGTTCCTGCTAAAATGAAGGCACTAGACTAGAAGATTTCAAAGTTCCTTCCTAATTCTAATAGGGGTGATTATATAATTTTATATCAAGACTAGCTAGCTTTCAGTCCAATGACTTATAAATGAGTCACTTGTCTCTCTGTGAGGCAGAATTTTGAGGGGGAGATCATCTCACTCTTTCTGTCACTTGTATAACCTTAATCAAGTTACTTAACCATTAATTTTCTTATCAGTAAAAGGAGGAAACTAGACTAGGCTTCTATGATTTCTTCCAGCTACAGATTAATGATTCCCTTAAGAGTGGCTTAGAGAGATACCATCTTTTATGCAACTGTAGAACTAACAATGATAATAATAGCTTATGTTTAGGTAGATGTACGCATTTTATAAAGCTCATAACCCCATCTTATGGGTAGGAGTAAATGAAATACTATAGGTATTATATTTCAGGTTTGCCAATACATTGAGAACTTGAGAATTTATCACTTTGGGGAATGTCTAGCTTGGAAACTACTTTTACCAATTTGTATTGAAATCTGTTTATAATTTACTTGAAAGATGCCTGAAGTGCACATATGTTAGGTGACTTTTCCAGGGCCATTCAGGTAATTAAATGTCAGAGGCATTGAACCTGTCTCTTCCTAACTGTAAAACTAGCATTCTATCACTAAGCCACATCGTCCTTTCTCTTCAATCAATTACGAGTTAAACAGGCTTTTGTGGGATAGCTCAGAAAATAAGCTTTAAAAATAACATGTTTTGTTGCTTTGTGGAAAAACACATTCTTTCCTCCAAACAAACCACATAAATATATTAACAGAACCTGTACTAAAATGGGCACAGTATCTGATCATACTACTCTCCTATGCAATAACTTTCCATGGCTTCCCATTACCTCTAGGATCAAATTGAAAATCCCCTGCCTAGCTCCTAAAGCCCATCTTTTCCTAGCTTTCTAGGCTTCCTCCATGCCGGTCACAGTGTCCTCCTTCCTATGCCTTACACAAGGAACTCCATTTCCAAAATGAACATTTATAAAACTAGCTGTCCTCCATGACTGGCATGCTCTCTCTCTCTGTCTCTGCATATCTACCTCCTAGCTTCCCAGGCTTCATTCATGTCTCAGCCAAAGTCCATCTGCTCTAAGAAAGCCTTTTGCAGTCCTCCTTAATCTCAGGCTATTCCCATTTTATCCCACACATATCTTGTTTGTACACAGTTGTTTCCATGTTGTCTCCTCCATTAGACTGTGAGCTATTTGAGAACTTGGCCTATTTATTTGCTTTTCTTTGTTATCCCTAGCACTTAGCACAATGCCTGGCTCATAGTAGCCACTTATTAAATTCTAGTTCCTTTTGTTAGGAAAAAGGAAGGTGACCATCCTGTTATATTGTGCAATAGTTAGGCCACAAGTATAAAAAGTCATTCTGTAAATAGATTCTTGTTGCTACATTTCAGGAAGGATATTCATAAAATGAAACATGCCCAGAGAAAAACTATCAGGATGGTGAATCAGCTGGAAAACACACCATATGCAGATGGGTTGAAGAAATTAAGAATGTATAGCAAAGAATGAAGAACACTTGGACAGACATGAAATACTGAGTTGCAGTATTTTCAGGGCTGTGATGTGAAAGAGGAAGGAAAGAAATAAGTATTAGTTAAGCACCTACGATGTGCAAGGCATTGTGCTTTTATAAATATTATTTCTACTTGAGGGAATGGGCTTGTTCTGCTTGGCCCTGGGAGGTGAGGGAGAAGGGAGAAATGTAACTAGTAGAAGTTTGTAAAAGTTGCCAAAAAATAAAAGATAAATTTAAGCTCGATAAAAAGACAAACTTCACAACAATTAAAACTATCCCAAAGTGGATACAGATTGCCTCGACAAGTAGTGCCTCCACCATTGAAGCTCTTCAAACAAAAGACCACCAGATAACTATTTGTAGGGTTTAATGTAGGTGATAATTCTTTTTCAGATATTGGTCTACATTAAAAGGTCACAAAGGCCTCTTTTTAATTGTGAGATTCTATGACTCTATGAATTCAGAATAATGGATAAAAGGAGCAAAGGGAAAGATTTTATATTGCAATAAGAATATTCTTTACGCCAAAAGGGAGCTTATCACATTGGGGGAAAAAAGAGAAGAAATAATATATGTTTAAAGGGGAATTTTAGATAGAAAGGCCTAAGGAGACCATCTCCGGGGTGAGGAATCTGTGGCCTCAAGGCCACATGCAGCCCTGTAGGTCCTCAAGTGCAGTTCTTTGACTGAATCCAAACTTCACAGAACACACCCCCTTAATAAAAGGATTTGTTCTGTAAAACTTGGACCCAGTCAAAAGGCTGCACCCAAGCACTTAGAAGGCCACATGTGGTCCCAAGGCTGGAGGTTCCCCACCCCTAGGACTCTAGTCTAACACTCTGACCCGTCAGTGTTTATGCACAAACATGTATATTTGAGTACTAGAGATAGCCAATATGGTCTCACCCTTAATACTAGGCTACTGGGAAAAATTCCATAGAGAAAATAAGATACAAAATGCCTACAATCACTAAGCAGTTCTTTCATTTTGACAATAGCTTGTGTGTGTTTTTAAACTCCCAGTTTTTCAATTTATATACCCCCTACTTATTTTTCATCAAGTTCACATCAGGGACCCCCTTGGAAAATCAAATAGAAACAGGTTCAGCATAGGAAAGACTTGATAACCAGTGGGAAGCAGACCCAAATCCATAATAACCAATGAAAAACAGACTTGAATCAAGGTAAATCAACAAAAAAATCATAAAGAGACAGAAGACAATTAAATATAATCACTGATAATCACGGAGAAACAAGCTCACATCAAAGAATGAGAAGAAATGGTCCAATCTAAGAGAGATTCCCATTGAGTACCCTGAGATGCCATTAAAATTATGAAAAATAATCCTGCATGGTTCCTATTAAAACATTTCCAAATATAAAACATTAATTCTCAGAATGATCATCTTTGTTCTATAATTCAAATGGAAATTTTCATGGGTTTTCTTTTGATTTCTGGGATTTAAGAAGCATGAGAAAATCATTCTTAGTGGAAACAATTTGCATTTTCATCTAATATGACTCACATATAACTATAAAACAACCTTTCTCTAAAACATGGGAACTGAAGTTAAGGATGTATTATATCTGTTATGTCAGGGACATCTTGACTTGGGTCTTTTTTTCTCCCTTCTTTCCTTGTGAATACAGTTATTTCTTGGACTACCAGCCATGACTTCCTCCAGTGTCCTACCTAGGAGAAATCCTAGCATGTAATGCATTATTCTATATGTCATTTAATATCTTTGAGCTTCAGCTTCCCGAGCTGTAAAATGAGAATAACACTCGTACTACCCACTCACAACTTTAGCATGAGGAAAGCACTTGGTTTTTTTTTTAACTTCAAAAGACTACATATTGGGTAGCAGTAGTATTTGTATATAGTAGATATTAGCCCGAAAAACTGAACAGATTAATTTTTTTCAATGGAATACAATTTTAAATGTATTAGGGGATGTGATTGTTTACAAAATGCTGTTAAAATTTTTAAAGCAAATAAATTATTTTTGTAATTAGAGTAAGCATACACAGTTTACCTCTTAGATCGATTTTTATGTTCATAAGGATAGTTTTCTTACACTGGGGGCGTACCTGCCTTGCTCCTAATCTGGCCCTTAATCAAACATGCAGTAGATCTCTGATTCTTCCTCTTTGTTCTCTTTTACTTCCCATGATGCAAGTCTAACTCAGTTGACACCATATGCTTTGGTCGAATACACTGTATCTCTTCTACTTTTTTCCAGCCCCATACTGATATAAAAGGTCTCTGAGAAAATTGGCATGCCAGCTATAGAGGATTTCTGTTTATAGTTTTTGAAAAACAAACACAGGGAGTCTTTTTAAAATCTATGATAACAATCCAGTTGTCTTTATCTTTCATGGTTCATCAATCAAGGAAGACAACCATATGGGCGTTTAGTGCTGTATTTAGCTTAAGCCCAAGCACACTTTAAATTGGACAATGGGATTTATCACTAAAGAATAATAAGGCTGAAATGCCCTATAAAGGTAATAAAAACCACTGTAGATGTTGGAGACAAAGGAAAAGTTTGAAGGGAGGGCTTTAGTGTAGGGTTATTTCTTCTGCTCAGGAAGAGCCACTGAGGTGAGAAGGAAATGTGATAAGCATTTTTATAGCCACTACTATGTACCAGGCAGTATGCTAAGTGCTTTGTATAAACATCATTTCATTTGGTTCTCACAACACTAGGAGGTAGGTACTTCCCTATTTAATTATCCCAGTTGGGGCAACTGAGGCAAATAGGGATTAAGTCACTTGGCCAGAGTCACATAGCTAGTGCATGCCTGAGGCTACATTAAAACTCAGGTCTTCCTAATTGCAGGCCTAGCAGTCTATCCACCACCCCACCCCACCAGCAGAGTCTGGTTGTTACTTCTCACTGTTAAGACAAAAATAATTTCAGTATAAGAAAAGGAGGCAAAGCATTTATCAATTGATTTTACTGGCCTAAATTCTGCTTGGATTCCACTAAACCCTGCTTAACTCAATTGTCTTATCTGTAAAATAAGCTGGAGAAAAAAATGGCAAACCATTCCAATATCTTTGCCAAGAAAATCCCAAATGGGGTCATAAAGAGATGGAAAGAAACGAGTGAAAAACAACTAACAACAACAAAATATAATTTTACCTTTGAAAGAACTTTGAAATACACACACCCTTTTGTGTGTTTATGTGTTTACATATATATTTACAGGTGAAAGTAGGAAGGATCTATATAATTTCATCAGTTTGGAGAACTTGTGTGGGAGCTTTTCCCACTGAGAGAGGGCATATCACAAATCATCTATGATTTAGTAGATGAGTCCTCTGGGGTTGCCTGGGCCATGCTGAGTTTAGATGACTTGACTAGATTCATACCAGTAAGTTTCTGAGGCCACACATGAACTTAGAAGATCCTGTCTCTATCATGTCATAGTACTCTGCTCCAATGCTCCAGTGTTTGATGTTATAGCTGACACTGGCTTCTTGAAAGCTTTGTTGGGGGACTAGTAGCTCTAGAATGTTTTATTAAACAGGAAAGTCTCTGAGTGTGGGCCTAGAGACTGTATTTGTCTAGTGATCAGATAGATAAAAATTTTTCACCAGCAAGTTAACCACTTAATAATGAACTCTGCCCATTGTGAGCCAAGTAGCATAGGTACTCGGAATTATTTGTGTTTCCATGATAACAATAGAAGAAAAAGAAGCAGTCAAGGCTAAGACATACATGATTTTTAGTCCAGTTACAAATTTTAATTAGACCGTTGGGGTACTCAATGAGAGATCCTTGTCTAAAAATGGAGATGTTACTGCTCAGAATGATGTCAATATTATAATCTATCATTATTATCTGTAATTATAACATAATATACATCATATTATCTACATTATATGTTATCTATATTGTGTATTACAACCATATTTACATGATCGTTCTCACCATAATCGAAATAAAAATGACATGGAGAAGTAACCACTAAAGGGAAGGATGATATGTGTTTGCTCCTCAGAGAGGTGAATAAAGGAAACATTGTCAAGGACATGGATAATATGAAACATTATTTCATGGGATAATTGGTCATTCTGTCTTATATTAACCATGATTGAGAACAGGTGAGGGAAATGCCATCAAGATAGTTATAGTTTATGCACCAGTATCTGTTGCAAAGGATAAAGTACAGAAATTGTAGTATGAACTTGATGAAAACCTTCAAGCCAATTATCCTCTGACATTTTGAGTAAAAGGGGACAGATGGAAAAAAGACCAATAAGTTGAAATAAAATTGTTTAAGAGTCAGAAATTAAAGAGGCCAAAACCCTCTCAGAAGTCGCATACCCTCATATTTCAAATATTTTCTTCCAGGCTAGGATTGGAAGATAGTGGAAATGATAAGTGACAAACAACACAAACATGAAAATGAAATTGAGCCTGGCAGGTAGAATTCCCAGTAAGGAAACTTCCTCTGTGTATGTGACTATTCTGCGACTTACAGTATTAGAGAGTTGACTGGGTTGTTGAGGTTAAATGGCTTTCTCAGGGCTAACCAGCCGGAATATAGCAGAAACAGGACTAGAACATCATTCTTTTCTACTCTGAGGGAAGCTCTTTATCTGTTCTACTCCACTGCCCCTTAGATCAAATCTGATGGACAGGAAACTACAGGCCATAGTTACAGGTTCATGTCAAATTCATCTCCTTCTGTATCATCAGATTATTGTTTAGGGTAAACATTAAAATAAATATCCAAGCAGGGAAAAAGGGATAAGGATCAGGTGATGGCACTTGATGTAGTTCAACAATTCAAATGCAAGCTATTTAAACAAAGTTTAGACACTGGGGAAATGTAAATAAGGCCATTGACTAATTATTTCCATTTATTATACAAACATAATAAATGTCACCTCAATGAATAGCCCTAAAGAACCCAGAAACCATATCAATCAACAAACATTTGTTCTCTTTGCTAAGCAGAAAAACATGGCAGCCAAGGGCAATACCACTATACATTCTGAATTCCCATACAATACATTGCAAAGAAGAAGAAAAAAGTATGAGAAATATACCTCTGGTCTCAGACCAAACACTTGAGACTTACTAGCTGTGTGACTCCTGGCAATTCACTTAACCCCAATTGCCAAGAAAAAAAAAAAGAAAAGAAATATACCTCAAAAACAGTAAAAAGCAATAGAGAGGAAAATAAGTCTGCAGAAAGCAGACCCACATAATCCCAATTATCCATAGGGTATACACAGATTAAACTGTAAGTAAGATAATAAATAGCAGAGAAACCAGACATTTTGCATGAGTCTATTTTCACCATTAATCATAGCAGAACTAGCTCAATAAGATTTTAATACCTTATTCTTCAATTGCTATATAAGGAAGTGAAAACAGCATTGAAATAAAAGAAACTGAGAAAAGCAGCTGAACCTAACCATTTTTTTGTAGAAGAAATCCATGCCAGAGATGAAAATTCAAAAAAGGACCCAGGGATCAGTTTCCATACATATCTAAGATAGAAAAAATTTAGAACAATTAAAAAGATGAAAAAAGATAATTGAGAAGATAATTAACTCATGCTTACTTATTCTTACAAAAATATTTGTGAGAATAGTTTATGAATATATTCAGGTTATTTTTGCTCAAAATATGAAAAGTCATTTTCTATAATATACCACATAGTTATAATCATACGATTGACTGAGATAGAAGAGAGAATACAAAATCCCATTAAGATCATGGCTTTTAAAAAATTCCATGACTCAGTTAACACCTCTAAAAGAAAGGTGTTTTCTATGGTAAGATCATACAAGATTCCTTGATAACTTTAGAGATCCTTAGGTAACTTTAGAGATCACTTTCTTGAATGGTCCTATAATTATTAATATCATGAAAGGTATAAGAAAGGGAGGGAGGTATACCCCGAAGGTTTTCACCACTTCTATTCAAAATGTCCTGAACACACACACACAAAATAAAGAAATAAAAAAGGGGTAGCTAGGTGGCACAGTGGAGAGAACACTGGCCCTGGAATCAGGAGGTCCTGAGTTCAAAACCAGCCTCAGACACATAACATGCACTAGCTTTGTGACCCTGGGCAAGTCACTTAACCCCAATTGCCTTGCCAAAAAGAAAAATGTCCTGAACAAGGTTTTAATGAAAGAGGGAGTGGGGCAGAGCCAAGATGGTGGAGTAAAAGCAGTGACTTGCTTGAGCTCTCCCCCCCAATCCCTCCAAATACCCATAAAAAATGGCTCTAAACAAATTCTAAAGCAGCAGAACCCATAAAAAGACAGAGTGAAACAAATCTCTAGGCCAAGACAACCTGGATGGTTCATCAGAAGGGTATATCGCGTTGTGCAGGTAGAGGAGTGCAGTGTGGCTTGAGTGTGCAGGCAGCAGCAAACGTGGAGCAGGCCTCAAAGGACTGAATCACTGGCACCTGTGGCGGTTTCCAGACTTCTTGACCCACGAATGCCAAAGACAACTTAGAAGGTCAGTGGGAAAAGTCTGTTTCTACAGTAAGAGAAGTACAGGGTCTCAGCCCCATTCCCCAAGGAGCTTGGCCCCAGGGCGGCAGTTGCCTCCTGAGCTTCCGGCCCACAAACTGAGGGGGAATCAGGTGGCTGATCAGAGGGGGATTGCAGGGATCTCTTTGTCAGTGCCGAAGCAGGAATCTCTTGCTTTGCCCATGCTTGAATCTGGGTCACAGTTCTGGGTGGTGGTCCTGGGGCAAGGAGGAGCACTGGCGTGGTGGAGCTAGTAGTGGTAGTGCAGAGAAAATCCTCCTCACAGTTCCAAGATATAAAAGACTGCTTGTGGTCAGTCACTTATAGACCAGAGCACAGGCCAGAAAAAGAGTAAACACCTTGCCCCTTATCATACCACCTTGGAAGAATTGAAAATTTAAAGATCCCTAGAAGTATCTCTGAAAACAGCTGTACAAACCCCCAAAGCTTGGGACAGTATATCCTCCACATTGGAAACAGACTCTTACCTTAACAAAGAGTTTAAAACTCAAGTAGTTAGCTGGGGTCATGAGCAAACCTTACAAAAAGAGTCAGACTATATTATCTTACTTTGGTGACAAAGAAGATCAAAACATTCAACCAGAAGAAGACAACAAAGTCAAAGCTCTTACATTCAAAGACTCCAAGAAAAATATGAATCAGTCTCAGGCCTTAGAAGAGCTCAAAAGGGATTTTGAGAAGCAAATAAGAGAAGTAGAGGAAAAACTGGGAAGAGAAATGAGAGTGATACAAGAAAATCATGAAAAACAAATCAACAGCTTGCTAAAGGAGACCCAAAAAAATACTGAAGAAAATAACATCTTAAAAAATAGCCTAACCCTAATGGCAAAAGAGGTCCAAAAAGCCAAGGAGGAGTAGAATGTCCTGAAAAGCAAAATTGGCCAAATGGAAAAGGAAGTCAAAAAAATTACTGAAGAAAATACTTCCTTAAATACTATTGTGCTATAAGAAATGATGAACAGGCTGACTTCAGAAAAACCTGGAAAGACATATGGTCTGATGCTGAGTGAAGTGAGCAGAACCAAGAGGACTTTGTACACAATAACAGCCACATTATGCAATGACTAAGATTGTTAAACTGAACCCTTCTCAGCATTACGAGGATCTAAGACATCTCCAGAGGCCTTGGAATGGAAAATGCTGTCCACATCCAAAGAAAGAACTATGGAAGTCGAATTGCTATCACTTATTTTTACCTTCTGTTGAGTTTTGTTTCATCTTTCTGATGGTTCCTCCTATTGGTTTTAATTTTTACTTACAACTTCACTAATGTGAAAATGTGTTTAATGGGTATGTAAATGTAAAGCCTATATCAGATTGTGTGCCATCTTGGGGAGGGTTGGGGGGAAGGAAGGGGGAGAAAAATTTTCAACTCAAAAGCATATAGAAATGATTGTTGATAAATCAAAATAAATTAATAAAAAAAGAAAGAAAATACTTCCTTAAAAATTAGAATAGAGCAATTGGAAGATAGTGACTTTATGAGAAATCAAGACACTGTAAAACAAATCCAAAAGAATGAAAAATTAGAAAACAATGTGAAATTTTCTCATTGGAAAAACAACTGACCTGGAAAATAGATCCAGGAGAGAGATTTAAAAATTATTGGACTATCTGAAAGCCATGATCAAAAAAAAGAGCCTACACATCATCTTTCAAGAAATTATCAAGGAAAACTGCCCTGATATTTTAGAACAAGAGGGCAAAATAGAAATGGAAAGAATCCACTGATCTCCTTCTGAAAGAGATCCCCAAAGGAAAACTCCTAGGAATATTGTAGCCAAATTCCAGAGTTCCCAGGTCAAGGAGAAAATATTGGAAGCAGCCAGAAAGAAACAATTCAAGTATTTGGAAACACAATCAGGATAGCACAAGATTTAGCAGCTTCTACATTAAGGGACCACAGGGCATGAAATATAATATTCCGGAGGGCAAAGGAGTTAGGATTACAACCAAGAATCACCTACCCAGAAAAATTGAGTATAATCCTTCAGGGGAAAAAATCGTCATTCAGTGAAATAGAGGACTTTCAAGCATTCCTGATGAAAAGACCAGAGCTGAATAGAAAATCTGACTTTCAAATACAAGACTCAAGTGGAACATGAACAGGTAAACAGGAAAGAGAAATCGTAAGAGACTTATTAAGGTTGAACTGTTTACATTCCTGCATGGAAAGATGATATTTATAACTCATGAGACCTTTGTCAGTATTAGGGTAACTAGAGGGAAAAAAATATATATATATATATATATATATATATATATATATATATATATATGTATGTATGTATATAGATAGATAGATAGATAGATAGATAGATAGATAGATAGATAGATAGATAGATAGATAGATAGCACAGGGTGAGTTGAAGATGAAGGGATTATATCTGGAGAATAAAATTAAGGGGTGAGAGAAGATTATACTAGGAGAAGGAGAAAGGGAGAGGTAGAATAGGGTAAATTATCTCCCACAAAACAGACAAGAAAAGACTCTTACAGTGGACGGGAAATGGGGGAAGGTGAGAGGGAATGAAGGAATCTTATTCTCATAGGATTTGTCTTAAGGAGGGAATAACATACACAGTCGATTTGGTATGGAAATCTGTCATACCCTACAGGAAAATAGAGGGGAAAGGGAACAAGAGAGCAGGGGATTGATAGAGAGGAGGGCAGATTGAGAAAGAGGTAATCAAAAGCAAATACTTCTGAGAAGGGACAGGGTCAAAAGAAAGAATAGAATAAATGGGGGGGCAGGATAGGATTAAGGGAAATAGAGTTAGTTTTTCACAACATGTCTACTATGGAAGTGTTTTGCATAACTGCACATGTGTGGCCTGTATTGAGTTGCTTACCTTTTCAATGAGGGTGGGTGAAGAGGGAGGAAGGGAGAAAATTTGGAACCCAAAGTTTTAAAAACACATGTGTAAAAAAATGTTTTCACATGCAACTGGGAAATAAGAAATACAGGAAATGGGGTACAGAAATCTATCCTGCCCTACCAGAAAATAGAAGGGGAAGGGGATAAGAGAAGGGGGGAAAGATAGAAGGGAGGGCAAACTAGGAGAAAGGGTATTCAGAATGCATGCCATCTTGGGGTGGGGGGAGGGGCAAGATGGGGTGAAAATTTGGAATTCAAAATTTGGAAGTAAATGTTGAAAACTAAAAGTAAATAAATTTATATTAAAAAAAGAAAAAAATTTTAAAAATAAAATAAAAAACAAAAAAAGCAAAACAATAATAATAATAATAGTTATAAAAAGAAAAAAATGAAAGAGGGATCCCTCAGAAAAAAAAAAAACTTAGATAATATTGCACGATTCAGGCTGAGTACAATACCACTGTAGGCCCTAGCCAATTAGATCTGTAATTACTCAAAAAATATCAACAGGCAAAACAAAGTAGATGAACACTGCCTCCTGTGATAATATAGAGAGTGTACTTAGTCCTTCAGTATTCATCATGCAGATAAGCATTATTGGTGGTATACAATCCGAACCTAGAAGCAAGTAGGAAGAGGAGACTCACTTGTATCTAACTTTGGAAATTGGGTAAAAATTTCAGTGAATCCAATATACTACCTGTTGTCACAGCATATCTTTTAACAGTATTCTTTCAGTCATGTGATACCACTGGCAAGTCATGGGAACACAACTCTAACAAAATAATCAAAATGACAATGTGACCTAAAAACAACATAATTACATGAAATGAATATAGGTAGGCTAAAATATATTATCAGTGTTGACTCTTGTACAAGATTGGCAGAAAAGACATCTTGAAGGACATCAATGACCAGGAAAGGAGGTGGCCTGGTAACACAAAAAAAGCAATTATGATTGGGGAGTGTTTATTAAAAGATAGATGAATGTCTTCAGGGTGATGGATAGCTCCTCTGTATGATATTTATGCAAAGACAGGGAGAATAACAATACTGAATCAGAAAGCATGAATGAACTATGATGGGGCAGTGGAAGCGTGCTCATAGTAATGAGATCAGAAATCCAATTAAAAATCAAAAGAGATGTGTACATGTATATATACATATTCATACATACACACAGCATGATTAACTGAAAACAGATAATACCAGTGTAAACTTTATCGTTTGGTTTCTTAATATTGTAACCTAAAAGCAATGAAGAGAATAAAATCTATTTCTCTAAAATAGATATAACAAGCAAGTCAAAATTATCCTACAGTCGTCTTTGAATGGAAGTGCTGTCTAACTAGGAAAATCATAACTATTTAGCAATGTCTTCATGAATCTATCAATGACAGTTTCCTGGGCAGAAATAGAATGTAACCTCCCCCCCAAAAAAAAAAGCTCTTTTAAGATAGTTTCTTCTCTTTTCTTTTTTTTTCTCTCTCTGCTTCTCCTCTAGCCTCCTCCTCCCTCCTCATCCTCCTTCTTTTTCCTCCTCCTCCTCCCTTCCTCCTCCTCCTCCCTTCCTCCTCCTCCTCCTCCTCCTCCTCCTCCTCCTTCTTCTTCTTCTTCTTCTTCTTCTTCTTCTTCTTCTTCTTCTTCTTCTTCTTCTTCTTCTTCTTCTTCTTCTTCTCTGTCTCTGTGTCTCTCTCACTGTATAAGCAACTTCTATTTACTTGAAAAGAGTCTAATGAAGATGCTGTATTAGAGACACCAATCTAGTCAAACTTTCCCAACAGTCCCTTGCAAGCAACTTTAACATAACTTCTTTAATCAAATTTTGGAGTGGCAGAGACAACAAAAGTTCAGAGGGAGACACTTTTGACATTAGGGTGGAAATTGCCTGAAGCACGTTTGGCTGTAGCATGAGTGGGCAATGGAGGCACCTATAACAGCAGCAGCAACAGTTTTGGGGTTCTTAGCCCAGGGGTGGATAATTGGTCACAAAAAAGTTACAGAGGACCCTTTGCTGGCAATGGGTATAGCTGGCACTGATTGACAATTCTATTGCCCAATAGCAGTTCTGGGTCACAATTCCAAAGTGAAGAAAGTGTTTGCACTTTTGGCCAAAGGAGAGTAGGTGACTTGGTCATAGTCACAGAGCTAAATGACTGCTAATGCCTGTTGCTGCAGAACAGCAAGTGCCCAGGTAAAGACCAGAGAACAGACCAGAAGGGCAATGACAACACCTCTCCCAAGATAACACCACCTGGGAAACACTGAAAACTTACAGATTCCCATTACTAACTCTGAACATGACAGCACAAAGAAGCCTGAAACTTGGAGCAGTGCCTCCCACCCCAACCTTTTGCCAGGTGAGCAAAGCACAAATTTAAAATAAAGTTCAAAGTCAAGAAATAGGATAGGAACATAAGGAAACAACAACAAAAGTACTTGACAATAAAAGGTTACTATGGTGACAGGGAAGATCAAGACACAACCAGAAAAAGACTAAATGTTAAAAAAAATGCAAGTAAAGCCTCAAAGAAAAATGCTACTTGCACCCAAAGCCAACAAGAATTCCTGGAAGAACTAAAGAAAGGAAAATAAGGAAAAAGAAATGAGAGTGATTTATGAAAATTATAAACAGAGAATTAACAGCTTGGTAAAAGAGGCACCAAAAAAAAAAACAAACAAAGAAAAAGACTCCTTTAAAAGCAAAATTGGCCTAATTGGGAAAAAAAGAGGTACAAAAGCTTACTAAAGAAAACAAATCTTTAAAAATTGGAATTAGGAAGGAGGATGCTAGTGAGACATTGTCCATGATGTCCATGAGACATCAAGAAAAAAATAGGAGAAAACATAAACCATCTCATTGGAAAATCAAGTGACCTGGAAAAGAGATTAAGGAGAGCTAATTTAATAATTACTATACTATCTGAAAGCCATGATCAAAAAAGGAGCCTAACATCATATTTCAAGCAATTATCAAGGAAAACTGCTTCAATGTCTTATATCCAGAGGGTCAAATAGAAGTGAAACAAATCCATGATCACCACATGAAAGAGATCCCAATTACCAGAATATTGTAGCCAAATTAGAGAGCTCCCAGGTCAAGGAGAAAATATTGAAAGCAGTCAGAAAGAAACAATTCAAATATCATGGAGGCATGGTCAGGATTGCACAAGATTTATCAGCTTCCACTTTAAAGGAGCAGAGGGCTTGGAACATAATATTCTAGAAGGCAAAGGGGCCAGGATTAGAACCAAGAATAGCCTACACAGCAAAACTAAGCATACTCCTTCAGGAGGAAAAAAGGATATTTAATGAAATAGGGGACTTTCCTACGTTCCAGATGAAAAGACCAAAACTGAATAGAAAATTCAGCATTCAAACACAAGACTCAAGAGAAGCCTAAAATGGTAAACATGAAAAAGTAATCATAAGACATTCAATAAAGGTAAACTGTTCACATTCCTAGATGGGAACATGATACATGTAACACCTAAGAGTTTTATCATTATTAGGGCAGTTAAAAGGAATCTACGTAGATTGAAGGCATGAATGTGAGTTGATTATGTTGGAACAATCTCCACAAAGGAAGGAGTGAAAAAGAAGGATGCATTGGAAGAAGGGAGAAAGGAGAGATAGAACAGGGAAACTTTTCTCACATAAAAGTGGCATGCAAGAAAGAGTTTTTATGCTGGAGGGGAAATAGTGGGTGATGGGCAATCCTTGAACTTCACCCTCATCACAATTGGTTCAAAGAGAGAAGAATGTGTATATGTGTGTGTGTGTGTGTGTGTGTGTGTGTGTGTCTGTGTGTGTACAAATTCAGTTGGGTATAGAGATCTATTTTAGCTAATAGTGAAATAGGAGGGGAAGAAGATAAGAAATACAGGGTGGAAGGGCTAATAAAAGAGAGGATAGATTAAGAAAGGCAGTAGGTAGAAGTAAAACAGATTTTTGAGGAGGCACAGCATAAAGAGACAGAGAGGATAAACAGAAGAAAATAGGACAGAGGGAAGCACACAGTTAGCAATCATAACTATGAATGTGAGTGGGATAAGCTTACTCATAAAAGGGAAATAGATAGGAGAATGAATTAGAAAACAGAATCCAACAATATGTTGTTTACAAGAAACACACTTGAAATACACACACACACACACACACACACACACACACTCACACACACAGTTGAAGAGCTAGAGCAGAATTTATTATGTTACAGCTTTAGTATAAAGTGCAGGGGTAGCAATCATAATTTCAGACAAAGCAAAAGCAAAACCAGACTTCATTAAAAATGACAATCAGGGAAACTACATTCTGCTAAAAGATACCATAGACAATGAAGAATTAAAAACAAAAATTATAGTATGGAAAAAGGATATATGGCATACAAAAGTATATATAGTATGACAAAAGCTTTATTCTTCTAATAAGTAGGGAACTGAGTCAAACTTATAAAAAAAAATATGAGCCACTTCCCAATTGATAAATGGTCAAGGGATACAAACACATTATTTTCAGAAGAAGAAATGAAATCTATCTACAATCATGAAAAACTGCTCTCTCTACTGCTTAGAGAAATACAAATTATAATAACTCTGAGGTACCACTTCATATCTATCAGAAATGACAACTGAATAGGTTCACTAATAAAATTTTGGTTGATTTGTAAACTGGTCCAACCATTCTGGAGAACAATTTGAAACTTATGCCAAATGGCTCTAAATCTGTGCATACCCTTTGACCCAGCAATACAAATACTAGTTCAGTACTCCAAAGAAATAAAAAAGGAAAAGTGTCTATATGTACAAAAATATCTATGATGTTGTTTTTTTTTTAAGAATACGAAATTGAGTGGATGCTCATCAATTAGGGAATAGCTGAACTAGTTGCATATTATTGTGATGTAATACTCTTGTGCTATAAGAAATGACGAGGTGGGTCAATTCAGAAAAAAGAAAAGAAATATGGTAAGACCTATATGAACTGATGCAATGTAAATGAAGAAAAGCTAGTAGATTATTGTTCATAGTAACAGTAATGTAATAATGAAGATCAACTATGAAAGACTTGTCTACTCAGAGCAATAGAATGAACCAAGAAAAATTCAAACAACTCATGATGAAAAAATGCTATCTACCTTCAGGGAGAAAACTGATGAATTCTGAGTGCAAACTGAAATATAACTATATGTATACATGTGATCTTTTATGATTTGCCTAATATAGAAATATTTTCCTTGATTTATCATGTATAACTTACATAATTTTGGTGGCCTTATCAGTGGGTGTGGTAGGGGAAAGAAGAAGAGAATTTGGAATTCAAAGTTTAAAAAGAAAAGAATGTTAAAAATAAATAATAAATTTAAAAGAAAAAAGAAAATCTAATAAAAGTATGGTTCTTTATAACATGAATGACTTCAGCTAGGTTTTTTTTTTCATAAAATGCAAATTAAGGAGTTTTTCTTGGGCTTGGCAGCATCCACAAAAAAAAATCCTTTACTTGTCAGCAAAATTAAGTGATAGTGCCTAAAAATTCCCTAAGCAATCGTAATTGAACACATAATATGTTTCCTTCATTTCCCATGCACAACCTGCCTTGTCACATCTGAAGTGATTACAAATTCTTAAAATATTCACAAATCATATTGTCCCAATACTCCTATAACTACTCCCCAATCAAATAGCACATCAATTAATAACTATTACTAAAGAAATGCCAGTGTTTCAAAAGTAGTCTGTTTTAATTTTTCATGTGAAATCTTTTTCTTAAGAAATTTAAGTATTTTATTCAGTGTTTATTTTCTGAACGACTTTTGCCTTATTTATGGACAGAAAAATAATGTAAGCCAAGAATATACATACTGTTGGTCACTTAGTCATCATATGTGCTTTTGAAATGGATAGAAAACCAATTTCCACCACAGGAGAACTCTAAAGTACTCACAAAATAGTATTCAAATTCTGAGGATCCATATTTATGTTTTGCCCAAGTGAATGACTCAAATGAGAATTATAACAAAATTCAGGAGCCATCTAGTCCCAAGTCATCCCTGGAAGGAGCCACACAACTAACACAGCTGTTGAGTAGCCATCAAGTCCTTGCTTGTAGACCTCGTAGAGGCAGCTCATTGCACTTTTGGACAGCTGTAACTGCTAAGCTTTGCCTTGTATCAAACTTAAATCTTACTTTTTTCAACTCTCTCTTAATTGCTCCAACAGGGGATTCCATTTGATTCCATTTGATTCAAGCAGTTTAACAGCTACTCTATGCATGGCATTGTGCTAGGCACTATGCGTCTGATTTGATTCAATTAAAACCTTGGAGGAGAGGTTGTCAACTATTGCTGGAGGATCAAACCCTGTCTTCAGTTTTTGTCGACCCTTCAGCTAAGAATGTTTTTACATATTTAAATTTAAATATTTAAGAATATTATATCTACCTATACATATATACATATACATATATGCATACAAACATACAAATGGATATGTGTATACATGTTTAAATTACATGTGTGAGATATATATATATATATATATATATATATACACACACATGTATACACATATAAAAATTTTAACACATTTTTTAAAAAACCCACAGCTTTCTGCAAACAAAAACATGTGGGTCCTTTACAGCTGAATTCTACCCTTTTTGCTGACCCCCTGCTATCAAATGGTAGGTTAACTAGCATCTATTAAGCACCTATCATGAGCCAGACACTGGGCTGAACTAGAGAGTCAAAGAAAGGCAAGAGTTCTGGCTCTCATGGCGCTTACAGTCTAATGAGGGTGAAAGGGCTTTTTCATTAGGGAGAAAAAAAAGAAACTCATAAACATAAAAATCTTAATTTTTAATACTAGCTGCATTTCTGATAAATATTATGAGAATTTCTTGACAGTAAAAAACTGAAAAATAGTCATTTTACTGGTCTCCATTTACCTCCCCCCCAAAAGAAAAGAAAGAAAAGAAAGCAGAAGAATGGAGGAAAATGTTGCATAAATGAAACAATAGGCAGAGCACTCCTGATATGGGCAGATGGCTCTTCTCACATAACTCCTATCCCTGGATATTTGGTCTACCAAATCATTTTATTTTCTCACTATCACTTTTTTCTTCTGTATCTTTATCTACTTTAACTTATTTCTTGATCATTGCCTGCCCCTACTAATAAGGCTTACTTTTGAAAGAAGTAAGGTTTTCTCTTCATTTGGGTTTTGTTATTTTCTTTCTTTCCTTCCTTCTTTTCTTCTTTCTTTTCTTTTCTTTTCTTTTCTTTTCTTTTCTTTTCTTTTCTTTTCTTTCCTTTCTTTTCCTTCCTTCCTTTTCCTTCCTTCCTTCCTTCCTTCCTTCCTTTTCCTTCCTTCCTTCCTTCCTTCCTTCCTTCCTTCCTTCCTTCCTTCCTTCCTTCCTTTCTTCCTCCCTTTCTTCTCCCTCTTCTAAATCAGACTTCATTTTAGGTAATAAAGGACCCCCTGACAAAATAATCCTACTGACAATTGTAGAAAATTTCCTAGAAAGCTAGAATAGCACCCTTGGAGTTAAGGTGTAAGAAGGAGGTCAGAGGTAACATGCAGAGCATCTGGGTGCAGTCCACATGTAGAATATTTCTTAAAAGTGTCATTTTTGTGAAAAAAGACATAGAGGTGGACTAGCTCAAAGGGACAGCTATGAAGGTAAAGATAAAAGTGGAAGCCTTAGAAACAGACAGTGAGAAATAACAGAAAAGGATAAAAGGCCATAAAACAAGATGATTATTCAATCTAGCATGCATTTATTATGCTCTGCAGGCAACATACCATGTTAGTGGCTGGAGTTCCAGGTCTGAAGGAGTTTACATTCTATTTGTGGATTATGGTATGTAAATAAGCAAGTTAATAAATACATATATATATATATATATGTACGTATGTATATGTGTGTATGTATATATATACATATTCATATATATGTGTGTATATGTATGTGCGTGTATATGTATATATATATATATATATATATATATATATATATATATATATATATATATAGAGAGAGAGAGAGAGAGAGAGAGAGAGAGAGAGAGAGAGAGAAAGAGAGAGAGAAAATCATGATTTCTAAAGCAGTTACATTATTCAAACTTTCACTGCTTATTTCCATTAGGCTAGAACTAATTACCACGTTTTACACAGTACAACTTCAAATAGTGCATATATGAATAATGCTAACACTTCTTGAACTTCATTATTTGCAATAATCAAAATTTAGCTTGACACTACCAAATAAGGCGATCAGGAAAGGCTTCCCAGAGGAGGCGGCACCACAACAGCCCTAAAGAAAGTCGAGGATTCTAAGACCTGGATGTGAGGAGTGCATTCCAGAGGGCGCACCCTATGAAAAGGTTTTGAGGTGGAATAACCAGAACTAGGCATTATCCAAGGCAATCTGGGATAAAGGCCTAGGAAATGAGATTCCAAGACCAAAAATAGGACACAAAAATAAGCCTAATTCTGAAGGTAGATTCACTGCAGTAGACAATCCTTCAGGAATGCATTGTGACTTCAAGATGCCATCTAATGGTGTTTAATGTCGGCTGACCAGCATATTCATATCCTCCAATACCTCGTATAATTGAGAGTTGGCCATATATCATCTGGTTAGAAATAAGCATCTATCCATGATTCTATCCCTACCTCTTTTCCAAAGAAATGCCAATTTGAAAAAATAGAACAAAGCAACCTGCTTAGTTTTCTTTTCTTTTTTTCTTTTCAACCACACTAAAAGTGACCCACTGCAAACACATCTTTCACAATCCTGACAGCTGGTCAAATGCTTTCTGGGTAGATAAAATTGCAACTATTTTTCAAAAACCAATTCCCTGGTAAACAACAACAACAACAACAACAACGTTTTGCCTAAAAGTAACCCTAAAACAATGGTGAATATCCCCTCTAAATGAGAATAAGCTATCGGAAGAGTGACCTGTCAAAATATTAATAGATCTTTTCCACTGTTTTTGTTCTTACTATATTTGGTAATACCAATTATTTAAATCCAGTTCATTCATTGTGTCTTTCAGAATTATATTCTTCTGGTGAGAGATAGCCAAGAAAGTTTATGTTTTAAGTCCCTCTAAAATGAACTATTTCTCTCTAGCAGTTACTAAATTACACTGTACCTCTTTGATCTGGTAAAAAATAAAATACTTTAATTATTTTATAAAATAAAATTATGTTAGTATATAATTTTCATAAGAGGCAGTATAGTGCACTAGATAGATAGAGAGCAGGCCTTGGAGTTAGAAAAACAGGGGTTCAAGTGTACCCTATAACACATAATAGCACTATGTGACTATAAACAAATCACCTAACAAATTTCAAAAGAATTTATAGTAAAGTGGATGATTTGCATTGGTGGAAAAAAATTTCCATAGCAGGATTTTTGTACGCTAAAGATATCACAGATCAGGAACCCACAATAAAGTACTTCCATTCAAGCTATTAAATATATGTTTGAAAACCACCTAGTGTGTAGCACTAGAGGAGATACTAAAGACGTATGTTGTATACATAAATATTTACATTGTGAAAAAATTGAAGAAGAGTATTTTGGGGACACAGTTACATGTACATATAGATATACCTACATACACAAGAGAAAATAAACTCTACATTACGTTATGCATTTTTTCATTAATTGACACCAAGCAAAATTATGTAGGAGGAAAATTTGTCTAAGGATCTCTTGCTAAACCTCACTTTTTCAGTGACCTTCCCTTTCCCTCACACTTAATATACCTGGTGTCCTCAAGCAAACTTGATCAGGAAAGAAAATGAATTCATGTGAAAGAACATGTAAATGACTAAGATGATCTACTATCTTTTCATGAGGCATTTGTATTTTAATAATGGGAAACCAGTAAAAATTAGTTTGAATAGTATAAACCATCCCCTAGAATGCAGGTATGCCAATGCTAATAAACCCAGACACTGGGCATTCTTCTCCTCTCCCCCAGACTCTTAGTGGATAGATACAAGTAGAGTTAAGTTCTCTATGTACCGTCTCTCATTCCCTACTCTTTACGAAGCAATTTAGAAAACGCATTCTTCACTGGTCCTAGCTATACTACCATCTTCCCTTACGGGTAATAAAAGTCTCCAATTGGTATCAGTCAACTCTTTGCCTAAAATTCTATGTAAATTTGAGCCCTGAACCAGAGTATGGACCAGAGTATGGTTCCACATCCAGAAACCACCCCATTGTGTCCTGCCTCTGTCCAGGGGCAAGGTACCAAGAGGATTGTACACCACAATTGTTTCCTATTGCCATTTGTTCTCCGTTCCTTGTGAGTAGTAATAAAGTTTTGCAAACTATTTTTTTTTGTGTGGCTCTGTCATTACAAACAGTAGATGAGAAACCTTGAGTTAAAATAATGAACTTTTTTTTTTTTTGGTGGGGCAATTAGAGTTAAGTGATTTGCCCAGGGTCACGTAGATAATAAGTGTCAAATGTCTGAGGCTGGATTTGAACTCAGATCCTCTTGACTCCAAGGCCAAAGCTCTATCCACTGCACCACCTAGCTGCCCCAATAATGAACTTTTTTCCCTTTTTTTTGTTTTTTATTTATTTTTTATTTCTTTAATAATGAAATTTTAAATGAAGAATTTGGGGCTTCAACAACTAGGGGCATATTTCTGAGGTGAAGGTCACCTTCTAAGTATACCCTAAAATGATAGCACATAAGTGGCCTCCGGCACTTGAGCTGAAGTCTAGCACTGGATGACACTGGGATATTATCAATGTATGTTCTTGAAATTTCATAAAAAATAATTTTGCTCCATCAGTTTATAAAATTAGTATTTAGAAAAGACAGACAAATGAGTTAATGAATGAATGAACCAATTTTATTGTGTGCCTACAATGTGTCATGCATTATGCTAGGCCCTATTTGCAAGAGACAACATATATAAGGGAATAGCGGCCAGGGAGGAGAGTTTGGGTCCAGGGAATCACTGGAATTGTGATGAAGTCATCATCATTAGATTATCATAACTTTTTCTTTATGGTATATTTGCTATACTCTACTACATATATTAGTTTGGTTTCCTAAAAAAAAAAAAAAGAATGCAGAACTGAATCCATTGATCTTTTTTAATAATCTTTTGAAAACTTGATTCAATCTATTTCATCCTTGAATTTGCACCACCTGACCTTTCAAAGTGGGAAAAATCTGCATAAAAAAAAATCTAAAAACCCATAACTGGAATAAGTAAATGATAGCGTATAAGATAAATCCTATTGTTTCATTTCAGAGCATTAAAAGATTACCTCATCCAACATCCCAGTTTTGCAGATAAGGAAATGGAGGGCTAGCATATTAAAGGGACTTGGAGTAGATCACATGTATAAGAAGTAACAGGACCACAAGCACGTGCCTCTTGACTCCAAACCTTGTGCTTCTTCTGCTATGGTATACTTTGACACATCCTGTCTTGCTATAGCCAATGTGTCATTTATTTGTCATTATTCCCACTGGATCTGGGTAGACATTCAGATACATGACATCTTGATGGACCATTCTCTGCCACTAGAGCTAGCTCTTCTTGGCAGCCGAGGTCTGCACACACCTCAGAAATTGACAAATGTTACGAATCAAGGCTTTTTGAATTAAATGTGGGTTAAGTAAAGCCTAATAACCATTCTTAGGCCACCAGGCCAGCTTTGGTCTTCAGGTCATAGTCTGACAACCTCTCTCTACACTTAAGAAAGTGATAGAGAAAATGTTAGCAATGCAAATCAAGCATAAAAGTTTAGGTTCTTTTTTTTTCTTTTCTTTTCCTTCGGAAGGATCAGTGTTAAACATTTCCCAGAACATATCTGGAACCATGTCTCACAAGAATTTTTTTAGTGACAAAAATAGAGACACAATCCATCAATTATTCACTGAGTCACAAATGAACAACAAACCGGCAAACCCAGGATTAATAGCAGATGTTAAGAGTGTCTCTTCCACTCCATTCAACTTACCTATTCATGACCTATCAGATCTTATGATGTGTTATTACTATTACTGTAAGCTTCATGTTTCCTAACATCCAGATGAAATATGAAATATTTGGATGTTTCTAAATAGCTAGGCATTTTGGCATCTTGAACTGAAAGTTTGCCTGGAAGTTGCAGTCTTGGCCCTGAAGTTCAAATACATAGACTTATATGAATACACATTACTTGAGACTACATTAAATCATGCAGCGTGGAATCCACCAGTGTCTTCTTCAGAGGGTTGTTGTGAGGGAAATAATTTATAGTCCTTAAAGCTCTTTATAAGTGCGAGGTAATATCCTCATGATTATTTTAAGACACAAGTCAGCCATCAGAAGTGATCACAGGATTAGGATGGAGACTCCTCATCCATTTCTAGTCTATGTACTACTGTTCTCATGTGGGCAAGTAGCAAACAATATCTAGGGCAAAGAACTGGAGATCTTGCTATATTTCAAAATGCTATTTAAGATTGAATTGGGAAGTTCTGCTGAGTCTTTGATATGGGAAAAATGAACTTGAAATCCAGACACAGATTCAAATTGGAAAGTGTGAAATTTTTGAACATGTTATTTCACACATAGCATTGATATATGTATTCTCAAATAAAACTAAAGGATAATGAGTCATGGATGGCTTTTTAGTAAGTGAAATCTTTTTTGCAACGATGTGCTAATTGCAAGTGACACTGTAGATCTGTGTATTATCCTGAGGTGCCATGTTGTGTGTATGGTGCAAAAGTGAGAATTACTGAAAAACATCAAATGCATGTGTCAAGTTAATTTTGTACTCCCTCTGTCTCAGGCTGATTAGCAAAAATTAAATTCCTCATAAATCAGCTCATGTTCAAAAGCAATGTATAAGTACTATATTTCTGATTGTGAGCAAACAAAATTCAAGCTATTTATGCAATGTATTCATGTATAAATAAAATTCCTTCAAATCACTTTTGCTGGAAGTTGTAAGAAAAGAGCTAACACGCCACAGAGGAAAGCAATGCTTCTATTTAACTGTCGCTTGGATAATTTGCTCTAATATTTAATTGTAAATATTTGAAATTTTCATACATATAGTTATTGTAACTTTAAGAAATTACCTTGGTGGAATATTTTAGTAAGACAACAACAGATCAGGTTATTGGAACTACAAATAAAGTTCATAGTTTTGTAGTCAAGTATTCAATCCAATATAATCAATAGAAATAGAAAGATATAGTAAAGAAGATAATATAACAAAGACTGAGAGATGGAAAGAGATCTTTCAAGTCATCTGACAATAAGAATCATATTGTCTTTGATTATAATCAAAGAAACTTGGGCCACAGCAGGTGAAGTGTCACAGAAGTAGTAAGAGGAAAAGGCAGAATTTGAACCTAGAATCTCTCGTATCAAATCCCACATCTTTTCCATTATACCTCATAATTTAGTTTAGAGTGAAAGTTTTATTATCTCACTGATTATTTAATGAGAATCCAAAATATAACCAATGTATAACTGAGAAGCTAAGATATCACCCCACAATTAAAGCATCCCTTTCCCTCTTTTCAAAAATTATTTATTTTCATTACAAATGCTGTACAGAGAAACTTGATTAGCTATGTTTGATAGACACACGTGTATGTTTATGTACACACATATTGTGTTGCATTGTGCACATATATGTAAACATATATTAAACATATGTATGCATATATGTGACATTAGAGTTTCCGTATGGAAAGTAGTTTGAGGCATATGAAATGATATGGAAAAATACGGTTAGAGGTCAATAGAAAATAACCTTAATACATATGTGGCCAAAAGGCATTCTTCAATAGATACATTGTCCAAAGATCTCAACAAACAGTTCTCTAAAAATTACAAAATTTATCAACCACCTGAAAAAATGCTCCAAATCACTAAAAATAAGAGAAGCGCAAGACAAAGGAATCACTTGGCAAAGGTGAAAAAAGCAGGAGATAGTAGAAATATGTGAAAATGGGTACATTAGTATATTTCTAGTAGAGCTGTGAATCCCTACAATTATTTTGAAAAGTGATTTGGAGTTATGCAAATAATATAACCAAATGTCTATGCCAGAAAGTCCCCATCCCATACACATCATCCTAGTTATGTCAGCACTTTTTGTGGTTACAAAGAAATGGAAATAAAGTGGATGCCCTTCAGCTGGGGAATGGCTAGACAAATTGTGATACATGAATATTACTGTGCTTTAAGAAATGAATATGATGAATACAGGGATGCAAAGGCAGGAAGCAAAGTGAATGATACAATGACTACAACTATATAAATGGAAAGAACTTGCTACCATAAGCAATCAAAGTCAATGGACAATAGAGACAGATAGTACTACAATGGATAAAGCATCTGGCCTTCCATCAGAAACATATGAGTTCAAATCCAACCTTAGACACTCACTGGGATAACCTTGGGCAAGTCACTTAATCTCTTTACATCAGTTTCCTAAAATGGGGATAATAATAGCATCTACTTCCCATGCTTTTTATTAGGATCAAATGAAATAATGTTTGTAAAAACAAAATAGCGCATATATAAATGCTTATTCTCTTCCTTTATACCACAATTACAAAGCATGGTCCTTCCCCAAAGATGAGATATGAGAAGATACCCACCAAGTCACTCCTTTACCAAGGTGGTAGGTCCAGAGGTGTGGTATGCTGCATGCATATTTGATGTATTAGTCAGGTTTTCTGAATTTTTCTCTTTTTCTTTTAAAAATATTCTTTACCATGTGGGCTGGCTATATGGGAGGGGAAAGGGAAAGCATAATACAAGAAAATTTTTAAATGGAAAGGTAAGGCTTCAATAAAATGTGTTTTTTTAAGTAACCCTAAGAAATTTACTCTAATGAAGTGTTGCTCTGGGGACATCTAAAGAATAATCCTGAGGAGGAGTTATGGCTTTGTTTCTATATGGTAAACTTAAAGCAGTTTATAAGTCAGACTTTTGGAGAGGGGTTGGAATTGGTTCCTATTAAGTTAAAGAAGTGATCAGTTTAAAGATTTAACTGAAATGAACAATGACATTAGGGAACCAATTTTTAATCCCAAATCTGATTCTTATTTGCCATTTTACTTTGAAAAGGTAATGTTATTATGTTTATGATATCAATTTCCTTCTTAATGAAGAGACTGTCATTCTCCCAGGATCTAAATGAAAATTGAGCATTTATCTAATAATTTGTATTATTAAATCATATTGTATCACAATTAGCAAAGAAGTTCAAAGCAACTCTGAAAAGTGATGAAATATCAATAGTTCATATTAACAAACCCAGTTAGCATATTTCTCAAGAGCCTGGAACTCAAACAGATTTTAAGTACAAGTTTGGTATGTGAAACACTGAGACTCAAATCTGAACATTAAGATATTACTTAGGTGTTAAGAGAGTCTGGCACATTAAACCTATGACAACAACAAATTTAAAATAAACTAGATCATTATGAGTTAAGTAATTAGGTCCTCTGATCAAATGCTGAACGAGATATGAATCTAGGAATAACTGATGACTGTCACCAACATTCTAATATAATGATTGGTTACCTATCATTATAAATAAAAACATACCCAAGCACTTTGAGTCTAATGAAATAATGATAAAAAAAGAACATCCTTAATTCTATGACTTCTCTGGCTTCATCATAAGAACATACTTACTTTTTAATCTATTCAAATGAGAAGCATTTATGCATGGACAAGCAGGTACTAATTTGGTCTGAAGTTCATATGATTTTGACTGGTTGCATAAATAATAGGAATAATTGTGAGCATAGTAAAGCAACAATTTGTGTCAGGTTAATCTCCTTCTTGCTTCTTCTTGTTCCCCCAGAGATACTTTGCTACAGTAAATATTAATTATGAATTTTCCCTACCTATACCTACATTTGTCTTCCTTTTTCCATTTACTACTTTAGGACAGCTCACACTATTGTCCTCGAGAAGATATGAGCAGAGGTGTAAATATCTAATGAATAAATAAAGGGGAATTAATATTAGATTATGGCTTTACCAACTGACATTTTTATAAAAGCATTCTCTAATTATTTTCTTATTCCCCAAGGAGTAGCCTGCCTGACTTTTCTCTCACTAACATAAATGGAAACTACTCTTTAGAGGTACTGATGAATGGTAGAAGCAAGAATAAAAGTCATTATTACAAAAGGTTTCATTTATTTCCTAATTCACTATGAAAGTTTTGAGAATACATTCCAAACTAAAATATGTGTGTGTGTATGTGTGTGTATGTGTGTGTGTGTGCATGTGCATGTGTGATTCTTCCAGGGAAATGGACATTGAATATGGCTATAGAAAAAGGAAAAGAAAAAAAATCTTCCTGATGACAACTTATAAATATATAAATAAATAATATATATATATGTATATATGTGTGTGTGTGTGTGTGTGTGTGTGTGTGTGTGTGTGTGTGTGTGTGTATACCCATTCTCCTGGTCTAATTTTTTGACTTCACAAGGAGCAACATATTAATTGCCTGTGAAGATGCGGCCTAAATGCTATGGATATTTTGTCCCTTACCTTGTAGTTAAAACCAGCAAGTATATAATGATAAAAAAATGAAAAAAATATATAGTGTTTTCCATATATTTCATTATTAAAATTACATTTAGATTTGAGAGAAAAAAATTAAGCAGAAGTGGCTATTTTACTTCAACCAGGTGAATTTTCCCTTTCTCAATATTCTATTTTCTGCTTCAAATACTCTAATCTAAATCCATGAAAATTAGGTCGCGTTTCTTTTATCTTTCCACTGAGAAGCATCTATCTTGGCATTTGGCAAAATCTAAGAATAGTTCTACCAAAGTGCTAAATCTTAAGAGTTTAGCATAAATATAATTAGCCTAATTCTCCTTCTTTTTTTTTCCAAAAGGGCAACTCTTTAAAAGGGTATGTCTTCTATTGTGTTCTTTATTCCTTCCTCTACTGAATCTTCCCTTTAGCTCTGTACAGATGGGAGCAAAGAAACTCCACTAAAGTATTCTCTGTATTTCCACTACTGAATTATTTCTTAGGTATAGTTGAATAGATGAGGAAATGCCCCCTATCTCTAGCAGAACATATGGCAGCAAATACACAGTTAATGGTTCTCCTGCACATCTTCCTAATTAACATTTTTTTTAATTTATGAGTTGATTGAGGAATGAACTCTATGCCTATATAATTCATGAGTTACTTCTAGTAAATAGAGAAGTTAATATAGCAAATGACAGAATTAGGATCCAAAATGTCCGTAGGAGTCAATGTATCAAAGCTAAAAAGATGAAATATAATAAGTGTAAAGTCCTACCACGTGGGTTAAGATAACCAAAAGTTCAAATACAGATTTTGTGGAGACAAAACAAAGACAAATTTTTATGAAAAAGATCTTTGTGGGACGCAAACTCAATTTCAGTCAAGAGTATGATATGCAAGTAAACAAATAATAGTTAATGTAATTATAGACAGCATTAACAGAATATAGCGTCAGGCTCAAGGGAAATAGGATCCTTTTGTATTCTTCACTGGTTAGATCATATATCATACATTGTGCTTGGCTCTGGATGTCACAGATTACAAAGGATGAGGTGTAGCACATGCAGAGGAGAGCTACTACCTCAAAGCAATGCCAGAGGCAGAACAGTTGAAGAAACTAGGGGTGCTCATTTTAGGGAAAAAAGGCAACTTCATGAAAAAGGTAGCACTTGAGATGGAAGCCTCAAAAACTACCTTCAAATATTTGAAGGCCAGAAGGTAGAAGGTAGGTTAAGTTTGTACTTGTCCCAACAGAGCAAAACTAAGAGCATTGGGTGGGGGGAGGCAGTTACAGAGAGGTGGGTGATTTTTTGCTCCTTAACAGAGCCTAATAATTACAGTTGTCCAAAAGGTGGAATGGTCCAAGACCAAGTTCCTCACCTCTGAAAATCTTCTGGTGTTGGCTGGATAACTTCTTTTTATATATTTGGAGGATATTCATGTATTGCTAAAGGTTAGACTATTTGACCCATAAGGTCCTGAGTCTCTGGATATAATCAAAGCTCAGCCAGAAAGAAAGGGATTCTGCACTCCAAGCTGAGCAAGCAGACTTATCCCAAGAGAACTACAGCTAGGTCGGAGTGAAAGTCCTATTTCAGGTTGGGGAGATAAGAGAGAGAGTATGCATTTGGAGTTTCATTACGTGGAACTTTTAACATAAGTTTTAAATCTGTGCAATTGGGATTAGTATTGAAGCCAAAGATTTGTTGAAGCCTATGCATGGCACAGCTCCATGCTTGCCATCACTTCAGGTATTCAGCTGAATTTCTAACAAAAATAATTTGTCAGGATTCTAGTGCTTTCCAGGATATAGTATGAAGTCTATATGACTAAACTTTTAAACAGTTTAGCAAAAATCATGAAACATTAGCAATAACATCTATCCTCCTTACCTCCTAATGTTGTGTTGAGGATCATGTAAGATAACCTATGAGAAAGCACTTTGTAAACAATAAAACACTATGAAAATGTATTTTTTTACAAAATATTGAGAAATTAATTAAACATTTATTTGGTGCCTTCTATGTGCATAAACTATGCTAAACCTAGGGATAGCAAAGAAAAACAAACAAATCAAAACCAATCAAAACACACACACACTCACACATTCAAAAGTCCCTGCCTACAAGGCAAGTTGTCAATGGCTGAAATTTTGCTTTGTAGTGATCTTGGTTAATCAGCCAGTAATTGACAATTTTCTAAAACTAGCCAAACATGACCAAGTCCCTCTGGTTTTCCATTGACTTATTTAAAGGGGTGATGCACAATAAAACTCTAGGAAAAGTGGTTATGAATGCCCTCTCTTTACTGGGTAGGGTAGGCATCCCTATGGTTACCAACACTGAGTGAGAGAGAAATCAAACAGTGAAGATAAAAGAGATTTTTTTAAAAAAATTACTTGTCTAAAGTATGCCTGCTGGAAACCTTACTTTTTATTCCATTTTGTATATTCCAATTCTCAAAACAATTACATGTTACCCACGCATCCTTTTTGCTTTTTTATTTTGTTTTGTTTTGGTTTTCTTTTTCCTCATTAAGGAGAGGAAAATATTATCTGGCAAGTTCCTTACTTTCCTCTGATCATGAAAATAAGTCAGCTATACAGGCTCTTGTCTATTTTAAGAAGAAGCCTTGAAGTCAAAGTGATGAACTGAGCAGGTACCCAACATATCTATGTGACATGTAATATCTTGCTTCTCCATGGTCAAGTGGAACAGTGAGGAGGAGAATGAATATATATGAATGAATGTGCTCAAAGAAAGTTTACCTGAATTCTACCATTCTAATAGGCACTTAGATTCACAACTTTGGTGTCATCCTTAACTCCACACTTTCCACACACACCACATATCTAAACAAATGCCAGATTTTGTTCTTTCTACCTTAACAACTTCTCTTGCATATATCCACCCTAATTCAGACCCTTATCATCTCCTGTCTAAATCACGGCAACAGCTTCTTAATTGGTCTCCCTGCCTGAGGTCCATACTCTACAAATGATTTTTCCCCTAAAAATCCAGGCTTGGTCATGTACACAGTTAACTCCTAGAAGTTCCCAATGCATATTTATTTAAATTCGTTACCACAAGGCCCCAACTTATCTTTCTAATTTTATTATACATTACTTCTCTTTAAACACCCTATAGTTCAGTCCAACTGTTCCTTGTACACAACCTTCAATTTCCCATCTCCACATATTTACACTGGCTATCTCTCAAATATGGCATGCACATCCTTTTAGAAGAATCCTTGTTTTCCTTAATGATAGCTGAAGTGCTAAGTTCTAGATCTACTGTTTTCTAATTCCCAAGGTTACCAGTGTCTCCCTGGCAAAAATCACTTTGTATCTGTTTTATATAGTCTTACATATGTGCATAAATGTTTCCCCACTCGAAGGTAAACTCCTTAACGGAAGAATTATTTCACTCTCCTTGTATCTTCAGTACTTAGCACAGTAATTCACACATGGTAAGCACTTAATATGGCGAAGGAAACCACAAACCACTCCAGGATCTTTGCCAAGAAAACCCTAAATGGGGTCGCAGAGTTAGATGTGACTGAAATGAATGAACAACAACAACGTTGTTGGATAATTAAAGTCCACAGATTCAATCTTCTTTATGTTCACCTGAAGATGAATTAAAAAGAAGGCACCTATCCTTTCAAACATTTGTTTGAATGGGAACCACTCCCTGTAATAATGTAATATAGACCCTGTGATTTGACGAATCATGACATTTAAGGCAAGACGATTATGAAGGGTTTTTTTTTCTTTCAATATTTGAGCCTAATATTCAAGGTCTTCCAGAGATTTTGGTTTTTTTTTCCTCCATCCTAACTTTCACCTTTCTCCTACACACATCCTTTGCTCTTGTCAGTTTCTGTCTTTCCTGCTCCCCTACAGACCTTCTGCTTTCCATTTTTCACCCCCTCACTTATAGCACTCTTCATTTTCCATTTCTCTTTATCTATATTAATTAGATCCATCCTTTAAGAAGCTGTACAGTGGCCACTAGGTAGTACAGTGGATGGAGCACCAGCCCTAGAATCAGGAGGACCTAAGTTCAAATCCAGCCTCAGACACTTGACAATAGCTGTGTGATCCTGAGCAAGTCACTTAACACTTATTGCCTCAAAAAAATGAATAAATAAAATAAAATGCAGTGCAAATCCTTCCTCTTCTATGAAATATTTTCAGACCATAATAGGCTTTCTTTATGCCCCCTTCCATCGAATTTGTCTCTCTTCCTGCTAAATCCAGCAAGCAGGTTGTAATCACTTAGTTACCCTGAATTATTTTTCCCATCATTCAGTTTGATAGTTGTTATTATTCATGGCAATACAGTTAGAAGTCTATGACATTGACACACTTATAAACAAGTATCAGGTGTTTTTTTTAAAGTAAAGTTAGCCTTGAAGATAGTCTTATCTAAAGATATCTTGAGAAAAACTGTTCAAAAATGTTTCTGATAATTAGCCCAAGTAATGTCATTATTAATAAAAATCAAAAATGTTTTCAAAACTGACCTACCTAAATTGAGGTTGATGAAAAAAATCACATCACATCATACAACATAAATATTTTAAAGTCCAGCAGTACCTCAGATTGAAATAGCTATTTTATTTTGCAGGACAAGTGGCAGAAAAATAATAAATTATGAAAAAGGAAGCTGAGAAATAACAGTATCAATATAGAATACCTTCTCCCCCAGCAAATGCTCAAAGACATATCCAGAATGTCAAAGGCATGTCCTTCAATATTTAACTTCTTCACTCTTTGTTCCCCATCTCAAGTTGAACAATACGTTAATTACCCGATGAAGCATTCTAATTACTCTAACAGCTCCACTCTTACTTATAATTACTGCATCAACACTTTCTTTTTCATATGCTTCAGTCTATACCTATTACATTGTCATGATGAAGACACATTAACATTATAATACCGTATAATTAGCTGATGAGCAATTAAATTATTCCACTGCTCTTGTTCCTCTTTGCCAAGAGGTTGGCTTCCAAGCTCTATTATCTCTCCTTTTTCTCCAGTTTGCTTCAGAGGTCCTTCCCCCCCCCCAAAAAAAAAAAAAACAAAGAGCTTCATAAGCTTTATTCAAAGCATTTTGATTTCAAATTCAGAAAGAATGCTCACTTAAGTTTGGGATGTTTAGAGAGATGGGTTGGTATTTTAAATAAATCTAAAAGTATTTTCCTTCCCCCTGTAAGTTAAAAAGTGATTTAAAAATCTTGGAAACAGTGAAGTGTAACAGAGCAATTCTTTTAAAGTTGTTTCTTTTAATATCTTTAGCATATTGTCATTTATACAGATATTGCTGTTTAGTCATTTCAGTTGTGTCCAACTCTTAAGATCTCATTTGGATTTTTTTGGGGGGGAGTGAGAAGATACTGGAGTGGTTTGACATTTCCTTCTCCAGCATATTTTACAGATGAGGAAACAAAGGCAGAGTTAAGTGACTTGCCCAGGGTCACACAGCTAGTAAGTGTCTGAGGCCAGATTTAAACTCAGATCTTTCAGACTCCAGGCCTAGTGCTCTATCCATAACGCCACCTAGATACCCTTATACAGATAGAGACAGCAAAAATTATTTCACTTTCATCACACGAATATTTTATGAAAACCGTAACACATTAATTTATTGTTTTACAACCCACTGAAAATAAAGCTTGAACACAAAGATTAATGCATTAAAAGATATTCATCATGTCTTCCAGCTTCATAGAAGTCAGACACACAGTGTATTATTCTAGGATATTGCACTACCATAGCAAAAGCAAACCGGGATTCTTTTATTTATTGCATTTCTAAAATATGTGCATCTTTCTGATTTGACAGGTGTCAGGCCTTCAGTGCTTTTGGTCCTATTATCTCTTTGATGTTCTGAACCTCTCTGTGAGATAATACATCCTTTTCCTGGTTAAAGAGTTATTTTAGCCTCATTATGAATCTAAACTAATTGAAATACAGATGGCAGCAGAATGCTTGACTTCTGGTAACTTTTCTGCATCTATATAAGCACTGATAGGATTATTTTTCAGTCAGTATTTTATAAGTGAACTCAATCATCTTCAGATAATTGTTCCCAAAGAACATTGTGAGCTATAGGGCATAGAGAAGGGTAGTAGGACTTATTGTATAAGGAAGGCCAATTTCAATAAAATGATTCTTATAATTTCAGCTTTACCTAGCCATAAGGCAATGCAAGATTTTTCATGAAAACATATAGGGAGTATTTGTACCTACAGAGTCTTTATAAGAAAGTACTTTGTTGTAAACTTTGTATTTGTGTGTATATATTGTAAATATAAGTGTATCTATCTGCATCTATAACTGTATCTCCATATCTATTTGTATTTCTACCAAAAAGGTCTGCATTTAGTTTTTTTGTCTGACATAAATTGCCTTGTGATCCTGGGCAAATCATCTCCTTACTCTGAAACTGGCTTTCTATCTGCTTTCCAGGCCCTTCCAAACCATGCCGACTGAATTCTGGTCACTCTAACCAGCTCTGCCACTGACCTCACACCTGGGACCCTGAGCTCTTACGGGCTGTTGCTGTTTAGTCATTTCCATTGTATTTGACCCTTCGTGACCCCATTTGGGGTTACCTTGGCAAAGATACAGGAGAGGTTTGCAATTTCCTTCTCCAGCTCATTTAACAGATGAAGATGCTGAGGCAAGCACAGTTAAGTGACTTGCCTAGGTAGTGTCTGAGGCTGGATCTGAACTTAGGAAGATGAGCCTTCCTGACTCCAGGCTTAGCACTCTATCCATTACACCATCTAGCCCCCAGTATTTAGGTGCCTCATTTATAGAATGAGGGAGGCTATAGAGTAGATTAGCAATAATAATACTTATTATTATATGACCTTTGAGGTATCTCTCAGTTCTAAAATTCTCATCATCATAAGTAGTTCTTAAAAACACTAAGAATTGACACTGTACAGAGAAGCCATATCCACGGTTACCTGAGGAAGAAGACCACATTACAGTCTGCCTGTTTTGGTTTGAAAAATTAAACTCTTCTGTGACATAGTTGTAGTCTACAAAAAGAACAGGTTTTGGTGTCAGAGAATCAAGGTTCAATCCCAGGCTCTGTCGCTTACTAGCTGTGGGACCTTGAGTAATTCAGTTAATCTCTGAGCCTCACTTACTCCTACGAAAAACATAGAAGATGGACTAGAAAGTCGTCAAGGCATCTTCCCACAGCATGGCTCTTTGAGGAGCTTCTTGGCTCTTAAAAGTGGAGGTTAGAGGTGGGGAGAGGTCTAGAAATGCTATATTTGAATAAATTAATGTAGCACACTTCTATTAAGTGTAAAACAGGTCCTACACTATGTAGGGTGGGGGAGGGGAAAATAAAAAGTACATTAGACTTGGTTTGTTCTCTCTAGGATCTTGCAATCCAATGAGAGATCTGATTTGTAACTAGATAATGAAAATGGAAAGTGGAACCTGATGGGCACCAGAGAGTACTGAATGAATTCACTGTGCTTAGTGTTGTTGGAGACAGAAAAACGAGCAAGATAATCCCTGCCCCCAGGGAGCTTGTATTCTAATGAGGCAGGGAGCTAACCTAATGGAGATGGAGATTTTTTTTTAAAGCAATTGGGGTTAAGTGACTTGCCCAGGGTCACACAGCTAGTAAGTATCAAATGTTTGGTCTGAGGCCGGATTTAAACTCAGGTCCTCCTGACTTCAGGGCTGGTGCACCACCTAGCTGCCTCGGAGATGGAGATTCTTAAAAGTGGTAATGGCTTGGAAATGGCTGGGCAGTGACAAGAAGGCAGGTTCTAAAAATAAGCCAAAAATTCAATTATCAGAGCCCTCCATCTGAGGGGCAGGGGCTAAGAGGATTTGGTGGAAGGTAGTTGAGGAAGATGGTCAGAAAGTAGGTGGCAGGATTTGGAAATAGTTAAGAAATAAGGTGGAGGCTAGGTTCTGAGAAAAGGTGACAGCTAAGAGTTTGGGAAGTTAGGTGGGACACTGGAGAAAGTGTTGGGCCTAAAGTCAGGAGGATTCCTCTTTCCCAGTTCAAACCTGGCCTCAGACACTTGTTTGTTGTGTGACCCTGAGCAAGTCACTTAATTCTGTTTGCCTCTGTTTCCTCATCTATCAAATGAACTTGAGAAGGAAATGGCAAACCACTCTAATATCGTTGCCATAAAAAACCAAATGGGGTCTTGAAGATTCTGACATAACTGAACAACAAACAAAATATTAGAGATAAAGCAGTCTGTCAAAGTTCATAGAATTAGTGAAAGCGTTGAAACTAAAATCCAGAATCCCCATTCATATATTCCTTTATTGTGTAGTACCTGGAGTCAGGAAGACTTGAGTTCAAATGCAACCACAGACACTGACTAGCTATATATGATCCAGGGAAAATCTCTTACCTATCTTTCTCATTTTTTCCTCTTCTCTAAAATGGGGATAAATAATAGTATCTACTTCCCAGAGTTGTTGTGGAGTTCATATGAGATATTTGCAAACCTTAGCTGGTATCTTTGTTATTATTCTGTATATTCATAAGTCCTGCTGTCTAAAACACCACTAAAATACTGCTGATAAAAATCAACATTTAAATGTTTCAAAGTTGACCAACAAAGCACTTTTTCTAACAAGACCTCTGTTGAAAACATAGTAAAATGTGATTTCCCTAATTTTACAGATGAGACACTGTATGTTATCAGAGGTTATGTAAGTTTCCTATGGTCATACACCTTATAAATATTAAAGCCAGAATCTGAACACAGTTCTCTAAGTCCAAGTTGACTCTAAGTCCAAGCTTTCATTCTGCTATACCACAATGACTCCCATACTGTCTCTCCCAACTGCCAGATGCTTTCCCAAGGAATTTTGAGAAATTACCCAGGCTTCAAAATAGAGAATAATCACAGTGTCAGGACTTAAAAGTTATCATACTTCACCACGCAGCAACAGCTTCCTTATAAGGTTACTGTGCTTTGGTCACTCATTATGTCTAACCATGAAACTACTAAATACAATGAACTGCACCAGGTGCTTGTGACATGCAAATCCCCCCAGTCTATGCCTTTAATAACAATGACTCTGTATCTTTCCTAGACTCTACGTCAAACAAATCAATCCCTTAGGCAAAATTCACCCAAATTTCCAAATCGTCTACCCAAAAAATACCAGAAACACTGGAAAAGAAAGAAAAGAAGGAAAGGAAGGAAAGGAGGGAAGGAAGGAAAGGAGGGAAGAAAGAAAGAAAGAAAGAAAGAAGAGAAAGAAAGAAAGAAAGAAAGAAAGAAAGAAAGAAAGAAAGAAAGAAAGAAAGAAAGAAAGAAAGAAAGAAAGAAAGAAAGAAAGAAAGAAAGAAAGAAAGAAAGAAAGAAAGAGAAAGAAAGAAGAAAGAAAGAAAGAAAGAAGCATGAGGTATTATAGAAGTGTGGTTCCAGCACTGGATTTGGAGCAAAGTGGTTTCAAACCCTGGCTCTGACACTTACTAGCTATATGATTTTGGACAAGCCATCTTAATTATTTTGATCTTAGTTTCATCTATAAAAGAAAGAGGTTGAACCATCTTTATTTCTCTGTAATATTCAGAGCTGTGGTATATATATAAGGATGTCTTCTTTTCCCTACTAGAATCAAAACACATCCTTTTAGTTCCTAAATAACTACCAGAAGTTAAAAGTCATATGTGTTTCATGCTGGGTGCTTATAAGTAAGAATATAATTTCCATAAGATACAAATGTTAATGCAATTCTCTTACAATAAACTAGTGTGGAAATTGCTAAAGGTTCTACCTGCTGGCATATGACATATAGTGGTCTAAGTAAAATAATTGTCAGTTTGGTATTCAACCAAAGAATAAATTAAAGGATTACTTTTTTTTTTTGAATGATATGGCCATAAAGTAACAAATAATGGCTTTTTCCATGTCAAGTCAAATTAGCTTTCTTCTATATAATTTATTTTCTCTTTACAGGTTTATATAAAATTGACCTAATTCAAAGCAAAAGCACAAAATGCATTTCATAAGAATCATTTCTATAACTGTGTCCATAATTTATATTTACTGGAAAATTTAAATAAGAAACAGGGACAAGAGAAATATAACATTGCATATAATTAGTATATGCTTTTTATAAAACATAGCAATAGAAAGAATGAAAAATAAATTAAAATCTATATCCACTTCATTAGTAGTAGGAATCCTGGCAATGTTGCTGTTAAAAAGGTTTTTTTTTTTAATTAAAGTTATATTAGGCAAGTTAGTTTTCCCCTATATGTGTCTTTTCACCATTTTCATCTCTAACAGATATATTAATTAAATTTTTAAAAAATAGTTTTTGACTTCAATAAACATTGCTTCTGTTACACATTCATGCAAATCACTTAAAATGTTCATGAAATGAATACAGATTTCATCATTTAAAATTATTGAGAATATAGTTAATAAGGCAATGCTGCATTCTAATGCAAAATTATATTGAGTTCAACATAATCTTAATAAGAAGAGCTACTGATTCAATTTTCTAAGTCTCATAAGATGAATTAAAATCATTTTGGCCAGCAGTGTTCCTATTTGAAGCATCAGAATGAGGGAGTGTTTGCATTTTTATAGTATTATTAGAGTGACTAATGTCCTAACTAATAAGAAAAATAGTAGTCTTCAAAGAAATGTTCCTTAATTCATGATTATGTGATAAAGTAAGGAGTTATTACTAAAGTATCATTTTCATCTGTTCTTCATTTGAAGTACCTCTTCTTAACATCCTTTGCTACCCCCACTTCCTCATGCCCACTTCACAAAAACAAAGCTCTTAGAAAGTCTAGAGCTTTCAGTAAATGAATAAACATCACCGCTACCACCCTATCTTAATGAATTGTGTCTTTAAATAATCAAAAGTAAGTCTTTGTCAAAAAGCTTATGTGACTTTAAAAATAGCAAAGCTTCCCTAGAAGAGATTTGAAAACAAATCAAGAACAAAAACATGGAAGAACTGCTCAGTTACTTAGAAAAATATTAAAGCCACAGACAAGGCTATTTTATCAAATAACTGCGAAATTGTGGGTTCACAAAGAAATGGAAACTAACAAACTGTGACTTCTAAATAGAAACCATGTTTGAGAAACTTCCTAATATCAGTAAGTGAGATCTCTGGCTCCTGCCATACCACCATAGCCTCACTGTCAAGTGAGTACAATTGCTCCTGTGTATTTGGCCAGAAAAGATTTAGCATACATGTCATTATTCCTAGAATTTTGTGATCTAAATCAGGTTGTATTCATGTATTAATTCATTTTAAAAACTGAGTAATAAGGTAATATTTTAATAGTATTTTTTTTGGTAGACTGAGCAAACAATAACTAGGAGAGAAAAGCAGAGTAAATAGGAAATTCCCAGTATATGCTAAATAGGATCTTCTTGGAAACAAATTATCAATAGTTTTCAGTTGCAGTATTCTCAGATAGGATATTTTGGATGAATTTACAACATATAACAATTCATTAAATAAGATTCATTAGGCTCGTGGGTGCTCATAGCACTGTTAGGTATCATATTGACTGCTTATACTATACTTTTTGCTAAATTATTATCTCCAGATAAATAGTCTGCTCAATAATTTATGTGCTTTGTAAATCTTAAAGCATAATATAAATTTGAGCTACTATCATTATAATTATTTTTGGAACTTTTTTCCCCCCAGATTTCTACCTTGTTTTAGCATAACAGAACGCCATTAACACACTGCTGTATTTTTCTCCCTCTAATCTTTCTCTCAAGGACCATCTATAAAAATGATATTTTCATATTTATAAAATACAGGAAATATTATATGTATTTTATTGATCAATCTTTAGCCTTTTTAAGAACACAAACTTGGTAAGGACACATTTATGGGGAGCCAAATGGTTATTTCTTCAGAATATGTGAATGGCAAATCAAATTTTAAATTGATTAATAGAAACTGCAAATTTGAAATTGAAAAGAGGTCCTCACAGATTGTAAGGTTCTGCAAACACCTGAGTTTTCAGGTGACATCATGCTAAATGCAGTGGGTTTTGGGACACTACCCAACCTCAATAAGAGGCTGACATAACAATATCATAGTAAAAACAAAATAAATGGCGTATGCACAGTTCCCAAACAATAGCAGGTAATTGGATGGGCAGTCTTCTGAACTCATTCATGAAGTATCTCATATTATACTTTTGGATAAAATGGTGAGACAAAATTCCTCTAGACAGTTCAGAATCTGGTTCTAGACTCAAAGAGCAGTTAGTGTTAATGGTTCAATGTCAGGACAGCAAGATATCTTTAATTAGGTATTCAAAGATCAGTGTTTGACCCTGTGCTGTTTAACATCTTTGAAATCAATGAATTGGACAAAGGAAGAGAGAGTACGCTTATCTGTTTTAGATAAAACAATAATAATGAGGAGGAAGAAGATAACTTACATTTTATTGTACTTCAAGATTTGCAAATATATCATCTGATCCTTCCAACAATCTTGAGAAGTAGGTGCCATTATTAGTCCCATTTTACAGGCAAGACAACTGGTACTGATAGTGACTTGCCCAGGATCCCATAGCTAAGAAGTATATGAATGCATATTCAAAATCAGGTCTTCCTGACTTCATGCCCAGAGCTCTAAGTGTTGTAACCACTTCTGTGAATATGAAAATATAGGAGGGATAGCTAATACTAAATGACAGGATTCAAAGGTCTTAACAAAGTAGAGAATTAGATTGAATCTAAGAAGATGAAATTCAATAGGGAGAATAGTCTTTCATTTAGGTACAAAAAGCAAAAACAAAACAAATAAACAACAGCCTTAATAAGTGAAAGACGGGGCTTAAAGTTAAATAGAAGTTTTCCCCAAAAGGGAGTGTTTAGTGGCCCAGTTTCCATCTCAGTCAGGAGAGTGACATGACAGTCAAAAAAGCTAATTCTATCTTGACCTGTACCAAAGTACAAACCTTCTAGGAAAAGGGAGGGGAAATGGTCAGTCTGTACCCTGACCTTTTCAAACCTCATCTGGAACATCGTGTTTGGTTCTGGGTACCAAAGTCTACAAGAGACATATATAAATTGAAGAGCTTCCAGAGAAGTCAGCTGCTGATACAGTGGACGGAGCCCAGAGTCAGGATGGCAGATTCAAATCTGAACTCAGACACACTGATTATTTGTGTGCCCCTGGAGAAGTCATTCTGTTTGCCTAATAGCACCTAACTCACAGGGCTGTTGTGAGGATAGCTCAGTGCCTGACACACAGTAGGCATTTTATAAATGTTTATCCCCTCATTCCCTTCTAACCCAGCTACCAGAATGGCGATGGGCCTTGAGTTCATGGAATCTGATGATCTGTTGAAGGATTAGGGTAGTTAGCCAAGAGAACAGAAGATTTAATAGGGACAGGATGGCTATCTTCAAACATATCTCATAAGGAAGACCTATTCTGAAACCGTAACACAGAGCAAAGGCTGTAAGTTGTAGACAATTTAGGCTTGATATCAGAGAAGATTCCTAATCACTTGTCCAAAGATGCAATAAGCTACTTCAACTGTTGGAGGATTCCCCCTCCTTAGTGGTCTTCAAGCAAAGTTTAAGTTGATCAGTCATGTCTCAGGTATATCACAGGGAAAATTTCTGTCATGTATGAATTGGAGTAAATGTTTGCCAAGGCCCTTTCTAACACTCTTTCCTATGCTCTCCTCACATGGACACCATGTTAGCTTAGACTCTTATCACTTCTTACCTGAACTATTGCAATAGCTTCTCAACTAATCTCCCTGATTCTCGCTCCAAATCATCATTTATAGAGCTAGCTACTCAAGTGGCTTTTCTAAATTTCAGGTCTGATCATGTCACTCCCCTATGCAATAGATCCCAATGACTTTCTAAGGCAACTAGTATCAAATAACTCTTCTGCATAGCTTTTAAAATCATTTATAAGATGGTCCCAACCTATTATTCCAATCTTATACATTAGTCTGCCTTCCTATACTCTGTCGTCTCATTAAATTGGATTTCTCATTGCCCCTCATGAATTAGATTCATCTCATGCTTCTTCCCCACATCTAGAATTCCCTTCTTTCTCACCTCCACCTTGTGGAATCACTGGATTCCTACTCCACCTTCTACATGAAGCCTTAACTGATCTACTCCTCCCATCTGGCATTCCCTTGTATATAATAATTATCATGATATATACACTATATGTGTGCATATATGTATATATATACATATATATATATACACATATACATATACATATACATACACAATAATTATCTTGTGTATATATATTGTATATGCTTTTATATGCACATTATCTCCCCCAATAGAATGTAGGCTCCTTGAAGGGAGTAATTATTTCATTTCCTTCTGAAGAACTTTGTAATTGATTACATGAAATGGAAGACCTGCTCAGCATGGCATGCCCTCATCAAAGAAGATGCTGTGCTCCATGAGCAAAGTAGAATTGAAGTAGTGCAAAAGAAATGTGAGATGCACAAATTTAGAGAATCTACCCCAAATGCTCACGTGGACTATTTGTGCCTAACCTGTGGTAGAGCATTCTGAGCTTGTATTGCTTTGATCGACCACAGTTGGACACACTGTGACTTGACTCTAACATAGTGATGTCATGTTGGTCCTCTTCGAGAAAGGGCAAGAACCACGTAATCAACCAAACATTGTTTCATTATTATCTTCTTATTCTCAGCGCCTAGCACAGTGTCTGTCATAAGCTAGGTGCTTAATAAATATTTGCTGGTTGATTGATTGAAGACTTCAACACACTAAATAGATCTTGGTGGAGGATTTATGAATATATACGGATAAGAATCATGTACGATAAAAAGATATAATCAGGCAATGATATCAACTGGTGCAACAAATGTCCACAACTACAAGATGACTAAGCCATCCAAGCATAAAATTAAAAGATGTTTGGTTCCTTTAAAATGCCCCTTTTTTAAAATATGAAGACCAGTTTGGTCATCATCAAATTTACCTGATAACTACAACAAAAAGAGAGCAGTTATTAAATAATTTTAATTGTTTTAAGTTAACCCCAGGACATTTTAGAAAGCACAATACATAGCAGAAGAGAGATTGAGGAAATATATGTTACCACCACTTGACAAATTCTCCCTGACCAAAATACAATGGGAACCAAGTCAGTCTGGCCTATTGACATTTTTAAAATAGTCTCTACTTCCCTCTCTGTCCATTCCTCTTCTCCCCCTTTCTCCTAAACTTCTTTCTATTTAATTGCAGCTCCAATAAGATGGAACACAGATTCAAAGAGTCTTTACTCATTACTTAGATAAGGAAGACACATAAATACTATCATTTAACGAAACTTGAGTCAGGACTATATAACTGTAAGTGAATTTCAAAGTAGCCAGTAGAAATGTCTTTCTAGTTCTGGGCTAGAAAAGGAATAATTCTAATAACTCTAGACATTAAGAGAATGGCTCATAGATACTTAGGATGTGTTTGCCAAGAAGTAGTAAAACAGCATTTGCTAATCTGAGGATGATGAATAATCAGAAGTACCTCAGAATGCCTAAAGACTTCTTTTTCTTTGAATTGTTTACATTGTTACCTATTTTCTATGATGTTTCTATAGAAGACTTTAAATATATGTGTGTGTGTGTGTGTGTGTGTGTTTATTTATCTTAGTGCTTTAAATAACACTTTTGAGGAAAATAAAAGGCTTTATCAAGTGAGTATTTCCAGAAATCTCAAGAACCTGTTCCTAGAAAGAGGTTTCTGAGCATACTGAAAGCCTAATAGCAAAACAAACAGAGCAAGTGACCACTTACCATGGTAGAAGAAGCAGATTCCCAGAGGAGCAGCTATATCATCCAGGGACAGAAAGGATGACTTAATCATACAAAGGAAGGTGAAAGTCCACAACTTGGCTTGCATTTCTTTTAGGTCATTAGGTCTGTGAATACAGCATTGGTTCCTTTCAAGTACAATCCATGTTAGATGCTCCATCACCCTTTGGGTGATCTTGAACATCAATTCTTCAGAAAGTGTTGTGTTCAGTATTTCCCAGCTGCACTAACAGTAGGAAAAGGTTATTTTTAAAAGATAGGCCTTTGTTTCCGAGAGAACTTTGGGTGGAGTCATTAAAACTTTTTTTTTTTGGCAAATTCCCAAAGGAAATAAAGCCCAATTTTCTTCTCTTCTTCAATTCTGGGCCTATTTCACTGTCCGTTTTCAATGACAATACAAGATATATCCAAAATAGATAGACAGATAGAGATATGTATATACACATATGTGTCTACTCAAATACATATGTGTCAACATAGTTCTATGTCAATATATTCATATAAATACCAACATATAGTTACTATAAGCATGCATACATTCAAATGTATGAATTATATGGGTGTTCTACCAAATATGTATCATAGTCTACATAATAGGCATCCTATATCCACTTGATTTTTCCTCTGTAGATAGTTAGGGCAAACCCCTTTGAATGATTATGGATCTCTTTTAGGAGACTGTGAAATATTCGGGAGCAATGGTGAGGCACTTGGTGGGTATAAGAACGCTATAAAACTTTACAAACAGGGACTTCAGAGGGAGAAGTCTCATAAAAGATGCCATCAAGGAATTGTAAGAATAGAAAAAGGCAATGTGTGAGTCGCGTGTTAAGAGCAAGGAATAAGATGGTAGGGAGCCCATATGGTATCCCAATAAGGTCAAGAGAAAGTGATGAAGATCCATTGCAAATGTGGCGGACGCCTTGTGATCTTTTGGGAAAATGCAGATGCAAGTTCCAAAGACCCTGTGCCCTGAAGGGAAAACTCACAGTGATGAGATTGTATATCGATTTGGTTGCTGGTGTTTGTCTTTTGTTCTCAAAGAGGACCATGACCACCAGAAGGTGATGCCATGACTTGCAAATTAATTTGATTAAGGGAGGGAGGGCTGTGCAAAGTCACCAGGCTCACTTTCTCCTCCGGAGCCATCTTGGTCCAATGGCCAGATATATTTCAGTACAACTGGAGATGGCCCCAGATGCAGTGGGAGACCATGGCACATACACAATACGTATGTCTAATACCGAATAATGATCAAAATATTTTTTCCTCACTGGTGGGGTCAGGTATGAAGCCCATGGACACAGTGGGCATTTATCTTGTACTTTACCTCTACAAAGTATTTTATAATGCTTTATTTATCATGTTCATTTTGATCATATCATCATAGTCATGTCAGCATCGTAATATCGTATTACATTCACATACCAAAATGTCTTTAGTCATTTATGAAAATATGGGCATCTCTTTCTTTCCATTTCTTTTATACTACCAAAAGTATCATAAATATTTAGGTACATATAGGGCCTTTAAAAATATTTTATATCCTTAAGCGCATATGCTTAATAATAGAATCTCTAGGTGAATCACAGTATGATTCCAAATTGCTTTCTGAAATGATTAGATTCTACACTTCTATCCTCCTGTCCTTCTTCCTGTCTCTTAATCCCTTCCTTTCAATTCACACTTCCATAGTTGCTTAATTTCTGTTTACCTTAACTTCCTTATTTATAAAATGGGGATAATTATAGGACCTGCCTCCCCAGGTTCATGTGAGGTTCAAATAAGATAATAGTTGTCACACATTTATCACACCATCTGGCACACAGTAGGTGCTATATTTGTGTTAGATATTATTTATTGTGACCATTGTTATTATTGCTATCATTGTTGTTATTATCATTCTTATTCTTCTTATTATAATACATGGCATGAGGCCTTTGTTCATACCTAATTTGTGGCACATTGCTTTCCAATATTTCCAGCAGGTCTTCAAACAGTTTTTGACTTTTTCCCCCAGCTCATTTATTCTCTCAGGTTTACAAAACACAGGATGCAATGGTTTCAGATTCTTCTTTATTTAGTCTGTTCCACCGAACAGTGTTGTTATTGTTCTTTTGTTTTTTGCTGTCAGTATTCCCTTGTTTGTGGATTCAGGCCTCTGATTTCATTAGTTGAAGAAGTTCTGGATGAGACATTTCCTCTACCAATGCTGACTGGCAGTTTCATTTCATTTGAAGATCTTAGAGAATTTGCCAGGGGTCCTGAGAACTGAAGTGATTTGTCTACTCTCACAAAGTCCATATGTGTCAGAGGCTGGGCTGGAATGTATGACTTCCTGACTCAAAAGCTAGCTCTCTAATGCCTTACCAAAATTTGTAAATTTTTGACCCAAAACATCTTAATGTTTCCTTTTTCTAAGTTTAGTTTGAAATCTGGAAGTGTTATTGCCCATTGTCACTCCCAAGGTGGTTATGTCTATAAAGATGGTAATCATGTGAATCAATTACATCACCCATATACTCTCATACACAAATACAGATAATAGAAAGAGGTGAAATCTTGACAAAATCTCATAGAAATACGTGAAAAAGGAAATAATACTTTTCAGACAAGATCATGAAACCATCTTTGATCTTTTAAAGACATAATCTCTCTTTTCTTTGAAATCATAGCACTGTTGGCTATTTAACTCATTTCATAATTAATCACCTGTAGAAATGATTCATTTATCAGAGGGGACTGTGCCTGTTCAAGTATTGGAACGTAGGCTGAGCAAATACAATAGAGTTAACAGGACAGAATCCATTGATAGATTTCAAAGTAAGAATTAATAAGAGCTTGTGTCCATTCATACCTCTATAAACTCATTTATAAAAATGAATTGAATTTACACTAATCTACCTGAAATAATTCAAGTGTCAGAGAGATTAGATGGCTAGTTACATATGTAAAATTAGCTTAAATTGTCCATATGCCATATAATGTGTATAAAAACATGCTATTTATTCTGTAAATATATATACTACAACTTTCAAATAATATATAATTACATTAAGATGATGCTATAGTAATATATCAATTGATTTATATGATGTGTTATATTATATGTAATATATAGTTATATATAGAGAAATAAATTAAATACAAATATTATAATTGTTATCAATCTATATAATATATAATAATTATATTAATATAATATCATAATAATATATTGATTATATGTAATATACTTTCCTACCTTCATAAAAGGAGAGCACTGACCCTAATATGATCTTTTCTTTAGATGATTCCAAGTCATTATTAGAAACATCAGGGGCTGCCCTTTAATATAATGGTATTTTCTACACAAAGGATAGAATGTTGAACTTAGATTCAGGAAGGCCTGTGTTCAACTCTGTCTCAGACACTTACTAAGCGTGTGACCCTAGACAAGCCACTTAATCTCTCTCAGCCTCAGTTTTCCCATCTGCAAAATGAGAATAAAAATAGTACCTACCTCATAGAAATGTTTTAAGGATTACATGAGTTATCCTATGTAAAGCAATTTTCAAGCTCTGAAGTGCTATGTCATCACTAGCTGTTTCCTTGGTGCATAAAGCTTTGCCCTTTGAACTCTCCCTCAGAAATAAAATGGGAAAGGCATAAACTGAATCAACACTAACTTACAGAAAGAACTTAGAGCCGGTACTTAGAGATCATTGAGGTCAATCTGCTTATTTTATGTAACAGTAAAAGGAGAAGCCCAGATTGGTACAATGACTTGGCCACAGTCACAAAAGCATAGTACCTATAGAGACAGGGTTTAAATCTAGGTCCCATGGTTATAAATCCCACATTTTCTTCATTAAACCATATTCTCTCTATCCTGTCATCATTTTGTTGCTATGTTATTTCCTTTGATATGCATTTTATCCTAGCCATTACAGAGAATGGGAATTGAATACAAAAGAAGACAAAAACAGTCCCTGCTTTCAAGGACATCACATCCTAATTGCAGAGACCACAGATAAATTGATAAGTGTACTCAAGCTAAAATGTAGAGTAAATATAAGACCTGCCCTTAAGTATTGTTCTGAGGGTAAAATGAGAATATGTATTCCACATGTACTATATGTATACTACGAATACTATATAAATACATTAATATTAGTCTTTTTACTAAAGCAGTTGGGGGCACAAAGCTAAGCCTTCTTCAGAAGACTGTGTTTTGGCTGATGAATTACCAAAATGTAAAAGGGAATTGACCAAAGATCCTAGTCATTATAAGCATGGACAGTGCTAAGCTGATGCAATCGCTGCGTAGATTTTGCAGGAGGTACAGACATTCCACAACTGGCTTGGGTCTTATGACCAGGTGATGAGCCAAACTCCTATTAGGATATGTAGTCAGAAGTGGGATACATTCAAAAAGGCCCTTTTGGCACAGGCTAATATATTGGAATTATTGGCACTGGAAAAGACAGAAGAGCTGCTGAGTATCTATGTGTCCAGGAGGGATTTTGGGTTCTTTCTACCGAGCCATGATGAAGCCTTCAGGACTGGACTCTGAAATTGCTTCTGTCTTTGTTGGATCCATTTTTCCCTGATTTTCAGTGAAGACTAGAGATAATTATAACCTTGTGAGCTTCAGCATGTGAGAACAAGCCTTCAGAAGGTCCAGGATCAGAGCCCGTGCTGGGTGTTGTGGTCAGTCAGCCTAGCATTGAGTTACCAAGGAATGACCTTCAGGAGCAAGCCAACACTAGCTGAGACACAATCTCATACACATTTGGAAGGAAACTTGGCAGAAGCAATGCTATTTAGAAATTGCTTAAGTCTGAGAACACTATTTCCAGGGAGTAAAGTCATATAGAAGAAAGTATGCCTTCTTTAAGACAGCTAGGTAGCTCAGTGGATAGAATGCCAGGCTTAGAGTCTGGAAAACTCATTTTCCTGAGTTCAAATCCAGCCTCAGACACTTCCTAGCTGTGTGACCCTGGGTAAGTCTTGTAACTGTATTTGCCTCAGTTTCCCCATCTGTAAAATGAGCTGGAGAAGGAAATGGCAAAGCACTCCAGTATCTTTGCCAAGGAAACCCCAAATGGGGTCATGAAGAGTCAGAAACCACTGAAACAACTGAACAACAAATATCTCCAGTTTTGGGGGAGGGTGGTTGGTCCTTGCTAAATTTCTGAAGTAAATATCCTTTTGTAAAAAGCTAAGCAATGCTAATTACTGAAGTGGAATTGAACTGCTACTTACTGACTGCCAAAAGTAGGAAGAAAGAGCACATCAGTATGGGGGTTTGAGCCAGCAGCTCCTCAGGGGCATCCTGAAGAATCAGGAAGGGAAAATACAGCAAGCACAGAGAGCTCAGGGAGATTCAGGCCAGAGTATCACTACCTAAGCCCAACTGTTTCAAATTTCTCTAATTTAAGTTTCATTTAACTTGCTGAGCATTACAGGAAAACAGAAACAAAAATAAAAACCAGAGGCCACAGATAGGCTAATGAGGCTTTAGTGAAAGGTACATTAAGAGACATTTTTACCTTTTTAGTCTTTCCTGACCTATCTGTTGTTCTTGCTGCTAACTGTGTCTCCAAATCTGTATTCTCTCACTCTAAAAATGTGCTCCTCAGATCTAGCAGGCAAAAGAACAGTGGTGGAAACCCCCAAATAGCAGATATCTGTGCTCCAACAGCCAATACAGATGCATCTGAAAATGCCACAAAAGAAATCCAGCCATGCAAAAGAACACTCTCTAAAGTCAAGGAATCCTGTGGCTGAAATGACAATCTGTCTCCCGGAGAACAAAGGCGCCGCCACATTCAGCTGAGAATCAAAGTGTTTGCACTTTGCCAGCATTTCCCACCAACACAGAAGAACGCCTAAGTACAGAGTCTGCTATAAATAATGGCTATTTTTCCCATTCAGTAGTCAGGAGATAAATCTCTGAGCTCTGAAAAGTAGTATTTGAGCAGCATTTGGGAACCTTGCGTCTTATTCTCTGTTCTGCTACTGATTTGCTATTGATGGACAAATCGCTTAATCTCTTTTGTGCTTCAGATATAAAATGGGAATGATAATGCCATTTTATAAAGTAGCTTGAGGTGGAAGAAGGGCAAATTGTTATCAACTGAGTAAAAGTTTTATTTAAATAGCATGTAGTTATTATGCCAGAGACACTATAGCTTTCTGACAAGGGGGGAGTGGGTGGGGGTGGTGTGTACTTTAAGGAAACATTTCTCATTCTCCACATGACAGTTTTTGTAATACAATATTAAGAGCTCAGAAAAAAAATTATGACAGCTACTGTTGGCTTTGGTAACAGGCCTCTCTCTTACTTATGGTAGAGAAATATATCAAATTATTTCATTAGCCAAAAAAATCAAATAAAGCCCTTTCATTCAACACAGCTGTTTAGCAAGATAGGCTATCCAATTAAAAAGAAAATCTTACCTATTTCAACTAAAATTGCATGGCCTTCTGTCCCACATAACTATTCCTCTTCATTCTCCTTTCCCTGTCATCAATCCTTCCAGACCCTTCTAATGTAAACAGAGCAGCTCATGTTTCTATACTCTAACAGTTTACAAGGCCTCACGTCAGCCCAGGTGGCACTGTTACTATTATATAAATGAGTAAAGACTGCAGGAAGATGGGACTTGAGCAAAGATTTGGAATTGGCAAAATCAGAAATCAAACCTAAGTCTTCCAAGTTGCAAGTTCAATGCATTTTTCACTCCTTTTTGGAAGAAGGGACAGGATTCAATGTGTGATTTCATTCATACAGGAAAGACTCAGTGAAGTAAGACTCTAGACTCACGCAGGTTAGTGTTCAGTTTTTTGGGTCATGTCCGACTTTCACTTGGGGTTTTCTTGGCAAAGATACTGGAGTGGTTTGTCATTTCCTTCTCCAGTTCATTTTACAGATGAGGGAACTGAGGCAGATAGGGTTAAAAAACTAGCCCAGGGTCACAGAATCAGAAAATGTCAAGAACAAATTTGAACCTAGGTGTTCCTGAATGGGAGGCTAGCTTTCTATTCACTATACCAATAGTTTTTTTCACTATATCCCTCAAATTTAAGAAGTATTGTGTGTGTGTGTGTGTGGTGTGTGTGTTTAATATTCACCTTGTTATTTGTAAAATTCGAATTACATTTTCCATGGTCTTTTTTTAATTATTGTTTATTTTTCTACTTTGCCTATTCCAATAGTAATTGTGTATGTTCGTGCTGCACATTTGTTGATTACTGAAATATTATGGTCAACTGTTTAAGAGTAAAAAATATAATATCCCAGCTCCAATTTTGGATTCAGCTCCTGATTAGACTTTGTGTCATATTTTAACGAGAAACAGCAGCACTTTAGAACTGTGTCCAATACTGATGATTTGTGTTTTTGGCATCATCACCATTTTCAGCAGCAAACTCTTAAACTCAGTGATCTTTTCTGATGCAGTGACTAACCTAACAGTACTTAGTCTCCGAGGCTTGGCGAGATCAGAGCTTGCATAATGTGGCTGCAGACATCAGAATACAAAACAGAACTGTTTCTAAAGGAGTTTAGAATGAACATGCCAAGCATTTTGTTTTTTATGTTTTTTCTGAGTAAGGGAAGTATGAATCAGTTCTATGCCTCAGTATCAGAATTTGTTCAGATGGGGTTGACTTGTGAACCACTTTCCTTTTGACAAGTAACCTATGTGGATTTTTCAAGCTGAGAGTCAAATTCTTATTATGAATTGTGAGTAGGAAGATTTATAAATTAACATGTCCTACTTTTAGACTCTTTCACTGCTGTCATTCCACTAAAACACATTTTTCCCCATTTTTGCCCTCTGTAACCACTTCTCCTCTATGATTCTTAAGCAATTAGACTTTTCTTAATGCCTCCTTTCCAAGCAAGGAAGGCCTACAAAACTCCTTGGTCTACTGCACCCTTTGGCTTCACCTTTCCTTTTTCAGCTATTCCCTTTTAGTGTCTCTCCGGACTAAAATTCTCATGGATCACTAATGATTCCCCCCCCCCTTTTTACATTCAATACAATGAAATAATTCACACTGAGCAGCTGGTGTGCATAGCACTGTGAGACAATGTCATATCTCAGTAAGCCCATTCCTACCTGTGTTTTGGAATAACATGTCTGCTTGAAGTTCTGCTGCTCTGTCTGTCTCTCTTTCCCCCCAGAGTCTAGATATCTCTCTCTCTCTCTCTCTCTCTCTCTCTCTCTCTCTCTCTCTCTCTCTCTCTCTCTCTCTCTCTCTCTCTCTCTCTCTCTCTCCTTACTTCTGTCTCTCTCTCTCTTCTCTCCCTCCCTCTGTCTCTGTGTGTGTGTGTCTCTTTGTATGTCTCTCAGTCTCTGTCTCTGTGCCTCTGTCTCTCTCATTTGCTTTTCCCCTCAGGGAATCAATAGCAGAGTCTAACTCCATATTTTTTATTACAGATTCATAACTTACAAACACTGTTCTACCTTTCATCCTCATCATATCCATTCACATCAAGCTATTTCAATATTTTAATCATCTTCAGCAGACCTGGAGTAGTCCTACTTTCTCACAGTGTGAACTTGGATTAGCAACTTCCTTTCTTTGGGCCCAAGTCTTCTCAACTATCTTATTTCTAAGAACTATATCTAACATTCTAGGACGTTATGTTAAATGTTCACAATTAAATTTTGTGAAAATGCAAGCCTTAAATGTCACCTAAATGCCATAGGAGCTCTACAAGGAGTCTCATATGGGTCCTCTTCTACACGTTCATTTTGTTATATAGCAATGATTGCCAAACTTGAGTTTCTTGACATAGTACAGACCAAACATTCCAACAGAGAATCAAGCAAATAATTGTTAAGTATCTGCTAGATGCCAGGCACTTGGCTAGATCCTAGGAATACTAATGCAAAGCTGAAACACTCTGTCCTCAAGGATCTGACCTTATACTGGAGAAAACAAGTTAACAGAGAGGTAAACAAAGGATAATGATGAAATAAAGGTACAGTGTTGGGACGTATGGAATCAAGTCTCTGTTGATTAATCATGTCCAAGAATTCCCCAGAATACAAAATTCAGTATTCTAAATGGAATATCATGCAATTTTTTCTAAATCTAAAGTGAATTAAGTACATTTAAAAAAAGCAAAACACGTGGGAAAAGAGATATAACAGATAACAAACATAACACATTGTTAAACATGTAATAAATATGAAGTCAGTGTTACATTAAAAGGTTAAAAAAAACAAGAAGAACTGCATGAGAGCTAAGTAAGGGCTACATTTGGAATGATACTCTTTAAGATTAAAGATTAAATGTATAATTTAAAATTTAATTTAAGATTAAAATATAAATACATATGTGATGTAGATATACATATATATTATGTAGATTATATAGATATACATACATATATTATTAGTTATTAGATGCAAACTAGGAAGACTTATATTTTAAAAATTATTAGTTTAACAATATTCATATAATTCAACAAACATTTTATTAGGCACCAACTACATTTGTGTGACTATGTTTAGTTATTGGATATCAAAACAACCATACCACAGGCCTTGCTCTCAAGGAGGTTTCAATCTGAGAATAAGAGGGAGAAGCAAGACCTGAAGATATAACTATGGGATAAGAAAGAACTTTAATAAGTGCAAAGGAGAGGAGCAGGTAAAGTGAGATGGGGAATGAAGGAAAATTTTGTGGAGCTGGGCCTCAAAGAAGGTGGGAAACCTCAAGAGACAAAGATAAGGTAATTGTCAGAAAGATGTCAGCCACAGGGGACAGTTTTAGCAAAACAATAAAGTGAAAGATGTAGGAACAGAGAGTAGTCTAGTCTGGATATAAAACAAAGCATACGAAAAGTAGTCATATGAGATACAAAATGGAAAGGTAGATTGGAGTTAGGTGTTGGAAGGTATTATATATTAGAATATGTAATTTTTACTTTATTTGCTTATAAATGAGGAGGTATTGAAGGTTTATAAATAGACCAGATAAGAGCAGGACACTAAAATTAGAACTCTAAAAGAGGAAAATTTATAAAACATGTACCAAGTCTTAAGATATCGTTGCCCATCACAAATATGAACTATGAACCCCTATGAACAGGTGGATTTACACTAAAAATGCAAGCTGGTTCAATATTAAGAAAACTGTCAGTGTAATTGGCCAAAACAATAACAACAAAAACAAAAATCATACGATTATATCAATAGATATAATCTATTAGGCAGAAAAAGTCAGAAAAAGCCGTTGACAAAATACAACACCCATTCGTATTAAAAACACTAGAAAGCATAGGAATCAATGGAACTTTTCTTAAAATGATAACTAGTATCTATTTAAAACCAAGTAGAAGAATTATTAGTAATGAGGATAAACCTGAAGCCTCTCCAATAATATCAGAAGTGAAGCAAGGATGTCTATTATAAACACTATTATTCAACATTGTACTAGAAATGCCATCTATAGAAAAAGAGAAAAAATAACTTGAAGGAATAAAAATAGATAATGAGGAAATAAAACTGTCGCTCTTTGCAGATGATGTGATTGTATACTTAGAGAACCCTAGAGAATCAACTAAAAAATTAGTTGAAACAACTAACAACTTCAGCAAAGTTGCAGGATATAAAATAACTGCCATAAATCATTACCAACTACACTACCAACAAAACCCAGCAGCAAGAGATAGAAAAAAGAAATTCCATTTAAAATCACTGCAGACAACATAAAATACTTGGGAGTCTCCCTGGCGAGACACACTCAGAGCTTATAAAAACACAATTACACAATACTTTTCCACAAATAATGACGGGTCTAAACAACAGGAAATAAGAGGTAGAGATGACGTCTTCATGGACTACCAAGCATTGTGAAAGAATTTACTTTGAATTTTAATATGTATTACAACATTTTCTCTCTTGCTTTCCTAAGTTTAGAACATCAATAACATCTAAAAAAAATCAAGCCAACATTCAAGATATAAATGCTCATACTGATAAGTTAAAAATCGGTTCTGGACAGCCAATACATAATGGCTCCCACACACCTCTGGATATTAGCATAGGGTGTAGCTGTTATTTAATGCATTACATGATGGGAGAAACACATAGCATGTACCATTGTTACAGTTAAGACCTTCATGGAACCTTTCTGCTATGCTAAGGGTTATATGCACGGTCTTCTTTAGAAGAGCCATCAGATCATAAAATTATAGAGCTTAAAAAGACTTAAAATAGCATCAAACCCAATGTCTTTCACTTTATATGTGAAGAAACTAAGATTGAAGAGACTTCTCCAAGGTCATACAGCTGCTAATGACAAAGCTGCATTAGCACCCAAATCTTCTGGTTCTCAAACCAATATTCATTGCCCTAGAGTGTATCAGTCAGTTATACTAAGTATTAAGGCAGCTAGGTGGCACAATAAATACAGTGCTGAACCTAGAGTCAGAAGATCTGAACTCAAATCCATTCTCAAACACTTACTAATTGTGTAACCTCGGGCAAGTCAGTTGACCTCTGTATATCTCAGTTTCTTCTACTGTAAAATGGGATCACAAGAGCACCTACCTCCCAAAGTTGTTGTGAAGATCAAATGAAATAATATTTAAAGAACATTTAGCATACTGCCTGGCATACGGTAGGTTCTGTATTAATGCTGTCTATTATTATTGTTATTATCATTATCATTTGATAGTGTCCTAATCTTAGTTTTACAACATTTTGGGATATCTTCAGGTTATCCTGAGCTAGTCACACAAGTTACAAAATAAATTATATTTTGATTAACTCTTTAAAAATGTAACAAGCACTATTAGAGGACTAAAAGGTATCATTATCAGTCCCTAATCTAATGTGATATTGGTATGACTTCTCCCAAAAGTTTTGGGATTATTATACATGAGCTGATAGATATCCATATGATTTCTCAAGTTCAACTATTCAGGTTTTATAGATGCCACAGGATGCAGCAATTTCTAATAGCCAAAAGCAAAATGGATAGAGTACTAGACTTGGAATCAGGAAGACATGAGTTTGAATTCTCTCTCAGATATTTACTAGCTGTTTTACCCTAGGCAAGACAAACTTCTATTTACCTCAGTTTCCTCATTTATAAAATGGAAATAATGTCTCTCTTTTCCGAAGTTGTTGTGAGAACCAAAAGAAACATTATATTTAAAGTGCTTTATAAAATTTCAAGCACTACATAAATATTAGGTATTATTTTTTTCATCATTACATGAAAGTCACTTCATAGAATTTCACACTTTTGTCACGACACAGCTTCTAAAGCATAAATGGTCCTTAAATTCTGAGGGAATTTAAGTGAGAGGGAAAGGGAAAAAAAGTTGCATATATGGTTTAACCCTGACTTATCTGAGATCCCATAAGGAACTTTTCCTTGTGTCAAGACTCAAAAAAGACAATAATTGTAAATGCTTCATTAAAACTCAAAATGAAATAATTTTTTTAGATTCACTGTTTTACCAAGTGCCATTTGTAGAATATATTAATAGCTTGATATTTAAAAACTATATAGAATCATACAAGTAGGATTATATGGACGTGACAATGTACTTTGAATTCAGCTTTTTTTTTTTATTATGTAACTCCTTCCATCCAATTGAATTGTTTAGGTATAGACCTCAAAATATTTTTCTTAGCATAAAATTAAAAGAAAGTTTGTAATTGATCCTTTTGATTTTTTTTTTTGCTAATTTATCTCTGATGTAGGCTATCTACACACACACATACACACACACTTATTAGACACATTATATAAAAACATATTTTTATATGGGTATCATAATCATAGGTAGAAGTTTTCACATTTGTCTAAGTACCTAATTTTAAATATGAGATCGTAATATAGGACAATCCAGTGGTTATAGTCCAATTTCAAAGGTCAATGGGATTTATCAGGTCTAACAAATCAAAATAAAAAGGCCTTGAGACTATAGGGCTTTGCCAGTACACACATTTATAGCTTGCAACTCTCATCTCAAAGTCACATTGAAATTGGACATTCAAGATCAAATATATAGCAAACATAAAATCATTTGGGCTCCTACACGAATTTTCCTTCCTATACTTGGTCAGAAGACTTCAAGATTATTTGACTTGGAATCAAGAACTGAGTTTGAATCCTGCTTCAGACACTTACTAGCTGTTTGACCTTGGGTAAGTTAAGTTATATAACCTCTCCAAGCCTCAGTTTCCTCATTTCTAAAACAATAAGATTGGACAGCATGTCCTCCGAAGTTTCATCCAACTCTAAACATATGGGCCTATCAGCCTGTGAAAAAACAGTTATTTATTTACAGAGTAGAGTAGTGGTAGTGTCTCTGAATGGAGTCAGAACAGAATATTCTCTAGGACTTCATTTCTTTAAAATCTATTTCAAAAATACAAAACTTTGGTGAATGTCTATCTTAGATACATCAACTCTATGATTAGTAGGAGTTCTGGTAATTCTATTAATACTTTAATTCAACAAACATTTATTAAATACCTACTATGTGGGAATACAGTGGATAGAATGCAGAGCCTGGAGTCAGGAAGATTGATCTTCCCGAGTTTAAATCTGGCTTCAGAAATTTACTAGCCATGTGACCCTGGGCAAGTCAGGTCACCCTGTTTGCCTCAGTTTCCTCATCTGTAAAATGAACTAGAGAAGCAAATGGCAAACCATTCCAGAATCTTTGCCAAGAAAACCCCAAAGGAGTCACAAAGAGTAGGTTATGACTGAAACAACTGAACAATAACAACAATGTGGGGTGGGGTATATTCAGTAAAGGAGTGGGGGATACAAAGTCTAGATGACATAACTGATGCCCATTGACATTACAGTTCAGTATCAAGGATCACATACTAGTATATAAATAGTTTAACTACAAAATATCATTCAACCAAGAGGCATTTAATATATGTCTCCTATGTGTAAGGCACCATGCCGAGCGTGGATGATACAAAGATTAAGATAAAAAGTCCATGTCTTCAAAGAGCTTATGTTCTGCACAAAGCTGACCATGTAGGCATGTGTGAGTATATACAGAATAAACACAAAACAAATACAAGTTAGTTTTAGGAAGGAAGGAAGGCACCAACAGCTCGAGTCATGGGGAAAGGCAGAAGAAGGCAGAGACAAATGTTTGAGAGGAGCAGGTTAAGTTGTTATGCATTAATTTTAGAAATCATATTTATTTTGTTTATAGTCACAAGTCTTTCCCCTATGGAGTATAAGCTTTTTGAGGGCAGGGATTGTTTCATTTTTTTTCTCTGTATTATCAACGCTTAACACATAGCCTGAGACAGGGTAGGTCATAGACACCTATTGATTGAGGGATTAATTTAAGGCCCAAGGGTAAAAAGATCATTACTGGCTAAAGGATGAGTGAGGAAGGGAGTTATCTAGGAAGATTTCTAGGAAGAGCTCAAATTTGGGTTGGACTTTGAAGAATAAATGGAATTGCAAATAGTGGTCAGGAGTTAGGCTTTGAAGGGCTTTCATGATTCAATTTATATCTCTTTGAAAGGCAAAAGGAGAGAGAGATCATGTATGTAATTTTATATGGAGTTTTATATTCTTACCATGTGGATTATTTACATCAACCAATATATTTGATTATCCAAATTTCCAAATTCTAATAAAACTATCTAATCTAGCATACTCTGAAACCAAATCCTCAAATTAGCAAAATTTATAAAAATAATTCTGTTTAAAATTCATTATCAGCTCCCATTTCAAAGTCAAATGTGAGCTTCAAAGGTAATAAAGACCTATTTGGCAAGAGTTGAGAAAAAAGAAAGCATGAAGAAACTGGAATAAAAATGGTAATAAGGACTTACAGAAATTATATATCATTAAGCTCCCTCTGGGATATCAAGGTCAAAAGGACCGAAGATACTCACTAATCATAAATGTAAGTCAGGGAACAGATAGCAGTCACGTTTGAAGAGCCATTACCCAACCCCCGTAGAGTCAGAATTAATTTAGAGAATTTAATGCTCAGTTGAAATAGAAATGTGCTTGTTCACTGAAGTGAGGATGAAGGTGTCTGTAACAATTGTAGATCTGTACCAGAATTATTTAATAAGCAGTCTACTTTGGAGCAATTGGTCTCCTAGGAATGTTATGCCATTTCCCACTCAATGTGAGTTAAACTTTATTAGAAAAGATCTGTAGCTGCTAATGACAGAGTGACTACTATACACTCCTCCCTCCCTCCTCACCTTGATGCAAATTGATCTCATCATTCCTTTGCTAAAAAAACCTTCAATGGCTCCCCATGGCCAATAAAATGAAATTCAAATGCATTATCCTAGTGTATTGTTTGTATCTTTTTACTTTCTTCCATTAAAATGACAATAGGGCCTATATCTTATTTTTTTAAACCATAGTGGCTTAGATATAGTAGGTACTTAAGTATTTTAATGATTTTAAGCTCTTCCTCCACAGCCTGTTATTTCAAATGAACTGTTCTCCTGTTAGTCCCTGAAGATATCTTGACAATCAACATGGTCAGGTGCTGCCCCCCCCCCCAAATACATGGTTTCTTCATTTGTGTCCTTGTATTCTGCCTAGAATTCCGTTTTCTTCCTTTTTTAGCCTATATAAATCTTTCTCATCCTTCAGGGTACAACCCAAATACTAATTTACCCCTTCATGATCCCTCTCCTCATCAACCCACCCAAAAAAATGATCCCTGCTTTCTTCTGGATATCAACAGCATTTGATTTCAACCATTAGTGTGGAATTGATCATATAATGCCATGTACTGCCAGGACGTATGTAATGTGTGTTACTGGGCAGCATGTGATTGATAAATCAGTGATATAGACAACAGGATTTTATTTAAAGGAAGCTATCACAATGGCCTGGAATAATCTGGGAAAGTAGAGATGCTATTTGGCCTGGGGCTTGAAGGAGGAGTTAGATTTTAAAAGCTGGTCCTGTGGATCTTTTGAGGGTAAAGGGAAAAGAGAATTTTAGAGAGATGGAACCAGATAAGCAAAATCACAGAAGTGGAAAAGAATAAGAACATTGCTCTTAATTCAGGGGAAAATTGAATGTAAGTTCCTTGAGAGCAGTGTCTGTTTTGATTTTGTCTTTTTTATACCTAAAGCCTACCAAAATGATTGGCGTATAGTAGGCCCTTAAAATATGATTGCGAAGTGATTGAAAATAAGCAGATAATTTAAGTTGGGTCACATTAATTACGTAGGAGAAAATATATATCATATATATTGGGCCGGAACTGACCAGGCTGTTCCTATCATTCAGGTAAGATTTTGAAGGCTGAGATATTCCTAGTCCTTCTAAAAGTTAAGAAAAGAAATTTTACTTCTGCATAGCAGAGAAAGGCCATTCAGAACAAAGAAAAGATATTCATTGAGGCTATCAGCTGATTTGTGATTCAGCTGATTTTGGCTCCCCTATGATGATGATGGCCAGGCTTACAGTTCTGTTATCAAAAGTCTAAGGAGGAGTTTGAACAGCTTGAGTCCTGGATGTTTTTGTACTGAGAAAAGCAGGAACATTGTGACTAGTTTTAGCCATAGTCCCATGATAATTTTAAATCTCTAGGACTATTCTAATAACTTTTCAAGAAAATGAAAACTGACTTAAATGGAGATGGGCCTAGGATGTTGTTTAGCCCACATGGGCAGCGTACAAGGTATCTTCTTGATATCAGTCTACTACAATCTGGTAATGGTAATCAGTTAAACCTTGAAATTATGTAGGCCAACCTGTTAAAACAACTAAGGACTTATGAAGGTCCACTAGGTGACACAGTGGATAGAGCCCTGGGCTTGTAATCAGGAAAACGCATCTTCGTGAGTTGAAATCTGGCCCCAGACATTTACTCCCTGTGTGACCCAGGGGCAAGTCACTTAACCCTGTTTGCCTCACTGCCTCATCTATAAAAATGAGCTGGAAAAGGAAATGGCAAACCACTATAGTATCTTTGCCATGAAAACCCCAAGTGAGGTCACAAAGAGCCAGACAACTGAAAAATGACTGAAAAAGGATTTATGAAGCACTATCCACTATGGTGGATAGATAGCTGGCCTTGGAGACAGGAAGACTTGAGTTTAATGCCTGTCTGTAACGCAGTGTGGCTATGTGACCTTGGGTACTTTATCTTTCAGTACCCTAGGTTAGCAGGCCACATGCAGCCCATAACACTCCCAAATCCAGCAGGTACCAGATTAAAATGTAATTGGGAAATGTTAAACATGATAAATAAAAAATAAGAAAACATAGACAACATTACATTTTAAAACTAAGTCAATGTGTGGCCCACAGGGATGCTTATGCACTGATTAGTGGCCCTGGTTTCATTTGAGTTTGACACTACTGCTCTAGGAAAGTCTAAGAATATAAACTACAGCAAAGATGCCAACCTGAATTAGAAAGAGTTTCCTCATCTGGAAATTCTCTATACCAAAGAAATCACAGGCCTATTTCTATACTGATGTGCTAAGCACTATGCTGGATGCTAGCCGTGACACCTTCAGTCTATGGAAAGCAAAACGAAGTTAAAATAACCAAAATGATAAGAAATGTTTAGGAATTATTTTCCCTACCATCTATAACAAAGATATTTGTTAGTTAAAGTTCTTGAGGATTTGACATAAAACTGGGGTGACCTTGCTTAATTATTTTTCAATTCACTAAGAACAAAGTTAATTTTCCTCTCTAATTCTAGAGCAACTTGTCACTTTCTGTGATATAAATAATCAAGCTTTTGTGTTTCAAATAAGTATTATATTAATTGCCTTTTGATTTTCATGTAATTACATCACAACTCATGACAGTTGTGCATTGCTTTGATGGATTCTTTTTTTTTTTTAAGCAGGCTAGGTATTTCTCTCTGCTCCATAACAGGTTCCAAAATACTCCTAAGTCTTTTAATGTTACATGTCTGGAGCAGATTGTCCCAGAATCAGTCCATGAAGGTTCTAGCCCATTTGCTAGAAGTCTTCTTTTATTGTTCTCTTTTTCAAAGCATCTTGGTGATACCAATATGGCGCTCAAATTCAGGTTATCAATCTGTCATTTAACTCTGATGTTACATGGCTAGCCTACTACTATATCCTCCCATGTGTCTTCACTAATATCTTGTAAATCTTACACAGTCTTCATTTGGTACCATAGTCTGACCCTATTTAAATGCCTACCATGTTTCCATTGCTCTTTAGATGATTTGTCATTTTAATTTTTTTGGGATCTTTTCATTATGTGATTAGCAGTCATATAGCATCATCAAGAGAATATTGTCTTTTGCTGTAGGAAACAGTTTAAAAATCATTGAAGGATTCAATCCGGTATTATTTCTGTCTCCTGCTCAGTTCTAGGCACAATTCATCATCCAGCTATACATTACAGTCGTCCAAGATCCACACATTCATGGTCTAGTTTTGAGCTGCCCATCAAACTTCATAGTATATTTAGGCCAACATGTAATTTTTTTTCATCTACTTGTTTCTCTATGATTAATAGTTAGAGTAATAGCTTTTGCATTATTGTGAATTTCTTTCAGGAGGTTCTGAAGATTTGGGGAACCAGATGCAATCATTATGATATCATTTGTAAATTGCAACATTTAGTAAAGCAATAATATATTCTTTTTTTGTTCAGGACTTTTAGAGGTCATCTTCAATGACACTGTAGCTCTCCCTGTTTTATGTTTTTTCTTGATGTCAGAGTTCAATGGATTGTTTAACAAAATTATCACTACAATTGCAGAGATCTGTATTCTTTGATATATGTAATAGAAAGACCATATCTGAGAAGAGACTTCAGTGCTGTACTTTGTGCAAGCACCAGTGAGACAGCTTAAATAAACTGTATAACATATCCTTAATGATGCAAGCAGTGTTTGACAGATGTTAAAGCGAATTTGTAAACATATCACAATTAATTCTAGCTTTAAAACACTTTTCTTTTTTTACAAAATTTTTACAGAAATCAATAGGAATGAAAGCTAGAAAGATTTTCCTGTTGTTCTTGTGAAGGGATGATGTAAATTTATGGGGCAAGGGGAAAAGAATAAGCATAAATATTACACCTAGTATACATCAGCTGCCTTACAAATACCATCTCATTTAGGCCCCACCCCAAATATGCTTTATTCATGAACACTAGACCAAGTCATATCTTTTTTTTTTAACCTCAGTGCTTCTTTCTGTCATTCTTCTTTTTTTAGTGTCTCATTTCTCTTTTTCCTCAGTATACATGTCAAAACACTAGACTGGGAAAGCCAGGAGATTTTGTTTCTACTACACACCTGTACCCCTGGATAACTGTGTAACTCGAAGGAAATCCAATGTCTCTTGCGTTCCTCATCTATAAAAAGAAGGTATTTTACCCTCTAGATCTGCTATCTGATCTCTAAGATTCCTTCGAGTTCTAGCACCCTATGAATGCATCAATATTTCAACAGATCTGATATTGCATCAATAGGGAAATGAAATCCCTTCAATGGTATGGAATACAAATTACCATGCTTTTTCATCTGGCATGACTCTTTTCCCATGTCCTTCCATAAATCTTCTCAGAGGCTTATCAAATGGGCTCAAGGGCCCCTTCTAGCATCTCTTAGCTTTATATGGCTATTGACGCAACATATGAGCTAAGTGGGTCTTATCTATGAATCTCATAACATGACTTATCTTAGGTCTTCATAATATATTTTATAAGGTTTATGCATGTAATTCATCATTAAGAATATACTACAGTCTGTGTATGACCACCATAGATTGTTGTTTCCTTTGGATGACCAGGAATTTTGATTCATTGGAGATTATGTTATTCTATGATTTTAACCCATATAAGTTATCAGGAGACTATTGGTGTTCAAAAGGTGGGCTTATTTTTTTTAGTGGGGAAAGAAAGGGTCAGTGAAAAGTGCTGCATGATTTACTAAGTGCAATCCAATCTGCTCTCTTCCTCCTATTACATTAAAAAAAATTCATTGTCCATTTGCAGAGTCTCTATATACTGATATAACATCTGTATTAGCTGCCTAAATAATTACATATCACAAGCAAGACAATGGGCAGCCTTCATCAACCCCTTTCTGTTTGCTTATTTGTATTTGTTTTGTTTTATTCTGTGTAGATAGCCCAAATTCTTGTGAGTTTAGAAGACTTGGCAATTATTATTACCAAACAATGAACTCACATTTAGAGTATTAATAGTTGATGCATATATTCATAGACATGCTAAAATGATCTAATAATTAGCACCCTCTTTCCCCTTTACTACCATTTTTGCATTACAGAGATTGAGTGGTCTTCCATGACAGAGGGCTATATTGCAATTTGTTTCATGAGCTGTATTGGCCAAAAAATTTATCACCTTGTGATCAGCCTTCTAGTGATGAGGTTTTCCAAAGTTCTTAAGGTCAGTACTCAGAAAGCAGGCACAGTCTACACCAGGACCACATTCTAAGCCTATTTTAGTCATAGCAGGTTGTTATGCAGAAATCAGATAGCTACCCCTGTGTAGCTTATGTCCTACTAGGTAAACCTTGGAGGTCCCAGAATTACCTTCACATCATGATCAGGCATCAGAGTGTGTTTTGTTTTGTTTTGATGATTCCTCACAAAATTATATGGCTATATAAGATAATAAAAATCTATGACATAATATAATAAAATATTATATTTATTTTATAACATAATATTTTATATATATGTATAACGTAATAAAATGCTGGCAAATGAGACTGATATTATGTTTAAATATAGTCATTGAATTAAAGATTTATTAAAAAGAAATTTTATCATATTTGTATCTGTCCCACAGATCATATAGTTAGCATATGTTCAAAAAGCATTAATGGCTCATTATCACACTCCTCTATTTGCCATTAAAACTCCTTTTCAGCTTGATCACATTCTATTTTTTTCTGGTTACTTTCACATTTCAAGTGTACACTAAGTTTGAATCAAATTGTCCTACTTGTTCCCTAGGTATGACATTCTAATACTCATGGCTGTGTCTTTGCAAGCCCCCATGCCCAGAAAACTCTCCCCACCATACCTTTTGGACTCCCTTATTCTCCAAAAGGCTCAACTCACTTTCAGCCTTCCTCATAAAATTTTCCTTACTGTCACCACTCCACTCTGAGTTTTACCATTCTCATCATTAGCTGTGCGTGTATATGTGGGTGTGTGCATGTGGGTGTGTGCATGTGTGTGTACATACACATGTATACGTATACATACACACATGTATACGTGTGTATGTTACATTTCCTCCAAAAAAAAGTCAGCTCTTTAAAGGCAAAGACTATGTCATCTCAGTCTACTAACTCTTGTACCTTACAGTAAGTAGATGCTTAAAAAAATGAATGTTGAGTTGAATTGAACTGGACATAAATAATACTACTTCTAAACATTTCTAATATTTGATTGGTGCTTACGTTTATTTATATTGCCCACACTAAAGGCACTGAATCAAATTTTCAGGTAGGCAGATGCTAAGGATACAGATTTTGGTTTTTTATTGATAATAAATCTATAAGCAATGGAATTCTTGTTTTCCTTTTGATTACATTTTATTGGGACTTTTTAGCAAAAAACGAATTGTGGAACATTTTAAAATATACATGCAGAACCCCTTAGGGTCTACTTATTTTATCAGCATATATTATATAGGAATCAGGTTTAAGGATAGTTGAGTTGCGGTAAATAGTACTAGTCTAGCAATTTAGGTGGAATGGATAGAATTACTCTAGGCAGGGCAAATATTCTGGAGTTTGTGATTATAAAAAATTTTCGAAGCCATCTTATAACATTCATAGTGATCATTCTATAAAGTAATACTAATTGAACACACAATTTAGATGAAAACTATCACAACATACTCTTGATTACTATAAATTAGCATTATAAATAATAACTAATATTTATGTAGTGATTTAAGTTTTAAGGTTCATGAAGCACTACATACACACATATGTCTTAGAAAGACAGACAGATAGATAGATAGATAGATAGATAGATAGATAATAGATAGATAGATAGATAGATAGACAGACAGACAGACAGGTAGGATAGGTGCCATTCCCATTTCGTAGTTAAGCCAGATCTGGTTCTATCACATACATACAATAAAATGTTAAACTCACCAATATTGAAGGTCAAGGGCACAATCATAATGAGAGAATAGCCCAAGCAGTGTAGAAAAGACATCTGGGGAATCAAGATACCTGGGGTCCAGTCTCAATGCTGCTAGTTGGGTAGCTCTGGGCACAGCCCTGAACCTCTGGACCTCCATCCCCTCATGTGTGGAATGAGAAGGTTAAAACACGTGCTATCTCAGGTCTCTTCCATGTGCAGTATACAATGGTTCTACACAGTAGCTATCTAACGTGCAAAACTTAAACAACTTTGGTAAATGGATAAACATATACCACCTTTAATCATGATTTCTGGCATAATTTAGACTGGGGAGTGCTGAGTCAAAATACTATATCACTCACAACTATAAAAAGAGAGAGATCCTGAAAACAGTGGCCCTAGATGCTGTAATGAGATGTAATACACATATGTACTGCAAAGTTCTCAGTGTTCAAAGGTATATGTGCATACAGAGGTAGCAATGTAGCAACATTCGGAATGCCATTTCAACTCCAGGAGATGTTATCATTCCATCCCTGTCTAAATTATTGCATGCTATAAAGGGCCGCATTAGAGCTTGTAGCTTTAGATAATGTTCAATCAGAATATTTGCTCATGAAACAGAGAGAACTCTAAAAATAGACTCACAAGTGTGTCATTTATCTTTTCGGTTTCTGTCATGACAACAGCTTGCTGTTATAGTGAGGTTGTTAGGAAGAAACAGATGACATCTGAAGTCCTTCTCTGCATTAGCTAAACATTCTTTTCCAATGCACTTGATCCACACTGTGGTAAGAAAATGCCTTTTTAAATTTCATCAAGATGAGGTTATTTCATTTGGTTGGGGCACAGTTCTAATGAGGCTAAGGCCATGGGTTTGAGTCCTATCTGATAAATGGCTTTACTGGGGGTAGTCATTCACAATTCCTTCCCTTCGATTATAAGGGGAAATGAAATACAGACGTTGGGATAATCAAGTCCAATTCATCATCACTACTAGAACATCATACTCTACTAAGATAGTGGCCCAACAGGGTCATGTTCACCTGGGAAGGGAAAGCGTATTATCATTCTTGCTATTGTCAGCCTTTAACAATTCAGAGGAAACATATGTTATTGATTCTAGTCGACAAGCATTTATTAAGTGATAATTACGTGTAAAGCATTGTGCAAAGTGCTGGGTATACAATAAATATGGAAAAATGGTCTTTCCTCTCAAAGAGTTTAATTTCAGGGAGCTGAAAAGGTAGGGGGACATGAAGGTCACCACTGAAGGGGAATGGTAAAGTCCCAAGAAGATAAAAAAAGGAGTTTCTGGGAAGAACTAGACAATGAGAGGAATAGGCTATAAAGATAGAGAGGAATTCCAATGTGAGAAATAACCCAGAGGTGGAGTGAGCTTCCAGGGTGAAGAGATTCTATGTCATGCTAGATAAAGTCCTAAGGCAGGAGGCAGGAGTGCAGCTGTAAGAACCCTATTGGTCAGTCATGCAATATTACCATTCATGTTATGTGTATATATCATTTTAAGGTTTGCAAAATAATTATCATGCATACACACATTATTGCAATGTATTCTCATAACCACCCTGGGAGGTAGGTGTTATTATCCTCATTTTCAGATGAGGAAATGAGGCAAACAGAGGTTAAGTGACTTAACCAGGGTCAGAGATAGTGTATAAGGCAAGATTTGAATTCAGCTCTGATACTAATCTGGCACTCTATCCACTCAGTCACATAGCTGCTTATAATAAAGTATTATTGATACAGAAATAAAATTGGTAAGATTGCAAATGACTATGAAGACAGTAAAACAATGAAAACCTCCTTATCTCAAACCCACAAATTACCTATAGGTACAAATCTCTGGCATAAATTAATCTCTACCCTAACTTGGAGTGAGGCATGTAAAAGGTATAGAGGGAGGAAGTCCCTGTAAATGAGGTCCTCACTGGTTGTTGCTAGTGCTCCTCCTTCCTTATTTGTTAAACTACAGGGTTCTAAGCATATAGGAAAGATCACTGAAAAAAGAGTCACTGATATTATTAGAAGAGCTCTCACAAAATTTTATAGGCCAAATCTCATTACATTAAACTTCATAGTTTCTTTTATATTCTTTGCTGCTAATATGAGACTATACCCTAAGCCCTTGCTACCCTAAGCATATCCTGGCCCTCATTATTCACTCTACGATACAGTGGGTGGAATTCTAATCTATATGCATGGAATTTTGCGAAAGACCCTGGGAGATGGGAGCAGTTATTTCTTTGGGATGGGAATTTCTCTCCATCAATGCTGATGAGCAGCCTCCGTGAGACTCACTTCACTGTCTTAGAGGTTAAGTGACGATCAAAGTGGGGACTCTTCAACTTAGCTCTTCCTTGAGCTAAGTCCACCCCTTAACTCAAAATGCTAGTCAGTTTCTCTATCCGTGAATTTTGGAGCACAATTTTAAAAATATTTTATTTTTCACAATTGCATATAGAAAGAATTTTTAACTTTTTTTTTTTTTTTTACATTTTGAGTTCCAAATTCTCTCCTGTTCTTCCTTTTCCCTCAGACAGTAACCAATTTCATACAGGTTATACATGTACAATTATGTAAAACATATGTCCATATTAATCATGTTGCAAAAGAAAACAGACCAAAAAAAGAAAGTGAAAATATCATGCTTCAATATGCATTCAGTTGTTTCTCTGGAAGTGGATAGTTTTTTTCATCATGAGTACTTTGGAATTGTCTTAGATTATTGTATTGTTGAGAATAGATAAGTCATTCACAGTGCAATATTGCTATTACTGTGTACAATGTTATACTGGCTCTGCTCACTTCTCTTTGCATCAGTAAGCCCTTCCAGGTTTTTCTGAAAGTATCATGCTTATCATTTCTTTAACATAATAGTATTCCAGTAAAATCATATACCACAACTTGTACAGTCACTCCGCAATTGATGGGCATCTCCTCAAATTCCAATTCTTTGCCACCACAAAAAAGAGCTACTCTAAATATTTTTTTTTTTGTGAAAATAGGTTGGAGGACAATTTTAATGCTGTAGATGAAATGAAGAGAAGGAGAGGAAAACCATTCTAAAGCATCAAACCATGTGCTGAAGCCTAGTGTTTCAGTTTAAACAAAGGTCATTGTATCCTTGAGTCATCATATGCGTAATACCAGTAATTAAAATTTCATCCTGAATGAAAGATTTGGATTGAGAAACATAATTTATCAGACTTCTTACACATCCAAAATTCACAAGAGGTTGTGACACATATATGCCTTCTGAAATTTTTTTTAAACTTAAACAAAATCATTTATTGTTAGTGAGCCAGCTTTTAAATAATCCATTTCAGGGGGCAGCTTGGTGGCCCAGTGGAAAGAGCACCCGCCCTAGAGTCAGGAGGACCTGGGTTCAAGCCCAACCTCAGACACATAACACTCACTAGCTGTGTGACTCTGGGCAATCCCAACTGCCTCACTAAATAAATGAATGAATGAATGAATGAGTAAATAAATAAATAAACCATTTCAGTATGAGGTCAATAGCTTGTCTATAAATGGAATGTGTCAATTCAATTCTATTTGATTCAGTAAGCATGTCTTAAGGGGTTGTTATGTTCCAGGCACTATGCTAGGTAAGCCCTGGGGATACAGACATGAAAATAAAATAGATATTGCTATCAAGGAGATCAAGACCTTCTCTAGGGAATCATCAAGGGAACTGGGTCCAGGATTTCAAAGGTAGTATATGTCAGGAATTGAACTCAGATCTTCTAGAATCTAATGGTTGCTGTCTCCTCCCCTGTTCCTCTAAAGAAGTGCAGTGAAGAGTGGGGGGAAAAGTTCTGTCTGTGGAGCCAAAGGATCTCAGTTTAAATCTTACTTTTGATAAGCATTACCTATGTTATATTGAACAAACCAGTTCATCTTCCTGCACCCTGTAGGCTTCTCATCTTTAAAATAAGGCTGTTGAAGACCTGTCCAGTTCTAGATTGATGATTCTATGATCTAAATTTTTTTCCCATTAATGTTCCATTGGTTCAACTGTTCAATGGCTTTGGGGACACAAATACAGAAATGAAAGACTGTCTACTGTCAAATCAACCAACAAGCTTACATTCTACTAGGGAAATGGAATACATACACAAGTTAATCAACAGAAAATAAATACAAATTAATTTGGGGGGAGATCCACAGTAAGAATGGAAACTAGGAAAGGTGTTAGGGATGGTTCTGTCTCAGGCAGATATCCTGTTAGTTAAAGTTTGATATTAGAATAAAATGAAGCACTTGCAGATTATTCAACAGTTAACAAATGTAGATTTACTTAGCCATGACACAAAAAGGATATTTAACAAGAATACTCCAGAATTTAGCCTTACCAATGAACTGTAATGTAAGTTAAGAAAAGTTTCCCATATGATGAATAAAATTAAGGAACTGTGCACAATAAATTCTCCTACATGGTGTTTCTTGGCTTTTTTCAGAAGTCATAATAATTTATGACTTTAAATCCAAATCTTACTCATAAGAAAGATAGACTGTATTTATTCTGTAAGGAATGCTTTAAGTCACGTAGACTGTTGAGTGTTTAGTCATTTGATTACTGTCTAAAGAAAGTGTATTGTAAAATTGAACACATATACATTCTGGTACAAAACAAAATAGATGAAAAGGAGAAATAAAATTATATAAACACTATGTTAATTGTACATCAAACATTTTTTTAAATAGCTTTCAGCATTTTTTAGTATTGCTTGGTCAACTGCAGTGAAAGGCAATGAGTCTTCAATTCGTTAGCTTCCTAGTGGCACCTCAGAGCTAACAGGTCATATAAATGCTAACAGGTAGTATAAATGTTAATTATTATTCTCATTTTGCAAATGAGAAAACTGAGACTCTGACAAACTGACTTGCCCATTATTCACAAAGTCGGTATTGTTCTGAGACAATATTTTAACTCATTCCTCCTTACTAAAAGTCCAGCACTCTATTTCTAATGGCATGCTTTCTTTGCAATTTAGAGGTCCATTAGAGTTCATGTGTCATCACCAAATACTTTTTCAGGAAGATAATCCATGCACACATTTCTTTGGGTGTAAAAGGAATATCTGTCCATTCAAAGATGTAAGCATTCTCTGGTGTGGTTTTATATATATCTACATGGTTTTATGTCAATTTGTAGCATGGAAAATTCTCATGACAACGTCTAAAAAAAGCCCAGAGGACTCTATTATGGCACATGAAAAGCCAAAATTTCTGACAATTCTGAATGCCTCCATTAGTATGCAAAATAAAATCTTACCCATTTAGAATCCACTAATAAAGGATTTGCCAGAGTTTGATTGTAATTTAGGTGGACTGATTTAACTAGTCTATGAAGAATCTGCCAGACAAGTTAATAGTACAAACAACACTGAAGGACTGGAGAAATCCAGAGCTATTGTGAGCAAAAAGCTTTAGTGAAAATGAAATGAAAGAGAAATGAAAGAGAAAATTCTTAAGTATTACTATTATCATTGATTAAACTGGCAAAGAGAATTGAACCCTAGAACATTTTAGATTGATTTATTTACATAGTAACTGTGATGCCCACCATCAATGGTTCCTATTTATTCTAATAAAGCATATTTCCTAGTCTTTGACCAAGTAGCAATTAATGTAAACCTAGTTCAAATTACTGTTCAAATCATACTCCTTCAGTCATCCATCCCATCTACCTTCTTGCCATCCTCTCTGTTGATACATCTTCTAGACCACCTGACTTCCAGAGACCATTCCCTGGACTTAGTCAACTCATCTTTGTAACTCGTTTCTACCCTTGGTCCCAGGTATCTGACTGATAACTGGGTAAACAAAAATTTATATGGCTTACAATATTTAGCTGGATCAGGATTCACATCCCATCTAGCTGTCCATCCCAAGCAGTGTTTTGCCATCCATCTGTCACTGTTTGCTGATATGCCTCTTCATTTTCAACTCTTGCTCTGAGAACTATAATCAAATCATTTCTACTATTGCTTCTGGAAGGGACATGTCACTTGCGTCTCCCATGGCTGCATTCATCATTCCTGCAAACCTCATCTAGAACACTTTTCCTCCTCCACCACTCCCTCATATGTGCTATGAGATAATTGTTTATTACTTGAGACTTTTTTTTGACAAATCTACATCAGGTGATCTAGTTATTGTCAGGTGTATTTAAATAAAACAAATAAACCTTTGTATCCTGTCATCCAGATATATGCTACAGTATTTGAAAGGGTCATTCCATTCTATCTACTAAAACTATTTTCATCAATCTCTATGTTGAACCAATTCAGAATACTTTATGTATTCCAGTGTCTAAGACAATTTCAAAAAGCCTATAAATCTCAACAATGCCTATATATACAAGTATTTTTATACAGTTGAAGAATTAATGTTATATGAAAGGGAGGGGAAAGAATATTGCCTTAGCTTCAGTAGATGAACATCTTATTAGTCACTGGGATGGGACAGATTTGCACTTAACCAATTGTAACTTCTCCACATTACCATATGAATGGTTTAGAAGAAAATGCAAATGAGACCAAGTTCACCCTTTCACCTGTGTGGGCTACTGTTGTTTTGTTCTATGGCAAAAGATTTCATCCTTGTCTTAACCAGAAATAATTTATACATTTCTCATTCTTTAAATGGAGGGGACAAATCCACAAGGGGTGACTCTATAAGGGTAAATCTAACCTACATCCAGAAAAATCAACTTTAAAAGCTTTTTTGACTCAAGTTCTTTGAATGAAAAACCTCATGCTTTCTTGATATGTCTTTAAATAAATTCCAATTTAACCACCTAATCAATTTAAATGTATGTGTAAGACACACTAGATCATGCAAGAGGTATAGTTGCAATCATAAGGAAAATCAATGTTTCATCAGCTTGGGCTCTTTTCCATTGTACTCTTAAGCCTGTTTTTAATAGCAAACAAATTATAAGCCTTTCTTTAGGCAAAATGAAGAGAAATGTATCCAGCATTCTCCTGTCATACATATTTTGACACTCTAAAGTCAAGCCCATGGTTCCTTACCTTTACCTTATAATCTGTGTAAAATCAGGAGTTCTAACATAATAGATTTGCATCTAATTTTATGAAATGGTCTCCAGACTACTGCTCTAAATTCCACAGACTTGTAAAACTAAGCACTTTTTATTCAACTCATCAATAACAGTTTGAACTTGCTAAAATAGGAAGTTAACAGTACATTGATATCTTCAGATCTTATTCTCTTTAATAAAGGTGAGGAAAGAACAAGGTATCTATGGACAGGTTTAATAAATCTTTTCAAGATAATGATTGTTGTATGTAGAGAGAGAATGAGTAAGAGAGTGAGAGAAAGAAAGAGAGAGAGAGAGATCTTTCTAGACATGTTCTTCAGCCTTGGGCTTGGTACAAATTATGAATATGTTTCTACCATGAGCTACATTTTAATGAGAATTTATGTACTTTTAAAGAAAAAAGATCTTCAAAGTTTTGACGACCCAAGTTGGCCCATCAATCACCAAAAGCTTCAAAGATAATCAAATGACACTTCAGTTGCTTCTCTTTTTATTTGAAGAAATATAGTTAAGTGGTTAGGAATTATCTCATGTTCAGAATTCATGCAAAGCATTACGATAAAAGCTTAGGAAAACAAAATAAAAAACCATGGTCTCTTTAGTTTCCACATTTCAGAATGTATGTAACCCTTGAGAGTTATTTTAGGAGATCCCCTTCCCCATCAGAAGTGATAAAATGGTGAAATACATCACAAGAATATCTCATCTACCATGTTATAAACCAGCTTTTTGATGTTGAATACTATTCTGGGTATTTTATCATCTTTTGATAAAATAAGTTAAAGATTACAACATTCTTTATTGCCTTTTCTTTTCAGTTTACAACAACTAAAATAGCAAATATCAACATAGAATCAGCTTTGGACACAATTTGTCTAACCCACATCAGCCGACTTTTTCCTTTTATCTGTCATTAGAACACAGATTCTCATACAAACTATAACATGTTTCTGATATTCATAACTTTTAAATTCAGGGTTTCGAATAACTGCTGAAGGTTATATTACTTAAGCAGAGACATTTTCTATAAATCATAGCTTTAGCCAGGAAATGGGGTGGGGGTGGGAAGAAAGTTCCACTGAATTGTTATTGAATATAAAGTATATGGGAGATGCAAACCAGCAGAAACATGTTGGAATGACTTCCTTAGGATTTTCTCTTTTATGCAATGTTCGGACACAGTAGGGGAAGGAGAAAAGATGTTATGTTTTGTTTTGTTTTTAATGCAATTAGATATAAGCCAAGAGAAATAGAAAGGCTCTGTTGAAGAAGTAGGGAAAATCATCTAATGATACCATATTAATTTCAGAGGACAAATCACTTTAAAGTCCTGCAAATTTATAACCTGCCTTTCATCTTCTGCTTAGTTTTAATTTTAAGCTTAAGGTCTTGGGCTCCCACTGTGCATGACTTTAACAAATTTATTGACTCAAATGACAAAAGTCATCACTGGGAGTCAAAGCTCTTCCAAAAGCTAGCTGTTTGACCATCCTCCTCATGCTTCCACTAATGCAATACAACAGAAGCTGTTCATTCTGGGCTCTACTTATGTGATGGCAATGCTAATGAGTTGAAACCAGTTTAGATTTGTCATTCTTTTCACTTAGAAGACTTTACCTTTCCTGAAACATAAAGAATTGTCACATCCTTAACAGAGGCTGAAATTACACCCAAGAATTTTCCATGTACCTTTCTAGTAGGTTTCAAAGAACAATTATAGTATTAAAGAATGATTCTCTTGAAGATTAAAAAAAAAAGCAGGTGATTTTTTTTTCACATTTATGGAGCCTTTTTTTTTTCACTAAATGCCATCCATTTGGATGAGTCATGGATAATCACCATGATCTTTTAAAGGGCAGAATTTTATATTGTGAGGAATTCTAGTCGATTCCATCTGTATAAATAGAAGCTCCTAAACTCCTCACTGTGGATTTAAGATTATGTAGATACATATTAACTTTATCTACATATATTCTGTTCAAAGCTGACATACCAGCTCGTATTATTTTTTAAATGCCCTATTTCCTTTAAGATATTTAACCTGTTGTTAAAAAGGCAAAAAGATGATTTTACTGTTTAATGTATCTGTGTCAATATTATTCAAAATGATACTATGATAAGAAAGGCAAATGCAAAACTGAGGGAAAAAAATGGAGAAACAAAAATGACTGATTTTTCTCAGAAACCATCATATTTGGGAAAGGAATTATAGGATGCCTCAAAATAAAACCAGCACTTATGTTTCATATACAATATGCTTTTTGTAGAGTTTTATATTCATATAACATACTGATTTTACATAAAATAATAGTAAATCTATCAAAAATTTTGTTCAACAAGCATTCATTAGGGATCTAATTGAAAAAGCATACTTTCTTATTTACCAGTAGTTATTTAGGGAAACCTGTGAAAGATAAAAGAGACCTCATAGGATTTCCTTTGGAAGAGGAGATACAAAAAAAAATAGATAATTAGATAAATTAATACTTATTTTCAAAAACTGTTAAATTCTCAAATTAAATGACAGAATGTTTATTTTAAAAATAAATACAGAAGTAATAAATAAATAAAAAGAGTCACATATGAAAAAAATTGCTAGTCTAAGACTTGGTAGAGCTGGTTTCCAATTCCAGGTCTATGAACATTGGTCAAATCATTAAGTTTCCTTGGACTATGGTTTTCTTACCTCTGAATGGATTGGAATAGATAATCTCTAAAATGCTCTCCAGCTCTATGACTCTATACTAATATATATATATATATATATATATATATATATATATATATATATGTATATATGTACATACATATATATAGACAGAGAGAGAGAAAAAGAGGGGGTAAGACCCCATAAAAATGAGTATTTCCTGAACCTAACATACTTTTCACTAATATCAAACCATTAAGATGAAACATCTGCATATATATAGAAAAGATAAGAGAGTACCTATGAGAAAGTAACACGTAAGCAAAATGGATTTATAAAGAACAAATCATTCCAGACAATTCTGATTGCTTTTTTGATAGAATTATGAAATTAATGGATAAAGGGAATGCACTACAAGTAATATATTTGGATTTTCATAAAGTATTTAATACAGCGCTTCATGAAATCTGACTTGGAAAATGAATTCAAATTGCTTTGGATATGATTATTCTCAGATGGTCTGAAAACCATAAATGGCAACAGATAGAGCAAGGATTGAGGCAGGCTGCTTCCACTGAGGAGGGGCTGATTTGGGTCTGGCATTTTAGCATCTTCATTATTGGCATGGAAAATGGAATAAACAGCCCAGCAATGAAATGTAGAAATGACACCAAATTGCAATGTGCCATAAACATGAGGGCCATGAAATATTCAGGAGAATGGTAGGGAAAAAAAACATATAAAGGGAATAAACAAAAACCTATCCATACCAAGAAATCAACTGTATGTTAACAAGCACGATTTGCAAAACAGGTTAGCTACAGCAAGTAAGTAATTCATAATGGAAACAATTTGAAATAGGTATGGACAGCTTCCTTTTCGTGCTTTTATCCTGCCATATCTGTAACACTGAAAGAAGCCAAGGGCTGACAATTTGTCATCTTTGTTTGATTTGGAATGTAGTAACCAAAATAGGGTAACACATTCCGTTATTCAACAAAAAGGAAGAAGCCTTTCATTATAAGTCAGCTATCAATTATCTGCATATGTATAATGTATCAGCAATTAAAAAATAAAAACAAAACAAACAAACAAAAAAACCCCAAACAAACAAAAAACTAACCAGGCTTTTCTCCTGCCACTGGGCATAGAAGACATAGGTTTCTGCTGGCCTTCTCTGAGTACTTTCCAACTCCCACCCCACCTCAGCTGGTGCGTGTTCAGGAAATGCAAACTAAACAAAATCAGGAAGGTAAATCTGCTGTAAATTTTGGATAATCCATTGCACATGCCCTGCCCCCCCCCTTCCCCACCCTGGACAGTCCAAATCACTGAGTTGATTGTATACACATAGAGAAAGATAAGTAGGTAGACAAATGACTTTCAGGGAAAGGTTATACTTTCCTCCATTTATACCATTCTGTCAGACAACCAGACAAATTAGAATGAATTCATGGCATTGTAACACAAATGATATAAGAAAAAAAGATATCTACTTATGAGAAAGAATTAAATGAGGCAACCTATAGAACTCATTTGACAATCATGCACAAAACCTCACAGACAACACCAGCTTAAAGGCTGTAAATACGGAGGAGAAAAGAGGAAACACCATTCCTAAGTCATAGATAATTTTCTATTTCAAATTCCTAGGTAGAATAAAATTCAATTAAGAATTTTTTTTTTCTGCTTGACTTTACTCTTTTATGCTAATGAACAGTTTCTAAATGAAGAGGATACATAGTCAACTCCTGATTATCAATGTTAGTGATAAGTGTGGACAATTTTTTAAAAATCATATTGCTGTTTCTTGCAGATATATATATATATAGATAGATAGATATAGATAGATAGATAGATAGATACACATACATACATATACATATAATATATGTATATACACAAATATAAAATATATGTATATATAAATATGTGTATATATACACATCTATAAACTGCTCCCTACAAAATTTCTAGACTCTAACATGACCCAATCAATCCTAATCTTTAGTGCAAAAACTGTAAGCATTAAAATAGTACAGATTTTAACTGTAAAAGACCTCAGAGATTGTGTAGTCCAATCTCTTTATTTTAATGTGAGCAGGTTTTTTTTTCCTTTTTTGCCTCAGAGTACATTTAGAGAGACAGAGAGCTCGCAGTGAATTTGGACAGTAATAATACCTGTTGCAGCTCTTCTTCTTCACATGAAGTTTTCTTGTTATTATTGTTTAGGTTTTTTTTCAGTTGTGTCCTCTCTTCATAACCCCATTTGGAATTTTCTTGGCAAGGATATTGGAGTGGTTTGTCATTTCCTTCCCCAGCTCATTTTACAGATGAGAAAACTGAGGCAAACAGGATAAAGTGACTTACCCAGGGTCCGACAGCTAATAAGTGTCTGAAGCCAGATTTGAACTCAAGAAGATGACTCTTCTTGACTCCAAGCCTAGCACTCTAGCTGTGCCACCTAGCTGCTTGTTAACATCAAGCTAACAAGAAGTAAAGAGTTAAAATAGAATGGTACCAATATCAGGATGGAGCATTCCCACTCACACCCATATCAGTCCTCTGAAGCTATGTTTCATTCTCCTTGTCCTGGGTGTTTTGATAGTATTTATAGTTAAGTCAAAAGTTCCTACTTATAGCTCTGCCATCATAAGATCATAGCCTTAAAGATAGAAAGGAGCTGAGAGGGCTTGAGTTACTTAGCTAATGAGCATTTGAGACAGAATTTAGACTCCAGTTTTCTTGATTCTAAATCCAATGATCTACCCACTATATCCTGCTACCTTTTATTAAAACAGTTCTCAGATAGTTACTTTTTGAAAAGAAATATATTCCTAAAAAGCACCTTGTACCACATTCAGTAGGAAATCTATCTATCTATCTATCTATCTATCTATCTATCTATCTATCTATCTATCTATTTATCTATCTAAAATTAGTTTCTATAAAATTAATTCCTCATTCCTCACTGACCAATTACTATGGGGAGTAACCTGACTGAACAATGGATAAAATAACATGTTATCAATGCTTCTTCATTTTCTATAGTTTTATGGCAACTTCACCAGAATGTCTCTAAAAGAATATGGAAATTGTTCTAAAAAATAAAAAGGATATATTTTAAGACCCAAGGATCTAGAACTGCATAGAAACTTAAGAGATCAACTTTTATAAACTTTTCATTGTATAGATGAGAATACTGAGGCTCAGAGAGTTTGAGTGGAAATGCCAGTTTTATAAATTTAGAATTAAAACAACACTTCTTGTGCCTATGTTTCCCTGTCTATAAAATGGGAACATACTTTTGCTAAGTATGAGAGGCAGGACTGGAAATCAGCTCTTCAAGGTCAAATGAGACAACTGGACCTGTGGTGTCCAACTCCAACAGAAAAAGGGGCCACTAAACCATACATAAATATCCCTATGAGGTGTATATTGACTTAGAAAACCACATATTAACACTATCTATGTTCTATTGTATCTTTATTCAGTTAAATATTTTTCAATTACATTTAAATCTAGTCTAGGCTGTACCAAAGCGTGGACTGGGGCTTAAGTTTGGTGCTTCCATACTATCCCATAGTGACTCTCTTTTATTTTTTAAATAAATTATGACAAAATGGTTTTATAATCATTTTGATAAATTTGATAAATTTTCAGATACAATAGTAATTAGACCAATAGAGGAAAAGAACTATTTTCTCTTTCTATTCAATAGCAACCCTTCCATCAACTCTCCAACTAGGCTTGAGTATAGAGTTTCTTTCTTTTTTTTCTTCCATTTTAGGACCTAACCGTTGATTTTGTTTGTGAAGGGACTTTCAGTGAGGTACCTCCCTCTCTCAGTGCAGATTAGCACCTTCTCTGAAATTTAGAATCTTAAAGAATTTTGAGTAAAGTGTTTTGCCTTGGGTCACAGCCAGTATGTGTCAAAGGTGGGACTTGAAAACAGATCTTTCTGGCTTCAGGGCCAGTTCTGGATCCATTCTGCCATGTTGCTTCTCTGTTGCCATCATAAAAGTTAGTATTTCAAGGAACTATGATTTCACCTATAACCGGTGAAACTGAAAGTCCTCTATGTCTTAGTAGATAGTCTTCATTATTTGTTGTAGTAAAAAAAAAAATCATCACCTGCTGGCCAGCTCTCTGATGGTAAGTCCTCTCAAGCTTAACTAGGCTGGTTCTAGACATAAGCTCCAAAACTTTTACTGCAATGTTTTTGTGGCAGCAAAGAACTAGAAAAAAATTAGATGCCAACCAATTGGGGAATGGCTAAACAATACCTCAGTTTCCTCAACTGTAAAATAAGGATAATATCTGAACCTACCTTACAGGGCTGTTGTAAGGCTCAAATGAGACAATATCTGTAGAACACTAAGCATAGTGCCTGGCACATAGTAGAAGCTACATAAATACTTATTTTAAGAGAAAGCTACATGGTGCAGTGAGTTAGAGCTTATGAGTCTGGAGTTAAGAAAATCTGAGGTCAAATCTAGCCTCAGACAATTACTAGTTTTAGGACTTTGGGTTAGTCACTTAATCTCATTTACCTAACTTCCTTATCTATAAAACTGGAATAATAATAGCACACTACTTCCCAGAGTTATTGTGAAGAACAAATGGGATTATACTTCTGATTTGTTTAGCACAGTGCCTGGAACATAGTAAGCACTTAGTTAGTAGTGGCACTACTAGTAGTAGCAGCAGCAGTAGTAGTAATAGTAGTAGAAATAGTAGAAGTAGTATTAGTTGAGTGTCTCATAAAAGGGACTATATAAATGCTAATTATTATTATTATTATTATTATCATCATTATACAGGGCAAAATGGAAAGATTTATGTGATATGGTATGAATTGAAGTAAGCATGATCAAGTGATCAATATACCCCATTACTACAAAAATATAAGTAAGATCAAAGACATACTAGGTGCTATACAAATGCTTATTCCCTTCTCTTTCCTTTCTTCAAACAAACAACAAACACAAAGCAGTTGAAAGTGACTGCACAAAATTACCAAGAACATGAATGAGAGTAAACAAGATCTCTGCAAAGGTGGGAGGTCCACAGGTATAGAAGACTGCATATATTTCAGACTTTTTAGATCACTTTTGCTGATTTTTTGCTTTTCTTCCTCTTTTTCTTTCTAAAGATATTTCTCTGAAAGGAGGCTATATGGCTCTAATAAGCACTTCCAATTCTGAAAGTCAAAAGCTTGTTGACCTGATGTTGGAAGGGGTCTCAAAAGTCTTCTCATCCAACCCTCTTATTTTACAGATGAGGAAACTGAAGCCCAGGTTTGCCAAGTAACTTGCCTAAGGTCACATAGGCAGTAGTAAATGCATAAGTCAGCACAAGTCCTTTGATTCTAGAATGGATATTCATTGCATTGTAGTCTATGGTATTTTGTTGTTGTTGTTTTGTTTTTTTCAAATAATAAAAAAGAGAAACCTACCTAATTATACATTGATTTATGATTTCTTGAAAGATGGCCCGAGGGTTATCCCAACTTACATATACTAATGATTAATTACACTTACTAAATCTTGCCCCAAATCACCCACTATACCAGCCTTCTAACAGTGAAGGCAGACAGGTCCTATGCACAGAAAACATTAGCATGTTACTTGGAAGGGAAGACCCTAGCGGCTTCCTCCTCCTTTTGGCACAGATGATTGCAATGGTCAACGTACAACATTAGTTGACCTTTATATATTATCTAGCACTTTTTTTTTTGCAAAGTATATGAGCTTCATTTTACTGGTATTAAAATTCTGATTTTGTGGAGGAGAACTTGAGGCTAAATAGTTCAATGACAAATCTATGGTCACACAGCTAGTAAGTGTCAGGGCAAGATTTGAACCCAGGTCTTGCTGCGTCAGCTCTCTACCCACCATGCCACACTCAGACTCTGAGTAAATCCATTGAACTCTCAGAGCCTTGTTCTCTTTATCTATAGAAATGAGACAAAGTTGCATTTGTTGTTGTCAAATCCTTTTGACCCCATCTGGGGTTTTCTTGGCAAAGATACTAGAGTAGCTTGCCATTTTCTTCTCATTTGACAGATAAAGAAACAGATGAACAGAGTTAAGTGTGTTGCACAGGCTCTTACAGCTAGTAAGTATTGGAGGCTCCAACCACTGTACCATGTGGCTGTCCTACCTCTTAGGGCTATTATAGAAAATTGCTTAAAGCACCTGCCCTGGAGTCAGGAGGACCTGAGTTCAAATCCAGCCTCAGACACATAATACCTCTTAGCTGTGTGACTCTGGGCAAGTCACTTAACCCCAATTGCCTCACTAAAAAAACCCTGCTTTTTGAAACCATATAATACATTGTCATTGTTGTTGTTGTCATTCCAAAAGTCTAAGAGCACTCTGACATAATTAAATGACTCCTTGTTTCCCCTTATAGATAAGAAACAAAAGGAATTTTGGTAGTCAAGAGTGACTCTTTCCCTGAAGCACTCCCACTACTCTTTTAAAGGGATCACCAAACTTCATTATTTTTGCTAGACTGAGATATAATAATGATAATCTTGATGAACTGACTTAAACACTGGAGATTGTCAAGATTCAAGCAGGTTTCACTGGAGGACTCTTTACTCCGAAGTAAAAGAAACTAGCATTTGTGTTACTCCAAGCACCAGAGGTAAGCAGTCATCAAAACAACTGCTGTGTGTTGTTTCCTTCTTACTGAATCAATTTTATTAAGCTTGTTCCTGGGCTGGTTTTCTATAGGACAAGTTCTCTCCGGGGATCCTCTTCTGAAGGGTTCATAATGGAGGTGATAACTTTTGATGGGTACATTATAAAAAGTTCTGGAATTCTAATAAAGGAAGTGTTGTTCAAATAAAGTAGAGAAGCCTTCAAAGTTATTTAAAGATTCTGAGTTGAAGTGAGGTATACAATCTAAAAAGCAGCTGAATAGTAATCCTTCTGTGATATAAATCAAAAGACCAACCACAACTTTCCCCAAATCTGTCTGTGGAAAACTCATCAAAATGTTTTTGCTTCAGTTTAAAAGCTGGGTTTTTTTTTTTTTTTTGGTGAGGCAATTGGGGTCAAGTGATTTGCCCATAGTCACACAGCTAGTGTGTTATGTGTCTGAGGCCACATTTGAACTCAGGTCCTCCTGAATCCAGGGCTGGTGCTGTATCCACTGCTCCATCTAGCTGCCCCTAAAAGTTATTTCTTCCATGGAGTCTCCCTGATCCGCTTGTCAACAATGATGCTTTCCCCTAAAATTAAACATACCCCTTCCTTATTTGCATTTGTCCTCCACTTAACCATGACAGGATTATTTTGCAGTTAAATGCTTGTTTCTGGGCTTTTTCTATCCCCTTATTATAGGAAACCATCTGTGGTGAAGTAGATAAGTGGAAGAAGATTTTATTTCAAATCTTGCCTCAGACACTTACTGGCTATATGACCCTTAGCAAGTCATTTAATCTCTCTCAGCCTCAGGTTTTTCATCTGTAAAACGGGCTAATACACAGGGCCGCTGTGAAGATCAAATGAGAACATACGTAAGATGCTTTTTAAAGCTTAAGTGATAAATACTAGTTGTTGCTATTATTATTATTAATAATAATTGCTATATTTACATGCAGTATAAATTATGTTCATTTATATTTATATATTTGACATATATTTTAATATAATATAAACTACAAATAGTATATATCATGTGTCACATACCATCTCTAAAATACATATTCTATCATGTTATATATAATACATTATACACTAATAATTATTAACAGAATTATTATTAATAATAACTCTATGCTCTTTGAGGCCAGATCTTGGGTCTAATTTAATCTTCATATTTCCACCAGCATGAAGCATAATGTTCTTCACACAGTAGGCACATCCTAATATGTTTTTGAAGCTATTAATTCAGTTTCATTTTGAATCCATTGAGTTTCAAGATGAAGTCAGCCTGATATACAATGGACAGCTATTCAGTGGGAAGTCAGGGCTATTGTCTTTATGTCTTAATGTTGTGACAGAATTTGGAAGAATGTTTAAAGATTAAAAAAAAAAAGATAGGAGCCCATCTGCAAAAGCTGAAGCTATTTAGAAACAACAGCTTCTAAGGACAGCAACAGCATGGGCTGTTCCTACCTAAGTAGGAAACAGCATGAGCTGAGCAGTTTTAGCAAGATGGAGGAAATGAGAGGTTATAAAGTTAGTCTAGAGGAGCTAGGCTTAAGAAGGCCAAGGTCTGAAAAACTGAGCCCCTTAAGCCATCATGGGCAGCTGAAACGTAGGCTATCTTTTATATAGCTTAGAAACTAAAAGTACAAACAGAAAAAAAATAAATGCTAAAAACCCTATGTGATCAATGGTGATAACAGAGCTACCTATATACAGAAAGCATTTTATGTATGCATTACAGTGGTTGCATAGTGGATAGAGTGCTGGGCCTGAAGTTAGGAAGATTCATCTCCCTGAATTCAAATCTGGCCTCAGACACTTCCTAGCTGTGTGACCCTGGGCAAGTCATTTAACTTTGCCTCAGTTTCCTCATCTGTAAAATGAGCTGAAGAAGGAAATGGCCAGCCACTCCAGTATCTTTGCCAAGAAAACCCTACATGGGCTCGTGAAGAGTCAGACACAACCGAAAAATGACTGAACAGCAACAACCCATTGTTCACTTAAAATTTAGAGCTGTCGAAGTTTTTTTTTTTTAAATGGCCAGAATTATAGGAAATACAGGTTCGAATCCAGCCTTTGACACTTTCTACCTGTGTGACCATGAACAAGTTATTTTTAGTCTTTCTGATATTCAATTTCCTCCTACATAAAATGAGGAAAGTAATATAAGCGGCATATAATATAAGACTGTTGGAACGATCTAATGAGAGAGTGTGGATAATATAAAGGTAGGTAAAGGTAAAGATAACATAGCACTTTGCACATCTTAAAGAACAATAAAAAAAAGTCAGCTATTATCAACTGTTGTCAAATGAAGTAATATTTTAAAAGTGCTTGGTGCAGTACCTTGCACATAGTAGGTGCTTAATTAATGCTTATTCATCACATTGCATGCTATCTTGGGGAGAGGGAGGGAAGAAAGGGGGAGAAAATTTAGAACTCAAAATCTTATGGAAGTGAATGTCGAAAACTAGAAATTAATTAATTAATTAAAAAAGGGAAAAAATGCTTATTCTTTTCATCTCCTCCCTGATTCAACACCATCATTTCAGTTACCAAAAAAGAATTCCAATGATATGCTAAATCAGGTGAAGTAATGGCTGAATCTGAGCTCAAATTATTTCCATCTTGTTCAGAATTCTAACTCAAGTTACTCACATAACACATTTATCATTGCACAAAACATGACAGCTTTATATCTTCAAATTAAGTAATTTATTGATGTCAATTGTCTTGTACTAATTTTTCCAATATACAAAATAAGCTTCTGACTGGAATTACTATTAACTGTATTTTACAGAAGAGAAAATTGAGGTGATGAAGGGACCAAAGAGAAGAACAAGATGAGATGAGATAAATGGCTTGAAAAAAATAAATGAATAAATAAAAGTTTGGAAAAGTAGAGGAAACACCAGATGATTAGGAGGAAAGATAGGAGGCATTTATTTGGTAGGGACCCAAATAACTGCAGCACTAATTACTCTAATTACTAAATCGTTTCACTTGGCTTCAGTATCCTCATAGTAAAATGTTCATGTTGCTTATCTTTACAGGACTTTTGTTAAAATCAAATTATAAGCAAGACAGAGACACAGAGAGACAGGGAGATGAGAGAGAGAGAGAGAGAGAGAGAGAGAGAGAGAGAGAGAGAGAGAGAGAGAGAGAGAGAGAGAGAGAGAGAGAGAGAGAGAGAGAGAGAGAGAGAGAGTCATCTCTAACTCATTATAAAATGTAAGCATTAGTATCTCTATCATGCAGTGGAGGATATTGCTTAAAGTAACCCTTATGGCATTTCTCTCTAGCATTGATTACTCTGATTACTGGTTTCATTAAAAATAATTATTGAATAATTGGAGGATGATTAATAAATACAATGGCTCATAATGTAGTTAATATCCATACTAGTACTAGTAGATATTAGCAATAACTACTTATATTTCATAATACCTTATGAATCACAAAGCACTATCATTTTTTCATTTTATCCTCTCAACACCTTGACAATGAAGGTATTTTTATTGCCATTTTACAGGAGAGAAAGTTGAGGATTAAAGAGGAAAAGTGATTTGCCCAATACCATATAATAAGGGCCACAGAAAGAACTGAAAATCCATCCTTGTCTTCTGACTTTGAGTGCAGGACACTTTACATGACACTACACTGCTTTTGGCTTATATTTATTGTGCAGGATGTCAAAACTAGTTAATATATTATTTAGTTATTAGGCTATTTAAAATAATTGAGATATTATTTTCACTAGGCCTAACGATATTTTATTCATCAATGTATTAAAATGACCATATATTTTTTCAACTTATTATTGTAATTGTAAAGCTTTGGTGATGAATGTGTTCTTTTAATTACTTACAACCATGGTGAGTTTTACTACAGTATCCTCTGAGGCCAGGGAGGCAAGGCACATATAATGAGATGCCATCGGTTTGCTTGTAACAATTACAGCTACAGACCGATGATCTCTACTGAATAGGAAAAACATGTCAATCCAACCTTCTTACAAGCCAAGTCCTTTCTGACAGCATCAGCTTCGGGTCAAGGGCAATGCCAATTAAGAATTCTACTGCCCATTTAAGAAAACATTAATCTCTTTGGTCATTTTCTATATAGACTATTCAAAATCACTTGGGAAATATTACATTTTCAATATAAAAAGAAATGTCTAGTATTGAAACCTTTAGATTTCCAAGTTGTTATTTGTTTCTACAAGTCATCCAGGTAAGGAAAACAGAGGGGGAAAGGAGAGAATTTCACCTTAAACTACTCAGCATTTAATGAAAGATCTATGGATTTTTAGGGCTGTTTCAGGAATACTGGTGATCTTGTTGACAGCTCAAATAAGTAGCAGATCAAACCTATGCATCAGGTGAAAAGATGAATAATAGGTAATTTGTGACTTACAAATAACTGTTGTAGTGAGGATGCGTTATTATTCCCATATTAAAGTGAACTGGCAGCAAGGGACTGTGTATCAATTGTCTTAGAGTCATTACTGAGTATTAGGGCACTGTTTTTGTAACCCCAGGATAAATTGATGGCCTGCAATAGATCTAATTGACAGGATGGCTGTTTTCAGCTAATGGCTTGTTACATCAATGAACCTCATTCTGGCCTCAATTACAGACATCAGCATTTACTACAAAAGGAAATGGAGTATGAGTATTGAAGGTGGTGAAAAAGACACTTAGGAGAGTGAGACAGATTTTCAGCCACAACTTAACGCATAAGATGCTACTTCACTTTTTAAAGGTATGTGGTTATCACTATTTCTAAGGCAGCTAACTTAATTCTCACCAATATTTATTTTGTCAGGCTGAAAAGAATGTGAGATACAACATGGCTTAGTGGATAGAGATCCAGCTCAGAGAGAGGAAGATTTGGTTTCATGTTTTGTCTCTGTTGGCTGTTTGTTATTTTTTGTCCTTTGTTCTCTAAGAAAACTGATGATGTTACAAAGGTGATGGCTTGACTTGTGTGAATTGGATTTAAGTGTGAGAGAGATGTACAAAGTCTTCAGCACAAACTCTCTCCTCCAGAGTTAGCAAAGTCCAATAGCAAGACAAGAGTCAAGACAACCTGTGACGGCCCAGGATGCAGTGGCCTTTTTAAATTAAGGTCTTTCCCAGGTCTCAGTTTGTCTGAAGCAACACCTATTCAATGACTAAAGGCTAGGTAGGAGGGTTCTAACACATATTGATAAAGGGCCCCTGAGTTAAGGTAACTTAATTTCTTAGGACTTCAAGAAACTCTCAAAGACTCTAAATCTTAGGGACTGCATTGGTGATATTAAGTTTATTCACTGTGAGGTTCCAAAACCAATGAAAATACAGGTGCAGTTAAAAATACAGAATAGAATATCACCATAGGTGAAAATGAGACACAGGAGTTAACTTATCTTTCCTTTTTTCTCTGACTTAGGCTCAGAAATCTGCCTTTGTGAATAGATGCCCTTATCTGCTTTAATGAGTTTGACTTACCCATCTATAAAGTACTAAAGGCCTGATTGTCTCATAAGATTCATTGTTTTGTTTATTCTGTTAATATAAACCAGTAGTAATTTGACATTTGCATTGCTAATTACCTGCTTTTCAAACGTGTTGACACTTTCCTAATTCTTTTTTTTTCCTCACTTAAATGGCTTTAAACATTTCACCAAATTTTCAGTGTTCCAATTGGACAAAGGGGCAGCTAAATGGCATGATGGATAGAGCACTGGCCCTGAAGTCAGAAGGACCCAGGTTCAAATATGGCCTCAGATGCTTACTAGCTGTGAGACTGTAGGAAAGTCATTTAATCCTGTTTGCCTAAATTCCTCATCTGTAAAATGTATCTTTGCAAAGAAAAGCCAAATGTGATCACAAAGCATTGAACACAACTGAAATGACTCAACAACAGAAAGAAACTTGACAAGTCCCTAACAGGTCTTTTTGCAAACTGGCATGTTCATTTATGTGCACCATAAACCAGATAAATGTGCAACTTAGCTTGTGTGTGTTCACACTTATGACAGAAGTAAAGTTTCAACAGAACACATGAAAGCCAATAAGAGCATACTCTGAGTTCTATAGTCTGCTGAAAGTTAACAGCGAATGTTCCACTCATAGACTATCCTCTAATGGAAGAAGTAAATAATGTTCCGCTCTACAGAAGCTCATCAAGTCATTGCCTTCTACAGAAGAACAAATTCTGCCCTGCATCCACAGAAAAGTAACAATAAGGTGTCAAAAGGGATACTGATAAAGAGTTGTATTCCTCTGAAGAAGAAAGCAGGCACAAGGCCTTGTGGTCAGGCAGAGGTAGAGCTGTAGCAGGCAGAGCGGGTGTTAGGAGGACAAAAATGGAAGGAATGGACTGCCATATTCACAAACTCTGAAATTGTTTTTTTTTTTATCATCACACTCTGTTGTCATTCCATTTTTCCCCACCTTGCAACCTCCAACCCCATTCTTCCTCTTTTCCATGACACCCAGTCCTTCCATCGCTTAATTCTTTCCTAGGCCATCACCTTTTCACTGACTATACTTTTCTCTCTTCTCTATCTGGACTCCATGGTGAACCATTTCAACCCAATACTGTCTTCTTATCTTAAATCCCTTGCTCATGTATTCTGTTGAAGATGTCACCCTGTCAAACCTCAGCCTTGAATTACTCTTACCAATCTTTGCCTTCATGACTACTCATGTGCTGCTATAGGAAGATGGAGAAAATCACGAAACCTTGTTGACTAGGTCCAAGTTATGTTGCATAAACTCAATTGGGACCTCACTGTGGCAAGACAATCCTTTTATATCTCGCTAATAAATTACCTTTGTCAATTACACAACAGCTCTTCCAAATCTTTTCAATCCTCTGTAGCCTTTCCATGGCTCCCTCCCCCAACTCCCAGCTCTGAACTTCATCTCATATTTCACAGGAAAAAAAAAAGAAGAAACCATTTGCTGATAGCATCCTCTTCTTCACTCCTTATCTCACATTACTTAGATGACTTTCTCCCTCTATTTCCTCCTTCACCCCTGTCACACATGAAAAGAAAGTCCTTCTCCTTGCTAATGCTAACCCCTTTACATGAATGAGGGGTCCTATTCCATCCTGTCTTCTGCAGTAGATTGCCCCCTCAATTATTCCTATTGTCCCACTAATCTACAATCTCTCCCAGTCTACTGATTGCTTCCCTGCTGTCTACAAACACACTGATGTCTCTCTCTACCTTAACCCTTAATTGATCCATCCATCTGTATTAGCTATCTTACTACTGTTCTCCCTTTCCTGGATAAACTCCTTCAAAGTTGTCTAAAATCAATTCTTTGGACTTAGACTTCCTTTCCTCTCACTGTCTTCAAAACTCTCTGCAGCCTGATTTCAGACAAACTGAAAATTCAGTTGAAACTCTTCCCTGCAAACCTACCAGTGATCTCTTAATTAACAAATCAAATGGTCCATTCTGGGTTTCCCCTGATATTTTTGTCTCTGTTTCTGGCAACCTTGTATTTCCCCTAAAATTCTGCCTTAGAAGTCTGGTCTGCAATTTCCCTAAGAAAATCAAAATTCAACAACATGGATGAAAGAAGAATTGGGTGCTAATCTCTTTTCTGACACTGTCTCAAGATCTGTGTTTTCTCATCTTATAAACAAGATGGATGGACAGATACTCTCAATTACTAGTTTCAGTTCTAATGTTATTACATTTGTAGATTTTTGTTTTTGTTCTTGTTTTTTAAGGTGTTGACATCAAGCCCTCTCCTCAAAAGCATCTGTTTTTTTTTAAATAAGATTTAACACTCTACTCCAACGACTGCCACACCCAAATTAGAAGAAACAACTGATTTAGTACCTGGTTATCAAAAATAACTAGTTTATGTAGGAAATTGCCAAAGGCACAATTCCTGCAGGTTAGGAAGGGCAGCCTGCCTTCAGTATCTCAGTCACTCTTCCCCTTCATCCCTTTAGAGAGGCATCTGCTCTCTTACTTTTTCTGCCACTTGCCAAATATGATGTTTATGATGCTTGCCCAAGGTGCAAAAATTCCTAGGTATGTATGGCTTTCTTCCTAAGTTAAAAATTATTTATGAGGAACTGAAATTCAATCAGCAAAAAAGTCCTTGCAATGGGACCCCATCCCACTCTAAGGCCTTGCAATTCCTCCTTTTGCCCTATTCAGAAATAAATACTGTTGAACAATCAGACCCCAGCTTAGTTCTCATAAGCTGAAGTATTACAGAAAAGGTGCTACTTAACTGATAAGCTTAAATGATCACCTGCCTTTCCTCTCACTCAATAGTCTCTTTATGTGTATTGAATTGACTTCTCTCTTTGCATTATAAATGTCTAGTCTGGGGTGGGGAATCTGCAGCCTGGAGGCCACATGTGGCCTTCTGGGTCCTTGGATGTGGCCTTTTGAAGGCGTCCAAGTTTTACAGAATAAGTCCTTTTATGAAGGGGATTTGTTCTGTGAAGTTTGGATTCAGGATTTGAGGACCTAGAGGATCACATGTGGCCTTGAGGCAGAATATTCCCCATCCCTGATAGTCTTTCATACTATTTGACCCGAAGCTAGGACTACCTGGATGGAGACCTAAAAGAGATACCAAGCAATCTTTGCTTCTTATATCTTCTAGGAAAGTAGAATAGAGTTCATTCAGGAAGGAAAAAGGCAACACTGTCTCTCAAATTTTGGTTTGCCTCCTAAAAGGTTACTGTCATTTCTTTTTTTTTTTTTCTCCCCATGACATTTTGCCTATGGGTTTTGAACCTGTATTACTTTGACGAAATCAATTTGTCCCTTAAACTTTTTTTCTCCCTATTTTAACTCCAAATTCTTCTTCTTCTGAATCTATTATCTCTTAGAATTTCAGTTGCCCATGTTCATAGCCCCTCCTCTGAGATACCTGCCACTAGTCTGTAAATTCGTTAAAAGTAGACACTTGGATGATTCTTCTGTGCCTGCTACAGTATCTTGCACATTTGATGAATTAAATTGAATTTTCCTGACCCTTAGTACCTAGTGCAGGATTAAAACAAAAGAAAAAGAAATTTGGTACATGTTTTCTGACCTTCTTGAATTGAATTAAGATATATTTTAGTTCCAAGAGGGAAGAATGTAATACAATAAAAGTCACAAAGGTTCTGGTGTCTGAGGACCTAGTTTTTAAGATGCAAATTCAGCATTTCCTACCTGTTTGACCTTGAGCAAATCACTGAACTGTCCTAGGGCTCAGTGTTCTTATGAATGAAATGAGAGGAGGAGACTAGATGACTTCTGAAGTCCCTCTAGATCTAAGCGCCAAGAACTTTTCCCTATTCTGCAAGGGTTCCCCATACACTACAGTGTCACAGTCTTTAAAACATCATTTATTCAACTTCACTGATCAATTTCACTACAGGAAGCAGAGGAATTAAACAGCACTATCAGTATGGTTTATTGTAGTGCATTTTGTATTTGAGACTTCTATTTAACCAAAAGTCCTTATGGCACGCTACTAAAAATGAATTTGCATTGAAATATAGGGTCATTTGACTGTTGTATTTATATTTTTGCCATTCTACTTTTATAGTATAGGAAGGAGAGTTCCTGGTTTTCCCAAACTTGACAGGTGTGTGTTACCTCCATGTTTTTATCCCATTGATTAATTAATTAGTTAATTAATAGTATTTTATAGTACTCAGATTTAATGAGAGTACTCTTTCTAGTAATTCATATATCCTAGGTGATACTGTGTTATAAATCAATCTAAGGTGTTCCAACAAACATCCTGAGGGCCTTCTTCATCTTCTCTTAGTAATAGTAATAAAAATAGTAATAACAATAATATCTTACTTTATTTCAGTGATTCCCTTAATATGGTAATTATGTTGTACAGTCATTTTTTTCAGTGATGTCTAACTTTTCATGACCCTATTTGGAGTTTTCTTGGCAAAGATACTGGAGTGGTTTGCCATTTCCTTCTCAAATTAATTTTATAGATGAGGAAACTGAGACAAATAGGGTCAGGTGACTTGCTCAGGGTCACATAGCTAGTAAGTGTCTAAGGATATATTTGAACTTAGGTCTTCCTAACCCCAGGCCTGACACTCTATCCATTACACCACATAGCTGCCCTATGGTAAGTATTTCAGTGGCATACCCCAAATGTGTCTTGCTTATCCCTTGCTCTCAATACATGAACGGTCCTTTTCCAAACACTTTTTTTCATTAACATTCTTTACATCTCCTTTCTTGTGTAATCCCTTGTTTGTAACTTATCATAGCCAGCTTGCACCCCACTCCCCTGTACATGCCTCTCCGCTGAAATAGGGGATTCTCAACCTGAAATCTCTGAAGACCATAGTGTTCTATGGTTTACAAACACACATTAACAAGATAATAAATTATTAATTAGGATGTACAGAATACTGAATTGGGGGTTATCAGAATACTGATGGGGGTTATTCTATGTCATCTTAAGCAATTTATGTTCTTTTTCTAGGCATCTATGGAAAGAGGCAGAGGGTAGGGGACTGAATAATCTATAAGATCCTTTCAGCTCTAATATTCCATGCTAGCTTTTACATATTATATAAAAAGCGTTCTTCTCCATCCTTTTTTTTTTTTAAATTAAATGGAATAGTAATCTGGAGGAAAAAATGCCAGACATCTAAAGCTTTGTATTTTGTCAGGTGGGTTATTTGTTAGAAATTTGGTGTGAAATAGACTGAGAAAAATAAATACTCCATGTGTCCAGATGGAATAAAACTGCAAAGAGAAGAGTTTTGCCTAAGACGGTAGTATATCTTCCTCTGAACGGTCTGAAGATCAAGAACAAAGTTTAGATGGAAAAGCTTATGTGCTCCTTAAGTGCTAGATGTTTAGTTTGTGGGTACTCTTTAATATCTTATTGCATCATTAGAGGCTTTCTATTTGTGGTCACTTCTCTCCTGTTCTCTCCTTGTTCTCCTACAGAAGGAGAGAGGATTGCAGATTTTGAACTTCTGTTCTCTTTGCTCTCCCACTACTGCTACCTGTGGAAGGAATACTCAATCTCCTTTTTACATCATCAACTAGGATGTATTTGGGTTTCGCTCCCAATAATTACAAGGAATCATACGAGTGTCCAAAACAATAAAAGTGGAAAATTATGAAATTCTATGGTTTTAAAAGTTGGAGACTATTAACGCATTCATCACATGGATGTAATAGGTGATATTATGGAACAAGACCCGTGTAATATACGGAAAGAAACATTCCACAACCTTTAGGAATATAAGTGCTATACCCCAAAGAAGTAGGCCCCAGTAGATCCCTTGTGATGAGGGAGTTAGGATTATTCTTAAGCTTGCTGGGATAATTTCACTCTGTCCTGCCAAGCTGAGTAACATAATAAAGTGACTCTGAACTTTTCATCTTCTCATGGTCTGCCAAGGTATTCTGTGCCTGATAAGCCATGACTGGCTCAATGATGGAGGGAGTGAGAAGGTACTCTTTATGTAGAAGAGTGTGGGGAGCCTGTTCCTGGAAAAGGCCCCCTGGTTTGTTTCATATGCAGGGATACATATATATATATCTCTTTGGGACTTCATCACATGATGAAGAGACAGACTACTAATTGACTGCATAGCCAGAACTGCATTAAATTCAGAAGGCACTAACTAGCCAAAATAAGGAGGTCCTTAGTACTGCTTGGTTGGATTCAATAGCAGAGATCAGGTCTAAGCCCTTGGTAGGCAAAGGGACTTGAGGCCTTATCATCTCATCCAGCCATGTGGCCTGTGAGTACATGGCATGGCTGTTGCTTCTATCTCTGCTGTGTCCATTCATTCCTGTTTTTAGATGAAGAATAATGAAGATGGATACATGCTTTTGAGCCACAAATGGTCAGCAGAGTCAGAATTCTAGGAATCAGACTCCATGTGAGGGTTTTCCAGAAGCCAGAGAGTGAGGAACAAAGTTCCAAGAGACCAGGCTAGACCAGTTTAGCAGTAGCAGATATACAAACTCATCAATCGATCTGCCATTCTACATAGATTTATAAATAAATTGGGTGACACTGTAATTAAATAGAAACTACATTAAGTCTGAGCCCACTTTCCCCAGAGACCAAGGTAGTATTAAAATGCACCCTAAAATGTTAGGGGAAATCTCTGTACTTCTGTTCTTGGCAATATCTTCAAAGTAAATAACCTTCTATAAAAGTTAATCTATGATAATTGGTTAAATGGACCTGGGGCTAATCGTTGAAAGCAATGTGGAAGAAGCATGAGAATACAGCCTCAAGCCAATAGTCTTAGAGACAGCCGCCCAAAGTCCCAGAGAGATATATATATCCCTCAAACCTCTTGTGAATATAGAGTATATAGTTTTTATTTCAAAAGGAAAATATAAAAAGCAAAAAGCCTTGAGTTTTCTTTGTTCCCCTCATTCACTGAAACATCCTTGTACCCAAACTTAATCTGGCTGTCCTGTTTCCACACTGGTTGGAGTAATCAGCCCTCACATTTTTAGCAAAGAGCAGATTTGACTTATCAAGGCTGTTAGCTACACCAGGCCTTTCTAGAACATGCTTCTATTTTTTTTTTCCCCAGCAGGTGTAGGGCACATTTGTAAAACAAAATATTCTCCTTTCTAGCCTCCTTTTTTTTGGCCTTCATGCTATTCCATGTTAAACTTTGTTACTGTTAAAAATAACTTTAGCCTCTGTAGGCCTCAATGATCCCAGACCTTTAAAAGTCATTTCCTTACCCTTAACCCATTACTGTCTATCTTTGTGGGTTTGATGAAACAGATTCACTAGGTTATTAATTTTATTTACTTAATAAACATTTTTTCCCTTAAATGTCTTTGCTGTGTACAACACACTGGGCAAAGTGCTAAGCATGAAAGGATTAAAAATAACAACAAAATAAAAAACAAAACAAACAAAAAATCCAGTTCCTACCCAGAATTTAGATTTCTAGAATATGCCAATTCTAAGGTTATGGTGAAGGTCATTTTATTCAGTTAATTCTACTGAATTAAGTTAAATTCAACAAATGCTTATTAAGCACCTAGTATAAGCAGCTTACTACACACTAAGTTCCAGGGAGGCAAATTAAAAAAAAAAAGATTCCTTGCCCTCAAGGAGCTTACATTCTAATTTGATTATAAGCCCCTAGAGGACAGAGAATAACTTTTGCCTCTTTTTATATCCCTACAGCTTAGCACAGTACTAGGCACATAATATGTATTTCATAAGTATTTATTGATTATTGATTGATTTGGGGCTACAAGTTGGAAAAAGACTAGTCCAGGAATAGTCTAAGACTAGTCCAAGATAATTCAAGAGGAAAGCAGGGACAAAGGGGATCAGGAAGGTTTCCTGCTAGAAGGAGGCATCTCAGCTGAACCTTGAAGGAAGCTCAGGATTCTACAACAGTACAGGTGAGGAGGGAGTTAACTCCATACATGAGACACAGCCTATTCAAATGTAAATAAGTGGGAAAAAGAATTAGGAGTCAGTTTGGTTGGACTATAGAGTACAGTCAAAGGTAGTGATAGGAACTGAAACATAAGACATAGGTTGGGACTAGATTGTAAAAAGCTTTACATGCCAAGCCAAGGAATGTCGATGACAGCAGTCATGAGCCATGAGCCACAAGGAAGGTTCTCATGTAATCTTGTGATTTGCTCAGGGTCACATGGTTAGCAAATAGGAATTCCAGGATTTGAACTTGGGCTGTCTGATCTGAATACTATAACCCAGTCAAACATGGAGATAAAAGCTTGAAGATATAAGCTGACTCAAATGTCAGAGCAAATGGATACCAAAGAAAGGAAAGGACCTACTGACTAAAGATGTGACAAGGAAGACCAAAGATAACTTTTTGGGGGGGTTACAGAAATAGATGCTGTGGGCTTGACATTGAATATAAGGGTATGATGATTTATTTCCAAGTGAAATAAAGAGAGAAAGATAAGAAAAGTATTTTTCAAAGTACTTTTCTTTAAGATACCAAGTGCTAAGCACATCATTTGTGTGTATAGGGGTATGTGGGTATATTTTTATCAGCCTTGCAAACAAGCACTAAAAATTTATCTGTCAGCCCTCCCCCAGGACATGCTTAGGTAGCAAGATGAATTAAATTAGTATTCTTCCTGAATCACCTGGCATATATCACTACTCATAAATGTCTATTTTCAATATATTTATTGCAATGAAGATAAATATATATATATGTGCAGAAAAAAATGATATCCGATGCCCAGAGTGTTTTAGTGATGGAGATATGTGAAGATATAGCTACAGCATAAAACTAAACACATTGCCTTTTGTGCCATAAATGGAAAGAAAGATACTAAGGAGAATGCTTTTTCTGACTTCTCTCTCTGTTTTTAATTTTTTTTTTCTACTTGATGCTAGCTTTGGTTTTCAAATATCAACATCCCTTATGATAACAGCGGCTCATCTTTGTAAAGCACTGTATGGTTTATAAAAGACATTGCCCTGACAACTCTTCGAGGCAGTTCATCCAACTGTCATTGTCCTGATTTTATTGATGAGGGAGAAGACTGATGCCTCAAGAGGTTAACGACTTGCCCATGGTGTCATACAGCTAGCAAGCCTTCTGGTTTGTTTCTGCTATACCACAAATCTCTTAACTGAAGGAAACATATACCTTATTCCTAGGACTCAGAAAATACCCCTTTATCAAATTTGATTGAATTTGTAACATGATTTCATGTTTCCCTCCTCTTTTTCTCTGACACTCTCGACTCAGAAAGCGGAAAGTCATATTACGATAAGATTCCGGATAGTTCTGTTCGAGCAGCCCAGAATTAGTTTCTCCAAATGCAGTAGCATCAATTCCCCGCGAAAGTCGGTCTGATAAACTGCTCTCAGACTGAATTTCAACAGGCAAATTTCTATAAATTCAAAGTATTTTTATAAGAGATACAGGAGTGATAGTTGGAAGATTGTGGAGCCAAGTCTGAGGCTTGGCAGGAACTTCCCAATTCTCCCTTAGATTAAAAGGGTTAGAAAAGGATGAATAATATCCTTATGAGAGTTTTTCTTCTTGTTATTTCCCCTAAGCTGCTTCTGGTTGATCTGTTCCTTCCCAATCTGATATCCTCTTCCTCAGCAGCAGCTTTAGCACCTCTTTTTATAGGTCAAGAAGCTACAGGCTGCTCTGCTAATGTAAAGCTGAATGTGACCCAACCCACAAGGAAGAAAGCAGCTCACTGCTTACACTTTCTCCTCCATTAGCAAATAAAACCCTGGGAACTAGGGGCCATTTAAGAAGTCACATCACTAATGGGTTGACACTTGCCACTCAAAGGTAAAAGAAATGTAAGGAACAAAAAAAGCAAAAGAATCTGCCTAGTGTTTTTGGTTGGTTTATTTTGTTAAAGAGAAAACAAAAGCTTTGCAAAATAATTGCTCTGGGAGGAGCCTGTGGGCCAGAGTCCACTTTGTCTTTTAGAATAATGAAAATAACTAATATTCCCTTGCAAAGTCCCAAGTCAATCAATCATAATTTCTAGTGATATTCTGATTTCATTTTAAGATGGCAGTGTGTTTAAATCTAGACTAATTAATGTCAAATATTAACAAAATGACCTTTATTTCTCCCTCTTTTCACCTAACAGGGGAAAACAACAACAACAACTAAATGACAGGCAATAAACAAAACCTTTCACTGGTTTTTGAAAGATGCCAAGTGGTGATTTTATTTTGATAACTATCATTTCTAATTATAAACATAACTACATCTGAAGCCCAATGGCCAATGAGCTTCTGACTCATCAACTATTCACTTTACTTATATGAAAAGGCAAAGTAAAATTTAAAGTGACTTCAATAATTAGTTTCTGTTTTTCCTCTTACGTAAAACAATTTTTCAGTATATTAACCTTTCAACGTCTTGCTTATGTGCCAAACATTTATGAAAGTGAAAAGTATCCAATGATCTGTAGATTTTATCCTTTACTTTTTTTTTATAAGTGGATTTTGAATTTAAAGCAAACTATTGTTCCATTCTTTTGTCTGTTTGAAAAGAAAAGCTTTAGCAAAGTTCTCTCCAATATTTTTCATTACTGGAAGTTTAATTGACTTAATCATAGCAGAATTGAATTTCAACATAACAGCATATGCACCTAAAATTATACTGAAGCTCCAATAATTAATACTGTATTACTGAGATTAGAACTTTATCAAAAAGAATATAATCTGGGTCACAAGCTGGTGGAGAGCTGAACCCTTTAGGGAAAGACACCAGATAGAAAAGTTTAGATAAGCAGGAGATTGGCTATACCTTTTCACTAGATCTGACACGAAGCTGGCTTCCCGGAAGCCTCTGAGGATATAGCAACATCAGCTGCAACAAAGGATGGACCACAATTGAAACTTTTAATTTTCTGCCTTAATCTGAAGACCTCTCCCCATGCACTGATACCCTACCTGGACTCTTTCCCCAGTGGTTAGTTACCATATACTCACCCCTTAAGTTCCTCATCTTAGCGACATGGAGCACCATTGTTGAAGAACTCCTCTCCATGATCCCTGTTGTCTAATTCCTAAATGTTATCTACCTTAATGTGCCTTCAATGTCACATTGGATTTAATAACAACAACAATAATATCATTTATATAGCACTTTAAAGTTTCTAAGCACTTTATAAATATCTCATTTTATTCTCACAACCCTGGGAGAAAGGTGCTATTATTATCCTTACTTTACAGATGAAGAAACTGATACAGACAACAGTTAAGTGACTTGACCAGAGTCATACAGCTAATAAGAGTTTGAGACTTGATTCAAACTCATTTCCTCCTGATTTCAGGTCCAACACTCTGTTCCTTGTATCACCTAGATCTGCCTGCCTTTTCCATTGGCTACAATGTCTTCTTCCTAATTAACAATACTTCCTTTAATTTTAAACCTCTTTTTTCTTATGACTTTATGTCTTAAAATCCCCTTGCTTTCTTTAAGTATGAGCACACGAACCTCCTTCTACAGAAAACCTTTGCTGGTCTTCCAAGCTACCAATGCCTTGCTCTCTGAATCTGCCTTTCATTTACTCTGTAAGTATGTTCTATTTACAGTAACTATTAACATACACGCTGTATCCATCACTAGACAGCAAGAACTGTCTTTTGCCTCTTTCTGTATCCCCAGTGCTTAGCACAGTTTCCTGCACAGAGGATATTTAATAAAATGTTTGTTGATTGATCAATCTATTCTAAATGTGTGCTGTTATGTACGGTAACTTAAAATACATGTTGCGTCTCCCATTAGACTGTAAGCACTTTAAGGGCAGTGACTGCCTTTGCTTTTTCTCTGAATGCCCAGTGCTTAGCATAGGTACTGGTGCATAGCAAGTGCTTACAAATGCTTGATGACTGTTGATATGATTGGAGAAACAGATTTTAAGAGGAGCCTTGGGTGAGAACCCCACTGAAACAACTCTTCACCAAGTATGTAAATGGTGCCTTTTCACTGCCCATCTGCTTCCTCCTGCTCTTCCCTCTTTTTACCCTTTGGTCAGGATATTATCCTAGTTCTTTCCTCACAAGATCCTATTCTCAGCTGATTTTCAATGTATCCGAGCTAAAATCAGGCTTAACATATTTGAGGAATTACCACTCAGGGGGATGTGCTTTCTGCAGAATCTTAAAGGTTAAAAAAGTTTCCATTATCTAATTTTTAAAAAAAAATTTCACTTAAAAAAAATTTAAGTACAGATATTTTCTGCTTCTTACATCACCATGTTATCCCATTATCCCCCTTACTCTTCCTGGAGAGTCATTCCATATGTAAAACACTTTTTTGAAGATAAAAAAAAAGTCAGCACAATGGATCTATACATACATTGAAAAGGTCTGAAAACCTTTACAATATGTAACACCGGGAAGGTTGGGGTGTCTTCTCATACCTTTTCATTTCATTCCCATTTGATCTCTGTAATTTTCTTGCATTTACTTTTGCTTTATTAGTGTGATATTGTTCTTTCAATTTACATTGTTATATTTACTGTGTAACTACTTCAGTGTATTAATTCATATAGATCTTTCCTGCTTCTTTGTAATCATCACACGCACACATCATTTCTCATAGTACAGTAATATTCTGTTATATGCATGTACCACAGTTTGTTAGCCTTTCTCCAAATGATGGGCATCTACTTTGTTTCTAATTCTTAGCTATCACAAAAAGTGCTGCTTTAAATATTTTGGAGTACATGGATATATATATATATATATATATATATATATATTTTATTGATGGTTTCACTGGGGTATAAACCCAGTGATGGAATCTCTGGTCCAAAGGATATGGACATTTCAGTCATTTGATTTGCATATTTCAAATTGCTTTCCAAAATGATGGTGCCATTTCACAGTTCCACCAGCAATGTATTAGTATGCTTATCTCTTCATAACCTTTCAACATTGTTGCCATTTTTGTCATTCCATGATCTGAAGACACAATACTAATACAATTACAAGAGGTGAGTATGAAATTTGTCCCTGGCTTCTTACTCATAAGGCCAGCTCTGTGTGCCACTTATAAGAAGATTCTACAAAGTCAGGGAAAAGTATGGTGTAAAAAATCACTTTAACAGCGTTTAGGAGTATAATATCAAAGTCTAATTTCTATTCTATATAACAAATTTTTAAATATTTGCCAGTATCTGTAATATCCCCTTTAGTCTTTTCTTCTATAGGACCAATACCTCAATTACATTCATGTAGTCTGTAGACCCCTTACCATTCTGGTCAGCATCTTCTGAATGCACTCCAGTTTGTTATCACCTATCTTAAATGAGGGGAGCAATAATTGAATGCCATATTCGTAATTTAAGGTGACAGTTAGGACTTAAATTCCTTGATATGTTTTCTCTGTTGATCTATGGCCTAGATAAGCCTACCTAGGCCATACGAGGCCATACATTTTAGCATCACTTGGGCCAGAGTTATATATGTGCTTTCATATGAATTGTTTTTTTTTTGATAGAGGTGCATGAAAAGTAAGACATGACTCAAATAGTTTGAGAATAAAATGCATTTTGATTGGGAAATATACTTGAATTACTTATTTTTTGGTTTTCTTCTGTCATGTCATAAACTGCCATGAATTCTGCAAAGGTAGAGGAAAGGCATAGAATGTGAACTAGGCTTAATTGTCAGTGCCGTTGAACTTCGTTGTAATATTGATGAATTGAGCATTTGGGGGAGTTCAGGGATTTAAGTTCTGCTAACATTTGGATGCATAACCTTGAGCAATTCACTTAACCATTCAGGATCTCCATATCCTCATCTGTAAAATGAAGCTCCCCTATCTCTTGGGGGTGGCCAGAAAAGCTAAATTAAAAAGACAAATTGTGCTAAATGCCAAGATACTAAGGCAAAAGGTACCTTATAAATCTTTAATGGAGGAGTCAAAGGTCTATAAGGTGTTGTTATCCCACTCATGCAATTAAAAATCTAAGCTATCTGGGAAAGTACGGGAAAGGACTCTCACAGTATATGTTTTATTAACCATTGCCAGTAGCTTATGATAACTCTGCTCTTGCACTCCTGGCTTCCTCTCAGCAATCCGTCCTCCTCTCCATTCTTTTTATTAATTGTCTCCTCCTCTCCCCAGTTATCTAACCCTGTCTACCTCCTACTCTCTTAGTCTCATCAACTTGTTCTCCTCCACTGCCCCCTGCCCCAATTTGTGCCAAGCTTCTCATTATGAATGATGTCGGATTGCTGACCCTGTGGGGCCTGGTTCCATGCCAACAGATGTGCTCTGGAGGTTGATGTGACCACAGAAGCGAAGCTGCTACTGCTGCTGCTGCTGCTGCTGCTTGCACTGAGGTGGAAGGAGAATCAGAGACTATCCAGTTGAGGGCCACTCTACTGATAATAGGTAAGCACTTAGTGACATTGGCTAAGTGGTTAACTAACAAGAGGTGGGGTTTTCCCAGGACCTCCAGATTATCTACATTAGTTATCAAGGCAACTATTTCCAATTTCATTCTGGGGAAAAACCGCACCAACAAAACAGGATGCATGTCCCAATCTTTATTCCAACTGTTATAATTACGCTCAGAAAGTAAGCTAAACAAAGCCCTTGAGAAGAAAGAGCCAGATTTTTGGAAAACTCCAATTCAAAATAAACCTTTTATTTGCTGAGCTCAACCTCTCCATTGTTGATCCTTCTTATAGTTTGAAATAGAAAGGAAGTTAGAAAATGCTCTTTGCAAATAGCAGTTACATAAACTTCATATAAAATTCATCTGTCTAACATCTACATTCCTGAAGTGGCCTCCTTAACCAGCACTTCGCTAATTTCTGAATGGTTTACCTTGGTCTGCCAACCTCCCACTCTCATTCACTTCCAGTGAGTCAGTTCTTAACTTCAACTGTGCGAAGTCACTATTTCTACGAGCAGAGAAGTATTCCCACCAAACCTAATCCCTGCCCTACCATTTCTTACATTCTAGGCCATCATCACCATATGTTTATAAAACTTCCTCATTGAATTCCATGACTGTGCTCTGTCTCCAGTCCATTGTACACACTGACACCAGATTACTATTACTAAAATATTATTTTCACCCTAAAACATATTCCTGGGCCAAACTCAACTGATTTTCCATTTCCTATAAGGTGAAGTCTAATCCCTAAGTATGACCTCAACTATAATCAGACTGCCATCTTCACAGTCCTTGAGCCAGTCTTTTACTTACCTACTCCCACCTCTGCCCATTCATTCCCCCTTGTTTTGCTCCTTACTCACAGCCTATTGAAATTCTGCCCATCCTACATATCCAATTTAAATCCCTCTTCTCCCAATGAAACCTTTTCTGACTCTTCAAGACATATGAATTCTTCCTTTTCCAAACTCTTTTTTTTTTTTTCGGCAAGGCAGTCGAGGTTAAGTGACTTGCCCAGGGTCACACAGCTAGTGAGTATCATGTGTCTAGGGCTGGATTTGAACTGAGGCCTTCCTGACTCTGGGGCCAGTGCTCTATCCACTGCACCATCTAGCTGCCCCATCCTTTTCCAAACTCTTGAAGAAAATACTGTCATCACTAATTTGTCATTTCTTATTTATTGCTTTAGACTGATCATTATCTGTTTGCCTCTCTATTCCCACACATGTTGTGGGCATCTTGGGAATCAGAGTTATATTTCTCATATCTTTAGCATTGTTGTTACAGTGGCTGGCACATAATAGCTACTAAGGAAATATTTAATTCAATACTTAGCATAAATTTACAACCTCACTCATTTATTACACTAGAGTCAAAATAGTAAAATAGGTGAAATCGGTAATATGCTATCACATTAACTTTTTTTTTTGAGGCAGAGTTAAATGAGATGCCTAGGGTCACACACTTAGTAAGTGTCTAATACTCGATTTGAACTCAGGTCCTTCTGACTCCAGGGCAACTGCTCTATTCATTTTACCACCTAGCTGCCCCATATCACATTCATTTTCATGATCTTCCTAACCTTGATGAATCTTCCGTACCACGTCCTCAAGCTCAGCCCCCAGCGGGCCAGAGCCTTTCACTATAGTACCATCCTTATCCCTAACTAGGAAAGGAAATTGTGAGTTGTTGTAATTACAAGGAGCAAATGATTACCTCTATAAGTCTTCTGTGCAAGGACCAATGCTGATATGCTCACCATAAGCAAGATATAATATATAACTGAATCAGACAATTTTATAATAAACAGGAGATGAAGAACTTGATAGAGGAACTTCTTTTCTTTGACTTTGCCATTAATAAGAAAAGCAAATAAAGTGAATCTGTTCCTACAGAATTGACTTTTTCTTGTAAATAGAAAAAATACAGAACAAAAATAGTTTAGCACACCCACATATTCATCTCTCCTCCAAAAACCCCTTAATTTTAGCTGACTTTTTTTTTAACATTTAGTTTTATTTTTCAACTAATTTTTTTACATTTAAATTTTTCTAAAATTTTCCTTAATATTTCTTCATTTTAAAATAACTTTTCGATACTACACCTACCCAATATAAGCTTTGGTACTTCTGTAATGGCTTTGCTTTATTATGTATTGATTGCTGCTTTTTAAAAAAATAATATTTGTGACTTACACATCTACCTTCTATCTAGCAAGGATGTAATTGCCAGAATTTTAAAGCAAACTTTTCAAGGAAAAGGCTTTTAATAGAATGGGGGAGGAGAGGAGTTTAGGGAAGAGAGGAAGAATGGAGAGTATGTAAAGAAGAAAGGAAGAAAAGAGAGAGAAGGAGGAGAAAAAGAAGAGGAAGAAGGAAAGGACCTTCATTTCTTTAAAAAAAACCTATATTTTTAATTTCTGTTATGGATATAAATACTATATTCTACAATTAAAATTTTTGGCTTAAATTGGAAACTGGATATCAAGCAGAATATTTCATATAACACATCAATTTTCCCAATTTTTGGTGACATGTCCAACCCTTAAGTTGTGATGTAACTGATTTTCAAAGAATTTTTAAAATATATTTGCTTTCTTAAAAAAAAAAAGTTTCCAACTCTCTCATTTCCCCATAAGGAAAAAAAAAGATGTACTACTTTAATCTTCAGAGGAAAAAAAATGTAAATAGAAAATACACTTAACTACAAAGACAAAATTGTTGGATTTAGTTATGATGTGCACTTTTAAAATCACAACAGTAGCTCCCTGCCAACATACTTTGTCTTATCCTGAGAAGGACACACACAAGAGGATCCTTTGCCTCCTCTTTGTGAATGCAGGTGCTTGTTGTTTAAGTGAAAGTGAATAAATAACCTTTCTGCATTTAATTCCCTAGAGCAAAGGATGTCAAAAAAACCATGGAATGAAATGGGTTTGCTATTTGGATTCTTGTCTAATTAAGGTTGAGATAAGACTATAAAACTCATTACACTCACCATTTAAGCCAAATTTAAATACCCCAGTTCCCAGAGGTGCAAAAGAACTGTTCACATCTGTTCTGTATTCTAATATATTTTTAAATTTAAATGAATTTGCAATAGGGGCATTTTGGACGTATGAGTATTTATATTTTGAAAGTTTGGTGCTATTTTTAAAATCACTCATTAAGTATTTTGATTTAAATTTTTTTTTTAGAAATACCACAGTCAAATCAGTAACGTTTGCTAAACTTCTGCCACTAGAGAGTAGCCATCAGTTATTAATCAGCTCTTGCAAACTTTAAAGCATTATACGAAGGTGTTGTTATTAATATTATTATTATCAATAATGGTAGATCATAGCAGTTTGGCCGCACACTGATTAAAGAGCCAACCTTGATTCAGGAACACTTGGCTTCAAGTCCTACTTCTGACATAATCTAATTGGGTGACCCAAGGTAAGTTACACTCAGTGATCTTAGGCAATGCTGTTAAGACTCTCGGTGGCAGGTGTCAATTCGCATCGACAGAATGAGTTTCATCATGTGGATTTCATGATATAAGAAATAGTTACAAGTTAATAATAATGATAAATTAACCACATGGTAGCATTCTGAAGATGCCAAACTCTTTCTTTAACTCTCTCTCATTTTTCCTTTTCCTTCTCTTCCTTCCTTTGTCTAATATGTATTAGTTCCAAATGTGAAAGACATTATTAGATTTAGAATTATACCCACACATATGTATTGGTAGAAAGAAAATATTACTATGTTATGTTGTTATTATTATGTTATGTTATTTAAAAGTGCATCTTGAATAATTAAGGAGAAAGAGAGATTTAAACACAATGGGGATCTTTTAATATCTAAAATGTGATTCCCACAAAGCAGCATGAGTCTCCCTCAATGGATAATGTTTATAGATCATATACTATTTTACCAAATGAGAGATTTTTTCTTCTTCTCCAATTGTAAATTGTATTAATGGCTCCCATTTTCTCTTAAATAGAAATGTGTTGAATAGAAATTAGCACAAGTGCCAAGTTCTCCACTTAAAAGCCTATTGTAGACATGTACAAAACAGTATTTGAATTGTACATAACAATCTGAAAGTTTTCAAGAATTATCAAGCTCTTGAAAATTCTATTGACTTACAAACTCTGCTTTGACTCCACTGACATTTCACAGTAACATCGCCACATATGCAAATCCAATTTCTTCTGCTCTCCATCTGACTCCAAAAGAAAGGACAATTATTTGACCAAACTCTATCTTGAGTTTATCCCTAAATAATTTTACATGAAAATCCAAAAGAAAATTAACAGGCAAAAAAAGGATTTAACCCTCGCCTTATTTTAACGTCTCTTTTCACGGCTGCATGTCTTGAGAAATGTGTTCTCTCTGACCCAAATAATGAAATGCTATAAATGCACAGCTAGGTGGCACAGTGGATAGAGTGTTGGGCCTGGAAGCAGGAATACCTGAGTTCAAATCCAGCCTCAGACACTGGTCAGTCACTTAACCCTATTTGCCTCAGTTTCCTCATGTGCAAAATGAGCTGGAGAAGAAAATGGCAAACTACTCCATTATCTTTGCCAGCAAACTCCAAAAAGGGTCATGAAGAGTTAGACACAAGTGAAAAAAAATGATGAAACAAAATAAATGCACACAGGATTATAAGGCTTCCTGCAATATACGTTTTGATGAGTAATGTGGAAGGAAGGCTGAGCATTCTGAATAAATAGTGAAGAAGACTGTTGCAGTGTGCTGTTAGTCCTTCCTTCTTGAAGAGGATGATGTTGTCAGGAAGATGATGCCCTGACTTCCAAATGAAATGGATTTAAGTGAAGGAGGTCTGTTCAGAGTCACCAGCCTCACTTTCTCCTTCTGAGCTATCTGGGTCCAGTGGCCAGATATGGATCAGGATGACTGGAATTGTTGTGGTTTAGGGTCCTAGGAACCCCGAAATGCAAGGGTACAGGGCAGGTCTGCCTCGAAAGAAATCAATTACTCAAGCCTTCTTTCAGGCTAAGTAACAAGTTTATTATGTCGCCAATAAAAATGGGCCAGATTCTAAGAATCTGCACAATTTAATGGGATAAGATTGGCATATTTATACAGAGACACTGTGGGAAGATCTGAATGGGATCAAGGAGTGGCGAGTACCCTGGGGTGATCCAAGTATAGACAATGAGAGCCACATTGAAAAGGCAGTTAAAAGGATTACTCTGGGATGGGCCAGATGCCTTAGGGAAATGTCAGGGACTTGGTTGCTGAAATTTGTGGTAAAGTTCAAGGGCTTTTCCTTTTTAGGGGGCCCACTGCCCCATCAGCCCCATCAACCCCATTAGAATGTTTTTTTTTTCAAAAAAATTAAGACAATTAAAACTTGAAATGTAAATTTAATGTTTCTTTATGAATTTTGTTAAAGTATAAATTATGCCCTTTTAATCTACTTTTCTGATGTTCACGCAGATTATTATTTATCATACTTTAATATTATTTGAACTTAGCTTAATGTGGCTAGAAAACTGTCTAACCAAAAAGCTTATTGTAGAGGTCAGGCTGACCTCAGAGACACTCCAGGGAAACCAGGTGATAATTAGGAATGTTTGAATTCTAGTCAGTGCTTGTTTTAGGTTCTCTCTCATGTTTTTTTGTGTCCACCCAAAGCTTGTGTTTTGGGTTCGCCCAAATAGACTGATATACATTTCAAATTGTCCTTTCCTTGGAAACTACCAACTCCCTAATGATCCAATCAGGCAAATTTGTTTACTCCCTTGTCTGAACTCTATAACAGGGGTAGGGAACCTGCTATATAATGTATAACCTCACAAAGATTTGAGGAGGGAACCACAGCTTCTTTCCAGCTCTCTCTTTCTACCAAACTACCTGATAAACTTCTTTCTAAAACTATTTCAAATTTTGGGTTTTGTTCTCATGAACAGTGTTCATAGTGGTTTCTTGTAATAAATTTTAATTCACCATTGTTTTGTGCTAAGTGCTAGGCACAAAATCATAGATTGTTGGATGTAGAAGGAACTTTAGACACCATATATTCCAAATGCCTTATTTTATAGGTAACCAAATGGAGCAGACAGATGAGCAAATGGAAATCCAGACTAATTGACTGGCCAAAGTCACACAACTAGCTAATGTTAAGACTTAGACTAGAACTCAGATCTCCACATTAGGACACAGCAATGTTATTTGTACTTGCTGGGCAGGACTCCAGAGGCTGGCAGGACAAAACAACATTGAGTGCTAACCAAGTTCATAAACTGATTCTCTTTTTGCTGTTATTCAATCAGTCTGACACTTTGTGATCCTGTGGACCACAGCATGCCAATACTCTCCATGGGGCTTTCTTGGAGTGGTTTGCCATTTCCTTCTCCAGTAGATTAAGGGAAACAGAGGTTGAGTGACTTGTCCAAATGAACTGTATGGAGCTGATGAGGGCAGGGTCCAAGCCAAGATCTTCTGCCCTTTGCCCCAAAGGGAATCTGACTCACTGGCCCCAGACCCTCATCTCCCTTGAAATCCCTAGCTTACCTTTAGATCTTATTCAGACGCACCTTCAACCCTTGCCCTGAATAGAATCTGGCTCCCTCTTGTCTATAGGACCCAGAAAGGCCTTCCTTTGTCTCCTTTTGAAAGTCCTAGCCCCACTTTGATTTTGTGCAGATGCCTTTCAAACTTCTGCCTTCCTGTTCCTCCATTATCTATTCCCATTGTCTATTGAACCTCTCAGACCTCCCCAATTAGAATTGTTACCTACACCCTTTACCCAACCCCCTTCTCTGGCCACCCAAAGTTACTTTAGTATTTAAGATCCACCTTGGCCCTCATTCAGATGCTGAGAATCTCATGCTCAAAAGGCTGAGAACCTCTCATTCCCGCTCTTCCTTATGGGCTTCACCCGGCCTGTATGTTTTATCACTAATAAACTTTTCCTCTGGCTGAAGAAGATTTGAGTTGAATTCTTTCAGGCAGGGCCCGGTACCGTGATCTTGGGGTCCCAGCACCCCCAAACCCCTAGACCTCTTCAGAGCCACACAATTATCACAGACTGAATAACTGTCTATAACTACCCAAGTGTATCATTGATTCACCAACAAATCAGAAAATCCAAACAAAACCTGAAGAAAAATGTTTTCAATGATGTTGCATTCCCCAAAACATCCGAGCTCCCAGGTATTAAAGCTTTCAGAGTATAGAGTCCGGACTGAAGAGATCAAAATCCCACAGTGAGAGAGTGAGGTACATATCATCCTCATTGTCTTGTCTACTGCTAGAAGTGTACCAGGGATCCTTTCAGTGACAAAAAAGCAATTATTTTATCTACCTAGGGAGTTCTCCCTAGAAAATGACTATAAAGGTATACCAGGAGTATAGTTATTTGTACCAGGACTGGCAAGGATTCCTACATGAATCCACTTTTTAAAAATGAGAAAACAACAACTACCACAACTGTAATAAAGTTTAAAGACATTCCTAGAACTATCCTTATCTTTTAGTGCAATATATCAAGGACATATGATTACATCAACAATAGAAAGGAATAATTGCATATCCTACCTGGCTATATGTTACTCTAATGGCACAGCCTATGGGCACTCAGCATCACCTATTATCTGTAGCCTAGGTAGTTTGTACTATTTCTCTGGCATTATTACTTGACCTAGTCTAAAATCTCTTCTTTCTCCTTCACTAACCTTTGTGTTCTTTTTGATCCCTTAACGTTGATGTTTGGCCACAGGTCTCTCATTGGCCTTCTTTCTTTGTGCCCTTGCACTGGACATTCATTCCTATGATTATAAATGCTTCTTCTCAGCTGACAAGTTACAAATCCATTTTTCTAGACTTTAGCTCTCTTCTTAAGACCTATGTTTATTCCTGCTTATCGGACATGTCCTCACGGATCTCACACCAGCACCTTAAACTCAATATGTCCAAAAGAAAAATTATTTTTTCTCCTAAGCATGCTTGCTCTTATTACTTTTTTATTTCTGCTATGGTACATAAAGTCACCGAAGTTCAAAACCTTGCTTTCTACTTTTATTCCTTCCTGTCCCCAACATCCAGATTCTCCTTACATAATACATTCCATATCTATCCACTTTCTTCCTATTAACACCACCCTATTATTAGATCTTATTGCCACCCAATAAGAGTACTACAACTATCTCTTCCAGGATCATTTAGTCTCTACTCTCTCCCACTTTAATACAACATTCACAACTTTAATAGCTTCTGATACATTAAGATTTGGAAAGAAATATTTAGAACACTTCACTGGATCTCCATTGTCTTCTAAGTTCAAATAGCCAGGCATTCATAGCCCTTCCCAATCTTGTTCCATTCTGTCTTTCCATTATGATTTTCTCTCCACATCCTTTGCATGCTAGCAAATGTGGACTAGCTGGCATTCCCTCCTTTCTTCCTTTCCCTGCTATATGGTTCCTCAAGACATTTCCTCTCTCTAAAATGTACAATCCTATTTCCCCTCAACATAATCAAATCTTGACCTATGCTTGTGTTGTTCATGATAGCAGACTCCAAAATCTGAAATAGCTTTAGCAAGAAATTTATCAGGTCATTTGGTAGAGAAGAGTGAGCTGGAAAAGAGATATGGCTCTCTCTCACTAGATTCTGGAAAGTTTATATTATATAGGATTTTTGACAAAGGTTTCCTACACAGGAAGCCATGTACCCCAGGTATACAGTTAAGCAATTTTGCCAGCCTTAAAGCAAGGCAGATTTAGATACATATGATTAACCCAAAACAGAAGCTTGGGGTGGTCCCCTCAGTAGTTCCTGGGTATGGTAACCCAAAACAATTATTTGGGTGGATTCAGGGCACAGGGGAATTGGAAATATCTTGTAGCCATCTCTGGCATTCCTAGAGAGTTTCTGGGATCAAGCAAAATTCAGGGTGTGGACAGCCTTTCATCATACAAGCTTGAGTTTCAATAGTATAATAATTTTGCCCAAACAGTATAATCTATCATTTTTCTTTACACTTTAAGAGTTATCTCACATGCCACTATTCCCATGAACCACTCAGTGACTTCCCCAGTGGACAATGACCTTTCCCCCTTTCCACATCATACAGCAGTTTGTATCTCTTCTATGAACTTGATATATATTATACTTCCTTGTATATGCATTATTTTCACACAAATACACATTCACCCTGTAAATAAAAGCAAGAGATATATTTAATCTGTTTTTCTATCAGAACTCATATTCTATCCAAATGAGTTCAATGGATAAATTTATTAAATAAATTCATACAGTTTTATCCATGTTCTCATATTTCTCCCCCTTTGTGAGCAATGACATACATTTTTAGGAAAGTAAGGAAAGGTTATTGTGTCATTCCTTAACATAGAATTGTAAGAGAGCTAACCAGCCCTTTGGAACCTGAGACTTTGACCTCTTTAGCAGAGAACTCTGATCAGCAAAGTTAGGTCATTCAGATAGGGACATTGTTTGAAAGTGTGTCCATTTTAAAGTAGAGGAATGACCTTCTGGATATGAATAACCACTTTCAGAAGAAGGGATAAATGAGTTACAACAGAAAAACCTCAAACATCTGAATGCTTGCCACCAACCTCTTGGTGATATCCAAAGAATGAAGGGGAAAAAGTTGAAAGCATAAATTGTTTTCATTTACCTGCATTCCTGGGCTACTGTTCGAGATACTTTTTCATTTACTATAATGCTACTTTTGTTTGAGATACTTATTTGATAAATGAAAATTCAACATGCAATAAAACACTTAAAAAAAGCAGATTAATGAGCACATGATTAAATCATATTGTAATTGCTTGAATTAAAAAAAAATTAGTAGCTCCTGCAGCGTTTCTGATGAAAACAGCTATCATCATCGTTATTATTGTTTGAAGATCATTAGCTTTTTAATAGTCTGGCTGGCAGCAAGTCATTAAGAATTACTAAGTGCCTACTATGTGCTACACAGGGTGCTAAGTGCCAGAGATACCAAAAAAAAAAAAAGGCTAAAGCAATCCATTCCCCCAAGGAATTTATAACATAAGTTGGGGAAATAGCATGTAAACAACCAATGTTTCGCATTGGGCATATGTAAACAAAACAGCATTTAAGGAAAAAAATGCAAGAAAAACTAGAGATGATCTCAAAAGGAAGGCACTAGTATTAGAGAGGTTCAGAGAAGGGATCTTGTAGGAGGCAAGGTTTTGTCTGAATCTTGGAAGAAGTCAGGGAAGCCAGTTAAGTGGAAACGAGGAGGGAAAGACTTTCAAACATGGGGGACAGACAATGAAAATGCATGGTCAGGAGATTCAGGGCTGTGTGGAGGGAAAAGCAATGCCACTGGATCAAAAAAAGGTGTTGTGAGAGTAATCCGTTATAATAAGTGGGAAAGATAGGAAGGGGCGAGTTTATGGAGATCTTACAAAGCCAAATGGGATTTCTTGTAGTTCCTGAAAATAACAGGGAGTAAATAGGGAGTTTAATTCAGCAGTGACTAGGGTGACATGGTCAGACCTATGCTTTAGGAAGATTAATTTGATTACTGAACAGATCATGAATTAGAGTGGACAGAGACTGGAAATAGGTAGACTATTATTGTAGTGTGAGGTGAGGCAGGTCTGCATCAGGGTGGTGGCATTCTGAGAGGAAAGAAGGGGCTTGTATCTAAGAGTTGTTGCTAAGGCAAAAAGGGTAGACTTGGCAATAGAATGGATATGGCAATAGGGAGAATGAGGATTCAGGATGACTCTTAGTTGGTGAACTTGGATGACTGGAGAAGGTGGTACCTTCAAGAAGAACAGAGAAGTCAGGAAACAGGTTAGGTTTGGGAGTAGAAGATATAAGGTTCAGTTCTGGACATTATGAATTTAAGATGTCTAAGGTATATTTGGTTTAAGATGTCTAATAGGTGGTGCAGCGGATAGAGTACTGGCCCTGAAGTCAGGAGGACCTGAGTTCAAATCCCACCTCAAACCAAACACTTGACACTTACTACCTGTGTGACCCTGGGCAAGTCACTTAACCCCAATTGCCTTAAAAAAATGTCCAATAGGCATTTGGAGACAGGAGACTGGAGGTCAGCAGAGGGGAGATGGAGGAAACATTAAAGGGGAAAATCTAAGCAACGTAAAAATAAAAGATATGACAGTGAGAGGAGAGCAAGTGGAGAAACTGTATAAATGGCTTTTTCAAGGAATTCAGCAGAGAGGAGAGATAGCTGGTGGTCAAAGAGATACTGCAGATAGCTGATGAGGGTTTGCTTTATTGTTGCTATTGTTAGCTATGGGCCTATGATTTTATTGGTATTGAAAATTCCTGCTGTGGAAATTTCCTCTAGCAATGCAGCCACACAACTCTTCTGTATTGTATGGTCAGAGAGTTGCCTGAGGCCCTTAGAACTTAAGTGACTCACTCATAGTCATATCATTAATACATATATATTAATAGTGCAACTTAAACCCAGGTCTTACTGCCTCCAAAGCTAAAGCTCTCCTGCTGTAGCATGCTGTTTCTCTATTAATTATTTAATCAATGTTCAAATGATATATACTTGTGCCTGGCACATAGTAGGCATTTAATAAGTGCTTGTTGATTTATAGCTTGATTCAATTAAAGGGCAGTTTATTTTCTTATGCACAAAATAACTAGAATTCCACATGATTTGTATAAAAGGTCAATGTGAGAAATCATGTCTTTAGAACAAGAGTTAAGGGGTGGTTCTATTCCATAACATCTTTCTTTAAGAAACATTTATTAATTTCCTACTATGTGCATGGCATTGTAGTAGGTACTGGGGCAGAAAAAAAATGAAGGTATGGTCTTCTTCCTCAAGTAGATTAATCTGCAAATGGCATGAAATATATAATATATATATATATATATATATATATATATATGTACACATAAACTACAATTACAGTAGAATGTAATAAGCTTGTTGTTCAGTCTTTTTCTTGGCAAAGATACTGGAGTGGTTTGTCATTTCCTTCTTTGGCTCATTTTACAGATGAGGAAACTGAGGCAAACAGGTTTAAATGACTACCCAGGGTTACTCAGCTAGTAAGTGTCTGAAACTGGGTTTGAACTCAGACCTTCCTGATTCCAAGGCCCAGCATTCTATCCACTGTGCCACCTAGTTGTCCTACCTCAATAAGCTCATTGAGCTCTTTTGGTTTGATATGAAGAAGAGGGGGAAGGCATATAGAGAAGATTAGGGTAGCCATTCTCAAACTTCTTGATCTCAAGAACCTTTTACATTCTTTTTTTAACAATTAATTTTTCAATTACATGTAAACAAAAATTTTTAACATTCATTTTTCCTGCATATTATTTATAGACACAAACTATTGAACATAGGAAAGATCTATCATTTCACCTTCACTCTCCAGGCCACCTCCAGGCATGGACTCTTCCAATATAATTTCTAGTACTATATTTCCACAGTTAGTGGATTCATAATCCTATTGGTGTGGGTATTTCCTCCAGTGTAAAACTCTGTAAGCTTCCTCATCCTGTGTAAGTCTTGTCCTTTCTCCCCCCAAAATCTTCCACAGGGACTCCACCCAAACTATTAGAGGCCTTGTATAAGTTTTAACATTATGCAGATACCAATTTTACCAGTATATGGATACCAATGCTATACCAATATCAATATGGACATCAGTATACCATTATTACCTCTCACTCATTACAGAGGATCATAAAGTCACTTAATCCGACCCTTTCATTTTGCAGATGAAAAAACTGAGGGATAGAGAGGTTAAATGACACAGGAAATGATAGAGCCAGGATATAAATTCCAAATCAGCTCTCTTTCCACTGTACCACACGATTTACCCAGCTCCTTTTCCAAACATACACCTCTTAGATGATTTATTTATTTAAAAAATTTCAGTGAACAAAAAATTATTTTCTCTCCTTCTCATATCACTACTATTAAAAAATAAAGAAAAAGAAAACCAAAACTCTTTTAACAAATACACAGTCATGCAAAATTACTACATTGACCAGATGCAGAAATAAATGTTTCATTCGGCACTCTGAATCCATCATATTTCTGTTAGGAGATAGGTAGCATGTTTCATCACGAATGGCATTTTATGCTACTTGCATGTTTCTACATTAGATTTAATTTTTTAATAATTAATTTGTTTCTTAGTTTTCAACATTCACTTCCATAAGATTTTGAGTTTTAAATTTTATCCCTCTACCAAGATGGTGTGCCATCTGATATAGGCTCTATTTAGACATTCATATTAAACATTTTCACATTAGTCATGATGTAAAGTGCTGTACCCCATATATATGCTGGCTCAGCTGTTCCAGGGTTTTTCCTGGGGTGATATTTTCTGGGCTTTCAGAGGTCAATAAGGGAGGGTAAGAGCAACTTACTTCTTCCTCCACCATCTTGGCTCTCAGAGATCCCTCATTGATGTTTTTTTTTTTTTTATTTTGAGTTCCAAATTCTCTCCCTCTCTCCTTCCCCTCCCCTTTCTCTGAGAAGGCAAGCAATTTGATATAGATTATACATATGCAGTCATAAAAATGCTTCCATATTACTCATGTTGCAAAAGAAAATGTAGACCAAAACAAAAAGAAAAAACCCAAGAATAATAAAGTTTAACAAAGTATGGTTCAATCTGCATTCAGACTCCATCAGTTCTATCTTTGGAGGTGGAGAGCTTTTTTTTTTTTATCGTAAGTCCTTCAGAATTGTTTTGGATCACTGTATTGCTGAGAATAGTTAAGTCATACAAATTAAAACTACACCTTTACACTCTTCAAAATTATTGAGGATCTTCCAAAGAACTTTTGTTTATCTGGGTTATGGCCATTGATATTTACTACATTAGAAATTAAAACCTTACTATTATTATTGACAATAATTCTGACATTATATACAACCTGAAATGGTCTTGGGGACACCTGTCAGATCCCAGACCATACTTAGACATCTGCTAGATGAAGGAAGACTTCATTTATGGGGAAATCCCATTTGATCTGTCAGATATATAATAAAACAGGTCTATGTGGGACTTTTTTTTTTGAAATTTGACTTTTTAAAAAAATAACATGTTTTGTCAGCTGCCCCCAAACTGTTGACATTTACTCTTTCTAGCTGCTTTTCATTGCCTTTTCTGAACTGTATTAACTGGATCCTAGAAATACTGATTGCAGTGCCTTTAAAATAGATGCTTTATTTTTTCCCTTCTGACTTACTGGAAATGTTGAAACAACAACAAAAATTGGCAAATATAGGGTAGAAGAATTCTAATCTACCTTGAATGAAGATTTTGGTGAATTCACAATTAGCATTGATTTTCAAGGTCACAAATAAAAAATGACGATAATTTTTCTTATTCTTTTCTCCTAATATGCCTGTACTATTTTTTTTTATCCACCAGGCACAGGTGACCAATTTGAAAACAAACATTGCCAATGTACAAAGATTATGTCTTCTTTTTTTCCTGTGTCCCATAGTTCCCAGAAAAGCATTTTCCATGTAGTATGGGTTTAGTGACTACTTGTTGACTTGAATTGAACATACAGACCACAGAAGTTAAATTTAAAGTGAAAATCTGGTAGGTCAGATGCTGTTTAGATGAAGAGAATTATTGAATTCTAGGAAGGCAAAGACCAATGGGCTGACAAGGGAAAAGAAAGTTCCTAGGAATTACAATAAGGGTAAAAGATCTAATAGTTCATTTCCATTACTTGTTACTTTTGATTTGTAGTTCGAGTGTTCACCTAGTACTAGACAATAACCCAAATTTGTGGTTTTATGCTTTGCTGTTTTCTAATATAAGCCTTAACCTTGTGGCTGCAATAAATTTTGTAATAAATGAGCTTTAGGGCTTTTTCTTTTTTTGCCAACTGCATGATCCCTTGCAGTGGGAATATTCAAGATTGTCAACTAGAATTTTTCTCTCAAAATGGAATCTATCCATAAGAGATGAGCATGAAGAGTCTGCAAAATCTGTGCTAAACAGACTCATTGATAAATTAATTTCACAAATGTTTGTCAACTACCTTCTATCTACAGTGGTATGCTATGACTATAATAACACTGCAAAGTTTATAAAAGTATCTCTAAATAATTTAAAATGTATTATTTAAGAAAGATATTGCATTTTGAAACATCAACTCATTTGGGATTCAGTATATACATAAAACTTCAGTCCATTTTCAAAAACCAAATATTTTCATTGTATTTTAAAGTTCAAGTAAAGACCAAAATTCAGCTGTTCAGATCATGGAAAATATAAAATTTACTTAAATACTCAATGGGCTGATATTATTACTTGGTACAGGCATGAAATTTGGAATTCCTGTTTCATGGAACAGTTATTTTGCTAGTATGTATGGATGAAAAGTTGGAAAACATGACTGAGGAAACTTTAGAAAATTCCCTAAATTTGTGGAGAGATTTATTGATTTCAGAATGAAAGCCAAGAGTAATACTCAGTAAATCATGATGCCTCCACTATGTCTTTAAGGATTATCGATTTGTAAGATGAAAAAAAAAACCCCAAACATAGTAGAATAGTTTTTAAAAAATGATTGTTGTTACTGCTCAGTTGTTTTTCAGTCCTGTCCAACTTTTCATGACTGCACTGGGCTTTTCTTGGCAAAGATATGGGAATGGTTTACCATTTCCTTCTCCAGCTCATTTTACAGACAATGGGCTGAGGCAAACAGGGTTAGGTGACTTGCACAAGGTTACATAGCTAGTAAGTGTCTGAAGCCAAATTTGAGCTCAGGAAGATGAATCTTCCTGACTCCAGGCCTGGCACTCTAGCCACTGTACCACCTAGCTGCCAAAAAAAAAAAATGGACTGTGAGTCAAAAGCTTGGGACTTAATGGTTATGACTTGTCCACCTACTAGAATGTGACTCTGTGATTTCATCTTGCTTTGCCTCAGTTTCTTCATCTATAAAAAAAAAGTTTACTGTCATTAGAAAAGTGCTTTGTTAGTGAAAAAATGCTATAAAAATGTGAGCTAAAACTGAGTTATTATGTAAATTCATTGTGCAATCTAATCCCGAGAATGAATTAACAATGCTTTATTTCCAATTTATTCTCCAAATGTTGCTTGTTTATATATAGTCATTTTCATATTTTCTCCTCCATTAGACTAGGAGTACCTTGAGGGCATGGAAGGTCTTTTCCTTTCTTTGAATCCCCAACACTTATCATAGTGCATAGTAGGTGGTTAATAAATAATTAAATGATTTTTAAAAATGGTCTCCTTTTCTTAGTTGATACTTTTTTGTTTGTTTGTTTGTAATTCTTCTATATCTGTCCAGTTATATGATGTAAACAAATGATACTGGGACCCAAAATATCAGCAATGTTATCATGATGAATATGAAATGAAGAGCAATGTTTCTGGAATAAAAGGGCACCCAGTCTGAAATGAGAGGGATATCATAACATAATGGAAAGAAAGTTTTAAATTGGAGTCAGAGGCCCTGGTTTGGAATCTCATCTTTCCTACATGCTAGGTATACGACTGAGTGAGCAAGTGAGTGAAAATTTACTTATCAATCATTAGCTGTGTACTAAAGTCTGGGGATAAAAGTAGAAATAGGTCAGCCCCTACCTTCAAGAAGTTTACATTCTAATGAGGAAAGACAATGCTTAAAGGTGAGATAGGAGTATGATTTGGATTAGCTGTGAGACAAATGCTTACTTCTCTCATATTAATAACCAATTATTAATTGAGATTTAAGATTATTTTCTTTCTATTTCCACATTCAGAAATAAAGTCCTGTATGTTATACAGACCATCCTATCTTGGTGGAATTGTTACCTCAACCAGTTAGAATACATAATCTAACCAAGGTGAATCCTGGCTGGGGTTGGGGGGGTCTTTGGGCTTTGTCTAAATTGCCAGAGGCTGGGGGTGGTCTGGGAGTAAGAGTGACATAATCAAATTGCTGTGATAATCCGGTATGTGTATTTTGGTCCAGGAAGGCATATGGATGGTGAATGGAAAAATAGGGTAGGCCACAACTGGGTCCTCTACAGAAAAATGGTTGGGCTGATTTGATTATATTTCTCAGAATAAGAAGTGGTGGAAAAGATGAGAACCTCCTGATCTCACAGAGTTTAGAGCTGAATGACTTATCTCTTGCTAATTTTGGTCTTTGGAAGTCTGGCTGGGAGGGTGGGGTAATAGGCTGTAAAGTGACCAAATGAACTGACTAACCTTCAGAGCTAGAGGAGATTAATTCCTTCTAGGAACAGGATCCACAGGCATAGTTTGTAGAGAAGAACAGTATTAAGGAGCATTCTGAAGCCAGGGGAAAGGTGCCAGTTCCATCTTTGTAATATATGTAAGGGCCATCAGAGGCAAAAAAAAAAAAATCCCACCACATATGTCAATCCACATGAGAATCTCTGTTTTAGTCCTATAATGTTTTTTGTGTCTTGGACCTCTCTGGACATCCAGTGAAGCCTATAGCTTCTCAGGAAAAAAAAAACTTTCAGAATGTTGTTAATACATAAAATAAAGAGGACTGATTACAGAGAAAAACAAAAGATTGTCCAATTAAAGATGTATATTTAGTTCCCATCCAAGTTCATGAACCTCTTGATACTTCTCTACAGACCCTTGAGGCATCCAGGTAGCCATGCTTAAGAACACCTGAAAAAAAAAGACTTCCCCAAATAGCTACCTTTTTCTTCCTGACTTCAAGTCCAAAAATCTATTAAATCATGTGCATTCTCAAAATCAAGTAGAATAAAATAAAATATTAACTGCCAATATTAATTAAATTAATTAATATAAATAATTGATAATTAATTAAACTTTATATACTTATCTTATTTGAACCTCACAACAACCCTTTGAAGTAGGTGTTATTATCCCCATTTTTACAGATAAGTAAACTGGAACTCAGAAAACTTAATTGGCTATGCCATGTTCACATATCAAATATATTTCTGAGGCATCATTTAAACCCAGATATTTCAGAATCCAAGGTCAGCTCTATATCTAGTACACCAGGCTTCATCTTCCATGAATCTATGGGAAATTTTTTTGTTTGTTTTAAATGTCTTCAGTTGATCTACACGCTAGAGTGAACAGCTTGGGTTTGTGGTTGGAATTAATTGTAGGAAAACAAGTTTATTTAACCCAGCAACTCATAAACTGGATAATGAATAAACCAGAAGTGTTCATAGTTCACTTAAGAGCCATTTCATTTCAAAGGAAAGAAGTAAACACAGAGACACTCAGAGTTTTGTGTTTTGTTTTATTTTGTTTTGTACTGCCCTTTCACTGGCTTCATTTCACAATCCTTTTCCTCCTTTCAAGTTCCACATAGGATATATTCTAGAAGTGAATAATACCTTTTAATAAGTTACTAGGAATTGTATAATTCATAGGCAACTGTAGACATTATTGGTTATTCTAATATCAAGTTTAAAATGATTATATTGGGACAACATGAAGAAGGCTAAACTTATTGGAAAGCCTTGTTTTTTTGTTTTTTGTTTTTAATTTTGTGCCACCTTTGTTTACCCACTAAAAGAGTTTAATAAATTATAAGATAAGTAAAAATATAAAGCCAGGGAGCTGGATAAACCAAATACTCCTTTTTCTTGTTGACCGAAATAATCTACTGTGATTTCTTTTCCATTTTTAATGACTGTAGTTGAATTAAACATTATCAAGGTAGTAACAGAAACACTTTACTGCTTCTAAGCCCCCTCATGAACTCTATTTTTTCTGGATTTTATTGAGGCTTTTATTTGTACATAGCTTATCAGTGTATATATTAGTTGGTGTTAATCACTTCATGTAAGTTTTCTATTTTTTATGTACTTCATATTTGTAAGTTGTTATATTTCTCTTACTAATTTAAATACCAAACATATTTAGTCATTACTCAAACATGGGGCACAAGTTATTTACAACTTTTTGATACTATGAATAATGTCCCTATGAATATTTTTTGTGTATATAAGTTATTTTTTCAATCAACAATATTTTAGCACACAATCATAGCAGTGAGATCCTAGGGTTAAAGGATCTGAACAATTTTTATTAGGTCTAATTATACAGTGACAATACAAAAAAAACTCAACGATTCACAGGTCCACCAACAATTTAATACTGTGGTTATTTCTCCCCTCAGCCCTGCCTTCACCATTTTATTGGACTATCTTTACCATTTTAGTGGACATATAGTGGTATCAATTAAAATAATCCTCAGTTTAATATCCATTTTTTATCATTAGGGAGTTTAATTTTTCAGGTAGTTATTGATAATCTATGTCCTTCAGAAAAGCACTTATTTGTTTATAGCAATGACAGAAAACTAATCTGTGTTTACATAGGCAATACAAGCACGTTCTAGATTTAGAGTCAATGCTTAACTTTAACTGATTTCCATGAAAGCTACAGAAATGGCACGTGTCTAAGGCAGGTGGTTTCTGATTATAACTTATAAAGTTTTTTAAAAAAACAAACATAGTTATCTAGAATTCACATTACATATTTTCCTTAGCCATCTTTAAGATAAAAAAAAAAATCTCACTAAGTAGTCTCAGACACCATTAACAAACTCACAACTCTGACATCAATGCATTAGAAGTTGTGCTTATTTCTTCCACCAATCCTAGACGGAAAGTCAACATAAGATTTTGCAAATCATAAGCTCATCCCTATAATTAAAAATTTGGCGGTAGTTCATTTTGAAAAGACATCAACTGTCTTAGAAGTGCTTATTAAGTTAATGCAGGTCAAAAGTCTCTGAGTGCCTGAGCAAACAAGGAGTTATAAAATTTTAATTATATTGCTGAAAACTCTACTGCCCAATAGAGAATATATATATGTATATATGTGTGTGTGTGTGTGTGTATACATATATATATATATATAATATATATATATATATATATATATATATATATTCCATAGGTGTTTCTGTAAGCTATTCTTGCATGATTTATAAAATGCAAATTTCACAAAAAATCATCCATATATAAAATTCATACATAAAATTACTGTGAATTAACTAATATTTAAATATACTATTGAATTCTTGCTTTAAAAAAAACACACTGCTATAGTACTTAATGTAAAACAAAGAATCTTTATGCAGCAAAAATGACCATCCCTGCCATTATCCTTTTTTTATTTAGATTTTTCTTGTATCAGTTTTTCTTAAAGCAAAACATACCTATATTTAGTTTTTGCTGCTCACATAGCAAACATCACCAATAACTTTAATCTAATACCTTGATGACTAAAGAAAAATGAAAAAGAAAAGTTTTCAGGACTCTCATCTTTGAGTGACTTCATCTATACTTACTTTGATACACATATTTTACGTACTCACAAATACATATATCACATCATATTGTGCAGTATCTGCTTTTGTCTCAACTCGGTAACATATGCTAGTCTAAAAACTTCAAAGACTAGAAAACCGAGGAAGAAAAGAGAACCACTGAGGCCACCAATACTTATCTGCTTGTCCTCTGACCTTCCCAATTCCTATCCTAATTGACTTTCCACCTGCTGGAAATTTAGAAAGATGTCATATACTAGGCACTGACAGTATCTGCTATCAAAGATCTTGGGTAACTGTAACTGTTCTATACTCAGGATATCAGTTCTGACAGAATTGTTATCCTTGTCCCTTTCCCTTTTTGTGCTTTCAATGTCACTTATCTTCTGCCTACACTCATGGTACTTGCCAGTTGAAGGATCATTGTTTCTCTAGTTATGAACAAGCAGGCTTGCTTTTTATGCATTGTGACATTACTTTCCACTGACAAATAAGAAGAGAAGTGGAGGAGAATGGGGGAGAGAGAGAGAGAGAGTTACCTGGTGAGGGTAACTCATAAAAATAGGAGAGAGAGAGAGAGAGAGAGAGAGAGAGAGAGAGAGAGAGAGAGAGAGAGAGAGAGAGAGAGAATGAGTGCATTTTACCCGTAAGAAGGAGAGATCACGGTTGTGCTCGATGCTGGTTATCTCCAGGTTGCCCATGACTACCTCACAGTTTTCATAGTATTTACGCAAGGCACGATACTGCTGTTCCAGGTCAGAGAGAGAGCTCAGTTTGTTTTCTGTTCCAGCACACACTGCAAAAATAAATATATATAGGTGCATAAAGTCATAGCCTTCTGAATAACACAAACAATAAAAAAAACAAAACAAAAAACAAATTATGGTAGATTATAATTCAGATTAGCATTCTGCCACTCAATTAAGAACATGACAGACAAACCCTGACTACCGACAGTGAGAAAAGCAATGGAACCCGTGGGAAACTATAAGTGGAATTCAACCAAAAGTGGAATGTGTTATATACACTCAACAACAACAATAACTAAATGTTATCCAATGTTAGAAGTAAAGATAATATGTGTGTGTGTGGTTATGCATGTGTGTATAATATATACAAATGTGAGTATGTATGTGTAATCCCTACATTCAGGGAACTTATATTCTATGGGGGGAATACAAAACATTTCCAAAAAAATACAAAATATATTGTGACAAGTATATGAGCCTTTTCAAAAATCACATTTTGCTATACAACTTTTGTGTTGTATTATTTTGAAATATAGTTAATATATATTTTTAAAGCTCATAGAACCCTGCTTTAAGACAATAAGTTACAGAGAAGGTGCCAACCTGCATAGTTAGACTTTTCTCATGCTTGTATCCCTTATATTAACAAAATCACAACTTTAGCCCCTACCTCTTACCCCCATTCAGTACCTCTCTCTAACCAAGGAAATGAAGAAAAATACAAAATAGCACATACAGCCCCTTCTAGGACCACAGTGGCAAGAAATGAGATTCCAAGAAGTGATACAAGAATAATCGCTCTTTAGTTATATACAAAAATTAAGTAATTGGTACTCAGTTTCTACCCTGTGATATCATTTGAAATTGCTGATATAAATAAAACCACAATATAGAATTAAGTGTCATTCAAATGAAAAAGTGAGCTCACAGAAAAGAATTTGACAGAGAAATTTCATCATGGCAAAATGAAAACCCACTCCACGAGTGACACGACAATCTTGCCTAACCATGTTCATGAAGAACATAACAGGACAGTGTGAAGGAAAATGCCATTTCTGCATCAGCATCCTTTGCAAGAGATGAATAGGTACAGAAATTCTCTGAAAATTTGACATGTTTCTACAAAATAAATAAGCATATACCTTGATGCTTGGTGATTCCAATATGAATGTAGGAACAGAGGAAGATGTAGAAAAACTGTTGAAAAATATAGTTCCAGGTCAAGGAATAAGAAGAAAAAGGCTTTGGGCAGCTAGGTGGCACAGTGAATAAAGCACTGGCCCTGAAGTCAGGAGGACCTGTGTTCAAATCTGGCCTCAGGCACATAACACTTATTAGTTGTGTGACCCTGGGCAGGTCACTTAACCCCACTGAGGAGGAGGAGGAGAAGAAGAAGAAGAAGGCTTGAAAACAATATAGAAATCTCATACCTTCATGATATGAATGCTACTTTAAAGAAGAGAGTGAGAAGATAATGGATGGGACAAGCACCTCAAGATAGCTCTTCTCTCCTCTCAAAATACAACAATTAAATTGAACACATATTGGCAAACAGAGAGCGACTGATTACTGAAACAGCTGTCACTTCAAGATTAGCCATGTGTTGTAAAGGTCAAAATGTAAAAGCAATTAGATTAGAGTTGTCAAATTACATCTCCTGAATTGAGATAAAATGTCTACTTTTATACAGACCACAAGCTAAGATTTTTTAAAATTTTAAATAGAAGTTATTATATAAAAATGCATTAAAAACCCATTCTTAGCTTTGTGTTTTAAAATTAATCTCTTTTTTTAGGAGCAATAATAGAACACCAATATTTATATTGTGCCATTTTAAGATATGACATACTATGAAAAGAGGCAGGAGTAGCACCTAAGAAGATAAAATGACCCAAGTCAATTGACCTTACCCCAAAATGTAGAGAAGAAATTTATGACTGAATTAAAAACAAATTTAACATTACTAAGTGATCAATTGAAAATATTCAAAGATTACAAAATTATTAGAAAGAGAAAATCAGATGGTTTTGTCCTCTGAAGACTTAGATATCAACAAGAATTGGAAATGAAGAGAAATTACAGATTTTACAATTTCTGTTAGTGGAAGAATACCTACACTGATAAAAATCTTCCAGGCACAATTAAGAAGACATTACTTCCAGCTGGAAAAATTCATGAAAGAGTTGGGATTTTCAATTTGGTTTTGGTTTTCACATTTGAAATATCATGGGCATCGGGGCAGCTAGGTGGCGCAGTGGATAGAGCACCAGCCCTGAAGTCAGGAGGACCTGAGTTCAAATCCGGACTCAGACCAAACACTTGCCACTAGTTGTGTGATCCTGGGCAAGTCACTTAACCCCAATTGTCTAAAAATTAAAAAAAAAATCACGGGCATCAACAGGGATGAAGGGCGTTCTACCCAAAAAGAATGGTGTAAGCCCAAGCATGGATTTAGGAACACAGCAAAATGTATAGATATACTGAGATTTACTTATAAACCATTGATTACTAGGCTACATACCTTTCATAAATTGCCTAGTTCTTTTCCCGTAGAATAGCCTGATATATGTAATGATAATTGTGAGATAAGGATGACAAATACAGTGTGTAAAAGAAAAAAAAATAAGGAGCTAAATGTGTTATGGATACTATTTTCTCATTTGAATCACTTAGAGCTATTCTAAAATTTCCACATAAAAGAAGACAAAATGGTCATGTCATCTATTCTTTAATACTTGTACAGCATATGTTAATTTTTTAAAGTGAGTTTTACTGACATCTTTTGTCTTTTAATCCATTGATTTTTTTCCTTCTAACAAAAGAAAACACTTAAACAAAACTATTGAGGATGACATAGGAATAATGAGACCCCAAAGTATCAAACATGTCTTGGGGCCAACAAGACACCCCTACCTGCATAGGCAGAGACTCCTGAAAATGAATTTACATGGGGCTTATGTGTACTTAAACAACAAAGGAGAATGGAGGCTTAAGGCAGAATGATATTTGGAGGCTATGTTGCAAGAACTGGCTCAGTAGATAAGATACCTTGCCCTAAATGACTAAACTGATTCCTGAAACCAGGGAACATTTGAAGTCTCACTGAATGGATGTTATCACACAGGATATTCTTATTGGGGTGAGCAGTATAGCAAGAAGAGCGTTTAATTGGTGAGCTAATGCTTAACACAAGATGGAGGGAATTGTGCTCAGTTTACCAGGATGGAGGGAGTTATGCTCAGTTTGTGATCCATAATTCCAACATAATTGACTCACTTCCATGCCATATGTGTATGTAGAATCCGTCTAACTACCTTAACAATGATAAAGGTGTTAGAAGTTATACCTATCATATTCCCACATAAAAAGGCAAAAAGTTATACCTTACTGAGTATGATTTCTCTTCCATGTTTGCCTTCATAAACTTTTTTTGTCTTACATTTGAAAGCCAAATTTTCCATCAGCTCTTGTCCTTGTCTCAGTCCTCTATTTCATTAAATATCAATTTTTCTTTCCCCTGAAGGATTATACTGAGTTTGTCTGGGTGAATTATTTTTGGTTGTAAGACTAGCCACTTTGCCCTCCAGAATATCATATTCCAAGCCCTTCACTTCTCTAAAATGGGAGCTGCCAAATCTTGTGTCATCCTGACAGTGGTTCTATGATATCTGAATGGTTTGTTTCTTGCTGTTTGGAGTTTTTTTTTTCCTCTATGACTAGGAGCTCTAGAATTTGGTACTAATATTCATGAGAATTTTCAGTTTGGAATCTCTTTATGGTGTGAATTAGTAGATTCTTTCCATTTCTATTTTGCCCTCTGGTTCCAAGATATCAAGGCCGTTTTCCTTGATAATGTCTTGAAAAATGATGTCTAGGCTTTTTCTTTGATCATGGCTTTTAGGTAGTCCAATAATTCTTTTAATTTTTAATGTTTAAAAATTTTTTTTTGATTAATCAACAATTACTTCCATATGCTTTTGAGTTTAAAATTTTTCTCCCGCTTCCTTCCCAATCCCTCCCCAAGGTGGCGCACATCTGATATAGTCTATACATATGCATTCTTATTAAACATATTTTCACATTAGTGATATTGTAAGAAAGAATTAGAACCAATAGGAAGAACCACCAGAAAGAGGAAACAAAACACAACAGAAGAGAAAAAAATAGCAAATAGTATGTTTTGATCTGCATTCAAATTCCATAGTTCTTTCTTTGGATGTGGGTAGCATTTTCCATCACGAGGCCTTTGGAGATGTCTTAGATCTTTGTATTGCCAGGAAGTATTAAATTTATCAATATAAGTCATCACACAACATGGCTGTTATTGTGTACAATGTTTTCTTGGTTCTGCTCACTTCACTCAGCATCAGACCATACAAGTCTTTCTAGGATTTTCTAAAGTCAGCCTGCTCATCATTTCTTATAGCACAATAGTATTCCAGTACATTCATATACCACAACTTCTTCAGTCATTCCCCAACTGATGGCATCCCCTCAATTTCCAATTCTTTGCCACCACAAGAAGAGCTGCTATGAATATTTTTGTACACGTGGGTCCTTTTTCCATTTGTATGATCTCTTTGGGATATAGCCCTAGAAGTGCTATTGCTGGGTCAAAGGGCATTGACAGTTTTATAGGCCTTTGGGCATAGTTCCAAATTGCTCTCCAGAATGGTTGGACAAGTTTACAAGTCCACCAACAATGTATTAAGAAGCTATAGTGTACACAGCAGCCACACCCTGGTCAACCATTTTTAGCAGATGGGCTAAACCAGGTTGAGGGTAACTGAGGGGTCTCAAACCTATCTGTGAGTTAAGGGGGTGTCTACCTCAACCAGATGAAGACTATCCCTGGTGCAATGGGCAGATGAGAACAGTTTATTCCAATGTCTAGGTACAAAAGTATTTTTAGCAACTCTTTTTGTGGTGGCCAACAATTGGAAATTGAGGGGCTGCCCATCAATTGGGGAATGGCTGAACAAGCTGTAGTATATGAATGTAATAGAGTATTATTGTTCCATAAGAAATGATGAGCAGACAGACTTCAGAAAAACCTGGAAAGCCTTACATGAACTGATGCTGACTTAAGTGAACAGAACCAGGAGAACACTGTATACAGTAACAGCAACATTGTGCAATGACTAATTTTGATAGACTTAGCTCTTCTCAGCAATGCAAGGATCTAAGACAACTCCAAAAGACTTATCATAGAAAATGCTATGAGACTTCCACTTCCAGGAGCCAAGATGGCAGAGCAAAAAGGGAGTCATTCTCACCCACCCCTATCAACCTCTGAAAACCCAGAAAATATTACCCCAGAAAAAAAACTTGGAACAGCTGAACTAGAGGAAAGACGGGAACAGCAGTGCAGCAGCCCAGCAAATGGGTCTCCCAGTGCCTCAGCAAAAATAAGGGAAGCAGCACTACAAAGGGCCCCAGGCAGATAAGCACACTGCAGCATTCATCTGAAAGGAGCTGAAGAAAGCAACCTAGAGTCTTCTTAAAGTCCCAGCCTTGTTGATTCCAACCCAACCCCAGGTAAAGTGTCAGAACCCTATAGCCTCCAACTGTCAAACTGTAGGAGATCCTGAAGCCCAGGTGGTAGAACAGACAAACACCACCACCTGGACCTCTGAGTGCCTCAGTGAGGGTGGGGGAACCGGTGGAAACCAGCTCAGAAAACCATCAGGTGCCTTGGTACTATACCTCAAAGGAATCTCCCAGTGCATTAGCAGAAAGTAGGGAGGCAGCATTGCAAGGGGCTCTAGGCAGATAAATACCCTGTAACACTCATCTAAAAGGAGCTGAAGAAAGCTAAAGGAAAGGAAAAGCAGGCAATCTAGAATTATCTGAAAGTTCCAGCCATGCTGGTTCCAGCCCAACATGAGGTAAGCTGCCAGAACCCTTCAGCCTCCAATTGCCAACATGAGAGGCCCCAGCACACAAAGCCTTTGACCAAGACCTAGGCTCCCAACACAAGAAGCTTGGGTCAGTTCTCTCTGTTCCCCAGAAGGAGAGCTCAGTCTCTCTAAAGTCCAGGGAATAAAGAAACCATGAGTAAAAAGAAATGTACCACAGATTCATATTATGAGAAGAGTGAAGATCAAGACAGAAATTCTGAAGAGGACAACATTGTCAACAAACCCACACCTGTAACATCGAAAGGGGGTATGAACTAGTCTGAAGCCCAAAAAGCCTTCTTAGAAGAGCTCAAGAAGGATTTTAAAAATCTAATGAGAGAGGTAGAAGAGTCCTTAAAAAATACAATTGGCCAATTGGAAAAAAAGTACACTGAAGAAAACAAGTCCCTAAAAAACACAATTGGCAAACTGGAAAGAAAGTACATTGAAGAAAACAAATCCCTTAAAAATACAATTGGCCAACTGGAGAAGGAAGTACAAAAACTAACAGAAGAAAACAATCTGTTAAAAACTAGAATTGGACAAACGGTAACTAATGACTATGAGAGAGCAAGAATTAGTCAAACAGAAACAAAAAAAATGAAAAAATGGATGAAAACATAAAATACCTCATTGGTAAAACAACTCTCCTGGAAAATCAATCCAGGAGAGACAATTTAAAAATCATTGGACTACCTGAAAATCATGATGAAAAAAAGAGCCTGGACAGTATCTTTCAGGAAATCATAAAGGAATACTGCCCTGAAGTTCTCTAGAACCAGAAGGTAAAATAACCATAGAAAGAATACACTGCTCACCACCTGAAAGAGATCCCAAATTGACAATGCCAAGGAATATAATAGCTAAATTCCAAAATTACCAGATGACAGAGAAGGTGCTACAAGCAGCCAGAAAGAAACAATTTAAATATCATGGAACCACAGTAAGGATTACACAGGACCTTGCAGCTTCTGCATTAAAAGACCGCAGGGCTTGGAACATGATATTCCATAAGGCAAAGGAGCTTGGATTGCAGCCAAGGATCAACTACCGTGCAAAAATGAGCATGATTTTTCAAGGGAGGAGATGGATATTCAACAAAATAGGAGACTTCCAAACCTTCCTGATAAAAGACCAGAGCACAACAAAAAATTTGATCTTCAAGTACAAGATTCAAGGAAGACATAAAAAGGTAAATGGGAAAGAAAGATACAATATGTTGTTAATAAGGGTGGACTGTTTACATCCCTACAAGGGAAGATGACACTTGCAACTCTTGAGAACTGTATTGTTATTACACCATGTTAAAGGAACATACAAAAAGGAGGTGAATATTAGTTGACTTTGATGTAATGATAAAAAAAATTGAATCAAGTGGGTTAAATGGATCCAAGTAAGTGGATCAGTCTGATCTTAGAAAATGTACTGAGAAAGGAGGAGGCAGACAAGGGTAAATTACATTACAGGAAAAGACAGAAAATCCTATTACAGCAGAGGGAAGGGGGGGGTGAGCATTGTTTGAACCTCACTCTCATCAAATTTGACTCAAGAAGGGAATAACATAATCAGTTAGATATAGAAATCCAACTTGCCCTATAGGCAGTAGGAAGGAAAAGGGGAAAGAAAAGGGAGGGGGGGATAGAAGGGAGGGAAGAAGCAGTAAGGGTAAAGGGGAAGAAAAGGGAAAAGGATAATAGAAGGGAGGAGAGACTGAAGGAGGTGGAGGTCAAAAGCAAAACACTAGTGGAGGGAGGAGAAAGGAGAAAGAAAAGCATAAAGGGGGGGAAGGATGGAGAAAAAGCTATCTTTCTATTTCTTCTGTTGAGTTTTATTTCCTCTTTCTGATGGTTCCTCCTATTGGTTTTAATCTTTACTTACAACTTCACTAATGTGAAAATATGTTTAAAAGGAATGTAAATGTATAGCCTATATCAGATTGTGAGACATCTTGGGGAGGGTGGCGGGGAGGAAGGGGGAGAAAAATTTTAAACTCAAAAGCATATGGAAATGTGTGTTGATAAATTAAAATAAATTAATAAAATAAATTTTTAAAAGAAGAAAATGCTACCCACATCCAGAAAAAGAACTATGGAGTCTGAATGCAGACCAAAGCATACTATTTGCTCTCTATTTCAGTCTGTGTTTCTTCTTTCTCATCATTCCTTCCATTGGTTCCAATTCTTATTTACCACACGACTAACGTGAAAATATGTTTAATATGAATGTATACGTACAGCCTATATCAGATTCCATGCTGTCTTAGGGAGGGGTGAGTGTAGGGAGGGAGAGAAAATTTAGAAATCAAAATCTAATGGAAATGAATGTTGAAAACCAAAAATAAGTAAATTGATTATTTTTTAAAAAGTTATCCCTTCTTGAATTATTTTCCAGGACAGTTGTTTTTCTGATGAGATAGTTCACATCTTCAAATTTTTCATTCTTTTGACTTGGTTTTAATTGTTTCTTGATACCTCCTAGAGTCATCCACTTCTACTTGCCTAATTCTAATTGTTAAAGATTTTCATCAGTGATTTTTTGTACCTCTTTTTCCATTTGGTCAATTCTGTTTTTTAAGGTTTTTTTCTTCAGTATTTTTGTGTCTCTTTTACCATGCTGTTAATTATCTTTTTACTGGTGTAGGGTGTGTTCAGGGAAGACTACTACCACTGGTTTGAGGGCTGCTGAGCCCTTTTAAGGTCTGCTTTCTACCTAACCATCACCTGTGGCTTTAAGAAGCTGTAGTATGCACAGCAGCCACACCCTGGTCAACCAGTTTAGCAAATGGGCTAGACCAGGTTGAAGGTAACTGAGGGGTCTCAAACCCATCAGTGAGTTAGGGGTGTACCTCAACAAGGTGAAGACTATCCCTGCAATGGGCTGATGAGAACCGTTTATTCCAATGTCTAGGAAGGCAGCTGAAGCAGGTGCCATTGAACGCTTAGAGCTTGGTTAGACATCAAAGATGCCAAGGTCATCCACTGCTTCTGGAGCCGTTACCAGCCATCTTGAACGTCCTTCCACTAGACTGTGATGACTCTGGAAGAGAGAGTGAGGCTAATGATTGTGCCTCACTTAAGTCCAATTTACACATGAATTAAAAGCCATCACCCATACCACTGTACCATTTGCACCTATCTCAAAGTCCTGCAGCAATAGGCAAGTGATGGAGCAACAAGTACAGATACACTGGGAGCTGTAGTCACAACCCTGGGCATAGGGTTGTCTTCTCACCGGAAGCGGCAGTGACATTCAGCAGCCACCTGAGAGTCTGAGCAGCCTTTTAAGGATAGTACTGTTCACCTCCTGGTGTGAGGAAGGGGCTAGAAAAGATGCCCTAAAAATTGGCAGCTTAACCAACTCTGGTCTGATTATCGTGGGAGGCAGGGAGCCCACCCTGAGGTCAAAACACAAGAAATGTGCCAAAACTTCTGCAAAGATGATTCCGCTCACCATTGATACATGGAATGTGCACACACTTATAGACAACACAAACAGCTCTTGTTGTGACAGAATTCAGCAGATATCACATCCAAATAGCAGCCCTGAGTGAACAAGGCAAGCAAATGAAGACCAGCTTACTGAAGTTGGAGATGGATACATATTTTTCTGGAGGGGCCACGGTGAAGGGGAGAGCTGCGAAGGTGGTACAGTTTTTGCAATTAAAACTACTCTAGTCAACAAGCTTATAAGCCTACTAAAAGGAGTGTACAATAGGTTCAAGATAATGTGATTTCCACTTCCAGGAAAATACCATACCATCGTCATCCATGTCTATTCTTCCTCCATGACAAGCCCTGATGAAGTCAAGGAAAAATTTTATGAAGACCTGGAGACCCTTATGATCCAAAAAGAGAACGAGCTTGTAATTCTGGGTGACGTTAATGCTAGAGTGGGCTCAGACTACCAGACATGGCAGGGAGTCCTTGGGAGGAATGGAGTTGGAAACAGCCACAGAAATAGTCACTTACTACTGAAGACTTGTGCATCTCATGACCTCATCACCAATACTGTCTTCCATTTACCTAAACGCAATACAATTACATGGATGCACACTTGCAACAAACATTGTCATTTAATAGGCTATTTGACTGTGAGAAGAAGAGACAGGATGTGAGAGTGACAGAGGCAATGTGTGGCACAGAGTGGTGGACAGATGATAGATTTATCTTCTCTGAGCTAAATATTCACATTCAACAAAAGTGGCAGCCCCAAGGCAAAATGACTACCAGAAGAATTAATGGCAACAGATTAGAGCATTTCTCTGAGCGGAAACAGTTTGTTGCTAAGTTGGAGGGAAAATTGAGCCAACACAGGGTTGGCAATAGTGGAGCAGAAAAGGAGTGGGCATCTTTCAGAGATTTTGGTGTACAGAACTGCATTTGCTCATCTGAGTCAGAAAACTCACAAACATCAAGATTGGCTTGATGAAAATGATGGTGAAATTCAAAAAGCTGCTAATGCAAAATGAGAACTCCACAGGGTTTACCAGCAAGATAGTTCAGACATCTCTAAGAAGGCAGCATTTAATTCCATCAAAAGTGAAGTACAAGCAAAGCTTAGAGAGATGCAGGATTCTTGGCTCAGTAAGAAGGCAGATGAAATTCAGTTTTATGCTGATAGCAACAATCCAAAGTGCTTTTTATGATGCCCCAGAGGCTATTTATGGGCCATAATCCTATGGTGCCTCTCAACTACTCAGTGCTTATGGAGCAACATTGATTAGTGATAAGGACATGATCCTGGAGAGATGGGCTGAACACTTCCATAGTGTTCTCAACAGACCATCATCAATCAATGCTAAAGCTACTGACCATTTACCTCAGGTTGAAGTCAATCCCTCCCTAGCTGAAGTTCCAACTGAAGAAGAGGTTTTGAATGCCATTAGGTTCCTTTCATGTGGCAAAGCACCTGGTGCTGATTCTATTCCAGCTGAGACTTACAAGATGGGGAATCCATTGCTCATACAAAAGCTGGCTGAAACTATCCTGATTATATGGCAAGAGAAAATTATCCCCCAGGAGTTCAAGGATGCCTCTACTGTCCATCTCTATAAAGGTAAATGAAATAGATTGTCCTGTGACAATCACAGGGGAGTCTCTAGTTTAGTCATTGCTGGTGAGATTCTTGCCAGAGTCCACCTTAATAGGCTGATCCTTCACCTGGACGATGGTCATCTACCTGAGAGCCAATGTGGCTTCAGAAAGGTCCGAGAAATGGATGATATGGTGTTTGTTGCCTGACAACTTCAAGAAAAATACTAGGAGCAGAAAAAAGGTCTATATACAACATCCGTCAATCTTACCAAGGCCTTTGATACTGTCAGTCACGAGTGCTTATAGAAGATTATGTCAAAATTTAGTTGCCTGGGGAAGTTCATCAGTATTGAACATTTATTTCATGATGGCATCCTTGACCATGTTCTAGATAATGCTCTCATGCTTTCCCAGTCTCCAGTGGAGTGAACCAAGGCTGTGTGATTGCTCCCATGCTTTTTAGCATGACTTTTAGCCATGTTAGCAAACACTTTCAATGAGGATGAACATGGCATCAAGCCATGGAAAATTTTTCAACTTGAAAAGGCTATAAGCCAAGACCAAAGTGGAGGTACTGGTGTATGATTTTTTGCTTGCAGATAATTGTGCACTCAGTGTAGCCTCTGAAGCTGAGATGCAGCAAAGTAAGTATCAAGTCCCTGCCACTTGTGCTAATTTTGGCCTAACAATTAACTCTTGAAAACATAGGTGCTCCATGAGCCAGTATCACATCATCCATACGTGGAACCATTGGTTACAGCAAATGGAGAAGTTCTGAATGCTGTGGAGAAGTTCATTTACTTTGGCAGTGTACTTTCCAGGGATATACACATTGCTAATGAGGTTGACACATGCATTGCCAGAGCTAGCTCAGTGTTTTGGAGGCTCCAAAGGAAAATGTGGGAGAAAAGAGGTATTAGGCTGACTACCAAACTGAAGATCTACAGAGCCATTGTGCTGATCTCATTGTTGTATGCCTGTGAAACCTGAACAATATATCTGTGCCATGCCAAGAAACTGAATCATTTCTATTTGAATTGTCTTAGGAAGATTCTGAAGATTGCCTGGAAGGATAAGTTTCAAGACACTGAAGTCCTTTCTCGAAGTAAACTTCCAAGCATTCAAACTCTACTAGAGAGAGCAACTCTGATGGGTTGGCTATGTTGTTTGAATGCCAAATATACATTTGTGGGAAAAAAAAAAACAAAACGATTTTATGTAGAACTCATACAGGGCAAGCACTCATATGGTGGTCAGAAAAAGCCATACAAGGACACCGTTAAGAGCTCTCTTTAAAACTTTGGAATTGATTGTGTGACATGGGAGACATTGGCACAGGACCACTCAGCATGGTGTGCCCTCATCAAAGAATGTGCTGTGCTCTACAAGCAAAGCAGAATTTAAATAGCTCAGAAGAAACACAAGATGTACAAATAGAGAATCCACCCAAAATGTTCACATGATCTATTTGTACCTGACCTGTGGTAGAGCATTCCGAGCTCATATTGGTCTGATCAGCTACAGTCAGATACACTGTAACTTGACTCTAACACAGTGATATCATTTTGGTCCTCTTCAAGAATGAAGGAAATCAACCAATTGTCTTTTCATTATTTTCCTCTTTCATTTCTTTACCTACTTTTTCCTCTATCACTCTTACTTGATTTTTTGGGGGGGCTAGGCAATGGGGTTAAGTGACTTGCCCAGGATCACGCAACTAGTAAGTGTCGACTGTCTGAGGTCAGATTTGAACTCAGGTCCTTCTAACTCCAGGCCCGTACTCTATCTATTGCACCACCTAGCTGCCCCTCTATTTGATTTCGAAAATAATTTTTCAGCTCTTCCAGGAAGAGCTGTTGTTTCATCCACCCGGGTTCTGGGCCAACCTCCACTCCCATGTGACAAACGTCTCCTCCTTACCTCCTAAGTTGTCTTGGGTTGAAAGAATGCCTTACTCTTGTCTTTTGTCAGCTCTGCTACTCCAGATTTTGATTAAAGGCATTATTTCAAAGTTGTTTGGAGGTGACTGTTGGGAGAGCTCATCTGTGTATTTCCTCTACTCTGCCATCTTGGTTCCACCTAGGAATTCCCTCCCCCAGGCAAGTCTCTTAACTTTTCATCACTCTAGGCAACTCTATAAAACTGTAAGTGGCATAGAATCTGCTGAGAATGTTTGTTTGTTTTTTCATCTGTGAGGTATTTTTATCAATGAAATCACAATCTTGATGAAGATGATGATGATGATGATGATGACATCTTCTAATCCAGTCTCTTCCTATTCTGTGTATGAATTTTGACCCCATAATCCTGACATCTGCTAATGGTCCCTCCATCAATTCCCCTTACCTGCTTCCAGTTTGAGATTGCAAAAAGTCTGAAATAAGATTTCAATATGTCCTGTTTTGCAGCCCAATTCTAAGAACTTGCCAAATCATAATATCATGTGTTCAGCATATAAACAATTATGAAGTAAGATTTGCCACAGAGCCCTAGAAACAGATACCCCATCCCCACTCCTCTCTGGCCCAATGAAAAGCCCTGCACCCTCCCTGAACTGTTTGACTCTACTGGAATAGGAGAGCCATCTTTGCTGTGACCTCAATAAACCTTACTTTGGTTTACAAATTCTTGGTCCTGTTACCTGGTTATTTCCATTTCAATCCTTTCCAATTATATTTTCCATTTGAACTCTATAATATCTAAATTTTATTATTTAATAATTGTGCCAAAGAACAAGGTATTTCATATGCATGTTTTGTGTCCCCAATTAAACAAAGTTCCCTGAGAGCAGAAATGGTATAATCTGTTTACTTATCATAGTCCCCTCCTCAAATGATGGTAGAGATTTTACCAGCAAGTACTCAATAAATGCATGCTGATTTGACAGACAAGTCCTCCTTTTGTTAAGTCATTAGATAATGTTTTTCAAATTGTTCCTTGGAATCTCACACAGAAAACCAATCTTCTTTGCTATCTGTACACAACTTATGTGTTCAGTTTCTGTAGAGAGATCTCAGAGGTTGGTCAAAACTGATTTTAGGAAAGTCAAGTTGGCTCCTTATAAGTCTAGAATCTTTGGTCAATCATTGAATGTGTCCAATAACATATGATGTGCAATAATAAATATTTCTTATATGTCTATCATGTGCTAGGCTCTGGAGATATAAGGGTTGATGGAAAAGTTCCCCCTTCTTCCAAAGTTGAAAGAGAGAAAGAGATGCAACAGGTTTGAAGCAATGGAAAATATGTGGGTTTTTGTTTTGTTTTGTTTAGGAAGGAAATAACATTACAAACATGAAGGATCTGGGAACACTTCAGAGGGGAAGTGACAGCTTTAAAGGCAGCTCAGCTTAGACAGAGATGAGGAGGAGGACATGGGGAAGGGATTTTGCAAATAAAGGGCAGTGGTAGATAGGATGCTGAGTCTGGGGAGCATTGACTGTTCTTGTGACCTCAAGATTAAAAGACAGAGTTCATGAAGTTCATGATAGATTTTGATTCCTGGCATATTAACTGTCCAATGCAGACTTATATCTTGTCCATTTTTACATGGGGGTGGTGATGTGAAAGAAAGTTTTAAGTCATTTCATGGTTCCCTGAGAATCACTGAATATTTTTTGAGGAAGGGACTGACTTTGCTAAACTTGTACTTAAGAGGGTTATTTTGGCATCTCTGTGGAAGTTGGATGGTTGGAGGGAAGAAAAAAGAAACTGGGAGATCAATTGGAAAAGCTATTACAATAATTCAGGGTGTAGTTATTTGAACTGAGGTGGTAATCTTTTCATGATAGGAAAAGGATGGATGTGAAAAAAATGTATGGATGGAGAATCACCAGTACCTACTTTTTCATACTGGTAGCAAGGCATCACAATGGATAAAGTGTAGGCTTGGAGTCAGGAAGACCTGAGTTCAAATTCAGGCTCAGACATTTACTAGTTGTGTGACCTTGGGCAAGTCTCTTTAAAAAAAATTCTCTATTTGCCGCAGTTTCTTCTACTGCAAAATGGGGATTAAAAAAAGCAGGGTTCTTTTGAAGAACAAAGGGATGCATTATAAAGTACTTAGCACAGTGCCTTGAATGTAATAGATGCTATCAAATGCTTATTCCATCCTTTCTCCCCAAATGCAAACTCCTTAAAATTCTGACATGGCCTCATCTGTCCTTAGTACCCCTAATTTACACTCCCAAATGCCCCCTCAACTCCTGGCATGTAGTTGTCCAATACATACTTAGATCTCATCCATTTCTACATCTATACCTTTCCTCAGACTTTCCACCACCCAAAAATTATCTCTGATTTTCCCTCTCCTCCTTATACACCAAGGCTAAAGTCCCATCTCCTCCATAGTATTTCTTGATTACCCCAGACTAGATCACTCATTCTTTTCTTAGAGCTCTTCCTCTGCTTATGCTTGGGATCACATAATTTATTAATTACTTATACAATTTTATATTGTCCCCCAGGTATTCTATTTATTATATCTTGTCTATTCTACTATGGTCTTAATACTTAGGGGTGAATTTTTAGGCCACTTTTGAATTCTTTGTCCTGTCTAACATGTCTTCTATGCTGGCACAATTTAGGTTTTCAAAAGCTGCATGTTTTAAGACATTTCATCCTTTTCAACATTTGTAAGCATAAGGAGCTCCCATATATGTGTTTGTATGGGCAAGCAAAGCAGAAGGCTTACTCTATTCTTTTTCATGATCTGTCCTATATCTAAATTATGAACCCATTTTGACTTTATTTTGGTATATGGTATGAGATTTTGATCTATGCCTAGTTTCCGCCATAATCATTTCCAGTTTTCCCAGCGGTTTTTGTCAAAGACCGAGTTCTTATCCCAGAAGTTGGGACCTTTGGGTTTATCAAACGATAGATTACTATAGTCATTGACTACTTAACCTATTCCACTGATCCAACACTATTTCTTAGCAGTACCAGCAGTTTTGATGATTGCTCCTTTATAATACAATTTAAGATCTAGAATGGCTAGGCTACCTGCATTTCTTTTTATTAGTCCCTTGATATTCTGGACCTTTTGTTATTCCAAATGAATCTTTTTTTTTTCTAACTCTATAAAATAATTTTTTGGTAGTTTGATTTGTATGGCACCGAATAAGTAAATCAGCTTAGGTAGAATTGTAGTAGTGTAGTTTCTTAAGTAAAAAGCAGTGTTTAAGATACTTTAGAAATGTTATAGAAACTATTTAACATATGGGCCAATAATTAGAGGCATCAAGGGCCTTGAAGGAAGGTTAGGCCTTGTAAAAACAGAGACAAGATGATCTCCTTTCTAGAACAAGAATTCTAATGATTTCCAAAACTGTTAAAATGAGAAACAGACAGGTGGAATAGGTAACATGATATACTTGACAAGTAAGAAAAATAACATGTTAAAAAGATGTCACATCAAAGAATTAGAAATCCAAGGGATTCCTATCAATTGGGAAATGGCTGAATAGGTTGTGGCATACAATTGCGATGGAATGCTATTGTGCTATAAGAAATGATGAGGATGGTTTCAGAAAGACCTGGGAAGACGACTATGAACTAATGCGAAGTGAAGGAGGCAGAACCAGGAGACCATTGTACACAGTAACAGCAATATTGTAAGAATGATCAACTGTGAAAGACTTAGCCACTCTGATCAAGATAATGGTCCAAGTCAATTCCAAAGGAACCATGGTGAAAAATGCTGTGTACTTGCAGAGAGAACTGATAAACTATGAAAACCGAATAAAGCATATTTTATTTAAACTTTCTTTATTTTTCTTTTGTAATATGGCCAATATGGAAATATACTTTGTATGACTTCACACTTGTAATTGATATCATATCACTTGCCTTCTCAAGGGGTGGGGAAGGTGCAGGAGAAAATTTTAAACTCAAAATTAAAAAAGCTGAATATTAAATTTTTACATGAAATTTGGAAATATTCAGCAAAATAACTAAAATGTATTTAAAAAGATGTCGCATAAGCACACAACTATAATCACGTAATCATTTAAATTTCTGCACTTTTCTAGTGACTTATGCAAATAATTATATTCAAATGAATGTAATCTGACAATATAAAAAACAATTAGTCACTCACATGGAAACTTTGGACCTATCTTGGGAGTGAGGAATTTTTTTTTAAAAACGATCAAATGAAATTACATGAAAACATGATAAAAGTATATTTTTACAAAGAGTTTATCTAGGTCTTTAGATATCTATTAACTTGGACCTGACTGCTCTCTAGCTTCTGTCCTCATCAGTCTTTAAATTGTTCTCTTCAGGATCATGAGTGATCTCTTAACTGGAAAATCCAATAAATTCAAGGGCATTTTTCCCCTTAGTATCCTCCTGTTTGAACTCCCTGAATTCTCACATACTACTGGTTATACCTACTTCTTGATATTCCCTACTTAGCCTTTGTGACATTGGGCTATACTGTTTCTGTATTTAGTTTCTGACTCCTTTTTATGTCTCTTTTCAATGGCTCTTTTGCTTCCTCTAGAAACCAAAGGATACAAATCCCACAAAGCTCTTTATGTAACCTTTATCTCTTTTCTTTATAAAATTATTCCTTAGGGATTACATACATTCCTGTGGTATCAATTATGACACTTATGCTTATGACTCTCTAACTTTGATCTCCACTATAATCCCATATGTCCACCTATTATACATCTCCAATTGGATGGCAATCAATTTCAAATATTAGGCAAGTCTCTTAGTTAAAAATAGTCATCTACTTTAATTCTGACTCTTTTTCTAACTGCCTTGTTTCTATTGCTAATACCACCAGCTTCCCAGTTATGAAAATAAAGATTTTGGAGTAATCTTAAACTCTTTCATCTCCTCCACCACCTACATCCAAGTCATTCTTGAGTCTACCTCTGTAATACGTTTCACATGTATTCCTTCTTTTCAATCCCACTGCCATAATTAAAATTTCTATTACCTGACAACCTGTATTACTATCACAATTTATTGACTAGTCTCCATATCCTCAAGCATTCCAAGTTAACCTTCACATTATTCCACAAGTCATCTTCTTGGGGAGAAGATATAAAATTAGAGACAACTTGTCAGTCTACCTGAAAACATTCCCTAACTTAAAGGACAGCATTTCAACTGCTTATCTACTAGGCCAGACACTCCTCAGTCTAGTGTATCCTAACTTTTAGACTTCTTTAAGAGCAAACACCTCCATGCCATCTTTTTACCAGCGTAATGGGACCAGGCTGTTCTCTGATCTAGTATTCAGATTGTCCTAGAGTCCAGCAATCCAGGACCCGGATCTTTCTCTGTTGTAGAACAAATGTCTTCTTACTTCTACCTCTTGAAATCCTTATTTTTCTTCACTGTTCTGCTTACACACCACCTCCTTTTTGAAGTTTTTTCCTCCATATCCTCAACTACAAATGATCCTTTCCTCATTGAACCTCTCATTCATTTCTATTGAATCCCCCAAATACATTTTAAATTCTAAATTTTCTGTTTATTTCTATACATGTCTTATCTGCCCCACTAGATTGCAAGCCTGTTGGGGGCAGGGCCTATATCTGATCTATAACCTTTGATACCACTGCCTAATACATAACTACTTAATAAATGTTCATTAAATTCAGTACACAATGAGAACTAATGTTTAGAAGAATGATACTAAAGCAATGCAAAACTTCAGTGGTCAAAGCAAATATCTATTCAGTTTCACATTTAGGAAGAAACTCAAATTAATACATTTAGAAAGATTGCCCCAAACAAAAATATAGTGCTTAATCTTCCATTTAACCAGAAATTCTGATTATCCAGAATATCTCATATTTAAGCATTCCAATTTACCAAATGGATAATGCTTCAGACTACGAGATAATTTTGACACATTTTTCTCATACTTTATGTTTAATTCAATTCAGAATCAATAATGTATTAGTCATAATTTTTACCTTGAAAGATTGACTTGATTTCAAAAGGATGCTACTTTAGAAGGAGACATAAAATCCCCATTTGTCTTTGTCTACATGAAGGCTTTGACTGAGTGCATCACAACTCTCCCTTGTCAATCGATTCTACAATCAGCCAATGTATACAAGACAATGCTTAAAACATCAAGCTCATTGATTTCATGAGCCTGTTTATGAAAATCGAATTGAAAATTCCCTCTCACCAGCTAAAACAACCTAAATAACATTTGGTACCTCTTGCCAACACCATTATAAACTACATAAACCATAAGCCTAACAATGCTTCAAGGTTTTATAAACCTGGATTTATTTGTAAACAAGACGTGTCTAAGCCTTGGAATAAAGGACACAAAGCTATATTCTTTCTAGGGGTTATCTCAATTTTAAACTTAAGACTATAGCTATGTGTGGACATCTAACATAATTGCCATTGATATTATGATATATATATATTAATATATAATATATAATAATATGATATATTATTAATACTATGTTAAAAGCACCAATTAATAATACTGATTCTCAAGGAAGGCACTTTAAAGAATAGCCAGATTCACAGACTTGCTTCATTACTTTTTTTTTAATTTAAAATTGACTTTCAGGAATGAGATTGGGATTAGGATTGTAGGATTGTTTTTTCATTGCTTGTTTGTTTGTTTTATTTAGAGCTGGAAGAGACATAAGAAGTCATCTGGTCTAATTCTTTCATTGTACATGCAAGGAGTCTGAGTGCCAGTGACTTGCCCACTGTTACACAGATAGTAAGTGGCAAAGTCTGGATTCAAACCCAGATGCTTCCTCTCCAAACCCATTACTCTTTTCAGTGTATCTTGTTCATTTGGTAAATAGTAAAGCCAGTAGGAGTTTATGTCACAGAACAGCAGTGTTAGAAAGAGCCTCATGGATTGTCTGTTCAATCCCATACCTGAAGAAGAATTCCCTCTCAACATACAAAGAGTTAGCAGTTGGTAAAATCTTTTATCTGGCTCTTTGGGTAATATACTAGAAACATAAAAGATGAAGCTCTTTAAGAGGTTTTTTTCCTATGAAAAGAGAAAAACCCCTTAAAACTGTTACCAAAAATAAAATACTTCTTCTGATTCATTGTGAATACTGGAATCAGCAATCCATTCACTTAAAAATGAAATAATCCCTTCAAATATTTATCTAATCTCAAACTTCAGTGCATATCATTGCATGCCAGTTAATCAAGTGTTAATCAAGTGTTCTTGAAAGCAATCATTCTGTTACCACATAGTACAACATGTGGAAATGCTTGCTATATTTTTAAAATGTCAATATATATCAGTAGGAAAAAATAACAGTTGTATAAGATTAATTTTTTCAAAAAATAAAGTAGTAAAGTATAGTGAGAGGCAGAAATCTTCCCAAAGCACAAGTCTGGCCATTTCACCCCCTACCCAACAAAGTCCAATGGTTCTTTATAATGTACAGGATCAACTTTAAAATTCTTTGTCTTTCAAAGCCCTTCATGCCTTCTCCTGACCCTTTTCAGTCTCCTAACACCTTACATCTTCCTCTTTCCCCTTTGTGGACACTTATTTTTTCAGTGGGGGAATTTTCATTTTCTGTCCCCTTTGCATGGAATGCTAGGTGGCTTGTGCATAGAATGCAGGGCCTGGAGTCAGGAAGACCTGAATTCAACTCTGGCTTCAGACACTGGAAAAGTCACTTAACCTTGTTTGCTTAGTTTCCTCATCTGTAAAATGGTCTGAGAAGAAAATGGCAAACCACTCCAGTACCTTTGCCAAGAAAACCCCCAAAGGGGTCACAAAGAGTCAAACACAACTGAAAATGACTAAACAACAAAAACAATGCATGGAGTACATTCCTTCCTTATATCTGCCTCCTGATTTTTCTGGCTTCCTTCAAGTCCAAGCTAAAATCCTACCTTCTGCAGGAAGCTTTTCGTAATTCTCTTTGATTTTACTGATTTCCTCTTGTTGATTATTTCCAAATTAGCCTGTATAAAGTGTGTAGTCTTCTTCCATTAGACTCTGAGCTCCTTAAGAACAGAGATTGTCTTTCATGTTTCTTTATATCCCCAGTTCTTAGCATGGTGCCTGGAACACAGTATGCACTTAATAAATGTTGATTGACTGACTGACTGACTGATATCAAGAAAGTTTTGGAGTCTGGGCAATTGGGATTTGTTCCATGTCCTGTAATTGACACACATGTACCAGCTATGTAGGGATGGCTAAGTTATTCACTCTTCTATTGCCCCAGGCAAATCTCTAGGTCCATAAATTAGAAAGAAGTTGTTGATGTGCATCAGTGGAAGAAGTTTCTGAACTGAGAGTTCCTCCAAACCACTGAAATCATCGGTCTAGACTTCCACAAAAAATATGCTATAGCAGAAAGAGAATGGTGAACCTAGGTTCTAGTCTTGGTTTTATCACTAACAGTTGGAAAGCCCTTTGATAAGTCACCATCTCTAGAACTTTAGCTTCTTCTTTGGTCAAACTAATGGAATAGATCAAACTTCTCTTTCAGATCCTTTAGGTAACTCTATAACTATAATTTTATTGCCTCTTTTATTTTTCAAAGCTTGACTTTATAGGTTATTATGGAACCTAATCTGTACATATCTTAACAATGCAAAAACAGTGTAGTTGGAGATTATCAACTCAAGTTACTTTTTAGTAAGTCACTTAATATTTTCAATATAATCTTGTACGTTAATCTTGTACTTGAAGAATAGCAGATTATATCCTCAATTTGTCATCTCTACCTCATGGAGGTGATAGAAAACAAAACCAAACAACTCTAACTCATTCCTTCCACAAGTATCTATTGGATGCCTCCGCGGAACAAAGACAGTAAGTCTATCATCTCATTGGCCTTGTGAAGCCACCAATCTTTAGAACACTAGTCACGTTTAAGAGATAGACAGAGACAGGGAAGGAGAGACAGAGGGAGAGGGGGAAATATCTGGATAAGGTTGGGTAATGGTGAGTAGAGCATTTTGGCTGTAATATATATGATGCAAGAAGATGATTAAATTTAGAAAAGTAGGTTCTAACTAGACCACAGTGATTCATAAATGAAACAATAAGATGTTTCTATTTTATCCAACAGCCAATAGAAACATAGTAAAATTTTTGGATATAGCCAGATCTGTGAATTAAAGCTATTATTTTGGCAACTGAGAGAAGGATGGAGTCTACTCATATGTGCCATGATAGCATGGTTGGAGATGATGTTGGTTTCTGTAATACAGGCTGTAGAACAAGGTTTCTTAACCTTGTGAACTTGAAAAAAAATGTTCATTCATGTTCTATTGTATTATGGAAAATATGTATAATTCATATGAAAGCAGAAAGAAAATATTTTATTTTATTTTTCAGGATGGCTATTCTAAGGATGCCATAGACATGGAAAAATTTTAAAAAAATTTGTCTGCCCTTTCAGCATGCAATTGTATCCATTTTAATTCAGGATACTAAAAAAAGGAGAGCACAAGTTCTTTTTAAAAAAGAAGAACTTTGTTTTCCAGGAAAATATTCTTAATTAAATTTTATGACAAAAAAAGATAAAGAATATCATAAATCACCATATTTTTTCAATAAAAAACATGTTCTATATTCTTCCCAATAGCATTTTAAAATGAAATGGAAGGACAAAGATGGAAATGTTATATCCAGTTTGAAGATAGCAAAATTTCAGAGGTATTTATTTATTTATTAAAGTATTTATTAAGATATCTTAAACTGGACAAGATAACATTTATTAAAAATCATCGGGGGTGCCGCTAGGTGGTGCAGTATATACAGCACCGGCCCTGAAGTCAGGGGAACCTGAGCTCAAATGTGCCTCAGACTAAACACTTGACACTTACTACCTGTGTGACTCTGGGCAAGTCACTTAACCCCAATTGCCTGAAAAAAAATTACGGCTTTTAAAAAACTTTATTTAGACACTGTTTGTTTCTTCTTCAACTAGATTTCCCCATATCCTACATACTCCTTATTCTAGCAGAAGTGTTCCTTACAACAGTTTTTGAAAAGAAAAAGAAAAAAAATCAGCAAAAATGTACAACACTGTGAAAAAAATCTGTCCTTATGTCAACCCCATCATCCTGCAAAATATTGGGTAGGGGTGGATACACCTATCTTTTCTTTAGGGCCAAACTTGTTCTTTATAATTTTACAACATATATTTTTAATTATTATGTTGTAACTATTCTTTTCCATTAATATTACTGCAGTCATTGTTTTTCTGCCTCTGCTTAAATCACTCTGTATTAATTCATTTCTCTATACTTCTCTGTATTCATCACAATTGTCATCTCTTATGGCATGCTAATATTCTGTTATATTCATGCACCATAATCTGTTTAGCTATTCCACAATCAATAGGCATCTATTTTTTCCAGTCAAAAGATGGTGCTGTAAATATTTTAGTATAAATAGAGCCATTTTTTATGGTCAATAGAATTACAAGAAAAGGAAGGAACAAAGGAAGGAAGGAAGAGAGGAAGGGAAGGAGAGAGGGAGGGAGGAGGGAAGGAGAGAGGGAAGGAGGGAGGAAGGAAGGAAAGAAAGAAAGGAAAGAAAGGAAAAGAAAGAGGGATATAAGTAAAATTTTATTTTTATACCTCAAGTCCCAGATGTCACACAAGTAAAAGAAACCAGGGACATGAACATATATCACAGGCTGAGAAGTCATGAATGGTCAAACTGAGAAAAAAAAACCACATAAAAATACTTATTAGCCTCTTCTTCTCACTTCCTCCTCATTACCCCTTCCTATATGGCTTCAAGTTCCACCATTCAAATGAAACTGGTTTCATCAAAGTTTCGAATGCTCTCCTTATTACCGAATCCAAACATCTCTTCTTAATCTTTGTCAGTTTTGCCCTCTCTGTAGCATTTGACACTGTGACCACCCTTGCCTTCTGAATACTCTCTGAACTTTTGTCATAAATATTTTCTCCTGGTCCTCCTCCTTTCTTTCTAATTGATATTTCTCAGTCTTCTTTGATATGTCACCATCTGTTTCTCTCTTATTGATCTCATCAGACCCCATGAATTAATTTTCATATCTAGCCATGATGTCTTTTCAGAGATCCAGTCTTACACAGGGAACTAACATAGGACATTTATGCCCGGATGCTGCACAGCCATCTCAAATAACATATGCAAAACAAAACTCATGATATTCTCCAAATCCATTGCTCTTCCTCATTTCCCTCTTTTTTCTCATTTCTCTACTTCTATCAAAATTTACCATTATCCTTCCAGTCAGTAAGATGTAAAAGGTCATTTATCCTCCACTCTTGCTCTACCTCACCCTCATCATATATAATCATGTGGAATGTACCAATTTTACCTTCATAATATATTTCACATCTCTCTTCATCTTTCAACTCAAGGAACCATCACTAGTTCAGTCCCTCCTCATTTATTGCCTGGATCATTGTAATAGTCTCTATGTTAATCTCTCTGTCTCCATTCTCTTCCCTAAGTAATCCATGCTGTACAGAGCTTTCATGTTGATATTCCTAAGTCATAAGTCTAGCCACAGCAGTCCTCTGATCAAGAAGGTTCAGTGGCTCTTGTATATTATGAGACAAATTCATATTTGCAATTTAAAGACCATTCAAAATCTAGCTCCATTCCATCTTTTCAAACTTATTTCATATTATTCACTCACCTCTAGTCTAAATAGCCTATTTGACATCCCTATACATAGCATGTTGTTTCTCTCTTTTGTATCTTATAATGACTAATTCTCTTGTCTAGAATGCTCTCTATGCCTCCCCTACTTTCATTTCTCAGAACCTTTCTTCCCTTTAAGGTTTGGTTTTAGTGCCATTTCCTATAAAAGCCTCTTTATGACCTTCCCAATTATTAGTCCTCCTGCTAAATCAATTTACATTTACTTTATATAAATTTTACACTTACCTTTCTAAATGCATATATTTCCCCCACCCCCAGGTGACTATCATTTCCTTCAGGAAAGGTACTGTTTTAATTTTTATTGTTGAATCTCTAGCGCCCACCATGATGCCTGGATATACGAGGTGCTTAATAAGGACTTGGTGAATTTACTTAAATTATACCCATGAGGGAAGTATTCACAGCAATGACATCAAAATTCACTGAAGTATTGGCAGAAATCATTTTGAAATCTCTACACTGAATTTTCTCAAAGTTTGCAATCAGGTATTGATTAAATTCATTAATTGAAATAAATTATTTAAATATTCCTATATAAAGGGAATTGGGCATTATCCAAACTGAAACCATAAAAAAGTTCAAAGAAGCAACAATGTTTATTCTCAAATAGGAATATTCTTGTGTGATTGATCCAATTAAACTCAAATAAACAAATATTTATTAAGTATCCTCAATGTACAAGGTACCACATAGTCTGTAAAGCTAGAAACCATGAGTTTCACACCTTAATGAAACAAGTTTTGTTTATAGCAGATAGGTGTCACCAATACTTATCTATGAATTGCTGTCATCTTTCCTTACGTTTCAGTGGCTCCTTAAATGGCAGACCTCTTATTCAGCTGAAATTAGCTAAAACATTTTCTGAACAATCCTTGAGCCAAATGAAAAAGGACATTTGGCAAGATAGCCATTGCCTAATAGACTTGTAGCTAGGGGAGACAAAGGCATGATGTATCACAAACAGCTGAAAGACAAGTCTATTTTCATTGTATTAGATCATGAGCTCCCTTTTGGTCTGCATTCTACAACTCTTCATCAATCTGATCTTGTCACATTTCCTGCCTGGCAGACGTTGCCCCTTGGTATCAGGAGAATTCCTTGAACCGCAAAAGTGTATTTCAAGGGGAAATTTTCTCATCCTATGAGGTTATCACACGGAATGATAGGTTTAGATATTGAAAATGATTGTTTCTTAATTAAGAATGATTATTTTTCTGTGAGGGGACTACATTAATTTATTTTTTCGTTATTTGATGTGCCATGCATTTAGCAAACCTGACTATTTTTTCATTTTACATTTCATAATCTAGTTTAATAAAAGACATCATACAAAATGACATAAAAATCACAGACAGATGAACATGGAACAATCAAATTTGATTTTAACTGTTCGTCAATTTCTGTAGTTTCTTATCCCTACCACATTCCCATTTTCTATGTTCAACCATTTATGCTTTCTCTTTTTACACTGCAGCACTATGAAAGCACATATTATAAAATCTAAATACACAATAGCACAGATATAGAAAGTAGGAAATTAACCAATGCATTCTTTAAAAATGTATCTGAAATGTTCATTTTGGTGATGGCTGACATTCCTTTCTATTCCTTCTCAACATCCAAGAAAAATTGAAAAAAAAGTCTTTGTTGTTTTGTTTTTTTTTGGGGGGGGCTTTCTTCCTCAATGCAAGTGCTGGTCCTTAACTTTAACGTAGGTAGTGGACTTGACAAGCAATTAAAACAAACAATTTCCACTCATCAAAGCTTGCCAAATTAGTCATCTGCCATCTGCTCTATCATCTGGCTCTCCTTGAGGTCTTGCTGTGAATCTGGAACCACTCACTCAGATTAAGAGGGACAGCAACAAGCCTCTAAGCTGGTGGAATGCCACTGGGAAAGATGTGTGCAAACATTAACAACCATCTCTTTTTTTTTAAACCCCTGGCTTGCTGTTCCTCCAACTATGCTAGTGGGGGATAAGATTATTCTGTGAGAGATTTCTTGTAACTGTGACACCTTTGTCATCTATAGTAATTAAAGTGACAAAATATGTCCAGTAAAAGACACATTGAAATAAATGCTGGTTGTCCACGTGTGTGTGTGTGTGTGTGTGTATGTGTGTGTGTGTGTGTGAGTGTATAAATAATTATGGCCTTACTATGCGGGGTTCTCAGTGTATGACTGCCTTATCAATGAGACTAGGTAGGACCAACTATAGGGAAAAATGTTAACTCCTCTAACATGTTTCATTATCCTTCTCTTCTTTTATAACACCTTCCCCTCCATGATGAATCCTGGCAGACAAAGGACTTGTATCCAATCTTGTTCTCTTAAGGCAAAAATATCTATTCTTGGCTTTTCTTTCTACTCTGCCCATTTGAAGCCTTTTTTTCAGTTAGCTGTCATTTAGGAAAGTATACTATAAACACATTTATATTAAAGTATAAATGACTTGAATATAGGCTTGAATTATAGTCTCAAGATATCTGCATTTCAACTAGAAAACATACCTTCAGATCAAAAGAATAAAGCTCTAATTGTGAAATTTCAGATGGAGAGGAAGGGGAACTTTGGGGGTGAGGCCCTTTATTTTCCCATTTAAAGTGCACAGCAAAAGTAACTGATTATTTCTTATATGTGTCAGGCTAGCACTGAATGAAATCACCTTATGGTTATGGATTGGGATCTGGGCCCCAGAAAGGAAAAACCCTGGACTTTCCCACATGGCCAAATTTCTGGCTTTCACCTGAGGCTATAATCCCATCAACTGGCCTTTCATTGTGGCTACACCTAATCTCCCCTCCGTTGTCTTGCTTACTCATGTTCAGACTCCTTAAGAGTCTGCCCAATATGACAAAGTTCTAATAAACCTTGTCTTTGGCTGAAAGAAGGCTTGGATCAAATTCTTTCTGGCAAGACTCACATGTTGTGATATTGGGGTCCCAGCACCTCTGAACCCCTAAACCGCATCAATGGCACAATCCACGCTTCACGATAACTTTTAGTCTCTCACAGGATTCCTCTTTATTATATATCACTTACCTATTACTCAGTTTCTCCTTTTTTTTTTAAGATATGGGGGAAAGAGGACTGGGCCTTTTATTTCATCTCTGTAAGGAACTCTGAATGAAGAAACTTCCTGTAATAATGCAGACACACACCTACTTTGCACTTTAGTCATGAAGAGTTGTCTGCAGCCTGAGATTAAATGACTTTTTAGTGAAAAAACCAGTAAATAGGAATATGGACTCGAAGATAGATCTTCCTAAGACTTTGAGCCTTACTCTATACCCTCTCTCTTTATAATAATTTAGCTCATTTTTTTTTTTACTTAGCATTAAACCAAGAATCCAAGGTTGGTTAGATGCTATGAAAACATCTTTCGGCTTGCTTGGACTCCAAGGACAGAGGACAGTTCTTCACCACAGCCTACCTGATCCCATGAACTGCTACTTTCATGTCAATACAGAGCATGATGAGGAAACATCCACTGCTGGAACAATAACATATTTGTAACAAGTTCCATACTAATTTAATGAAAAATCATTTCTAAAATTTGGTGAAAGCATAACAGTGCAGAAATTTGGTTATTTTGTGATAAAAGCTGAGGGAAATTTCTCTTCTATTTGTGCCCTCAACTAAGATTCATGATCATAGTCAAGATTCACCTTTCCCACAACAAAATCTCAAGCAGAAACATGAGAATAGAAGGAAAATCAAAGATATGTCTTGTTTATTATCAAGTGCAGGGCATTCCTTGTGAAAGGCAGGAGACTGTCAGAGTTGATAATGTTCCAGCCAGACTGCTTAGCATTATCATGCTTAACAGCAAGAGGAAAATACTTCACCTGAACAGATGCTTTATTATTAAAAAAAAAAAAAAGGTACTTATTCTCCTCTTTTCAGGGTTCCTCTGTCGCTCTATGGAGTGCTATGCAAATTCAATATAACTACTTAGAAGAGCCCTTCCATACTTCAAGAATTCACACATTCATTCACGTTGCTTGCTTACTCCCATCCCGATCCTAATTGCAAACCCTCCATTTTTAGTAACACTAATCACAACAGATATTCAAATAAAGACTTAAAATTTGTAAAGGACCTCACAGATATTATCTCACTTGTTCCTTCCGAGAATCTTGTGACTGAGCGCTAATACAGAGAGCACTGTCCTCTTCTTATATACAAGGAAACAGAGGATCAGACATTAAGCAATTTGTCCATTGTGTGATAACTACAAGTGACAGAGGCAGGCTTCAAACCTAAATGACTCCTGGCTTGAAGTTCAGTGCTCTTTCTACTGTAGCCTACTACACCGGTTTTGTGGCAGAAAAAAAATCCAATGCCTGGGGACCAATCCTCTGGTGATAAATGAGAGGATCACAGATATTTTTAAACTATTTTACTTGTCCCAAAGGAATTTTCCATTAGGTGTCCAACTGAATATTCTTTTTTTTGTTTCCTATTATGATTTCAGTATCAAATTTCTGTGATTTTTAAACCAACTCACTTATCTACATCCTGTCCTTCAGAAAAGTACCAATATATTCTTTAGCCATTGACAAAGACATTCCCTCAATAGTCAAGTCTTGAAGTACATCAGGACTTCTTTACAAAGCCCACTGGATCACAGGCAATCAATCAATAAGCATTTATTAATCACCTATGATGTTCAAGTATTGTACTAGGCACTGAGATGCAAAGATAAAACTTAAACAGTCTCTGTGCCCAAAAAATTACAAGTAATAAGGGTACTAAATAGGTGAACAGACATGACTCAAAAAGTCAATCCACATGGTATATTTCATATGCTATTTTTGCTGCAATATGGCTCATGAAACATTTTTTGAAATAATATTTTATTTTATATGTAAATTTACATGTAAAAACAATTTTAACATTAATTTTAAAAATTGAGCTAATTTTCTCTCTTCCTCCCTCACTCCGCCCAAGATAGTAAGCAATGTGATATGGGTTACATATTCAATCGTGCAAAACATATTACCTTATTAGTCATGTGGTGAAAGAAGACAGGCCAAAAGGAAAAAAAAAATTAAAACAATATAGAAAATGAAAAATAGTGTGCTTCTATCTGCATTCAGGATCTATCAGTTCTTTCTCTGGAGGCAGATAGCAATTTTTATCATGAGTCCTTTGGAATTGTCTTGGATCACTGTTTTGCTGAGAAGAGCTAAGTCATTCACAATTGATCATCACACGGTATTGCTGTCACTGTGTATGATGTTCCCAGGAAACATTTTGATTTTGAGAGGCACTGTGGTTAAAAAAAAAAGGGGGAAGGAGGGGGAACAACCCTGGCTTGGATACCAAAGATCTGGATTTCAGTCTTGGCTCTGACAATTCTTAACTGTTTCCTCATTTGTTAAATAGAGATAATAATGTCTCACAAGGTTATAAAGACAGTGATCCCTAAACTATAAAGAAATGCTTTTGTGCATGTGATTAGTATTTGTGAAGACAACAACAGGAGAAATGTGTTTGGTAAAATGTTTATTATAAGCATCAGAAATGGATAGCATTTGGAAAAGCTATGAGAAATTATGACAAGACTGATGGGCTAGGAACCAGAATCCACAAGTTGTAGCTCAAGTTCTCCCAGTGTTTCTGCACTTTAATTACCTTTACTGAAAATTTGTGTGTTCAGACTACATGACCTCAGGCTTCTTCTAGTTCTAATAGTCTATGATTCTAAGTCAGGTTGTAAAGGCCAACATTTTAGGGAAACTAATATCACCACTGAAAACAGAGCAGTAAAATGCTACCATTATTATTACTGTTAATGGACATAGCTTCACAGGTACATTCTAAGCTCCAAATGCAAAAAACAATAGTATTTAAAATTTAGACAAATATAATCATATTAATTTAGTACATTTGAATGAATTACCAATTATTTGTTGTACATCCCCAAATGGATATCCCATAGGTATCTCAGACTACACATTCAATACAAAACTCATTATCTTCCTATCTAAATCAAGATATTTCTGTTGATGGGGCCACTATCCTTTCAGTCACCTAGATTCATAACCTTAGAATTATCCTTGATTCTTCACCTCCTCCACTCTTCCTCCCTGCATGCCTTATCCAATTAGTGACCAAGTATTTTCAGTTCTTCTTCCCAAATATATCTGCCATCTGCCCCTTTCTCTCCATCAACATGATTATGTCTCTTTGTCTTGGACTACTGAAACAGCCTCCTAATTGGAATCTCAACTCCCAGGTTCTTCCTCCTCAAATTTGTCCTCCGCACAATTGGCAAAATCTTCCTAAAGCACCCAGTTAACCATGACATATTTCCTGAACACCCTGCAAAGAAAGTTCTCGTTGACAAAATCTTCTGCACTGCAAAATGGTTGAACACAGAAACTAATCAAGTTTCCTTAATAGAAGGTGCACTAATGATGATAAACTACCATCTACCTTGTCACTGTGCCCTCAGGACCAGTGAGAATTGCCATCTGACTTGTAACTAAAACTTCTTGTATTTGTCTCTCCCATTGAAACATGAACTTTCTTAGAGAGCTACGTTATGTTTTCATTTGCATTCTCAGAGTGCAATGTTTTTCACAATGTTTCCCACTTAGGAAGTACATAAAAATATTGTGTTTTTTTAATTCACTTGCTTGTTCCCAAACAAGAACTTGTAGTTTCTCCAGACTGCAGCTAAGATAAAATACAAACTCCTCAGCTTAGCATTTAAAGTCCCTAATGGTCTGGCTCTTGGCTGACTTCCTATTGAGATTTTTTTCACATTATTTCCAACCACGTACTTGAAAGTTGAGCCAGTGTGCTACCCTACCATTTGCTTTTTACCTCCCAACTTAGTGCCTTTGTATGGGATCTTTCTTTTGAAAAGAATGCACTCCATCTTCTTCCTCTTTAGAATTTTTAGCTTCTTTCAAGGTTCATATCTCATGTGCCTTTTTAAGTTCTCCTAGTCTCCTCATTTGTCAAATGTGGATAATCATAACACCTACCTCAAGGGGCAATATAGCACAAAGATCCTAACACTATTATCAGGTGGGATTTATACCAGGAATGCAGGGCTGGTTCAATATTAGGAAAACTATCAGCATAATGGACTATATCAATAACAAAAAAAATAAAAATTACATGATTACATCAATAGATTCAGAAAAATCCTTCAACAAAATATAGCACCCATTCCTATTAAAAACACCAGATAGTATGTAAATTTAAGGGAGCCTTTCTTAAGATTATATGTAGTATCCCTCTAAAACCATAAGCAAGTATTATCTGTAACAAGGACAAACTTGAAACCTTCCCAGTAAGATCAGGAGAAAAGCAAGGATGTCTATTATCACCACTATTATTCAATATTGTACTAGAAATACTAGCTATAGCAATAAGACATGAAAAAGGAATTGAAGGAATGAAAATAGTCAATGAGGAAAAAAGAAACTATTACTCTTTGCAGATAATATGATAGCATACTTAGAGAACCCTAGAGAATCAACTAAAATTAATTGAAACAATTATAACTTCAGCAAAATTACAGGATATAAAATAAACCTACATAAATCTTTAGCATTTTTACATTCTACAAACAAAACCCAGGAGGAACAGATAGAAAAAGAAATTCCTTTTAAAAGAATTGCAGTCAATACAAAATATGTGGTAGTCTACCTGCCAAGACAAATGCAAGGATTATATGAAAATAAATACAAAGCACTTTTCACACACATATAGATAAAAAAATGGCAAAATATTAATTATTCAAGAGTAGGCCAAGACAATATAATAAAAATAACAATTCTACCTAAAGTAGTTTACTCATTTAGTACCGTGCCAATCAAACTACCAAAGAATTATTTCATAGAACTAGGGAAAAAAAAAGTAACAAAATTCATCTGGAAAAAAAATCAATAATATCAAGGGAATCAATGGAAAAAAATGTTAAGGAAGGTGGCCTAGCCATTCCAGATTCAAAACTATGTTCCAAATCAGTAAACATCATAACAATCTAGTACTGGCTAAGAAATAGAGTGGTAGATCAGTGGAACTGATTGCTACATAATAGTAAATGACTATAGTAATCTACTGTTTAATAAACCTTAAGATCCAAGCTTTTAGGGGTAAAAATTCACCATTTGACAAGAATTGCTGGGAGAACTGGAAAGTAGTTTGGCAGAAACTGGGCATGGACCAACATGTCACACCATATACAAAGATAAGGTTAAAATAGATAAATTCTTTAGACATAAAGAGTGATATCATAAATAAATTAAGGGAACATGGAAAAATGTACCTATCCAATTTATGAATAAGGGAAGAATTTATGTCCAAACAATAGATAGAGGTGATTACAGGAAGTGAAATAGACAATTTTGATTACATGAAATTTAAAGGTTTTTTTTTTCCCCACAAATAAAACCAATGCAGTCAAAATTAGAAGGAAAACAGGAAACTGGGGAAAATTTTTACAGCAAGTATTTCTGATAAAGGCCTCATTTCTAAAACAGATCAGGAAATGAGCCAAATATATAAAAACAAGAGTCATTCCATCACTGATAAATGGTCAAAGGACATGAACAAGCAGTTTTCAGAAAACGATTCAATAGTCACATGAAAAAATGCTCTAAATCACTATTGATTGGAGCAGTGTAAATTATAACTACTTTGAGATACAAGCTCACACCTATCAGACTGGCTAACATGACAGAAAAGGAAAATGACAAATGCTGAAGGGAGTCTGGAAAAATTGGGACACTAAGATGCTGTTGGTGGAGTTCTGAACTAGTTCAATCATTCTGGAGAACATTGTGGAACTACACCCAAAAAGCCATAAAACTGTGCATCCCCTTTGTCTCAGCAATACCATTACTAGGTCTCTATCCCAAAGAAATCAAATAAAAGGAAAAATACCTATTTGTACAAAATATTTATAATAACTTTTTTGTGATAACAAAAAATTGGAAATCAAGAAGATGCCAATCAACTGGTGAATGGCTAAACAAGTTGTGACATACGATTGTGATGAAATATTATTGTGTTATAAGAAATAATGAGCAAGATGGTATCAGAGAAACCTGGGAAGACTTATGTGAACTGATGTAAAGCGAAGTCAACAGAACTAGGAGACTATTGTACATGGTGACAGCAAATATTGTAAGGGTGATCAACTGTGGAAGATTTAACTATTCTGAAAAAGAAAATGATCCAAGAGAATTCCAAAAGACCCGTGATGAAAAATCCTATCAACCTCCAGAGAGAGAACTGATGAAATCTAAAAGAGATTAGAGCTTATTTTTTTCGTTAGTTTTAGGGTGTGTGTGTGTGTGTGTGTGAGTGTGTGTGTGCACATGTATGTCTTCTTTTGCACCATGACTAATATGGAAATATGTCTGGCATGACCTTATGTGTACAATTAAAATCAAATTGATTGCCTTCTTAAGAAGCCAGGAGATGTGGAAGATTGGAAGAGAATTTGGAATTCAAAATTTGAAAACAAAATGAGTATTAAAATTTTTAATATGTAATTGGGAAATATTTAACAAAAATAACTAAGCAATAATTTTCAATTTGTAATCAGAATTAAAACTCAAGGATTTAAAAGTCAAAATTAGAACTCAAGGCTCAGTTTAATTCAAATGCAGTCTTTAGTGGAAATGGAATCTTATTGAACAAGGAGTTAGTTTTGTTTTGTGTGGGTGAGCTCAGTGACTACCCCAATAAGACTGCACAACTGAATTATTTTTGGTTTTATGTTCAATATTTCCTATTCACAATTTTAAAAAAAGCTCCCTAAATAGTTAATTGTAGGCAGTTATTATACTTAATACAGTTTTCCTAAAAACAAAAGTAAAGATGGCTAAAGAAACACAATTTTAACAATGAAATTATAACCTTATTATACTTCAGAACTTGAAAAGCATCTTTAAAAATTCAAAGCATCTTTTACTGCTTTTATGGTTCAGATTTAATTTCTGCTAGAGAAACAAAATGTTTTGGAATGAACTCTGTTCTCATCACTGAATTGAGCTATTGGCATTTGCTGTTCAAGATGAAATATCGAGTTTGTACTATGGTTGCATCAGCTGATTATCACCTGTTATGTGTTTTTATCCAATAAAGTATGTCTTGAAAAGGAATATAGCATATTCTAACACTCAGTGGTAATTATATATACTAACCTCATAAGAAATGAATCTGAAGTGTTTGTAGCCTCTTTGTATTTGAGGGGATAGAGAGGGTAAGTTGAATTAACATTTTAAATTATTCAGCCTTGAAAGAGGCAAAATGTTACCTAATACGACTGTAGCATTCTAATGACAGTTCAATGTTTTTATCTTTCATGTGAGGTATCAAAAGAAAAATAGCCATTTTTTGTGCTGTGAATTTATTTAGCGGAAAATGAAATTTACAGAATGTAAAACACATTTTAGAACAATGTTCACATTTCTTTTTTCAATTTTTATTAACATTTCTAGTTGTATATAAAAAAATCAATATCCAAATGCTTTTTAAAAGTATACATATCAAAATAGAAAAAATATTTTAAATTGGGATATATTGCTTACCTTTGTCAATTATCAAGGAGTGTTCCAAGGTGAACCAACCAATTATCTATTGGAATTAACTAGGAAACATGGCAGACAAGCAAAGTTCTATAAAAGTCTAGGTAGTTTCTTTTCTAGTTGATGTTATTTGTTCTCTGATGTTATTTGATCTCTGAACATTTCACAATATTGACCGGATTCTCTAAGATTTTGTCCAGTCTAATTTCATTGTCTATTTTAAAATAATAAAATCTTTGTTTTGCGTTTTTGTTCATATCTATCTATTTATCTCTCTCTCTCTCTCTCTCTCTCTCTCTCTATCTATCTATCTATTAATACAGTCAGTCAACAAGCATTTATTAAGAGAACAGATTGAAAAACTGGCCATTGACATTACAAGCAGGAAACACACTGACAATTCTTTCTAATATGACTCATATTGATTGAGTCTACTATTAAAGGTCACTAAAGTTGACATAATTTGTATATAACAAAGACAAAAAGCAATTCCTAACTGTGTACTATGTGTCAGGCCCTGTGCTATGTTGAGTCTTGGTGTTACAAAGACAAAAAACCCCAAATAGTCCCAGTCCTCAAGGAGTTTACTATGTTTAGGTAGAAAAGCAACACATACATAGAAAATTAAGTATGCATATTTATAATAATAAACTGATTATATTTTTATAAGTATATATAAAATATAAGGTATCCCAAAAAGTTTTAGTGCAGTTTTAAGCTTTAATAGCTTAGTAACAGCTATTAAAATAGCTTAATATCATATATGTATGTATAGTATATATTAGATGCCTATAATTATTATGTAGACATGCATATATAATGTTAAGCTATTATTTTATTTAAATAGATAATATGTGTGCAGAAGATAGATAGACAGATGATAGATAATGTGTTTGCTTACACGGTCAATACAAATTAATTTCTGGGGACACCATGTCAGTAAGTAGATTGTACATAGGCATTCTTTCAGAGATGGCCCCTGGAGAATCCGTGATGCTAAAGTGAGAAAGGAATATATTACATGCCTGGGAACAACCTGTACAAAGATATAGAGATGAGTAATGGTATGTTGGTTAAAGGGAAGAGAAAAGAGGCCTGTTCAGCTAGAATACAGAATATATGGAGAGTCACATACAATAAGCCTGGAAATACAGGCCTGAGTCAGTAGAGTCAGAAAGACAAATGGAATAGAGTAATAGCATTATTGCGCCATTAGAGATCACAGGGAACTTAGAAATTCTGAAAACCCACCCCTTGATCTTGAAGAGAATGAAATTGAGGCCCAGAAAAATTAAGTGATTTGTCCAGGATTGGAGAGTTAGTTAGTGAGAGTGGGAGGTTACAGTCCAGTTCTCCTGTACAAACATGGCTCACTGAAATATTTTGGGATGTAGAGTCCCCATTCTTCAGGTAGTGACATTCTTCTATACACTCTAAGTATCTCTGTCCCATTTATGCTAACTTTCTTTGGCAGACATTACTGCATTATATACGCCAATGTCTGCTGCTGTGAGAATAAGCAGTCCAGGATAGTTCTATGACTTACGCCATACCTGCCTTTTTGCTTGACCTGGCCTCACCAAGGGCTCCTATGTGTCTTTCTTCATTAATCTAGTTTGCTATCTTCCATTTACTTGGCTTTTGACACCCAGTTTTAGTGATCATTCTGATTTAGGACATAGCTCCTCTAGTAAATCTGATTCAAAAGTACGCATCAGCTCCAACCTTGCCTTAATAGTCTGACCATACTTTCGGATGCTGAACCCGTATTATAATAATAACAAATAAGAACTTACGTGTATTTTGCATTTTGTGGTTGACTCACCCAGACAACAAAATACATAGAAGCATAGTAGATGGAGGGCTGGCCTTTAAATGACTAAGACTGCCTTCATGTCCTAATTCTAACACATATCTAAATAATCATGCATATATTAATCAACCATTCAGTGTCCCAGTGGTAAGTCTTTATGACTATAAGTTACATTCAGGTTGTCAATTTGAATTGGGTAGAGAAAATTTCCATTCTGGGAGTTAATTCATATGATGAACAAAAATGAAAACTAAAAAAACACACAAGGGTCATAAAGGTCTTTTCACTCAAGACCCATGAGAGGTAAGTATTCCCCATTTTACAGATAAGGATACTAAGATTTAAAGAAATGGAGTAACTCATTTGCATGGTCAGTAAGTGTCAGAACTGGAATTTGGACTCTTATCCTGAGCTGAGGTCAAAAACTCCATGGCACCACATTGCCCAATCTCTAAGACTAGCCTTGTTTGCGTGCATCCCACATTCTGTTTCCTGCTTGTGGTGTTCTTAGTCTTGGCACCAAATGAATAACCAAAGATTTGATGCCAAGGATTCGTTGACTAAAGATCTCCCATTCTATAGCCAACAAATGACACTATTGATAGAAAAGCAATTCTTAGCTAAGCAATGACTCTTCATTGGAAAATATGGACTATTCTGCCTTTTTTTTTTCTGCTGTAAAGTCAGCATTCTGAGTGCCAATTGTCTGCCGGGGGTATTAACTGGCACAAAGCATTGCCTTGGCTTAGAAGCAGCAGAATTCCACAGCAACTTCCATAGTCCTTAAACTCCTCTGGTATGTCAACCTTATTTGTCTCTGAACAGCTAGGGGGCTTTCTGCAGAGAGGTCCCTAACTACTGCAAGCATTCATTCTACATAAATGTATTTTAATTAACAGTGTACAAACACCAATTCTGTGTGTGCAGTGAAGTCTATTCACTCACTGAATTTGCCTTCTCAATAGATCCTATGAGACATTCTGGGAGAATATTATGGGGCTCCCTTCTCTACTCTTGGCCTGTTATTTAAAAATCAAGCTGTGTAAGAGGTTAGTTTAAAAAAGGAGGGTGAGGGAGAGTTGATAAGGGGGGGGGAGCGAAATAAAGAAACAGCCTATCGTTTCAAAAGAAGAAATAAAGTCCATTGTTTATTTTCTTTCTTTCTATTGAGATTTATAAAATTTCTATTCACATGTGAAGAAAACCTATATAACTTTTCATGACAAAAGTTAAATTTAGGCAGAACCTAGACAAGTCAATTATATCTCTGGGAATCAGTTTCAACACTTGTAAATGAACATATACCACCCTCTATTGCAGTGCTAGTATTATAGGATACCAAATTAAGTAAGAGAGTTATTGAACACTCATTAATATTTATCACAGTCTACATCTCACAAAAGGAAAGCTTAGAAAGTGCAACTCTAGACAAAGTGAAGGGCCTGGCTGTAAACAACTCTGCAACTATGATAGCTCAATAACTTCTAAATCCTTTTCTAAAATCTAGAATTTTATTCATTTAATGATTCATCAATTCATTCATTCGGTTAGTAAATGAGTGAATTAGTCTCCCTTTCTCATCCAAGGCTAGAAGTACACAGAGGATTCATGGGCCCAATAGCACTGAGCTTCAGTCATGATGGATAAACTTTCTCCATCTCTGGTTTGCCTCTGTTTACACAGTCTGCTTGTCTCCTACTTATAATACTGGTGCCAGACATTGTATGGACACTAAATACATTTTAGCCCTACTGTAGCTCAGAATTCCCTTACTCACATGATCCGCTAACATCAGCCTCCCGAAGAACAGGGACTTCGGGGGTGTGCTACCACCCTTGGCCAAGTCTGGAAAATTAAGCATCTCTTGGTGAAGGAAACACATTAACCATTTGAGAACTGTAAACCTTAAAAATCCCCAAAATGAAATCATGCTTGTTATGCTATTGTTTCAGAAACACCGATTGTTAGTTCATGAATAGATAACATTTTTGCTAATACCTGATTCTTTTATAACTTAAATCAAACCTACGTCCTTCTACTGTTGAAGGAGATAGCAATACCTTTTTAGAGTTGCCACTATCCCAACATGTCACTGACCTTCCCTCACCACCTCTTCAAATCTAGACACTTAATTAGTGATAGGTGTACAAGATGTCTGAGTACAAAAATATTAACTGATTGGATTGTGACTTACATCGAAAATTATCATTGAACAAACATTTTCATAGTTATTTCTCTGTGGATGCTATATTGGCAATGCATTTTAAAGACTTCTATTATATTGCCTTAGTCAGAAAGGTATGGCATGCTAGTGAATACCTCTGTGAACTATGGGAGTTTGCAGATGAAGAAGATGGAAGACAGTTATTTAGTCTCATAGAGTCTAAATAACACACTCATTTCTGTAACATAAAGGACAGGGAACACCACCCAATGCCAATTTACTTTATTGTTTCAATGAATATAGACTACATACCGTGGGGGAAAATGAACCTAAGAAGATTTGACATATGAAAGCAAATAACAATAACCAGCTCACACCTAGCATAGTATGGCTTATCATGAGCTGTTTATCTTAATAATCCTGTGAAGTAGGGAGTACAGAAATTATCCCTGTCTTAAAAATGAGGAGTACACTGAAGCTCATAGAGAGTCATATGAAGATATAAAGAAGGGGCTCAGAGTATTTACAACTTACTTACCTACTTACAGAGTATGTACAGGAAGAGACCTTAGAGAAAATTAAATAAGTAATTGGAGATAATTAAATAATAAAAATTAGATAATTAAATAAAATTGACTTAATTTACAGATTAGGAAACTATAAGTCTCTGAGAGGTTAGTTAAATGACCTGTGCATGGCCATGAGTGTTAGAACCAGTTCCAAATACAAATCTCATGTTCTTTCCACTAAGAATTCATAGCCCTAATCTATAGATGCAGGTGGCTGACTATACCTATCATATGTCTGCAAGTCCAGATTCTGTGGTATTTAGTATTGCTATTACTAGTTTTATTTATTTTTTTCTTTCTGAAAAGAAACATATTCTTCCTCAAAATACTCCACTAATAAAGCAATTCTTTTATTAGAACCTAATAGAACTTAACACAACCCCTTTAGCTCATGGGATTTACCATTTTGAAAGTATTTTATTACTATCTTATGACATTTCTCTGCACTTTTATATTCATTTACATAACCATTTTTCTTGATTTATGGCTTTTTCCATTTATAACCAGGCCATAAATTTCATCATAGTTTCAATAGTTATAAATTCAAAAACAAAATCCAGTGTCCAGACAAAGTTAAAAAATAGCAATCCTCACATTTTTCAGCCAATGTGCATTTAGAACCAGGAGACAAATTTGAAACATGTGACTTCTACATAATGGAAAGTGTCTAGTTGGGAAATTTTTGATCAGTGTGAGTTTTATTGATAAGTAAAGACTTGACAACCATGTTAGTTCCCACTTTTACCACAATGTGTTCCTGGTAACAACATAGAAAAATCTGTAAAAAGGTCTTTCTTTTTTTCTTCTCTGTGCTATACCACTGTAGAGTCTGTACTTCCTCACTTTGCCGCTAGATGATGATGTAGTATTGAGAAAGAGAAGCTCGAGTTTGGGGGCTGCCCTGAGAAAATAAGGTGGAAACGGCAAACACTGCATTATGGGGTCATAGAGATTAAATGGGGATGGGTACTGAGCAATCATCTCAAAGAGCAGTTCTCAAACTTTCCTGGCTCACAGTAAAAGTTTTTCTTTGCTCCAAGAAACCCACTTCCAGTCCATGATGGGATGGGACACTCGTATACATGCATGTGTTCACAAATATAAAATCCATACAATTCCGGTATACCTAGTGAATTGTGTTGGGGCATACACTTTGGGAACCACTAATCAGCTCTTACAACCTCATTTAACAAATTAGAAAATAGTGGTCCTGGTGATGCGACATGATTCAGGAGATAGAATACCGGATTTATAGTAGACAATACTTAGGTTCACATCTCACTGCTAACATTTATCAGTTGTGTGACTATGAGTATCCTTCACGTCACTGCTCCTGGGGCTGATAATCCCTTTAGCACCTACCTTATGAAGTTATTTTAGGGCTTGCATATTAGTTATTATTTTTGATTTATCCAACAGATAAAACTTTTGTAAGGGAAATACCCAATAATATTTAAAGGTACCCTGAATTTAGGAGCAGGGAGAGGACAATTTTTTTTTTATTCTTAAAATCCAGAGAACTTTAAACTACACCATACTTTTTAAACTAATGACTTTCTAGATCAAGGGAAAAGAAAAGGAAATAGAGGATATTTTATAATGTTGGACATGTAAATTAGTAAAATCTAAGATGGTGAAAAATACAGACTACCTTGACTCTTTAGTGTATTACCCTACCTAGAGGATAGATTAAAAATGATACGATACATCTAATTCACTTTTTACTTTTTTTTTTGGAAGTTATGTTGTCTGAATTTGTGATGTCATTAGTATAGGGAACTCCTGGTGAGGAAACTTCTTGCACCAATACAATTCACCTGGAGAGAGTTACTCAGAATACCAAGAGGTGCTTGCTCATGGCTTCACTACTAGTCACACATATAGTGTGACAAGTCTTGAACCCTATTCCTCCTGATACCAAGGTCAGCCTTCTGTCCAGTAGGCCACTTTGTATTCCTGCTCTTTGATGAAAAATGACAAATTATTTCAATTTTCTTAACACCATTTAAAATACATTTTTATTCTTTTCCAATTACATGTAAAAATTTTAACACTCTTTTTTTTAAAATTTGAGTTCCAAATCCTCCCCCTTCTCACTTCCTTTACCCTCATTTAGAAAGCAATTTGATATAGATTATATGTTTGTAGTGATGCAAAACATATTTCAATATAAGTCATAATGTGAAAGAAAATGCAAACAAAAATGAGCAAAATAAAGAAAGTTTAAAAAAAACTATGCTTCAGTATGCATTCAGACTCCATCATTTCTTTCTCTGGAGGTAGATATTATTTTTCATCATTAGTCTTTGTGAATTGTCTTAGAACATTGTATTGCAGAGAATAGTAAGTTATTCACAGTTGATCATCATACAACGGTGTTACTACTATGTACAATGGCCTCCTGCTTCTGCTCACTTCACTTTGCATCAGTTCTCGTAACTCTTTCCAGGCTTTTTCTGAGAGTATCCTGCCTGCCATTTATTATAGCACAAGAACATTCCATCACAATAATATACCACAACTTGTTTAGCCATTCCCCAATTGATGATCATCCCTACAATTTCCCATTCTTTGCCACCGCCAAAAAGAGCTGCCATAATTATTTTCTCTACAAATAGGTTCTTTTCCCCCTTTTTAAAAAATAATATCTTTGGGGTACAGACCTAGTAGTGGTATTGCTGGGTCAAAGGATATGCAGAGTTTTATAGCCTTTTAAGCATGGTTCCAAATTACTCTCCAGAATGGTTGGATCAGTTCATAACTCCCCTAACAGCCTAGTACCATTTTTTGAAGAAGAAAAAAAAATATTCTTCAAGGTTTGTTTACAATTGAAGCCAGCTTATCAGTTCAAAAGAATCCTTAAAATTACATTTCTCAAACTAACACTCCAGTCCCTGTATATGTCAACCCAAAGCGAAGGCCAGTGACATGACAGAGCTTGAAATAGGTTTCTTTTATAGGCCCAAACTTATTAAGAATGATATGAATAGTGGAAGCAATAAATCTAATTGGTTCTAAAATTTTAGGGATGAAGAAATTTATTACCCAGAAGAGACATTTCACGAAGCACCAACATTTCCAAATAAGACAAGCAGTTTTGTTTAAATGACTTCCATTTAGTAACGCAATTGTATATTTTAATCCAGGATAAGGCAATTTGGGAAATATTAGCCAAACATTCTTATATATTACCTCCCATGTTTATATACTTCCTTATTCATACTCATGTACTGTGTGCAAAGTACGATTTCTATATTAATCTTTCTAGTCACACCTGTGTACATAAATGGTTATTCCTGTCTGATACATCATCTTCAAGAATGGATACATCATCACTAAGAACTTTTCACCCATCAGGTGCATTATCCAGGTTCCTTTTTATTTTTTATTTGCTTTTATAGATCTATAAAATGAAACAGGTCATAAAAAGTTAAAGGATACAATAATTCTTCCATGAAAATGGACAAATATATAAAAATCAATAATATTTGAAAGCTATAAATACTTGGATGACAAAGTATGGCTTTCTACTAAAATAAAAGGATCTAAATACTTTGCTAACGTAAAAGAAACATCAGGCCCAAATAGAAAGGGTAATACAGAACTGGGTAGATGGTTAGATACATAAAATCATTTGTATCTGGAATAGATCCAAGAACTGGCAATCTCTAGTGAATGAACATATAGGTTTAAGACAAGACATAACCTTTCTACAAGCAAACCCTAACATTTTTCTGCGACTTCCTTATAGCAGTGTTTTTATTATCCCCAATTTCATATCCTTTGATATTTTTCAAGATAAAATAGTTAAAGTCAGTCACCTACACCAAGTTAAATATTTAACAATCAGCTCTCTAGAAAAAAATACACATGACACACTTTGAGTTCTATCTGCCTTATTAATATTTTCTACATCACATTCTTATAACTAGACAATCAACAAAACAGTAAATCAAGGACTGACTGTATAATGTTTCCTGATTTCTAAGATGTAAATGCTCACACCAAAAATTTAATAATCAGCTCTTGGCTATAAGCAGGATTTAGAATGTCTACGCATATACCTATACAGAGCTGAGACATTTTGGAAGTAAACTGATTTAGACCACAGCAATCAAAACTTCTCTCAACCCCACCTTAACCCTTGTTCTTTCTATGGAAATCTTTTAAAATTTCTGTATCTTTGGCGGAAAGATGCCAGATGATTGTTAGAATGAAGGCAGATTAATTATTAAGATGCTATACACTAATGTGTAAATGACGGATATAGACAGCTGCTATACTGTCTAGGGAAAATTTTCATTTCAAAGTAGAAATCATACATGATCTTATGCCACGTAAAATGTGTGCGTCTGTTTGAGAGATTGGATATATATTTCTTTTTTTCTATAGGAAGTTTCCTTTTCCAATTACACGTTCTATCTCAGTCATAAGTTTTTTTCAAAGATGTTTCTAAAGTCTAGTCAAAGGGATTTAAAACTAGAAGAGATCTTAGAGATATACTAAGAACTGATATATATTTTATAAATATTTCACTTGAACCTCACAACATCCCTATGAATAAAGTGCTACAAGTATCATTCCCCCAATTTTGTGGAGAAGAAAACTGAAACTCAGCAAATTTAAGTGTCTCATTTTGTGGTCATGCAGCTAATAAAATGTAAGCAGTAGATTTGAACCCAGGTGTCGTACTCTATCCATTTAATTGCATCCTCTCCCTTCTACCCTTCTGTTTGCCATTGAATTGAAAGGATCTAGAAGGCTGAATGACCTGTTGAAGGTCACGAAACTGGTAAATGCCAACATTGAGATTTGAAAGCAAGTCCTCCAATTATACATTCAGGGTTCTTTCTACTTTGAACTATTTTCTTTCTTTTAATGCCGCTTGTTAAACTGTAGATACATTGGCCTTTATTTGAAGATCATAGCCTGCCCCCCACCCTTGCTTATTCTTGCATCTATTCCACTGCAAGAACATTTGTAGTCAAGAATGATTGGCCATCATGAATACAGGTGATCGGAGTCAAATTCAGCCAGATTTTCATACCTGGAATTTACATTTCTGGCCCTTTGGTCTGTATTTTTAAGTGCCCACCCAGTTTTCTCTCTTCCCTCTCCCAAGAGTTCAGTGCCTTCTGGATGGCTAAAACACTCCACCCCCCCCCCCAACTATAGTATCCTACCCAGGCTTACTGTCCCCAAAGCCCCTTAAGCTCCAAAAGTATCTCTCAGTTATTCTACTCCTGGGATCCCCCAACTCCAACCCAACTTTTGGTGTCAGGTGTGAGAAAAGCAATGTCAGAAACCTTCTGGATTACTCAATTTACGATTCAGTTTTGCTCTTCGTGACTTTGTTGCTGGACTTTCATGATAGGTTCAAATTTAATACAGTCCAGTATATTGGGTTATTATGTTGTTTTTTTCTACTGTATGGAAATGCACAGCTTTCTGTATAAGCCACATTCCTCTACCCACTTGCCTTATCAGAGTGAGCCCTGAAAGAGACTCTCTCTCACTCTTCTCTCTCTCTCTCTCTCTCTCTCTCTCTTCTCTCTCTCTCTCTCTCTCTCTCTCTCTCTCTCCTCCTTCTTTCCCTCCCTCTCTCTCCCTTCCCCTCCCCTCCATTTCTGTCCTATCTGAAGGACTAAACAGTGGTTTAATCCTATGCTCTGGCTCTTCCACTGGACTCAAAACATAATATACCCCCACAGAAAACAGAACTGATACCATGATAAAGCTTAATTTTACTACTATAGCAAAAATTAAATAAATACAACTACTGAAGTTTTTTTTTTCTCTATCATGGATGCTCCTTACTAGGGAGCAAATGATGGGGCTTCATAAGCAATAAGTGGGATTTTTTAAAGAAGTTTAACAATGAAGCGAAAGACAAAAAGGAAAATAACTTGACAGGGCTGCAGGGTCCGAAAGTGGCATTTGGTTTGCGTGTGCATGGGTACATATATGCATTCTCATTTTAACAAGAGCAGATTTTAGCGAATATATGTGTGTATATACACAGATATACATATACATGTGTATATAGATACATATGTATGTATATATGTGTATATGTATGTATATGTGTGTGTGTGTATATATACACACACACACATATATACACACATATATAGTCAGTAGAGAAGTAAGGAATGATGATGAAAAAGAAAGAATATATTCTCAATACAGTAAGGTCTTAGCATGAGAGTGGATATAATCAAAGGCATACATGGAACAGTTAACTTTGACAAGCAGGAAACTCATCCTCTAAGATTTGAAGAAAGGAAGGGAGCATGAAAGATAATACAGAAACACATGGGAAAAGGAGATCCCCATTTATTGGCTTCCAGCCTAATAAAATTGTAGATGTGAAGCTAAAAGGTGTAAAGAATTAGAATGAGGGGGCAAGGCTAGAGAATAGCAGAATAAACCAAAATTGTAAAATGTGCGTAGAGGATCATTGTGTTACTCATTAAATACTACTGGATTCAATCCAATTAAACCCCCACTATGTACTAGATGTAATCTAAGGTACTATCAATACAAGGACAGGACAGGTGCTTTGATGGTAAATGTCTTTTCATATTAAGCTTTTATAGTGAGATTTCAGTATAGGATGTTCTAGGGATATAGATTACCAGTAACAGGTAATACATTTTTTTTTCTAGCTCAGGTTCATGAATAGATACTAATTGAAAATTTGCAATGAATAATCCATTTCTAACCATAAAAACAATCATGTCATTGATACACAATCTTCAAGTGTTTCATGTCCAATTCACATAAATTTAGATTACATTCTAGAAATTTTTTTTAAATGAATCACATTGTAGGATAATACAGTGGAAAGAACCTAGATTTGGAATAAAGTGACCTTGGTTCTCGTTCAGGCCCTGCCAGTACATGGCCATGTGACTTTATTTGACTCATTTTCCCTCTCTGAACCTCAGTTTCCATAGCTGGAAAACAGAAAGAATGGATCAAATGACCTCAAAGAGCAATTACATGCCTTCTATGTGAGACAATATTATTTTAACAGATGAAGATGCCAGTCAATCAACAAACATTTTTTAAGCCATTTTATGTGAGCCAGCTACTGTGAAAGCCCCTTGGGATGTAAAAAAAAAAAAAGTGAAATAGTCCTTGCCTTCAAGGAGTTTCCATTCTATCAGAATCTTTTGGAGAATTTAAAATCTGTTGTTATAATCAATTCTTTTCCTAAAAAATATCTCATTCAGCACCACATCAGCCAGAGTCTAAATAGTTAAGCAGTCAATGATGCTTTAGATTCAGAGTTATCAAGCTAGGGGCCCCAAACTACCTAGTACTGGCCAGATCTAGATAAATAAAAATAGAGTAAAACATAGGTAATGCAAACTTGTGGTTTTCTAAGTTGTTAATATGTGACCTGCAGGGATATGCTTCAATAGAAAGTCTATCAATCTATCAATCTATCAATCAATTAATCAATCTCAGGATGAAGAAACTAAGACTCAGAGATTTAGACTGATTTACCTAGCTTTGCACATTGGATGGCGAGCAAGACTTGGAAGATTTATATTCAAATCCTGTCTCTGAGTCTGTTTTCTCATCTAAAAATGGACACAGTAATAACTGTAGTCCCTAGCTCACAGGCTGCTAAGAGGTTCAAAATAGATAATACATGTAAAAGTGCTTTGAAAACTTAAAAGTTCTATCTAAATAAAGCAAGTCTTATCTTTGTCTTGGCTTCCCTAGCAGCTACGTCAGCGTCTGACACATGGCAAGTGCTTAAGAAGTGCTTGTTGATTAATTGATGGACGTAGTAGAGGCAGGATTCAAACTGACTCCAAAGCTAGTATTCTCTTTCATTGCCCCATTCTGGGAGATTCAGAACATAGGAGGCAGAAAAATACATTCACATTAAACCAAGTGAAACGACAATCTGAATCTGATGTGGAAAATACTACCTTTAAGCAAAAGTGCCAGATGTTAAAAACATACAACTGGTTTCCAAAAGGATCTAGGTTTTGCAATGCTTCACTGTGACATTCCATTATTTTGTTGAAAAGAAGGCCAGTACAAAGGAACACACATTTATTTGCCATCTTGTCTGAGGTAAGAACTGGGAGAAGAAAACAACCATCTCAGCATCAGATATTCTTGGAATAATGTCCCTAATGACTCTGTTTTTCCACCTAACAGCAGACATCTCTGCAGTGGTCCTGATTATCCATTTCCCAATTAGCTGAGTGGACCTTTCCATTATTTTCATTCCACCCACATAGAAGGCAGAATGCAACCTTTTCCTACCTACTGTATTCTGCAACTCTGTTCCTGTCAGCTGCAAGATGTCAACTGAACTTCAGAAATGGATTCTCACTTGGATTCAATGAAAAAAAAACCCTACAGGCAGAGATGGTGATTAAGAGGAATGTAACAATTCCAACAACTGCGGCATAAACAATAGCTCCTTTGTTCATTTTATTTAAGCCATAAACCACATAGGTCTAGCAATAGTTACTTCCTAGTACTTATCTATACCAGTAAAAATGGATAGAAATGGCTGACCCTATGTCCTTTTTTAAGTGTTCTGTTCACATGACTAGTGCTATAACACTGATATATTTAGAAACTTGCATTAAAATCCTACTTTGATGAATATATATGGATGTGGCTTCTCAAAGGCTACACCAACGGAGATCAGACTTGATGGATTCAAATAAACTGGATAGGTTTTTATTATATGCATTACAATTGACTGGGTCTTCTATCCCTGGAACAGCTTAACTAAAAATGAAGCTTATTATCAAAAGAGAGATCCATGAGAGACTGGATTTTTTAAGCCATTATCATCACGAAATGGACAAAAACATAAATATGCACTGTTCCTCACAGCTCTATTTTATTCCTGTGGTTATGGTGAAAAACTGGAAGAAAAGAAGTAAGAGGGGTGAATAGAATTCACTGAGAATAACATAGAATTTAACCATTTGTATTATAGAAGCTAGTAGAAGAATTAAATTACTTTTATACAGATAGTCTTCCTGGAAATGAAAACAAAAGACCTTAAGAAATCAGTTGAAAGGGTGACTGGCAGGTTCTCCTTAGGGAAACGAAGAAAGGAATCAGCGAATTTGATTTTATTCTGTGGCCAAAATAAAAAGAAACAACACTTCAGAGGACATTGGGTCAAACAGCCTTGCAGGGCTCTAAATGAACATAAGTTAACAGGCTGTCATGAAGTTAATTATAGCTTATGCACCAATCCATGACACCACACCCATTGCAATGGTTGAAGAATTTGACAAGATCCCCCAGCAAAGTCAATATATCCCTCAGGGGGCATTAACTTTACAAATGTATTCTCTGTAGCCTCAAAAGAGATGTCACTGCTCAATGATGTCCTTTTTGCTTAATATGCTATTCAGATGAGGAAACTGAGGCAAAGAGATGAAGTTACTTGCTGAGTGGTACACAGTGGGGAAACAGCCAAGGTTGGATTCAAACCCAGGTCTTCCTAACTCCAAATCTAGGACTCAATCCATTATATCATGATCCTGTTCAAAGTAGGCACTTAATAGATGTGGATAGAATTGAATATCATGTATTCCAATTTGGCAGAAGCAAAGAACACTACATGTAGAAGAGAGTTATGGGAGATGAGGTTAAAAAGCTAGGTGGGAGAGATAGCAAAGGGCTTCATGTCTACATAAAGAATTTGTTAATAATTCTATATTATATTAATTATATTATAAACTCATTATTTGTTAGTAAGAAATTTTAGGCTTAGAAAGCATTTCTTCACAACAACCCAAGAAAGCAAAGAAAAAAAGTATTAATATTCCAATTTGACAGGTGAAAAGACAGAGGCTCAGAGAGGTTGTGACTTAACCACAGATATCATGTCTTAGCATCAGGGTCTGAATGCTGCCTTAGGGCTCCAAGTTCATCACTGTTTCTGATATGTTACACTACTCACTTCAAACAAGGTTCAGTCTTTATTTGGAAGGCAACAGGGAGCATCTGAAGGTGTTTAAGCTGCAAAATGTCATGGGCAGAGTCCTGCTTTAGGGAAATGAAACTGGCCTCTGGCAATGCTCAAAGAGGCTCAGAGAAAGGACAGACTAAAGTAAGGAAGAGCAATTATTAGTCAACGTCAATTGTCCAGGCCAAAGCTAACAAGCATCTGGCTAAGAATAGAATGGAGAAACAGATGGAAAAACAAAAGAAAAAAAAAAGCAGACAAAGTGACGAAGGTCTTCTGAAAACTATGAACCCACCTATATTATCTATGTGAGCAAAATTGGGAAAATGTCTAGCCAGCTAGGAAGGGAGGGTGGCACCATGGTAATTTGGGGCAGTGTGGGAGAGATTTACTGAGACAAATAGGATTTAGAGCAGCCTTTCAAATCAGCTCTCAGCTTGACCTTTTCTGAACTTTTTCATCTTCCACTTTTCTCCTTCCCACATTCTCTACCATCCAATGACATCCTGCTTTTCCTTCCATTCCCACCTCTCTGACTTTACACTGGTTGTTCTCCATGCCTAATGGTTTCCCTTCTCAACTGTGCTTCCTTGCTCCCTCGGCTTCTTCAAGATTCAGATCAAATCTCATCTTCTGCAAGAAGCCTTTGTCAGTTCCACTATCTCACTCGGGCACGTTGTAGCGCCTTCCCTTTCCGATTATATCCTACTTACACAATAATAGTGTTGTATGTACCCATTCATTTGCATGGAGTATCTGCCAGAAGAATGGGTGCTCCTTAAGGGCCAGGCCACTCCCATCCCCACTTTTTTTCTCTTTCTTTATATCTCCAACACTTAGCATTATTCCTACTACATATAAGTCCTTCAAAATTGTTCATTACTTTGCTTGTTCCAGAGCAGCCCTGCTCTGAAATATATGAGGGGGAAACACATTTAATCTGTAAGATTCAAGTTGGGATTGGTCTATAGTAAAATAGGCTACAAGATGTGTCTTTTAATTAATTTAAATGCACATATTGGAAATAGAGACTTTGTACTTCCACACGATCCCATGATGTAGCCATATGTGTAAGCTAGTTAGTGATGAGTGGCACTTGGTGTAGATTTACCCACAGCAAGCTGTCCTTGATAAGGCTGCTTGTCTGTTCCCAGTAAATGGCAGTGAAGGTCAGTGAATCTAATTTGACAGTAATGAGCCTACCTTGCATCATGTTATGTAACTGTGCTCCCCCTTCTTCGTCTCCTTTTTTTTTTTTTGAAGGTATCAGCCAATCAGAGAAGCTGCTCAGTGACACCCGGGGAAACCCCAAGAGAGCTCCAATGAGTCAAAGAACAGGTTCTCCTGTTTTACCTTCTTAACAATGACGAGAGCAGAAGTAATACGGACATGCAGCATGCATCAGAACAAAACAAGAAAGGGAAAGAGCTTAATTAAAAACAATTATCTTCTGCAAAATTGTGATTCAAGCCAGGTTTCTTAGCATGAAGGAGAAACTTGACACTCTCGCATGGTTGTGTACAGAGAAATTCCAAGCAAAGTTAATGGAAACTGAGCGGATGAATGGCACTGTAATTCAAATGTACTGTAAAATCACTGGAATGATTTCAATGTCACAGGACTGCAGTGCATTGCATTATTATTATTAGCCTTTGCTGTGCTTTAATAACATCAGGTCAAATATCTCAAAACCATTTCTTGTAAAAATTCACTTTGTAGAAAGGTTTAAAATTTTAAAAAAAGAAAATAGTCTAGCAATAATGATGGGGAGGTCGGGGGATATATCAATAAGTCCTTCTACATCTAAACCTCAGTCTCACAGCCTTAGAAACATGTGCATGTTGTGAACAGAGGAGGAGGCAAGGGAGGAAAAGGAGGAGGGGAAGGAGAGAAGAGAGAACTGATTGTCAGCTGTGGTTTCCCGATCAAGTCTTTGTTGGCATTTCCTCTCAGCGGACATAGAGGTGGGAGGGTGATGAAAGGCAGCTTATGAAATTCCAATTGTATTATTACTATTCTTTTTTTCAAGCAGCAGCACCTGTCAGTCACGAGTGGCTTACTGCCTGAGTTCATCAGCAGGGGGCCTGAATTTGATCAGTTCTGCCATTATTAGTGTCATTGCAGTCAAGTGCAACTCCTGTATAAATAGAAGTGGTGGAGAGGAAAATAATTCAGGCCATCCCTCTAAATTGTCTCCATCAGCACAGACATCAAAAACTATCACTTAGGAAGCAAGGGGGCAACATAGAACTCTGAAGTATTCAAATCTTCAGAGCCTATAGAATATTATTTTCCCACATACAACTAAGGATTAATCAATACTAGCTGATTGTGCTTTATATGCTTTGAGTGTATGAGTGATTATAAGACACATTCATTTTCACATCACAATCTCTGATAAACATGAGCAAGTAGAATTAGTAGAGAGGCAGACACAAGGGAAATGAATGAAACCACTGGGCTAAGAGGCAGGAGACATGATGTTAAATCCAAGGTTTCCATAGTGGCTCAATATATGACTTTGAGAAAGTCACAATCCCTGTTGCTAAGATGAGGTATCTGAATAAGATGATCTCAGAGGTGTCTCAAATAGTCTATGGTCTATTAAACAATATATAATAACAGGGGACCTTTGTTGGTGGTGATTTTGTCAGACTGAAGAGGGTGTAATGAGAGGAGGTGCCATCCTGGACCTAATTCTGACCAATAAGGAGCAAAGAGCTTCTGATCTAAGAATAATCAGAGAGAGGGTGGAAGGAGCACTTCTGTCTTAAGAGAACAGAGCCAAGAAGAAGAGGAATACCCCGCAGAACCTGTAATGCGTGCTAGATATGGGAAAAGAGAATGGCAAAAAGCTTAAAGAGAAGTTTTGCCAAAACTTTTGATTAGGGGAAGTCAGCCTAAAGGGATGGAAAATTCTTTAGAACATTCCATAATGTCACAAACACAAATGGTTATTACTGACCGTGCGTAATAAGGCCACATTGAATAAGAACAAATGTTTCTTTTGTACAAAAAAGGTACAAAAAAGCTTTCGCTTGAGTTAAAAAAAATTAACTTCTCTGGTACAGTACCACACAGATATTTTTTTCTTCTTTGAAGTTGATGTGAAAGGACCTGGAAACTCAAGTGGACTTGCAACTTGCATATGAGGCATTATGGTGACTTGGTGATTAGAAATGCTAATGTGCTCTTCGGTTGCATCAGTAAAAATACCAGAAAGAAGTAACAGTCCCACTGTAATGTGCCCAAGTCAGATTATATTTGGAGTATTTTATTCAATGCCAGTTGTCACAAGGGCATTGATAAGCTGCAGTTCAACCAGGAGCAGAGGAAACTAAGACGGCAAAGGGTCTTAAGGTCATGCCATATTAGTATTAGCTGAAGGAAATGGAATTGTCCGCTTTGTAGAAAAGAAGGCTTAGGACATGTGATAGCTGCATTTGAATATATGAAAGATTCTATGTGGACGAATGTTCAATTATATTTTGCTTCACCTCAAATAGCAGTACTGGAAATTATGTGAAGAGTATGATTTAGGTTGAATATAAGGATATAATACAATTAATATTATGTAATATATAAGTATATAATATAATACTTGCTAACAATTAGAACTACCAAAAAGCGAGATAGGAGGCCTCAGAAGAAAATGGGTTCCATTTCATAGGGAATATTTAATGGAGGATTGATGACAACATGGTGAGATATTTTGCAGGGGATTCCTATTAGGGTACAGGTATTACTAAATGCCTAAGTGACTTGCCCAGGGTTACATGGCTACTTAGTGTCTGTGGCCAAATTTGAACTCAGGTCTTCCTGAGTCCAGCAATCACCCAGCTGCCTCTAGACAGTTATGAAGGAGGCTGATTGCTATAGATTTAGGCAAAACAAACAAAAAGCCCTCAAAAAATAGCATATTGAGATCACTCCCAAAGCAAACAGCCACATACACCTCTATAATCTATGAATTCCCAAATGACGGCCCCAGATCATCCAAGAAAAGTCAATTCATGGTCAGTTTGAAGTATACTGTCCAAAAAGGCAGAAACGCATTTTAAAAAATGAAAAATTTCAAAAAAGTTTACAATTTTCATACAAATATTTATTTTTAAAACTTTTAATGGTGAAAGTTATCTTGGAAAGTAACTTCCATAAAATAGCACATTTACTTGCATAAATGAGCTGTTCTTGTATGCACACACACAAATACATGCACAATTTAGACTGCGTATAGGATTCCACACTGAACCACTTTGGGAGGAATTACTATACGTCAGCATCTTGAAACTACATCCTCAAAACTTTCCAGTCACCATACTTTTCTTAGTGCTTAGAAATAAAAACTAATTGCTACAATAGATTTGGTTCTTAACTAAAACTACTAAGCTTAAAAATCAGGTTTTATGCTCATGTGGCTGAGATTTATGCAGTCTTCCTCATATACTCAGGCGCATTCCCTTTCCCTGAGAGTATATTAGCTGTAATCTTTCGGAGCCACCAGTCCTAGCTAAAGACAGCAGGCACCCTACTGTGGGATTTGCTGCTTCCCCTGTTCTGTATGACAGCCTTGTTGCAATTACAGAAATGAATTGTTTTATATTATCCTCATCTGTGCATTAATGAAAAACTGAATGATTACTGAAAAGATCAGCCTGCATGAAGAAAGTGAGGAGACCAGTTTTAACAACTAGGGCAAAATTTAAAACATTTTTGGAGTTGGGGAAACATTTTTTGTGCTAACTTTCAATTCAACAATTGCTACGAATGCTTGGAAACCCACTGTTCATTCACCATCAAGAATTTACACTTGCTCTTATCCTGTTCAGAGTGAAATTTAGGAGAAAGGATGTAATAATTGGGTGAGCATTTTTAAAAATGTAACCTGGCAAAGCTGCCAGCCAAAGAATTCACAGTCTTATAAAAGGAAAGTGTTTCATACCTTCAAATGGGGTGGTGTATCTAATATTTAGCAAGAGTCTTCTCTGAGTGCAGGCTCCTCAGGCCCAAAAGCTCTAGGTACAAACCAAGGGACCCCAATTCTGTGCCCTCGAATTTCAACTTTGCTTTTTTTCCCTTCTTCTTCCTCACATTTCTCTAACCCATTGGTTCTTAACCACTTTTTAAATGCCATGCACTCCTTTGGCAGTTCAATTAAACCTGTGGCCCCTTCTCAGCATAATGAATCAAATAAAACACAAAGGGTTACTAAAGAAACCACTTACATTGAAATATAGTGATCAATGAAAAAAAATTCCTGCATCCCAGGTTAAGAACCATTGCTTTAAGATGACTAATGGTTTAGGTTTAGAGGCTGCTCTTTCAGCTTAAAGCTGTAGTAAACCCTGCTAACCTCAGGTCAGCTTATTCTCATGTGGTACAACCAGATTATAATCTCTAGTCAATTAGTTTAGGCTAGAATCTATACTCTGGGAGGCCTACACTGCTTACTAACAGAGGGACAGAGTCTCAATATCTTCAGGGAGAGAAGTTGGCTCACTCTCTTTGAAAATCATTCTTGATTTCCAAATCTGTTTCTTTTTACAAACCCCTCTCCCTCTTTTTTTTTTCTCATTGGAATTGTTTGAGAACTCACTATCCCTCTTGGACAGATCTAACCCTCATCTCTTACCTATTCTTTATCTGAATCTTTGGCTCTCCAAAAATCTAAGTTACATGCCATGCTATGTGTGAATTTTTAACTCCACTTTTTTAAACTCCAAGATGATTTTGTCACTTTCCCCCAGCATTCCTATCATTTCCACTTCAACCACCAATTCCTACTAGTTGGTAAGAATCAGATATAAAAACCATAGTTCCTCTCCACCATTTAAGAATGATTTTTTTTTTAAATTAAGGCAGGTGAAGAGATTTGCTGCTTTGCCTTGGCAGAGAGAAAACTAGCAGATGTCAGCATACCTGAAGTTTCTCATCACTACTATTACATGCCTCTTTAGCCTGCTTGTAATATTTCCCATACTACTCTTCTTTTCCTTCCTTCCTTCCTTCCTTCCTTCCTTCCTTCCTTCCTTCCTTCCTTCCTTCCTTCCTTCCTTCCTTCCTTCCTTCCTTCCTTCCTTCTTTTTCTTTCTATTTCTTCCTCCCTCTCTTCTTCCTCCTCCTCCTTGTTCTTCTCTCTCTCCTCCTTCCTTCCCTTCCCCCCTCTTTTTCTTTCTTCCAGATGGTTTACAATATAACTGTTAGCAATGTAGCTTTACTTTTTGCTTCTATTGATCTTTACTCAAATGCTCTCTACACTTTCCTTTCTTTTTAGTTCCTAATATTTCTTATATCTTCTTTAATATATAAAACCATTCTTTCCTAAACCCTTTTATCTCCCATAACCCATCAAATAAAATGTACCCTTCCAAATCCATATTCTAGCCATGGGTCTTATCCCCACCCCCCCCCAGTCTGTGTCACTAAGGAATAAGAACCAACTTTGAAGCCAGAAAGAAACAAACTAGTTGTGTGACCCTGGGCTTAATTCCTTATTGCCTCAGTGTTCTAGACTAATTTTTAAATGATAATTATGACATTATATTTGTCTCCCTGAATTAGAATCCCAGTTCACCCTGCTTAACTAACACTTTGTGCCTTGGAGTCTAAAAAGCAAATGCCTAGGTTGTATAGCTTTCTCCTGTCTTGAAGTCTGTCTCCTATTAATTTATAGATAGCCCCACTTCTACTCTCCAGCTTCCCGATGCAGTTTAGGATTTCTCTGACTCTTCAGATTTTTTTTTCTTTCTTGTATTTATACTGAAGTCCTTCTTTCATATTTTAAAAGGACACACTATTCTCTCTGAAAACATGGAAAGTAGAGTTATTCCTTGAACCCTTTTTACTCTCTCTGCTAAGAGGGAGATCAACCTGCCCTTTAAAAAGAAATAATAGCTAACTGGCCGTGGTAAGACACTCACTTCCAACTGCATGCAGGTCACTGAAAAATGTTCCCTACCATGGTCACTCAATATTTGCTGGAAGTGAGAGCATCAGTCTTTTATATTTTCCCTTTCTTGCTAATTATTCTTCTGTCCAAGTCCCTAAGAGAATTTAGTTCACAAATGCTTGTAATATAGAGTCATGATAATAAGAGATTAGGGGACAGTCCAAAATAAGAATTCACAGGCTCTGTTAAATCAAAAAGTCATTCATCTTCATTGAAAATATGATTAAGATCACATAAGAATAAATTTGTTCATTCACATAGCCGTCCTCATACTTAATGGGCATTATGCATCAAATGACAGTTTTAATGAATTTCCTTTATTTGTACTTCTCTGTAAAGAATCTTCCTCCTGATCAAATAATTAACCTTTGTGGAAATGATTCCCCCACCCAGCTGCCTGAATTTTTATTCTTTGTCTCTACAGAAGGCTAGCCATCCTATATTATGACATGCTTAGGAAAATTATCCTATATTCATAATATTCTTTTCTCCTTTACACTGATACATATAATTCATTTCCACTGATAATTATTAAGTACCTAGTATGCACAGAGTATGGGGTGTGTGTATGTGTGTGTGTGTGTGTGTGTGTGTGTGTGCACATGCGTGCACACACAAAAAAATCAAATAAAATATAGTTTCTATCCCTAAAAACATAACTACCTCTTTGGGAGAAATGCTATACATACAGAACAATGTAACATAAAATGATATATAATCAAAGAGCAAAAAAAAAGGGGGGATTACATTGTAAAATCTGAGGTGGAAAAAGAAATTTGCACTAGGAGACAAACCAAAGTATTGAAAGAAGACTTCATGGTGGGTGTGCCATTTGAATTGAACTTTGGGGAGATCATTTCAATACAAAGTAATTAATATTAGGAAAAAGTGCTCTTCCAAATTCTGAGTCTTTCTGAATTAGAATTTCACAATCCAAAATTAGCAATACTCATAAGTTTGGGGAGAAAATTTGACCCAAGCCTTCCTCATCAGCTATATCTTTAATTAAAAAAAAAAGCAGATCTCTTTAAAATAAAATTGATTTTAAAAACTAAGGGAATATAATGATCAGATGCTGGTATCTACCTTCACCTCCTGGTACCCCAATCTATTTCACAGCATTAATCAAGAATAATTTAATATTCCACTTAATATCAAACTTCTCTTAAAGTCTAACATCTAGGAGAGGGCACGGGCTGCTGGGCAAAGCACCATGCTGTGACTCAGGTTTCTGGGGCCTATTTTCAGCAATGACTGACTTGATGTGTGACCTGGAAATTCTTAATATGTCTTTGTTTCAGTTTTCTATTACCTCAAAAATGGCAACAATATTTCCCACCTAACATGGATGTCATAAGAATTAATGAATTAATAGTCTGAACTCCTGAGGTGAAACGGCCCCATGGTAACCACACTCCAGTAATGTTCTTTGGTATTCCCTTTGGCCTTTCATTGGACCCTCTTTTGTTCTCTTAGCACAGCATTCAAAGGAGGGAATGCCAAATATTTCCACTGACATCAGCAGTCTTTGCAAATAATTTGCAAGTAGGCAATATTGCTGTCTGCCCCCTTCTGTTGGACTGTGTAAAGGATGACATATTATTATCTGTCCAGAAAAAAATAAAAGAGAGAAAGAGTATGCTGTTTTGGGGGGAGGCCCTAGTGCTTACTGTCTTGTCTCTTATGTGTTAAATATAGCATGCTAAGGAAGAGGGAATGTCGTACCTACTCTGAATTAGGAGCTTATTTGGATTCAATTTCCCTCTAATCCCTTCCTTCCTAGAACTCCTCAACATTCTAAAAAAAAAAAAAAAGGACGTTAAGGCCATTGAAATTGGTCACGTATAAAAAAGACAACTCAAAGTAAGAAAGGAAACTCCTAAGCAAAACAAGTAAGTGCTGTGCTGTACCTTGATTCATTTCATTTGCATCTGTAGGCAAACCTCAGAGTCAGTGGCCCCTGAATGACTTCCCCAAATGAAAGAACAGAATCTGATTTCTGGCTTTTATCAATTTAAACTTTCTACCCAGAATTTACATTCTTGTCTCTGGGGTTTCACTGTGATGTTATGACACACTGGATGTCAAAATATACACTAGTAGGTTTTTAAAAAATTATTTAAGTGATTTTACATACCTGTATTAATAACTCTGATATGCATTAATTTAGTATTCCAAGTGATTTTTCCAGTACAGAAGCTAGACTGTACTTAAGTTTGACTTGATTTTTGTCCTCGCTTTGAAAGTTAGCCCTTAAAGAATTTGAAGTCCTTTGATTTTGCTTCAAGCAGTCCTGTTGAGTACCTGCACTATGCTCTGAAAAAAGACCTTTTATGCACCACCACAGAGGGAACAATTTCTGTAACACAAAGTTGAACATTAGGGATGTTCCAATTGTAGGAGCTGGTAAGCACATAGAGATTGAGTGCTTGGAGAAAAGATTTTCTATTCTGACACAAACTGAAATGGCATAAAATATCCCCTTAATTTTGAAATGCTGGACAAATGAGAATGAAGAATAGAAGAATGCTCAAGACAGCAATTTACAAAACCACTTTTTCAAGCTTTTGAAATGGTCTAGCTTAAAAAAAATCAGCAGCTTCTTGTTTAGTTCATTATTATTATAAGCATTAATACCAAACAATTATATACTACTTTAAGACTTGCAAAACTTTACAAATTTTATAATATTATAATTTGTATTTAAATCAACTGATTCTGATACACTTTTGGGAAGAGTTTTTTTTAAAATTTCATTTCTATCTAATTTTCAGTATCTAGCTTATCAGATAAAGAAGGAGGAAAGCGGGAGGAGGAGGAAGAAGAAGAGAAGGAGGAGGAGAAGGAAAAAGAGAAGGAGGAAGAGGAAGAGCAGCAGTAGCAGCAGAAAAAGAAGAAGAAGAAGATCATCATAATGATGCTTTCAGTAACTGTACAGAAAATGATGAGCTGGCATCCCAACACTTTCAAAAAATGAAATTTAATTTAATTTTATTTTATTTTAAAATATCATCTATCTACAAAATAGTTCACTTAGCATTAAACATATAAGAATATGGTAATGACTAGTCCTAGAACCCTTTCTCCCTGAAATCCAAGAGACACAACTTGAAAATGAAGTAATAACAATAGCAGTAGCAATTTATGTTTGCAAAAAGCGTTTTAGTTTATAAATACTTTCTTCATGGCAAACCGTTGAGGTTGGCATTCCAAGTATTACAATTACAGATAAAAAAACTAAGGTTTTATTTAAATAATTTTGGCCTGTGAGGTCCTTGCCTTGCCATTGTACTTCCAGCTCTTGGCATGGTGCCTGGCCGATAGTAGGCATTTAATAACTGCTAGTTGACTGACTGACTCACTTATAGCTCTCAGTTTAGAGATTATGTACCTCAGGAACACAGTTAAAAAGCATCAGAGAGAAGATGTGAACCCAACTCTTCATAAATCGAAGTCTAGCTCTCTATTCACAATAATACCATAATAACTTTTCTGTGTGTGTGTGTGTGTGTGTGTGTGTGTGTGCATGCAACTGAAGTAAAAGAACACATTTTCTGATCCCCAAATCACTCTAGCATTATATTATTATAACATAATATAATATAATGGATGTTATATTATACAAATAATCCTGATATAACCACCCTACTCCTCCTTTAGAAACACTGATTTAATCCTTACATTTCTTCTTTCTATTATCCTAGTTAGTATGAAGAATGTTTGTCACAATTTCTAGCCTATTATTTACTCCATGTAATTTCTTTAAAGAAAAAAAACAGCCTTTGCAAAGTACTAGAACTCTCTATGTTTTGTGTGACTTCAGATGTATAATTGCTATATTGCTTGACTTCTCAATGGATGGGGGAATGGCAGAAGGGAGAGAGAAAATTGGAACTCAAATTTTGAAAAAAGGTTAAATATATATGTGTGTGTACATGTACATATATACATACATACATACACATACATACATACATATACATCCCCCGTATATATACACATATATATGTATATATATATATATATATACCATCCAAATCAATAAAGGTCATTTGCTTTCCCTTACCTTATATATTCTCCAGGGAGAAAAAAGAAAGGAAGGAAGGAAAGAAGAAAGAGAAAGAAAGAAAGAAAGAAAGAAAGAAAGAAAGAAAGAAAGAAAGAAAGAAGAAAGAAAGAAAGAAAGAAAGAAATATCCAAAATGCCACTGTTAGAAAAGAAAGGGGGGCAAGAGCTAAGATGGCAGAATAAAAGCAGTGACTTGCTTGAGCTGTCCCCTAAACCCCTCCAAATACCTGTAAAAATGACTCTAAACAAGTTCTAGAGCATCAGAACCCACAAAAAGATGGAGTGAAACAAATTTACATCCCAATACAACATGGATGGTTGATGGGAAAGGTCTGTTCTGCTGGGCTGGGAGGGAAGTGCAGTTCAGCATGGGGTATGTTGGCAAAGACGAGACCCTAGCAAACCTGAAGCAGGCCTCAGGGGACTGAATCATTGGCAGCTGTGGCAGTTTCCAGACTTTTCAACTCACAAATGCAAAAGACAACTTAGAAGGTCAGTGGGAAAGGTCTGTCAGACCTGGGTGAGAAAGGAGCTCAATCCAGCCCTGACCATAGAGCAGCCCTGGGGTGGTGTCCACAGTGGCAGCAGCTGGTTCCAGAGCTCTTGGTGCACAGATGGTGACGGAATCTAGCAGTTGATCAGAGGGGGACTGCAGGGATTTCTTTGCTGGGGGTGAGGAAGGGTTCTCTTGCTTTGCTCATGCTTGCAACTAGGTCACAGTACTAGGCGGTGGTCCTGGGGTGAGGAGGAATGCTGGCATGGAGGAGCTTGCAGTAGTCACGTGAAGAGAGAATCCTCCTTATAGTTCCAAGGCAGAAAAGAGTGCTCATGGTCACTCATAGACCAGAGCACAGGCCAGGAAAGGAGTAATTACCTCTCCTTTGATCATACCACCTTGGAAGAACTGAAAATTTACAGAAGTATCTCTGGAAACAGCTGCACATAACCCCTGAAATTTGGGACAGTACACCCTCCACACTGGAAATGGAGCCCTACCTTAAAAAAAAAAAGTTAATTGGCTGGGAACATGAGCAAACAGCACAAAAAAGTCAGACCACAGAATCTAGACTTCATCTTTCAAGAAATTATCAAGGAAAACTGCCCTGGTATTCAAGAACCAGAGGGTAAAATAGAAATGGAAAGAATCCACTGATCACCTCCTGAAAGAGATCCCCAATGGAAAACTCCTAGGAATATTATAGCCAAATTTCAGAGTTCCTAAGTCAAAGAGAAAATATTGCAAGCAGCCAGAAAGAAACAATTCAAGTACTATAGGAACACAATCAGGATAATGCAAGATTTAGCAGCTTCTACTTTAAGGGACTGGAGAGCTTAGAATATGATATTCCAGAGGTCGAATGAGCTATGATTGAAACCAAGAATCACCTACTGAGCAAAATTGAGTATAATTCTTCAGGGGAAAAACAGACATTCAGTGAAATAGAGGACTTTCAAGCATTCTTGATGAAAAGACCAGAACAGAATAGAGAATTTGACTTTGAAATACAAGACTCAAGAGAAGCATGAAGAAGTAAACAGGAAAGAGAAATCATAAGGGATTTATTAAGGTTGAATTGTTTACATTCCTATTTGGAAAGATAATATTTGTAACTCATGAGACCTTTGTGAGTATTAGGGTAGTTGGAGGGAAAAACAATTATATGCATAGATAGACTGATAGATCGAGGGCACAGGGTAAGTTGAAGATGAATGGGTGATATCTGGAGAATAAAATTAAGGGGTAAGAGAGGATTATACTGGGAGAAGGAGAAAGGGAGAGGTAGAATGGGGTAAATTATCTCACATAAAACAGAAAAGAAAAGGCTTTTACAGCAGAGGGGAAGTAGGGAAGGTGAGAAGGAATGAGTGTATCTTATTCTCATTGGATTTGGATTAAGGAGATAATAACATACACATTCAGTTGGGTATGGAAAGCTATCTTGTCCTACAGGAAAATAGGGGGGAAGAGGAGAAGAGAGGGGGGAATGATAGAGGGGAGGGCAAATTGGGGGAAGGGGTAATCAGAAGCAAACACTTCTGAGGAGGGAGGGAGGTGGGATAAGATGAAGGGAAATATAGTTAGGTTTTTCACAGCATGACTATTATGGAAATGTTTTGCATGACTACACAAATATAATCTGTATTGAGTTGCTTGCCTTCTCAATGAGGGTGGGTGGGGAGGGAGGAAGAGAGAAAATCTGGAGCCCAGAGTTTTAAAAACAAATGTTAAAGAATTGTTTCACATGCAACTGGGAAATAAGATATACAGGCAATGGGGTCAAGAAATCTTTCCTGCCCTACAGGAAAACAGAAGAAGAAGGGGATAAGAGAATGGGGAGGGGGAAGAAAAAAGGGAGGGCAGATTGGGAGAAGGGATATTCAGAATGCATTCTCTTTTGGGGTAGGGAGAGGGGAGAGATGGGGAGAAAATTTGGAACTCAAAATCTTGTGGATGTGAATGTTGAAAACTAAAAATAAATAAATTAATGAATCTTTAAAAAAAACAACAAAAAAAGAAGAGCATGAAAAGGTAAACAGGAAAGAGAAATCAAAAGAGACATATTAAAGTTGAACTGCTTACATTCCTACATGGAAAGAAGATATTTGTAACTCATGAGGCATTTCTCAGTATTAGGGTAGTTGGAGGGAATATATATATGCATATACATATATATATATATATATATATATATATGTATATGCATATATATATGTGTGTGTGTATGTATGTGTATACATACATACATATATATATACATACATACACACACACACACACACACACACACACATATATAGGCAGAAGGCATAGGGTGAGCTGAATATGAAGGGATGATATCTAAAAAAAAATAAAGTGATAAGAGAAAATTATACTGGGAGAAAGAGAAAGGGAGAGGTAGAATGGAGTGGATTATTTTACATAAAAGAGCCAACAAAAAGCTCTTGCAGTGGAGGGGAAGAGGGAGGAGGTGAGAGAGAATGAGTGACTCTTATTTTCATCAGATTTGGCTTAAGGAGGGAATAACATACATAGTCAATTGGGCATGGAAATCTATCTTACACTACAGGAAAATACAGGGAAGGGGATAACAGAAGGGGGCATGATAGAAGGGAGGACAGGTTTGGGGAGGGGGTAATCAGAAGCAAACACTTTTGAGGAGAGATAGAGTCAAAGGAAAGAATAGAATAAATGGGGGGTGAGAGAGGATGGAGGGAAATATAGTTAGTCTTTCATAACATGACTATTATGGAAGTGTTTTGCATGACTACACATGTTTAACCTATATCAAATTGCTTGCCTTCTCAATGAGAGTAGGTGGTCAGGGAGGAAGGGATAGACTTTGGAATTCCAAAATTTTAAAAATGAATGTTAAGAATTGTTTTTACATGCAACTGGGAAATAAGATATACAGGAAATGAGGTATAGAAATCTATCCTGCCCTACAGGAAAATAGAAGGGGAAGGGCATAAGAGAAGAGAGGGTGATAGAAGGGAGGGCAGATTGGGGGAAGGTATATTCAGAATGCATGCCATTTTGGGATGGAGGGAGGGGAGAGATGGGGAGAAAATTTGGAACTCAAAATCTTATGAAAGTGAATGTTGAAAACTAAAAATTAATTAATTAAAAATAATAAAAAGTAAAAAAAAACAAAAAGAAAGGGAAGGAAATCAACAGTCGCATGACTTTATAAGATAAAAAAGTGGCAACTGGAAAATTAGAAATTGGGGCACTTGAACAAAAAGAGTTTTTTCTTTTTCTTTTTTCTTTTTGTTTTTTTTTTGTCCAAGAGGGTCACAGGGAATCAATCTTCAAAGATCCAAACAAAAAGCTACTTTCTTTCACCTTTGGAGGCATCTTAAACTCTTCACCAAGCAACTGATAGCTCAGTGGACAGAACTCTAGCCAGGAATAAAGAAGACTTGCGTTCAAATCCAATATCATACTTTTATTATCTGTTTGACCCTGGGCAAGTTATTTAACCTCTGGTTGCCTTAGTTTCCTTAACTATAAAATGGGAATTAATAATAGTACCTTCTCCCATGGTTGTTGTGAACATCAAATGAGATAATATATGTAAAAAGTGCCTAGCACAGTACTTGACACCTAGTAGGCACTATATAGATGCTTATTCCCTTTACCTCTCTTCCCCCAATTCAATTCACTTCATTTCATCAGACATTTATTCCAACAGTTATTGGATGAATTTAAGTGAATCCTTTTATGCACTTTTTCCTTACCATCCTCTATTTATTATTTATTTATATGTATTGGCATACACATTATGTCATACACATACATGAGAAACAGAAAATGCAGTGATTGTTCTAAATTGCTATCTGGAAACAGTGGTGTCTGGAAGATGACCAGTGGGATTATTGTTATTCTTTTAAGGACTACAGGAATTACTGGAGGCCAGAAGGAGATAATGATATGAAAATGCTTGGAACTATAACTGAAACACAACAGCATTGAAGTAGACCATCCAAATGACATTCTCTAGTCTGTCCACTTTACATTTAAAAACACAGAAACATATAACTAATCTCAGAGTGAACCAGCAGACAGACTATTGAATGCAAAGTCAAGGACTGTATCCAGTCCTGAGCTTAAACCCCAAAGGTCATCTAGACTGGAAGTTCTGTGTTTCAGAAAAGCCTGAAAATCACTATTAAGCTTTTAGAAATAAAGTGTGGTCATTATTCAAGAAAGACATATTTAATCTATTTCTGCTCCCTCCCCTCTATTTTATTTTATGGCAATATTATTTGCCATAATATCCATTTTTTTTCCCCTTTGTTCTGTTTTGTTTGGTTTTGGTTTATGAAACAAGAAGCAATGGAAAGGATTCCACCCAAAACCATTTCCTCAGATCCAGTCCCATTCACAAGGTACTGTTGTCTTTCTCTTCCATGGTGTTAAATTACTATCCTGATTATTTCAAGATTAAGAAAATGTTCCTAGAATGTCCACTACTGTAATTTCAAATCCCTATCATTTCTACTAACATTACTACTGTTGGGATCAGACTATTTATTTATCTTGATCTGCAGGGCCTATATCATTGCTGTAAAGCTTTTGCCTCCAGTGCTCTAGAGGTTACAGAAGCAACTTGTTATCACTATTCCAGGCATGTCAGAGAATATCTCCTGCTCTTTTCGTTTGGAAAAGGGTGATCTTGCTCTTGGTCACTCATTTCAGTCATGTCCAATACTTCATGAACCCATTTGGGGTTTTCTTGGAAAAAGACACTGGCATGATTTGCCATTTACAGATAGGGAAACATGCAAACAGAGTTATATGACTTGACCAGGGTTACACAGCTACTAACTGTCTGAGGCCAGATTTGAACTCAGGAAGATGGGTCTTATTGACCCCAGGTCTGGCACTTTATCCACTGTGCCATCTAGCTGCCCCTTCTATAGTCTTACAGATCTTAAAAACAGCCCACAAGTCCTAACTGGTAACAAGTGAAAAGAAAATAAACCTTCAAATAATTTGGTGGGAGATACTACTAAGCCAGTTTAGCAATGGAGTTAGGATTATGGACCACCACGAGCTCCATGAAGAAGTAGAAACGATACTAAAGAAAATGAAGTGTGATCTAAACCAAATATGGGGGCAGCTAGGTGGTGCAATGCATAGAATGACTGGCCAGGAGTCAGAAATTCATTTTCCTTAGTTCAAATCTGGCCTCAGACACTTACTCACTATGTGACCCTGGGCCATCATTTACCCTATTTGCCTCAGTTTCCTCACCTGTACAATGAGCTGGAGAAGGAAATGACAAACCACTTTAGTATCTCTGCCAAGAAAATGCTGAATAGAGTCACAGTGAAGCAGACACAACTGAAAAGAATAAACAGCTACAAGAAAACAAGTATACACATAAAGGGTCCATGCTAGAGGCAAAAAAAAAAAAAGATTAAAATGAAGACACGGAAGCATTTATTCTCAAGCTAGATGAAAAAGCGTATTCTTTTAAACTCTTAGAAAATAGTATAAAACCTTTTTTTTTGTCTCTGAATAAAGAGGAGAATGAGAAAATATGGATAACTTTTGCATCAAATACCAGATCTAAATGACATCCACAATCATTTTTAAAAGTTTGGTCTAATAACTTACAAAGAAAAAAAATGAAGAATATCTAGTGTCCAGATATATAGCTGAATGGAGAGTCCATGCAGCTAATCTATTAATATTTCTGTCTTTGATACAATGTGACCCTAGGCAAGTCACTTAACCCCAATTGCCTAGCAAAACAAACAAACAAACAAACAAACAAACCAAAACAAAACATTAGATAGAATGGGGCACCTAGGTGGTGCTACAGATAGAGAACCAGGCTTGAAGTCAGGAAGACTCATTTTCCTGAGGTCAGATCTGGCCTCAGACACTTACTAACTATGGGACCCTAGGCAAGTCACTGAACCTTACTTGCCTCAGTTTCTTTATCTATAAAATGAGCTGGAGAAGGGAATGGCAAACCACTCCAGTAACTTTACCAAGAAAATCCCACATGACAGAAAAATAACTTCACAACAAAAGTTTGGGAGGCTGCAGATAGTGATTTGTGAATCGAGTAAATCCAGATCCAGTTTAAGGTGAGAGATTGCATTTTGTACATGACACAATGCTTTTAATGACCCTAATCTCCTAACTAAAGACAAGGTTTACCTTTTTAACTTCATTATCTTTGTAGTGGAAATGGCTGGACATATGGAAAACTACATTCTCCAAAGAGTTTAAGCTGTGTTATCACCCCAAAGGACAGTGGAGAAACACAAGCCAGGCATGAATAGACTGCAATACCTTTACTAATAAAGAGTTACATAGGAGATGAGGCATAAAAGACATCATCAGAGAATTATTTTGATCAGAAAAGGAATTAGGCCAATAATGTAGCAAGAGCAAGGGTTAACAGGGAGAAGCAGGGAGGTAATCCCTTGTACTTCATTATTATCCACTCAATGTCAAGGACCACAACAAGATTAGTTAGCCCCCAGTAGAATATTACAAGGGGATGGGGCAAAAGTCACGCAGAACAAGAAGGCACCGATAAGTTGTGATCTGCACTATTGATTGGAAAGAGTAACCTCATTGATGAAAGCACAAATCCAGTAAACCTTCAAGGATAACACTTTAACTCACTTATTTGTGTCCAAGGCAGTATCATTTGTCATTAAATTAATAATTATTACAACGTATGAATCATTAGGCTGGATGATTTGTTGGAGACACAAAGATGAATAAAAGAAAGTCCGTATGTTCCAAATCTTAAAATATAGTCAAAGACATGGTACGTTATAATTATGCCGTAAGGCAGTTTATGTTAAATGCCACATGAGTGACATAGGAAGAATGTTGCAGGAGTGAAAAAGCAAAAACAAAAACAAAAACATGACCTAACTGGCATAAAGAGGGAAATTTTTTTTAGAGGAATATGAGTTTGGGGCTGGTCAAAAATGGTTAGAATTTTAAAATACCAATTATTCCAGGTGGTAGCAACAGAGTAAGCAGAAATACAGAGAAAAGATAGTTCAATGCATACTGGGCAGGGGAGAGGGGAGGGACAGCAGGTAGATTAGTTTCACTGCAAATAGGGTCCTGGTAGAAAAATGACTGGACTTAAAACAGTAATTGTAGTTGAGTCAAAATGTGTGAAATTTCCAATACCAGGCTAAAGAATTTAGACTTTATTCAGAAGACAAGGAGGAGTCAATATAGCAGGTTTTTTTGTTTGTTTTTGTTTGTTTTTGTAGTTTTAATCCTGAGACTACAATGGTCAAAGCATCATTTTAGGAAAGCTTATCTAGGGTGGTATACAAAAAGGATTAGAACAAGGAGAGGGGAGGAAGGAAGAAGACTACTCCTTTGAGAAGTTTCATTGAAAAGCAAGAGGGAAATTGAATCGAAGCTGGAGGATCCTCATGTGAAGGATTTTTCTCCCTCTCCAATGAATGAGAGATATACATGTTTGAAAGTAGAGAGGAAAGAGTCAGGCAAAGGAGATTTGAAGATAATGGAGAGAAACAGTATAGGATACCCAGTCTGTTCACCCCAGGGGACTTCAGTTCATACGGATTAGGGAAAAAAAGATTGGTGAAAAGGTAGAAATATGTTGAGACACAAAAGAAGGAAGATAAGGGAACTTTCTTCACTGGATGACCTTAATTTGATGGGAAACAAAAGCAGAAGGTGTTCTGTGCCATATGTGTTCATGATAGTTAGAGGATGAATGGAAAACGGTTTGGAGAGAGGAGCTGCCCCAATGCTGGGGTGGGAGTAATTCAATTCTCAGTGACACAGCTGGCTGGAAGTGAGTTTCATCTGTTAGGTTAGGTTGTTAGAATCTGCACTCAGTATCATCACTTAGTGAGGCATTTCAAAGCTTCTTCCTGTGCCATCAATTCTATCCTTATGTCTCCTTCGACTCTTGCCTGGGCCTGACCCTTAGAAAACAGACTGATTTTACTTTCCCCCACTTTAAATGAATTAATCTACCAAATGATGAGAAGTTTATAGAGCTTATTATGTAAATTGATCTATTTGTCACAAATAGAAGTCTTCTTCTCCCATGAAAGTGAAATCCATAAACATTTCTAGGAACCTATGTTTTTTAAAAAGCAGGGAAAAAAAGATTGAAAAAACCCCCCACAGAGAATAAGCTAATTTTTAGCGGGAGGCATACCATATACCTCAGTTGTCAGGCTATGAAAAAGTAAAATATATCAAACCTATGCAGTTAGGTTATATAGTCACAACCATGCTGGTATGTTCCAGAAGCTTCCGACAGCCCGCATCTAACACCAGAGATTTCATTAAATGCCTGTTCCCTTCACCAAAGCCCAGATCCTTTGTTGTGGCAGCACGAACTCCATAGTCCACCTGACATAAAATAGAGAGGGGATTTTGTTTTTGACTGACACAAAGGCAAATCATACCGATCACCTTCAAAGATTCCTCCTCACTGGTGGAAGGAAGGGTTTGCAGGAGAAGGATGATGTAGTTTATATATTGCCAGGCTTTTTCTGAAATTTCTTCCAGATAAACCAAAGAGATAAAAGACGTTGACTACAAAGTATCGAGGCTGTACGGTGAAGGTTAAATATGGGCTCCCACTGCCATTATTTATCGGCTGTTCAGCCGGAAACTTCAGAAGTAGTTAATATATCACAGGAGTGGAGGAAGTGAGACTGACTATATAAACATACCTCAGGGCCTGCTACTGTTCCCATTAACTGCCTGCCTCAGTAAAGGTCTGCCATTAGATAGGATCCTGCTGGACTATACTGATTGAACAATGCAGGTAGGTCTCAGAATTAGAGTAAACATGCCAGAGCAGATGACTCATGAGAGCTTGTCATAGGGAAGGATGGACAAGGGGGCTGGGTTTACCTGGGCCGGGGGGGTAGCTTATGTGAATCTTTGGGATTCTCAAATTGTCCAGATTTTTTTTTTTGACAATGCTTTCAGAAATTGACTATTGTCTCACGTTCCACAAAAATAAACTCCCAAGTGAATGTTCCTTTGGCTCAGTCTGGCTCATTCAAAGGGACATATCCAACACTGTGTTTGTGCCTGCTGCTTGTAGTAATTTTATTCTATGTATTAGACAAATATGAAACTTCTTAAAATTCATTTATGAAATAGAAATCTGGGTCAATGATGGTAATGCATTATAAAATAAACTTTGAACAAAGCAATGCATTTCAGCTAACACATAGCTGATTTTTCACTTTGAGGTCAGGAAAATACAATTGTCAGAGATCCTCAAAGGTTACAGTGCAGACACTAAATAATAGTTTAGAAACTACTTCTATGGGCTGGCTTCACTGGATAAAATGGTAATGATAAGGAAAATGTACAGAGTTCAGTCCACAAATTAACCATTTTATTACTTTATTTTGTACAGAAAAAGTTTCTTCCTCTCTCTCTCCTCCTTTCTCTTCTACCTTTCCCCTTCTCTCTGTCATTGCCTTTCTCTTCCTCCTTCTTACCCTTCTTCTTACTTACCCTTACCTTACTTCAGTGAAATTCAATACGTATTTATTAAGTATCATATATCCTAGGAACTCTGTGCCAGGAACTGAGGCTGGTGCTGAGAATACAAAGCCAAAAATAAAAACAGTCCATAGTTTAAGGGGCTTCCATTCTACTGGGGAGAAACACACACACACACACACACACACACACACACACACACAGAGATTAGGAAATACAAGTTGCATACAACATAGGTAAAGGGTAAGTCATGCCAAGTGGTGGGATGAGGAAAGGCTTTAGGAAGTTGCTAAGCCTTAAAAGGAGTGAGGAATTTTAAGAAGTAATTGTGAACAGAAAAAGAATTCTAAGGGTCAGCCTGCACAAAGACTGAGAGGAATGTCACATAGAAGGTGCATAAAGTAGAATGAAGGAGGGAAGAATCTTGTAAAATAATTCTAGAAAAACAGACTGGACCATTTTGGGGGAATGTACTTGAAAGTATAGGGACTGCTGATAGTACAATGAATAGAGCATTGGGTTTGGTGTCAGGAAGATCTAAGTTCAAATATGGCTTAAGATTCTTACTAGCTGTATGACCCTAGGCAAGTCACTTAATCCCATTTGCCTCAGTTCCCTATCTGTAAAACGGGGACAAACTAGAGAATGGCAAACCACTCCAGAATCTTTACCAAAAACACCTCATGGGCTTTTGTTCACGGGGTCTCATAGAGTCAGAGAAAACTGAATGACTGAATAACAACAACCTGAAAGTATATTTCTTATGGACAAGATGAAAATTATCTCTGCTTGCATTTAATTGAATTGTGTCACTTTCCCTAGAGGTTAAATTCATACTTTGTTCTATGAGTGAAGAAACTCCTTTCAAATTTGATTTTAAAAATTAGCAGGCATTATAAAATTCATTAGTGTCTTGAGACTTTTCCTTTAAATAATTAATTCAATTATCTTTCAATGTTATTTTGAAGAATGCACAGGGAAAAGGATGTGCCAATTTAATAAGTTAAGGTGCCAAATAATGGAAATCATGAAAGTCTTTTCAAATAGATCATCTAGTTAAAATTATTTGCTTACAATGAAATATGTATTGCCAAATCTTTATCCAAACACCAGTCTGGGGTTGTAATGTTGACATTATCTTTCACTACAAAACCCAACATTTGAATGAAAATACATCTTCTTAATCAGTTGAAAAGCTGTCCATGTAGACTAGAGCCATGTAATAAACCACTTATTTAATTTCAAGATTGTATATGGGGTAGGACAAGGATTTTTATTCTGTGAGTCAATTATACATTATACAATCAAGTGGACCATTTCCACTGCCATCAAAGAGGGCTTTATTAATAAGGACAAACCATTCTGTGATTTTTCACTGATAGAGAAATACGTATGGGTTTAATCCACTCTGCAACAAAATAGTCAAACAGCATGGTCAACTAATTCCCACTAGCTGTTTTGCAACCCACCAACATGACACCTGACTTGAACCTCCACCCCCCCTCCCCGTACCCACTGTTCAACCTATGTACCTTGGCAGTAAAGACAGATAAATACAACTCAAACACAGGAAAGTGAGTTCATTCCAGAGGAAAATATGTAGCATTAAGTTCCATATGATAAAATTGGTACTAACAATCTTCAACTAAGCAGACTTTCTCTATTGATTGAGCACTGCTATTCATTCATATGAAATACATAAAAAGTTGATTTCACTCTAATGTATATTTTGAGGATACCATGCGTTCAATCTAATATATCATTTCTGGAGTTATAGAATATTAGAACTGGAAGGGGCCTTATTAATCATCTTGTCCAGTGCATGGTCTCCCTGCCCCCCACCCTACCATCTTCCCAACCCACCTCCTTCTTTTATGGATGAGAAAACTCAAGTCCAGAGAAGGAAAGCAAATTACCTAAGGTCACAAAACTAGTAAATAGCAGAGCTGGACCTATATGACATATATCCAAAGTGTCATCTTGGTTTATTTTACTGTACATCCTTCACCAAAATATAAGTTAATCATATATTACTTACTGCAGCACGTAGATGTTAATAAGTTCAGATAACCAGAAAATGAGAAACATCCCTATTACCCCCCAGCATTCTCATTAACTGACATTTTATGGGCCTGTTTAGTATTTTATTTATCTAGTAAACTTTATTTACATGTATATTAATTTAACACAGAGTAAATTGTTCCTCTTTTGTTTTTAGGCCCACAAGGGAAGCTAAATCTACTTCTCACTTGCATTACAAAGTCAGTTTATTGGAACCAAACAAATGATATTTATTTAAAAAAAAACACAACAAAACCTAGGGATACATTATATTTTTAGCTCCTTTAACAAACAAATATATGCTGTGCCAAAGTATATTGTTTTCTCAAAACAAATTTAAGATATCCCCTGTTGCAATTTGTAAAGAAGCCAAGGACTATATCCTTTAAAAAAACAAACTTTAATTCAGCAGAGAAATTCAAAACCATGTCATGAAACAATAGCTTTAAAAGGAAGTGTGAGTACCGTGGCAGACACAACTGACATTTCAGATGGCTAAACCTCTGCTAAATGCTCAGGTCTTCAGAGTTATTTCTGTAGGTGTGTTTGTAACCATTTCAATACTGACATTAGTAGATGGCTCTTTATAAGTTGGGAATATAGAGAAGTAAAAAACTTTATAATGGAACATTAATTGCACTGTATGCAAGGAACCCCTACCATGTGCCTTTAAAAAATAGCTACATTTCCTGTAAGATCATTTTTTCCCCCTATGATTTCCCACTGGTCCTGCCTATTATATTAAAATCCAGCTATGAGTCAATTTGAAAAAAAAAAAAGAAAGAGCAACATTTGAAAATTACACTATTTAATTCAAAAATTGAATTGGGAACTAGTTAGCAAATTATCATCTTGATGTGATTTTGATAGAGTATAAAATTTCTTAAAATATGAGTTTCCTATTCAGTCATTCATTTGACAAATATTTAGTGAACACCTACTAGCAAGACATCATCTCAAAAGTAGTGTTTTCATCCTTTACCAGAATTAAACTTTCCCTAGAACAATAGAAAAATGAGAAAATTCAGGTAAAAAGGGTTAAGTGAGTTGCCCAGGGTCACACAGCTAATAAGTGGTTAAAGCCAGATTTGAACTCACAAAGATGAGTCGTTCTGACTCCAGGCCCAGCACTCTATCCACAATGCCATCGAGCCATCCTATAAAGTTTGAATGACTATTTGTTATTTATAATGTAAGTTAGGTTCTTGGTCAATCTTCATGAGTTCAAATCTGGCTTCAACCACTTATGAGCTGTGTGACCCTGGGCAACTCATTTAACTCTTTTTTCCCTGAGTTTTCTCATCTATAAAATGAGCTGGAAAAGGCAAAACTACTCCAGGATCTTTGCCAAGAAAACCCCAAAAGTGGTCAGGAAGAGTTGGTCACGCCTGAAAATGACTAAAACAAAAACATCCAACTGTCACCCAAACACTTCTCATGAGAGGAAAGCTACTCTCTTCCAAGTCAGTCTATTTCATTTTTCTCAGACTTATTTCAGACAACTCTAATTTCTTCCTTATACCAAGCTTAAATTGTCTTCTTTTCAACTTCTATCCTGTGACTGAGCAGAGTAAATTTAATCCCTTTTCACTTAGGAGTCTTCCAGATAATTGAAGCCATTGTTGGAGATTTCTCTGAGTTTTCAGATCTCCAGGCTAAACCCCTCCAGCTCCTTCAAACAATCTTTATATGGCTTATTCTCAAGGCCCCTGATTATGCAAATTACCTCTTTATAATGTAACTGGCTTTCTGATATTTTTCCAAAAATATGACATACTAAATTAAACAAAACACACCAGATTTGGCTCAATCATTGCCAATGATAAATTGTCATTTGCTGTAACAATCACCAATGGTCATAGAACTGTGCTATGATTTCCTTTGTTCGAGCCACTGTTAATATCACTTATGTAGAAAGAAAACTCCCTCTGGAATCCTAGTTCAATTAGGATTCTGGCTCTTATTACTACTTGTGGCACCTTGAGCAAGTTACCCCACCTGGGTCTCACTTTCCTCAGAAGGCTGACTATATTGCCTCTGACATTTCTTGTAGCTCTTGATCTCTTCAAGCATCATCCTAACATCGGAGGGCTTTTCTTAACTATCACATTATAAAGTTGACTCATAGGAAGATTGCAGTGCTTAGAATCTACACATCATTTTTAGATAACCTGCTATTTAGTCCGATCTCTCCCATCTTGTACTTACGAAGATGATTTTTAATACAAATACAATATTTTACATTTATCCTCATTAAATTTTCATGTGATGATGTTGATATATATGTATCTACACACCCATATATGTATAGATACATATATATATATACACATGCATTCATGTATATGTTGTAAATGACTTGTCCAGAGAGACACAGTTAGTTAAGTGTCTCAGGCAGGCATTAACTCATGTCTTCTTGACTCCAGGTTGAGATAAATGAAAAGTCTGAGACAGAACTTCTGGGAAATATATAATCAATTTATTAATAATAGCCAGCAGATAATCAATAAATTGAGGTCAGTGGTTCTCTTGGAATCCCAAGACTGTTGGTGGAGACTGTCAAATGGTTAAGTACCTTTGAAAAAGGGATTGTCCCTGATAGGTAGAAATCAATTCTGATTGGTTAACAATCAGTGAAAGAATGAATATTATAATGAGAGGTGGCTTTATTCTAATGAAGGGGTTGAGCCATGCTTCTGATCATTTCACTCTTAGACAAAGAGACTCATCTCTACCCAGAACACTCTACCTCCAGCAATCTATAGAAAAGGCTCTATCCTCCTCCCAGTCCTACTGGAGTAGAACAATTTGCCTGAATTCACCTGGATTAGATTCTCTTTACTCTTTAATTAGAACCAAGCTCTTCCAGTTGGGCGGAGCCCCCACCCAAGATTGAGTAGAAAGGGAGAATGTCTCATTGTCAGCCCTGTCCTTCACAAGGAAATAAAGAGAATTAAAAAAAACAACCTTTTTTGGGTTCCATATATAAAATTGGTTATTAATATAATAAGAAAATCATTTTCTCAAGGTACAGCATTCTATCTACTGAATTATCAAGCAGTCTCAATTTGATTATTATATATTTCAGTTAACTTGGTTTTATGAGATTCTTCTTAATGCTCTAGACTAGTAGATCTTAAACACATTAAAAAATCTTTCCATTGTACACTCTTAAAAATTATTGAGGATCCTGAAGAGTTTTTGCTTATGTGAATTATGTCCAGGGATATGCTGATAAATGTTTAACAATCAGCTCCCCAATATATATATGTGTGTGTGTTTGTATATGTATATATGTATGTGTATATATACATACATATACACAGCACATCTTTAAACTGCATTATTAGCATTTTCTCTATCAGTTTCTTAAGGCTAGATAATCCACAATAAATCTTGTCCATAATAAATTTTTATTTTCTCAAACAAAAATCAGTGGGGAGAGTGTTATTGTTTTATGTATTTTTGTGAATTTCTTTAATGTCTGCCTTGATAGAAGAAAATGTGATTTTCATATCTACTTTATTAAATCCTTTGTGATATGTTGTTTTGAATGAAGTATATAAGAAAATTTGGCCTCACAAATACATGTACTGGAAAGAAGAAGAATATTTTTATAGGCAAATAATATACTATTATTATTATGAAGATGGTTTTGACTCATGAACCCCCTAAAAATAGAAAGAAGGAAGGGAGAAAGAGAGGGAGGGAAAAGAAGGAATGAAGGATGCATTTATTAAGCACTTCCTATGTGCCAGGCACTATCCTAAGTGATTTACAAATATTATTTTATTTAATCCTTACAAAGACCCAAGAAGGTAGGTGCTACTATTACCATCATCTTACAATTGAGGAAATCAAGACAGACAGATAAATGACTTACCCAGGGTCACATAGCTACTAAGTTTCTGAAGCTGAATTTCAACTCAGGCCTTCCTGATGCCAGGCCCAGTTCTCTATCCACTGTGCTATCTACCTGCCTCTTGTGGTGATGGGCCCACAAACCACCCTTGGAGAAACACTGTTCTGGACTACCAAAATCTGCCCATATTCTAAACATGTTATACTAATAAGCATGTCACCTTTGCATTCACTGAAGTCAATGATACAAATGTTGAATGCTACAGTATATATAGTCTAGCACCCAAGATACTGTTGGGTACTTTGTCTTTGTTTTTGTTTAGGCAATGGAGTTAACTGACTTGCCCAGGGTCACACAGCTAGTAAGTGTTATGTGTCTGAGGCCGGATATGAACTCAGGTCCTCCTGAATCCAGGGCCAGTGCTGTGTCCACTGCACCACCTAGCTGCCCCTCCATTAGGGTCCTTCTTGCCCCAACCCATCAATGACCATGATTTATGTCTTATCATCCAACCAAATCTCCTTAATCATGGGAGCCCTCCTCATTTCATCTCACCCCCAGCGAGAGCATGAGGACAATGTTTTGATTGCTTTGTTTTACTTCAGTCTAAATAAAGTGTACCTATGGCATTCCCCAAATACCATAGTAGTCTTGTCCAAAAAACAAAAGAAAATGAGATTAGGCTGTCCTTATTCCTTCTTGTTAAAACCATATTGACTGTTTATGATAATCCCTAACTCCTCTAGATGTTTGGCAACCACTACTTTAATAATATGTCCTAGAATTTTGCCAGAAATTCTAGACAAGCTCACCAACAAGTGTAATATGCACTGACTTCCTTTGTTTTTAAATGGAGACATTTGTCCTATGGCACTGCTATCATTTTTGAACATCTTTCAGAGATCATTGGTAGTGTCACAGCAATCACACCTGCCAGTTTGTTCAATACTGTGGGCTATCACTGCTTTGAGACATAACCTCATCAAGCTCCCTCTAATTATCTTTTAAAAAAAAATTTATCTTATATTTCCTGTGTCTTTAAGCTTTGTCAATTCTGTCCTTTCCAGTCCAAAAGCAATTCTTTTTGGCAAAGAAAACAGAAGCAAAATAAATGTAAGTTCTTCAATTTGAGGTTGGGGTTAATTCATTAACATTTGCTACTTGACATGCATTCATTTTGTTCTTGCTTTCCGCCACCATTGTTGTAAGTCATTAACTGTGGTAACCACCAAAGCACTGCTAGCATTAAATGCTATTAGTTGAAAAAATGTGAGACACTTAGTCTAAAACCATTTCTAAACCCAAGAACACTCACTGTGGCCAAAATTCTGATTGAATGTTTTATAAGTTCAACCCAGTGACTTTCTATTACATGAGTGTCTTAGATGTAGCAACTTATTTGCATATTGTCTCCACAATTAAAATGTAAGCATTCTGAGTACATCGACTGTTTTTTTTCTTTTTATGCCCAGTACTTAATAAGAACTGGTATATAATAAGCACTTAAAAATGCCTGTTTACTATTCATTAATCATGGTAAAGAAAAGTCTTCCAGTTCATATGAATTGGTTTTTCTGCTCTGAACTTTTGTCTGCCTTCTCATGAAGGAAATCATTTTCAAAATAACTCTAAGACAAGTGCAATGTGATGAGTAAGCAAATGATTGATGGCAATAAGAAAAGATTCATCACAAAGAATAACACCTAAAAAACTAGCCTAAGGGTAAAACACATACACACATAATAAAGATTCAAGTGGAAAACTCTTTAAAAAATAATCATGAAGTCAAGCAGCTGTCTTTGAAAAAGAAGTGTGGTGATAATTGCTATGGGTAAACCAAACAAATGGGTTTTGCTGATCAAAACCTTCTTTTTTTATGTACAGAAATGTAGCATCTGCCACTGATGTAACAAACCAATAATTGGAGCTTATAGTCTATCCTCATGGGAGCTCTACTGCAGTTTTATTTGTTCTTGGCCAACTGTGAAGATAAACTTCACTAAATTCATGTGATGTCCTGTCAATATGAGCTAAACATATTTTTCCTGCTACAGATGGCTGGCTAGTAAAACACCTGGATTATCCCCAGACCCAACAATTATCACAATGGAGGTATGATCTCCAAAGAAGGACCCTCTCAGACTAAAGCATTCTCCCCAGAAACCTTCCTGAGTGACATATCCCTCTGTTTCCAGCTTAGTTATGAGGTCTGTCTGTCCTCTAATGTATTTTTAAAAATCACTTAGGGACACTGACTTATGGTTTAACAACAACAACAACAACTGCATCAGCGGAAACCTGGAACAAAGCATAAAGCACCTGTTATGATTTTAGAGAGTTTCAGCTTAACTCCATCTCTGCTCAAGCTAAATGGCTAACCTGAGGCAAGTGACAACCACCCTGGGTCTCAGCTTCCTAATTAGGCAAATGAGGGGATTGAACAGATGACCTGTGATGTCTATTAAACTTGTAATACATAAAAATATATTTTGTTACTATTTCAAATTGTCAAATTGATTTTTTCCTATAGGCCCTTGCTTTGTACCTTGCCATTCAAGCTTAGGTACTTTGTTCAAATGCCATTTTATACATAATGGGAGTGTGGGGGGACCTTCTTTGATTCTTCTCCTGCCATAGATTACAGCTCTTTAAATCATAGTTTATTTGAACAGAATAATTTAGCTAATATTGATTGTCACTACAATATTCTATGTGATTGGGATATAAAAATTAAACATGTGCATAATGTATGTAATTAGAACATTAAATACATGATTAATGTATGAATTTTAATTTTATGACTATAGGTAAAATACTATATTTAATTTTGAATCCCATTAAAGGCAGGAACTATATATAACATGCATTTATACATACATGTACACACATACATTTATCTTTAGTCTCTGCCCTCAATAAGTCTACAATCATGTATTTATTCCAATCCTTTAAAGATATGTAAGGTAATTTGGTGTGGTTAATTCCTCTACCAATGCAATTTGCGACCTTTCAATATAAATATTGAAATGGCCAAAAAAAAAATAATTACCCTGTGCCCAACTTGGTGAGGAGCATCTCTGAAATTAGCTAGGCTGACTTCAAGCAAATGTATAGTATATAATTTGGTTCATACTGGCATTTTCCATCATGAGTCTTTTGGAATTATCTTAGATCATTGCACTGCTGAGAATAGTTAAGTCTAACAAAGTCCGTCATCACTCAATGTTGCTGTTACTGTGTACAATGTTTTCCTGGTAGTGCTCACTTCACAGCATCAGTTCATGCAAGTCTTTCCAGGATTTTTCTGAAATCTGCTTGCTCATCATAACTTTTTCAGCTATTCCTCAATTGATAGGCATCCCCAAAATTTCTAATTCTTTGCATGGACATAGTTTTTAAGGACCTAATACCTCTCCCCCATCATAAGGCATTAAAGTTAGATTTTAGGGGAGGTACAATTACTTATAGTCAATATAAACTTATGCATAAATATTGAAAACCTATTAGATTATAACTACACGAGAGACCAAACAAAGATATGAGGAGATATAGGCCATTTTTAGCTAGGAGAAGATGGAAAGACTTCACAGAGGAGATGGTGCCTATGTTGGGCTTTAAAAGAAGGGAAAGATTTCACTAGACAGAAATGGGGGAGGGGAGAAGGAAGGAAGAGAAGTCTTTTTCAGGCATGGGGAGAGCACATGCAAGTATATGGGGTAGAAGAAGGCAGAATAAGATTGGTAAATGGCATGAAACAAAAGAGTTGGAATACTGAGTGCTCAAATGATACTTATTTGAGATCATTCAGGATAGATAAGGCATAGCCACATTGTGGTTAGCCTTGCCTATCATTCTATGAAGTCTGTGCTTTGTTCAATAAGACATGGAGAGCTATTGTCAGTTATTGAGCAGAGGAGTGATGTGATAAGATCCATGCATTAGGAAAAAAAATTGCACAGATTCAGGATGCAGCAGCTAGGTGGTACAGTGTTTTTGGAGCAGTAGAGAGCATTGGGCTTGGAATCAGGAAGACTCATCTTCTTGAGTTCAAATCTGGCCTCAGACACTTATTGACCATGTGACACTGGGCAAGTCATTTAACCCTGTTCACCTCAGTTTCCTCATCTGTAAAATGAGATGGAGAAAGATATGCAAACCACTTCAGCATCTTTGACAAGAAAACCCCAAATGGGGTCACAGAGAGTCAGACATGACTGAAAAATGACTGAACAACAAGATTCAAGATGAATTAGCAAGGAAACCAAAAGAAGGGAGTTCAGGCATGGTATTATATTTTTCAAGTACAAACTCTCCCTTCCACAAAACTTTCTCCACTAACTTACTAAAATGTTTCTAAATCACCATTTCCCCTCAACAATTTATTCAATCTATATATTTCTGCTGATTACCCATGCTTTTTTTCCCTATAGTTTTAGTTTTTCATAAGAACCTTGGAAATTACTTTACACCCTAATCTTTATTCTGAGGAGAGAAGGAGGATGCTATAGGAAACTCCTAGTATAGAAACTTTTTCCTTTGATGCAGTTCCACAATTTATATCACAAGGCCAACCCTCTATTGTTCTATAATGCTGTATTTGCTGAAATATATTTGTTAACAGACCAATAGTTCACAGTGATTGAGGGGATTAATATAATGCTACTACTACTGCTAATAATACTCATAATAATAATACTAAAATTAAATAGCATTTATATAGTGCTTTAGGATTTGTAAAGAGAAACGGATCTACTGGAAGGCAAAGTATAAATAACATAATATCACTCACTGCCTCATCAAATTATTAAGATTGCCTTGAGAACCTTCTAAATATCACAGAGTTGTCACGGAGAAATTCATGTCATGTCATGAGACCTGTGACTGCGTATAACACTCAGGTTAAATAGACTTCATTTATGCGAAGTCCAAAAAACAACAACAAAAAAAATTAAAAATGACCTGAAGCACCATGCATTATGCAGAACACTTCACAAGCTTTCCACTCCCCCTGTCTGAGATCTGCAAATAGCACCTATTTCTAAATTCCTCTCCTTTCTGAAAAAAGAAATGAAAATACATATCATAGTGCTGAGGTAGATACCACTCATAATTTCCCCTCACACTATGTAGAGATACCTGCACCAATCACAAAACTTTTGTCTTCTGTTCAGAGGTGCACCCATTAGGTTTCATGACTGACAATTATCTCATAATGAAAAACAAGTCAGAATTAATAAAGCTCAAAACTAATACCTGTTACATTCACTTAATGATTTAATGAACGAGGAAAGGGTCTTATGAAAAAGTCTTTTAAAGCAAGCCTCAATTTCCAATTAGAACTAATAGTCCGCAGGCCTGGGAAAAGAGTTGGCTCTCCTCCCCCCTACCTACCTACCCACTTGACTTGATTAGGTAAAAGGATGTTTGCCTGCAAAAATGTGCAAGAATCATCCATCCTGCCACCATGTGTTAGAATCATGTTTAATGTCACATGAATATCAGCAGAAGGAAGATCAGGGATACTCTTGGACACATCTATATTACCTTCTTGTATAAGAAATTTGGAGTTAACTTCAGAGGGAAAATTAAATCATCTTAGTAACTCAGTAAGCAGCCAACCAAATTATACCACTGTGTTAATTGACTAAGTAAATTGGAAAAGAAAGCATCTTTCCATTAGCTTTGGCAGCTATGATTTGAAACCTCTAGTCACACAATCCAGACAGCTGCATACCATTAGTCCAGACAAAAATCCTAAACAAAGGAGAGTTATCTATTTCATATGAGAAGGACATTCCTGTGCTCTAGAATAGGAAATCACTGGATGTTTTTTGAGATCAAGCTATCTTTTATGTTCAAGTAAAAATTCTTTTAAAGCTTAATCATATGAATAGTTTATAATTTTTTGGTAAGACTGTGACCTTTGGATGGGATGGAGAGGCTGAGTAATCTTCAAGTTTTTCCAGCTCCTGGTACAGGTTTTCCTGCCAAATGTACCAGAAGTAATAATAATAGTTCCTAGAACTCAGAGTCCTGGAGCTGGAAAAATCATCTAGCCCAAGTCATACTTATAATTTGGATATTCAGTGTTTTTGAGGAGAAAGTACTACTGCTTTGATTATCTTATTTGGTGGGAAGTCAGACTGAGACTAGCCAACTACACATGAAAACTTTTGCCCCAAGCATCAGTGATCTAATTACAACATTGGCTCTGGCTAATAGCTATGGCAAATTCCAGACTGTGTTAATTGACATGATGGGAGTCATTTAATCAACCAGTTGAATCTGGGCTCCTTGTAGCCCACATCACGACTTTTAGATGTGATTCTTATATGGTTTGAAAAAGGATGGGGTAGTACTCAACATTTGTCTCTTCTTAAATCTCCATAGAGCTTAATCTCAAAGGCCTTGTTTCAACTGATATTCTATAACTCAATAACATAATATATTCTATAACTAAATAATAACTCTTATGACTCAATAACATCTATGTTTTTCTTCAGATGTCTTAGTAAATCCTTATACAGATAGCTGCAATCTTTCAGTGGAGGAAACCTTGAGAAGGAGGACTGAAGAAGTAGTTGGCCCAATCTCCACTACTGTGTGCACAGTACAGACACACTTTGACTCACACAGCTTATGCAGTTTCCCTTTCCCATTTTACTACTCTGTAGTGGCTATCATTGCTCATGTGAATGCAAAGTGAATATAAAAAAGTAACATTTTACTCTTAAAACTCATTTTATTTTCACTGGAAATGGGTTAAATGGTTATGTGAACTGTACCTTAGGACTAGACGATTGTAGTTAAGGTCCAGGTTGTGTCGTGAGGACAGAAGAGGAAGCTGGATTTCTTTCAGAGTTAACTAAAATTAACTGTCGGGTACGTGTCTGATTGGTTCAATACATATCTTATGTATAGTTGTTTGTAAGTGGTCTGTAAATAGCAATATCTCGTAATTAAGAAACGAAAATTTAAAGTCCCTTTATTTTCCTAGAGTGTAGATAGCTAAATGCTGAGTTTGTAATTTAAGCTATTTTCTCATTCTACCTGGAAGGGTCCTTGTAAAAGAAAGAAAGAAAGAAAGAAAGAAAGAAAGAAAGAAAGAAAGAAAGAAAGAAAGAAAGAAAGAAAGAAAGAAAGAAAGAAAGAAAGAAAGAAAGAAAGAAAGAAAGAAAGAAAGAAAGAAAAGCATTTATTAAGTGCTTACTACATGGAAAGCATTAGGGATGCCAAATAGAAAAAGAAGACAATTCCTGCCTTTAAGGAGCTGACATTCTAATGGGAGAAACAACACATTGAAGGTTTTAGCTGTAAGTCTATTAGAAAGGTCCCACGGTCCTTAAGGTGAAGGGCAAAGCAGATGGTGATATCTCTTCTAAAATCATATCAGTTTCTGATGTTGAACTATTTGACAGTGGCAAGGCCTTTCTTTTCTGGGTCTTTAGTAGTTGTGGCTGAAGTATCTGCAGGAACAGTTGCCAGGCTACATCTCCACTGGGGTCACTTCTCAGGATGATGACTGAAGATACAGCACTGGAAGTAAGTCTATTCCCAAGTGTTTAGGGATCAGTGCTGGCTGTAAGAGCTGAGCTGTTGGCACATCAGGTGATTTGTGAAGCATTGGTATTCCTGAGATTCTTGAGATCAAAGTCCAGTACCATATCATCAAGGTCAGATGGGAGATAAGCAAGATGGTGGCAGGGCTGACTTGATTTGTAAGGCACATGCCTCCTGAATCTCCATCAGAGTGCCTTGGTGCTTCACCTTGGCAGCTGATGGGCATGAAATCATAAAATGATAAATTTTTAAAATTTCTATTTCTTACTATAAAATGTTTAAGACAAAATTGTAACTATAATCAATTCCTGATTATATTTTTATTTATGTTTTAATTGGGAATGCATAAGCTGTTATTAAAAGTCATTTGTAGTGTTTGAATATAACTCTATACACTATTTATCAATATGGTATTTAATTTTTAAATGTAAATGATTTTTTGGAAATACCTCCATTTGTAAAATCAAATCATATTGGGCTACCCTCACATGACCAATCTAAAATGAAAGGGTCTCAAATATTTAAACATTTGGAAACATAGAGGACCACTTGTATGCAAATACAAAAATTCTCTAAAGGGGAAATTAATTTGACAAGGTATAGATTTGGCTTTTATAGCATTTATAAACTTAATGTAGAATGTATTTTAATGGTGACATTCAGCAGTTTTGGAAAAACTGTCCTGGATTGGAAGTGCCTTTGATTATTGTAGAAAGACTGGGAAGTTAGTTCACTTTCTCGTGGCGGAGCATCTCTATCTCAAATGCAAGAATAATACTTTGAAATATCTAAATCTAGTTTTAAAAAGTATGAAAAGCATTTCAAATACTGAATCAAAGGCCAGACCAGGTAAATTTGTTGAGATAAAACTAATCTGGTTTTTCAAAGACTAATTTTTTTTACTAGCCTTTTTCATGCACCTCTGCACTTTCCATATTAATAGTGAAATACTATGAAGAAAAAAAATATTCTCAATTCTGCAGCCAAGTAAAGAGCTATCTAAAATTCTAAAAAGTTCTCACTGTATGAATACAAAGGGGCATTCTTCAGAATAAAGAATTGTAAATGGTTTGAACATGAAATTCTCCAAAGCTAATGAACAAGATATCTAACTGCAAACTTTTTTTTGTTTGTTTATTGGCATAAAACCAGTTGGAAATCAGATATTTTGACATGTTTTAAGGAAGTTTTAAAATTCTTTTTTGTTGTTGTGACATTAAATTTCTGATCTATTGAGAATATAGCAAATTGGATAACTCTCTCATGACTTAATCTCAAATTTTATGTCACTGTTTGTTCTGTATTCAGAATAATCAAATTACTGTGGCTACTAAGTGGCCATCTCCATCAGGATCAATTTTTAGCAATTGTACTTTCTTCTTATTTGAATAATTAATGTAAATATAAGTAATTAATCCAATTCCTCTATTGTAAGGGGTGGTTTATAAGGGATCATTGACTGTGACAAGTTGGATAGATGCATGGGAAATCTAGATGACATCAAAAGGAAAGAAATCAAGACAATTTATTTTTAATGACCTCAAATTCAGAAAAAGAAGCAAATTCCCATGAAGAAAACAGAGTCAATTAGTGATCCAGTTTGCAGTTACTGAGAATCATTCCTAACTCTTTGTGTCTGCTTATCTTGTTTCATTAGTCTTGACTATTTTAAAAGGATCATTACCAATAACTGGTCACACAAATGAGTTTTCTAATGTTAGATTGATATGAAAATAAGGTCTCACAATGTATTCTATTAAATTCCATATATTAGTTAAATTCATCCTTTAATTATTGCTTTAGTCCTTTAAAGATACTGTCAGATTCCATTGAATTCACTTCTACTGGTATTTATTCAGCCCCTAAGAAAGTGTTTATACATTTTTACTTAAAATAAGGGGAAAGTGAGTAAGCATTTCTTCAGCACTTATGGTGTGCTATGCATTGCATTAAGCTCTTTACAAATATTATTTCATTTGATCCTCACAACAACCCTGACAGTAAGGTGCTGTTATTATCTCCATTTTACAGTTTCTAGAAACTGAGACAAAGGCTAAGTGAATTGTCTAGGGTCACACACAGTGTATTACAATAAGTAAGTTTAGTCACATGATTAAAAAAAAAGTCTGAGCTTTCTAAGTTCCAGCCTCATGAGTCCACCAGTCAGCTGACTAATGATGAGCAAATGTTCTACTCCCACTGAACTCATGTTACCCAGAATGCACAGATGTTCCCTTTCTTGATAATCACATTTTCACATTTCTCTAAGCTCAGGGAAAGACTACAGCCATAAAGTGGGAACAGTAACAACTGGTGCTTGCCCAGAGTTTTTGAGGGGTACAAATGAGATGTGCATGATATGCACTTAGGAAAATTTAAATATTTTATATGTGTAAATCACAATTATGATCATTATGATTATACAAAAGTTTATGTCATTAAGATAAGTAAATACTGTCACAATATCTCTAACTCTACTATTTCAATATGCGCCAAGGTTCACTTAGTTGCTCTCTCTCCCACCCCAACTAGAGCTCCATTCTCTACCAGCTTACTCACTCTGTGCTTAAAAATGTCTATGGCTAGCTTGATGATCCTGTTTTCCCATTTTGTTTCTGTCTTCCTGTTCTAGCTGTTCTAGACCAGAATAGTTCCCATCCTTTCCACTCTTGCCCCCAGGTAGTCTCTATTTAAGTGATTTCTTTGGCCCCCAACTCTGTTGGTTCAGTATGTACTCGATTTCAGACAGTTATTCTAACAAGGCCAGAAAAAGCTCTGGTTCTTAGCCTATTTCAAAGTTTTTACTTTTGAAATTAACCATCTATGCCAGTGAAAACTTGTTTCCCTTAAAATATTTTTCACAGAACCCATTTACCACAATAGATAGAATTTGCTATTCCTGGGAAAGTCTCAGTACAAAGTATGTCCAGCCACCAACAGAAACTCACTGATGTCTGGACTTTAGAAATGCAATCCTTTGGATTATTACTGACAAAAACAACAGTAGCAGTAGCAATGGCAATAATAGCTATCATTTATACAGTATTTATGTGCCAAGCACTGTGAGCACTTCACAAATATCTCATTTGATCATCATGACAACCTGGAGCTATCATTGTCTCCATTTTACAGTTGAGAAAACTGAGAGAGAGAGAGAGAGAGAGAGAGAGAGAGAGAGAGAGAGAGAGAGAGAGAGAGAGAGAGAGAGAGAGAGAGAGGAGAGAGAGAGATTAAATGACTTGCCCAAGATTACACAGCTAATATGTATCTGAGGCCATTTTTGAACTCAAGTCTTCCTAACTCCATGCCCAATGTGCCATCCACTGTACCACCTAGCTGCCAAATAATTATAAAATTTTGCCATTTCAAATATACATACACACACACACACACATATATACACACACACATATATATACACACACACACATACATACATACATACATATACATATATGTATGTACACACATACTATACAAGGGAAGCCTTGGTGTGGTTAGAATTAAATGCAGGAAGAACCAGGCCCAATTCTTTCTCAGATACCTACTGACTTGGTGATCCTAGAAAAATTACTTGTTTCTCTGAACCTTGGTTCCCACATCTAAAAAACGGAATTAATATCACCTATAATATACATCACCAGGTTATTAAGATCAAATGAAATAATATTTATACAAAGCATTTTGCACACCTTAAGGAGCTATTATTATCATACTTCCAATTTAATTAGAATAACAGCAATATTCTTTAGAAGTGATACTCATTTGGTAATCTTTGATTATGAATTAAGAGTGCCTACTTGGATACTAGAATCCAAAGGCTGCCAAAAACACATTCATAAGGAAATGGATTTACAGAAGAGAGGGAAGAAGGTAGAAGAGAAGTAAAGGGATTAAGTTTTGCCCAGAGGGTATAAATGAATGAAGGTGCAGAAGAGAAACAGTCAACTGGGAAAAAATATCTTTGCAGCACATTTGTCTGTTTGAGGTCTCATTTATAAGAAATATAAGGAACTTATTAAAATTTATAAAAGTAATTTCCGATTGATAAATGGTCTAAGCGAGCAGGAAGTTCTCAAGGGATGATATCCAAGGTATCTATAATCACATAAAAAAGCTCCAAATCATCAAAAATTAGAGAAATACAGGGGCAGCTAGGTGGTGCAGTAGATACAGCACCAGCCCTGAAGTCAGGAGGACCTGAGTTCAAATCTAGCCTCAGACCAAACACTTGACACTTACTAGCTGTGTGACCCTGGGCAAGTCACTTAACCTCCACTGTCTAAAAAAAAAAGAGAGAGAGAAATACAAAGTAGAGCAACTCTGAGATTCTACTTCACACACATCAGTATGGCATAGCTAACAAAACAAACAAACAAAAAAACGGCAAATCTGAACGAGCTATGAGAAAACAGGTATATTAAACTACTGTTGGAAGAGATGGTAAACTGCACAATGATTCTGGAGAGCAACCCAGTGAAATCACTATCAGGTTCATACCAAAAAGAGATCAAAGAAAGAGGAAAAGATCCCATATGTGCAAAAATATTTATAGCAGCTCTTTTTTGGTGGCAAAAACTAAGAGAGTGCCTATTAACTGGGGAATGGTTGAATAAATTGTGGTATATAAATGTAATGGAATACTACTGTGCTGTAAGAAATTAAGAAAGATATGTTTTCAGAGAGACCTGGGAAAACTTGTACAAACTAATTCAGAGTGATATGAACAAAACAAGAACAATTTATACTATCAATACTGTAAAAATGAAAATTCTGAAAAACCTAAGAACTTAGATTAATAAAATAATCAACCATGATTCTAAAGGACTAGCAAAGAATGCTGCCTACCTCATGAAAAGAAGTAAATGGATTGCTGAGTTAAAATGGATTTTTGGACATAGACAGCATGGTAATTTGTTTTGAATGTCTATATTTTATATGACAAGGATTTGTTGGGGGTTTTTTCTTTGCTTCTTTTTCTTTCGAATTCTCTTTTTCTTTCTGTGAGAGACAGTTGGGACAAAAAAAATAAATACTTGATAAATGGAAATTGTTTTCTTTTTTAAATGCAGAAAGCAAAAACCGTCTAGTTCACTCACAGTTTTGTGTGGGATGACTCCGATAAAGTAAGCATAGAACAAACATTTTATTTTTCAATAATAAACATTCTGGAAGCAGTTTTAATTTCTCTTCATGCATATATTGAACATATTTCAATATTCCATAAATATGCATTATAATTCTAAAAAAGGAAATGCAGTAAACTATTTTTCTTGTACTGGCCTACCTAATGTTGTTTAAATAATAAAAGCTTAATCATTTTACCCATTAAAGTCATTTACGTAATATTAAGAAAATTTTATTGATATTTGGCATGGATCTTTAGTTATAAAGAAATGTTTTTGTCTTTTAGATTTGGAAAAGAATAGTATGTTTGTCATCTATGAATGCTTAATATTCTGAATCAAAATAGGTTTATACTTTTATTGGTTATCAAATGTACTTAAATGAGAAATGTGACAAGAGCACATTTCTTCAGATCGTAATGCACTGCATTGATCTTGTTTCACTTAACTCTTTTCAAACATATGTACAACTTTCCTTCTATTTAGTTCTTAACTTGTTCCAGTATTTAGGGACCTCATTATCTTAACACATTTAAAGCTGGTTAATGGTATGTAATGACTCAAATAGTTAAGACAGTCAAACAATTTATCTAATAAGTCAAAAACTATGACAGTAAAAATAATCTATATTTTTAAAAATTAAGGATAACTGTTTGATAAGCAACTCCAATCACTCAAACTGGTCTGTGTGTATAAATATATGATCTATAAGGATTTCCTTTCTTTATCTGATCTAAATGGGTTTTGTTACAATTTTCATTAAAATTTATAAAATCATAGACAAAATTGAAAGCGAATTTGAAGATCATCTAATCCAATCCTCTCTTTTTTTTCCAGAGGAGAAAACTGAGGTCAGAGAAATTAAGTGACATTTGAAGAAGTAAAAATAGTATCTATCCCAGCTAGATTTCGAACCTAGGTCCTCAACTCCAAAGCCAGTATCCATTCCACAAATGCAGTAATAAAACACCATTTACACATAAGGACATGTACAGTGCATAACCCTAACCTAATCTTGCTTGTGTCATGAATCCCTTTGGTATTCTGGAGAGACCTACAGACCCTTCCTCCAAATAATATTTTAAGCTAAATAAAAGAAAACCTAAATATCAGAGGTTAATAAAACTAAAGAAGATGCATTTTCTCGCATCAAAGTTCATGGTCCTACTGAAGCTGTTGGGGGTCCCAGATTAAGAACCCCTGCATTAAAGAATGTCATCAGAAGTAACCTGTCTACTCTACTGACCTTTTCATAAGAGTTGGAGATAAGAGTGGTCTTAGAGATCATACTTTTCCATGAAGAAATTTTGGAACTATATGGACAAGAATAAGAATGCACTGATGGACTGTGATCTGTGCTGTAGGAGGATATGCCTACATCACTGAGGGTAACAATGCACCAAAGTAGTCCACGGTACATATGGAAGCATAGAGATATGATTTCTGAAAATGGAGGTCAGTATTTTCACTGCTGTTTAGCACTATTAGATGTGACATTATGAGATCTGTCATTACTCTAGCCAAGAGAGAAAAAAAAATAAGGATTTATATTTCAACTGCATTAGTCTCTCTTGTATACTCCCTCTGGCCCTACCAAGAAAAGCGATAAAAGAAGGTTTTAAAAGTTAGATTTTCCTTTTTTATAGTGCCACCCTCAAAAAAAATCAAATTTAAATACACAATAGTGACATTCTGCCTTAGATTACAATCACATTTCAAATAAAACAACGTGGCTCAGCCCCAAGGCCATAGTTAGGGAGGATTCTGTTGACTGTAATGTTCAAAGGGGAAGCAGAGGAAAATCTGTCTGGGATGACACCCTTCAGATTGCAATAGCAGAATCATAATACAGCTACTCTTTCAGTATTTTTGAACGTGCCCCCAATAATTATTAAATATTCATGCTTTCTTCTACAATATTTCATTATAATCATAATCTTATGATAGGAGTATTATCCATTTCTGCACCCATCAAAGATGTCAGTCCAAAAGGATTTTTATTAGTATTTCTTAGTCCTAGATAATGTGTGTTGTCAATAAACTCTACACAACCCAAGATCATAGGCATGGTTTATTTCCTAAAGAACAAGATATACTTGACAACAAATCTGTTAATTTTTAAATATTCACTTTTCAATTTATGTCTCTTGTGAAAAATTTATGTCATGTCAGGATTAAATAAGATGACACATTTCACTGGTTCCAGTTTATATTAGGATTATGACATCTTTAAAAGAGGCAAATCCTTGGGACAACCAGTGCCAAAGGTTTCTTAAAGGTATAAGTTATCTTCAATATGAGATATTAGGAAGGATGGTTATAGTTCTATTTCTTTTTAACTTACAGACTCCCATTGTATGCTATGTAGCACAGAAGCTATGTAAGCATATAAGTGATACAGCACATAAAAAAGGTAAGTAACTGGGATTAGAGGGGGAATATTCTACTGAAGACTGGCAGTCTCTCACAGCCCTGTTGTGTTAATGCCCTTATACCACAGGACATACAAATAATGAGTGGCACAGTTCCTAGTAATTCTAATATATGACAAATATAAGCTTAATATGATACATCAAAATGGTATTTAATATATTTCACAGATGTTCCTGGAAATATACATATATCAAAAAGAGAAATAGGTAAAATAACCATTACTGATATTAAGCTACCAATAGGTTTTAAATATAAACTTTTAGAAATATTGATTTGTGGTACTATACCTGGAATTTTTATTATCTTTTGAAATAATTTAAGAAGGTAAACAAAAAGCACTGTGTCTTGGAAAATATGAGCATCTTTGATTCCTTGTTCTTCATCATCTATCCTTTATCCAATCAGATTTCCTATTCCTATCAACTATAATTCTGTAAAATACCTTATAGAGGGGCAGCTAGGTGCACAGTGGTTAGAGCACCGGCCCTGAAGTCAGGAGGAGCTGAGTTCAAATCTGTCCTTAGACCAAACACTTAATACTTACTAGCTGTGTGACCCTGGGCAAGTCACTTAACCCCAATTGCCTAAAAAGTAAAAAAAAAAAATCTCACAGATGCCTGTTCCATTGCACTCCTACAGCCACAACTTCTGTTTATACTCTCATTGCCTCTCAGCTAGGCTACTCTATCAGCTTCCTAAATTGACCTTCTGCATCTACTCCAATACATTCTGCATATTGTCACCCAAGAAACTAACAAAAATGGCTTTGATCATGTCACTCCTCTGCTCAAAGACCTTCAATACTTACCCCCTGCTTAGAAAATAATATCCAGACTTCTGACCTTAGCCTACAGCACCCTCCACAATCTGAACAAAATCTAGCCTACCATGTTATACTAATGCATGGTTCGTATTATTTCTCTCACCCCAATGATAATTCAACATTGAAATTTACCAGTCAAGATGAAGACCACTGAACAAGTTTCCTGTCCTTGCGAGCCTTCATTCGTGCTACTGCCCCTGCCCAGAATGACTTCCCCAATCTCACCTTGTATCTACTAAAACCCGACTCATCCATCAATGGCTGTCCCTAATGCCAGGTATTTGAAATACTAATATAGTATTGCTAAGACACTATCTTATATTGTGAGTATGCAACCATGCAAGTGGATGACTTTATGTGAGTATGTGTGCCTCTTATTTCTCCCATTATACTCAAATCTTTTGGAAGGTAGAGACCATATCTGATTCCTTACCCCTTCCCCAACATTTAATACAGTTCAAAGTAAAGGGTTAAAAAGTGTATGTTATGATCAGTATTTGTTAACTGAAAAAAATTAAAGAATAGGTTATCCTTTAACCCACCTAATTTAAAGTAAATGACCCCTTACATATATACATTTATTAAAAGTCAACTGCCACAAAAAAAAATGTGAGGAAAGATTGCCTTTAAAAAATCTTTAAATTATCAGAGTAATGATATGTAGTTTCCATCTCTTACTATAACTGCTACAACATAAAAATTGGACTTTGATGAGTGAGAAGAGCATTCCAACCTTAGAAAGTATGCATCAAATTATCTGCATATTGCAAGATAATCTTTGATGTATAGTAAGGCTATTATGTGCACACATTTCCATTATAAGATTTATAATTTAATTCAGTGCATTGGGCTGTAAGTCTTTGTGAGGTTAACAAAAGATTCATTTTCTGATAATAAAGTCTTCATAACTGAGACAGAAAGAAAAAGTTTCCATAGAAATAACTCTTTTCTCTGGAAGAACTCTTGAACATTACTCCTTTAGTTATTTATCCTATTTATGCCCTGTCTACAGCCATTGAGATTCAGAACATTGTAATGAGTATTATTCCATGTGCTAGAAAAATCTTACAGAACTCAAAATACAATTATTATGAACATTCAAAGGCAGAATTTTTATTGGGGATTCATTTAAACTCCACTAAAATATTTTTTTCTTTTAGGAATTAGCTCCTTTCTGAACATTGAGTCAGCTATGCTTAATAGACACACAAAGAGCACAAGCATATATCAAAGGCCTTGCTCCTTGAAAGAGTCAGTCAATATGAAAATAAGGCAAAAGAAATGTGGTAAAAAATGTATAGCTCTTCAATTGATTGTATCTCCTTTCTTCTCTTTTGATTATGTAGGACGATGAATGTAAATCTTGCCTCAAAGGAGAGTGAGGTTTTAAGTTGTGCATATTACTCTCCTCCTAAGCACCATGATCTGCTTTGTAATGGGTCTACCATTAATATATGAATCTTCCAAAGTAGCTATGTTTTAACAGTGATAATAATTCAGGTAAATTTGATTCATAGGATTTCTTCTGGAACACAGATCCAAAATAGCCTTGAAAATAGTCATGGGTTCCAGGGAACATTTATAGATATTGAGTATATAGGCTTCAAAAATCTCTATCTCCATAGCCAGCTATCCCCTCTAAAAAGAAATGCAATGTGCTTTGGTGAATTCCAGACAATGGTAAATCAGTTAAAATGTTTGGAAACTTAGATCCATGAGAAGAACCAGGCCACACCAATTTGGATGTCTTTAACATGATAATTTTCAGCAATATCTTAAGAGTAGACAGCTTGATTAATCACCTCAATTTTATTTTTAAAAATATACAGGTACTACTTTGTATGAATGTTGTTGTTGTTTGTCCTTCATTATCTAAGAGTACCATGACATCAGAGAGGGGATGTCATGACTGGCAAGTGAATTAGATGCTGACATCCCCAAATATGGGGACAGGAGTTGGGAAGGAAAGGCTGTAAGCTCAGCACTGAACAAAAGTTTTAAAGTTAAAAGTGTTATTGACTTCAACTAGTTTATATATTAAGAGGGAGACAACACATACATGGTACGGTTCATTAGGGAAAGGAGTATTTATCAGGTTAGTAACAATGATGCTAAGTTGATGCAAAGGACAGTCAAGTAGCATGGAGGTCAGTCAAGTAATAGGAATAATTATGGTAGTATAGATTTAAGTAGTGAGCTAGAGTGAGAGGTAGAATGGGAGGTGGGAGGCCGTATGTAAGTAGTGGCCACAGGGTGGTCAGGGTGGGCAGTCAGATAGAATGTGAAACATAGTTTGGTCTGGTAGTGTTGGGCCAGCCAGGTACAGTAGGTCAGCTAGATTTGTGGGCATTACTCCAAAGTAGGATATACATTATGCCTACTATTTTTTTTGGAAACAGAGGAGGATATGTCTCAATATTATGTAAGTTACTCCAAGACTCTTTCTACTAAGTACTTATTAATAAGTTGATCATACTTTTCTATTTGAAAGTGAAGTGTATTTAACCTTTTCTTCCTTGTGGAATCTGATGTTCAGGTATTGTTTCAAGTCTTATTATATACCCTTAGTCTCTGAATTACTTGAAAAATACAATTGAACAAATGGTGAGAAAGAAACAAGAGGACACCAGAGACAAAAATAAAGGGGCAGAAGAGAGAAGGGGCAGACAAAGGGGCCATGGAAGACTCTTACATTAAGTCTTTTCATTTCTTTCATAGTCTTACCATGGAAGGAGGCTGCAGCATTTTGAGGAGGATTCATACTGGGATGCCTAGGAGGCTTCTCAGGAACCAAATACAGTACCAGCTGGCAGAGTGGCTTTATTTATATTCCCAGCTAGTCCACCTGCTATCTGAAAATTTTGCACAGTTATACTGTAGACCGATCGATAGTGTGATTTGCTATCAGTGGGGAGTAGGGGGACACCCTCTGACTCTTCCTATTTTTAAACAACTAAAGTTGTTTTGTATTTCCTAAACCATATTGATCCATGGAGCTAATGATAGTTTTTATTAAAGCTTCCTTTTGTGAACTCTGTCGCAGAGGAAGCCTTGGAAAATGGCAATTAACAGTGCTGAAAATGTTTGAAATCTTTTTTTTTTTTTGTGGTGCATCTCTACTGACAACTCCTGCTATGTGCAAAATAAAGCAAGAGACACGCATATTTTCCCTTCCTGGTTTGCAGAGATGGACTGATGCAGTGGTGATGAAGACGGCTTATCTTTATGCCTCCAGGGTGCTGCAACTCCCATACAACCCATTTACCATCTTGTCCATTATGGGAATGAGTTGTAAAGGCTGAATTGGCACTGCCCCCACTTTTCCATTTCACTGGGAATTGAAAGAGAGGCTGTCATCGATAGGCCCATGCAATGCCATCTGCTTCTCTACTTGAGGAAATGCCCATTAAAATGGTGGTGAGACATTGGGTACTTAATTAGGGATGGGCTATAAGTTTCTTCAGTCTTCTGTAGTTTGACACCTGCTAGGCCACATAAACAATATAATTATGGAGAGGGAATATGAAACACTCGAAGAGAATTACTAATATTCACTTGGTCATGAGGGAAAGAGGAGGTTTTACATGACTCCAAATACAATCTAGCAAACAGTCTGCATTTATGTAAATTTGATAAGAACTTTATATGGTACATGCTTTGGAATTGTCTTAGCTCCCAACAAGGAATTCATCATAAGTTAAAAGACAGATTTCTTTCTGTACATGTGCACTTCTCAAAATCTTGGACTTGAGATTTTAGAATGGAATGTTAGGAATGCCATCAATAAAAGATGCTTTACTTTTTATTCAACTGCAATTTGCCAATCTAGAAGGGTGTGTGTTATTATACTAAAGACACACCATTGTGATTATAGCTCAGTGGGCCACTGAAGTTTATGGCAGACTTTCAAGTCTGTTGAAAGTGTAGTTTAGCCAACTACTGGAAATTCTGTTTCCCCTCCAGTTCTGGATCCTAACTACTGTTTCTAGTATGGTGAAAATGTAATCCACATTTCAATAAAAGAGTACAGCTAAGAATTAACAGGCCAATAAAAGGGGCTTTAAAGGTGCATTAAAATAGAGTTCAAGATGTCTGCTGCATTTGCAGCATGAATGCTAACAAAATATGTCCATTATTAACTTTTTCTGGCCTAACCAAGTGACAAAGGCCAAAAATGTTTAAGTATCTTTTGACATATGTCCGCAAGATGGAAAGAAAAGAAAAAAGATAGATAAAGAATGGAAGGGAGGGTGAGAGTAGTAATCATTTGTCTATAGTATCTTTACTTTAAAAAAAATTCATTTTTTTTCTCACCCAAGGCATTTTGGGATTGATCTGTCCTGAACAGAAAGGCAAGAAAATGTTTCTATCATAATGACTGCAGCATTATTCTAGGAGATTCTGCTCAAGGGGCAACACTGTAAAGTGTGCTATTGTTTACCTGACAATAAACCATTTATGTCAAATAATGGCTGACAATACAACCAAGCTTGTTCATTAGGATCATACAAGTTGCTAGCTGTTGCTTAATAATACTCCAACCTATTTGGTGTACTCATTGTTCAAGGCATAATTGCACAGATCTAATTGTTACATGTGGCTGGGAAATTAAAATGATGGTCCTTGGAGAGACAGTAAGGTCTGTTTCAAAATGAATTTCATTATTAAAGAAAAATGCAAAAGTGTTTTCTTTTTATTGGCATTTAAAGGTTTTAAGGACTGGTGATTCGAGATGTGAGGAGAAAAAAAAATGTCGATTCTCAAAACATGATGAAAATATGAAACCATATGGAAAATAAAGATAAGACCTAACAGAATCTTATGATTTTACCAAATGACAATTGTGTTGCTTACCTACCAAGTTTAAATCAGTTTGTCATGTAATAGAACAACATTGCTTCAAGAATGTGAGAAACAGGGGCAGCTAGGTGGCGCAGTAGATAGAGCTCTGGCCTTGGAGTCAGAAGGACCTGAGTTCAAGGCTGTGTGACCTTGGCCAAATCACTTAACCATAATTGCCTCACCAAAAAAAAAAAAAAAGAAAGAAAAAAATGTGATAAATAAAAAATCAGAAAACAAGCTAAATACAGAGAAACAGTATCTTTACAGCTAGTTCATTTTCATTATAGTTCTGGTACCACTTAAAATATCAGATAGTATATAATAAAGTATGAACAAATTTGAAGTTGATGGTAACAAATTTGGTTTTAGCATATGGATGATTACATTATACACCTTTCCAAATAATGATATTTCTTAGTAATCTGCTTCTAACTGCACTGTATTCTTTAGTTTGGAATACCATGCAAACTAAGGTTCGACAGTTTTCTGAATAAAGGCAGTTATTACTTTACAATGTTGCTTTGGGCAGTACGAATGCCTACTAAAGGGCTTACTACCCAAGTAAGTGCATACACATACACACACACACACACACACACACACATACACACACACAAAACAAGGAAGCCTTACTGGCTTTTGAAGTCCCCTTAGGTTGGAGAAGTATAAATAGTTTACGATATTACATTTTTGATCATCTAAAATCTATTTCTGCAACCAATCTAAGACTTTTAGTATGATTAAACTATTCATCAGTGACCATATTTTGTTCTAAATTAATGAAACAAACTGTACAACTTGAAGAGCAGAATTTTAATTCCCCTAAAATGCCTAAATTAACTTACACCCCCTGCTTTAAAAAATGATTTTAGTGAATATCCAATATAAATTATTCAAAGGTTTTTTCACTCTTAAAAACATACTAAATTACATTTTTTAATTGTCAGAATGATATTGTCCATATAAAATAAAGAGAAGGCACATAAATATGACCTTCAAACAATTTTGCCCAAGGTTTCCTGGTTATGAGCCTTATAAAATTAATTTTTATTCAACAACCTTCCATATACAGCAGCCATGGTTTCAGAAGCATCTTAACATCCACATCATAAGTGACCAAGGAAATGCTAATCCGACCAAAACCAAGGGACAGAATGCTTGGATAATCACAACTCCCCCGTCATCTACAGTGGGCTCTCCTTCCTCCACCCTTACTAAGTATGTGGGGGTGGTGGTGAAGGGGGAATGTACTTTTATTGTGAAGCAGCCAAGCATGGATGCCCAGAGCCAATGATGAAAACAATGTTTTATGACTTGTCAATGTCAAGTGAGACTGACACGAACAATACAAATCAAAATGTGCTTGAGGAACTCAAAATTTGCCTCATGTTTGGATTCTGGGTGAAGAACAGAAGATGCTTTCAATTAAATAGATAAAATGAGTTGCTTTTGACTCCATTCTGTACATATCTTTTTTTTCTAATATGTATTATGTTTTTCTGTATATATGTCATATACCTAACTGGATTATAAATAGGTAATGTTAAAAGTGTCCTATTTAGTATTGGTAGGTATGGTAGATAAAAACCTGGCCTCAAAGTTAGAAAATCTGAATTCAAGTTTTCCCTCTGATTCATCCTGGCTGTGTGACCAGGGAAAATCATTTAACCTTTTAGTGCTCCAGACCAGTGATGCCAAACTGAAACAGCAATGGATCCATGCTGGTAGCATATGGACTTAGAAAACCACAAATTCAAAATACCTATGTTGTGTTGCTGTTGTGTGTCAAACACTCCCCAATTAGAAATTAATCTGGTTCATCCCTCCTCCAGAGTTTTGCAGGGCTCATGAAGCCACTGGGCTTGAGCTTGACACCTCTGTCTAGACAGCTCGCTATGACTTTATGTTGTAGAAGTGTTTACCTATATTAGTATAAGAGGTTTCTGCCCCCAGGATTTCCTTATAGCAATGAAATCATAGGCTTTAACCTTGTGTCTAGCTTTCCAATCAATCAATAATGGTTGGCACAATTTGCACTTGATAAACATTTATTGACTGAATTCAAACTACTCAAATACAAGTCAAATGATTTCTTAGTGAAATAGTTTCTTAATACCCTCATAGTTGCAAGCATGAAAGTTACTGAAATTTAATATTTTTGCAGCCTGATTTCACAAGGAAGCCAAATCACATAGATGAATAGAGGGAGATCTTCAAAAGTTCATACAAGATGGGAAGTAATCTTGCCTACGATTCACAGCTAGCCTAGCTCTGGTGATGACTTTATTCCAGTGTAAAAACTTTGAAGAAAGGGTCAGGATCTTCTCCAAATGTAGCACCCAGGCAATTTTCTGCATACATTAAATATTTAGAGAATACTTAGAAAACTCTCTCAATCTCCAATCTAAGTTTGATCCCTACACACTTTTCTAAATCCAATATTGTTCACTTATCTGGAGGTGACATCTAGTATTTCTGTCATGCAACTGTGGATTATGCTTATTCAGCCACATTGTTTTTTATTCACAGATTTTTGACTTAAAGTCTTCCTCCACTTATTCCCTACCTGCTGCAAAGCCAGTGAGAAACCTCTGTCTCTGGAAAACTCGAAAGTCACAACCAAATACTTCATTGCTGAAAAATGGTATAAGCATAAACTCTAAGGAGGAACATTTTCCAGAAAATTTAAATAATATAGAAATGAATGACTATTGTTTCAAGTTTTCAGTGAAGTCCAGAGTAGCCCTTCTGTTGCTTTGGTTAGTGAGTTCAGTGGGTTGGGAGACATTGACAACAAGAATATCAGAGCACCAATATAATCATTATATGTGTTGTTCCTTAACTAAAAAGTCAAAATTCCAAGCCTCAACTGTAGCTTTTTCTACAAATTGGTGCCACAAAGGATACAACGAGCAGTATGACTGTCTCAATGTAAAACCATAAATTGTATCAGAACCACATGTGCCCTACTGATGGGTCTGCATAGATAATAGTGAACTTTTTTCCCTACCTTAGGAAGAATATCCAAAAGAAAAAGAAAAACTAAACTATAATCCACAATGCTGCCTCATTAACATGGTGTATATTTCCAGTGAAAGAGTTTAATAGAGATCTCTGTAAAATAACTTATAAAATTGGCCTACAGTGATAGCTGAGGGGAAGAGGGGGAGGACAACACATGTGGTCCATCAGACAGTATTCTTTTCAGAGCTAGAATGCAAATATAAATCTATACATATATCACATATATGTATATAAAATATTAAACCATTGTGAAAATGTAAACTACTAAATAAAATGCAAAATAGAATATTAAATTTCAAGTGAGACTGACATGAGCAATACAAATCAGAGATCTCATCATATGCTCGAGACACTCATCTTTCGCACTGAGGATGACAAAAAACAGATCCTTTAAACTAAACAGATGACACACTTTGTCTTTGATACCTTCCTGCACATACACTTTTAAAATCTGTATTGTATCTCTCTGTGTACATGTCACATATGCAACTGGATTGTACATTGACAAGGAAAGTGACAATCATTTAATTTACGGGAGAAAAAATCTTAGAATAAAATGAAAATGTTAGCAATCGTGTTAGACCCATTATTGGGATTAGTAATTAGATATCAAAGTGTATTCCTGAAGATTAGCCTCTAGCAAGTGTTCCTGTTTCTTTCCTTGGCCCACTTTACCCTTCATTTGTTGATTCTATTTCCTCATATCTATATGCATATTAGCATGCCGAGTTAACTATGTCAAATTACCTTTAAAAACACATAAAAATCAGTGAAGCATGCTGTTTTTCTCTTTATCCTACATGAAATATATTTGAATATTTTAAAACAGCATGAAGTACTTGTTTATTATACCCGTGGCTCTTGACAGAACTAAGGAAATAGTGAAAGTTGGGCTAAGCATACATGAGGAGCTATGCGAGTTCCTTACCAGTCACCATGGAAGGACAAGGAGAGAAAGAGAGGGAGCAGGCTCCTCCCAAAGGCCTCAGTTTCTTTTAACCCAGGAAACTTACCTAGAAAAACATAGAGAGAAATTCTGTATATTAGCTCGCATTTATATGTCACTTCAAGTTTTCCAAAGTGCTTACTTCAGAACAACTCTCTGAAGCATATAATTCTACTTTACTTATGAGGTTCTAAGAGATTTGATGACTTTTCCAGAGTCACACAGCTAGAAGTGACAGGCAAATCAGTCTCAGGCCTAATCCAAGGGAATTAGTTACTGAAGAAGAAAAGGTCCCATCACTAGGTAATAATCCTTATTATAGATCACAAGGCAAGTATGAGACTGCAGTTTTTCAGATTCATGGAGAGATAAGATATTTAACTAGGGGACCACATAAAGTGCTATTATCATTATCAATGGACCTTCACTGAGCACTCATTGTGTGCTGAGAATTGTACATAGCAGATATTCTACTGAGTATATATCCCCAAAAGCCAAAGATAGAAAGAAAAGTTCCAAATATAACAAGTATTCACAACAGTATCTTTTGCAGTTGCCAAAAAATTGAAAATGAAACAAGTACCCATCAATCAAAGGATTAAGGAATAATTGAGGAACAAATGATAGTATAATAGAATATTATTACACTGTAAGAAGTGACAAATGTGAGGATTTCAGAGAAACACAGGAAAATCAGTATCAACTGATAAGAAGCAAAGAAAGCAGGAGGAAAATAGTAAAGAGAATAATCAATCCTACATAAGAGAGGATCAGTCTTAGAGAATGATGAAACCTACTTAGAGAAAGGATGAAACCTGTTTCCCTTCTCTTTACTAGAGGTGAGGACTAATGGGTAGGAAACAGTATATGTACTACCAAATGATGGGCTTGTTTTTTCCTTTGTTGCTGTTTTATTTGGAACTGCAAGGGAGGGCTTTATGAGGTTTGGAGTATTTCAGGAAGTAACTCTGGTACTTTTTCTTTAATGTTTTAGAAAACTGTAGAAAAAATATAAGGCTCACATATAGGTGATCCAACTTGGATTTTTTCCCAAATATTCTTCAAAATCTCTTGCTTCATTCCAAAAATAATGGATAATTAAAAACTATTTCACATAGAATTTTCTTGGCTAAAAAGGCAATATTATCTGGTATGTTGGCATTATTGTGATAGATTCTATATGAATGTTTAAATTTTAAAATTGGATTCAGAATGTAAAGCTTCATGAATTTTCATTTCTGTCCTTTTTTTTCATTTCTGTTGTCACCACCCTATTTCAGGCCCTCGTTACCTTTTGAGTAGACTATTGCAATCACTTCTCTCTCCCCTGACACCAGTCTCTTTCCCTCCAATTCATCCTACATATGCTATCAGATTAACTTTTAAAAGCACAGGTTTGGATCACATCAGTCCTCTGATCACATGCTCCTTATAGCTTCCCATTCACTAATAAATAAGAACATACCTCCTTATCCCAGGATTTAAGGTTTTCTATAATGTGAAGTCAACGTACATACTAGTTACCCTATACCCTAGCCAAACTGGGCTATCCATTATTCACTGTGCTATTGTTCAAGACATCCCTTATGCCTAAACTGCCTTTTCTACCAATCACTACCTAATGAAATCCTATCCATCCTTCCAGACCCAGATCAAATACCACATATGAAACCTTCATGAAGTTTTTCTCGATTCTCAGAAATAGAAAGAATTTCTCCTCACACTTTTCACAGGATGCTTTGTGACCTTTCTTGGGCACTGAGCACCTTCTGCTTTGTAATATAACTATGAATATTTATTCCAAGTTAACGATACATCCAACTGTATTTTTTTGGTCTGATAGTGCTATTTCATTGGTATAGGGAACTCCATATTGAAAACCCCTCCCATATGCAAATCTGAAATTCATCTGTGTAATTTAATTTTAAAAAGTTGCCTAGGGCACTAAGTAGACAGTGATTTGCCTGAGTTCATACAGCTAGACTGATATTTGTACCCAGAGCATTGTGACTCCAAGGCTGGCTCTCTATCAGTGATATTATTTTGCTTCTCTCCATCCAACATGCACTAATGAAACTAAATGTCTACTGTATATCTAACTCCTGTTCTTGCAAAAGTCCATTTTCAAGAAAAGGCAACTAGACAGAGATGCCTGGATGCTTCAAGAAAATGTTTTAATCCAGGAATAATACCTTGCACACACATTATACATTTAGTAATGTTTTATAGGTTTATGAGATCTCATTTTATCTTTGTAACAATCATGACAGGTAGATATGGTGGAATGGCCTATTGTGCACTTGAGGAAAATGAGATTAAGACAGTTTAAGTGTCTTTTCCATGGTCACTTAACTAATTATCTATGAATCTAGTATGAGAACCCAATCTAAGATATTTTTAATTATGTGATAGCACTTCCTCTAACAAAAAGCATTTACATCTTTCTAGTACATCCTTTTTTTATTTAAGATGATGCACATACAAAGACTTCTTTTTATTAGGGAATTTCACACAATTGCTATAATACACCTAGGTACAGATATATTATAGAAGGGATTGTAGAAGGTAAGGCAGATGACCTTTGACATCTTTCCCAATTCTGTGAGTCTCTGATGTTCCCTACTGGACTATAAGTCACTTGTGAAGAGGGACAATTTGATTCATCTTCATGTCACCTACCAATCTATACATAGCATTTCTTCATTCAATGAAGGAAGGAAAGTTAGGAGGGAGGGAGAAAGAGAGGGAGAGAGAATAGATAGTAAGAAGGAAGAAAGGAGGGCAAGAAAAAAAATAACTATACAATAATATAAAACTAAAATAACACTAAAATATTATCAAATATGAAATAAATTAAACATAAAAATTTGTTATTACCTCCAATTGATAAAATCAGACAAATATGACATCATTACTCATTTCAGTGAAAATCTGTTAATGATAATCAATTTTCAAAAGGAAGTAGAAGTTAATGTTTACTCCAATGAGCCTTATGACTCAAATATGCTCATATTCTGATGCTGATATACCAAAAAAAAAATTCAAAAAAACCATCTAAAATTATCATATAGAAAAGCAAAATGAATATGTAAGAAAAGGTAGCCTTCAAATAGGCACTGAAATGTAGGACCACAAATCATGGCATTCAGAATCACTGTCAAGAACCTGTTTGAAAAATACAAGGAAATCAGAGTCCTATATTCATAGTCGAAAGAACTGGCCAGTTGGTTTGACTTTTTAATCAAACTGACTTGTGTTACATAGAAAGCATCAGTTCTTGAGTTTTTCTGCTTAAAAATCAGTTGTGGGACATTTATATCATTCTGGGATATAACGACCTATTGCTCTGGCCAGAACACAGTAAAACAAGCCAGATGATTGGTTGTGGTTTGTTGTTGTTGTTATTGTTGTTGTTGGTTTGTTTTAGTTTTGTCATATGTCATATGTCCATAATAAAGGCATTTTGGTCAGACAAATGGAGGATGCTGGCTTTCCCGATTTCATTTAACATTTGTTCTTGTTCAAATGCGTTTGACCATTCCCTAATTTATGAAAATGCGCTGGCTTTATTTGGTATTTTCTTTCTCCCATACCCTTCTCTTAGATTCCCTAACCTCCCTTCAATTCCCAACTAAAATCTCAGATTTTATAAAAAAAAAAACTTTTATGATCCCTTATCAGTTTGTTTGTCATGCTTTTTGATTAAATGTCTGTTTTTTTTAAATAGCATATCCCTTGGATTGCTGGTGAATTCAGACATATCATTAGTGTCCCATGAACTAAGTTTCTGAGGGGTTCTCACCTACAGAGTATCTCAAATCTGGGGTAGCCCAGGAGTGGCCATGTGTGAGGGACTGCCTCAAGTATTATGTGAAAGTAATAAAATGTCGATGTCATTTATCTCATTAAAACATGAAATTTCATAGTTGCGAGAATTTCTAGATACCACATAAATGTTGGGATCAGAACAAAAAGACTAGTAAATGAGGTTTCTATTCCGTATGTGTATGTATGTGTGTGCATGTGTTTATGTAACTATATATGTGTATACATATATATATGTATATATATATATGTATACACACATATGTGTATATATGCATATGCATGTATATATATATGTGTGTGTGTGTGTGTGTGTGTGTGTGTGTGTACACACACACATATGACTTAAAATTATTCCTTATTCCACCCCTGTCATTTTCCTGAACTTTCAAAACTTTTTGAGAGGAGGAATGTTATATATACTCAGAACCATCAGTTCCAAATGCTATCAAAAGCTCACTCCACCAGTGTCAGGTTGTATGTGAAGGAAAGGAAGTGCTAAAAGAAAGGAGAGACTCCATCATAGTCCAGTTCAAAATAAAATGAGTTTCTGAAGTGAGCACCCATATTCACATTATGGATAACTTGTTCCAAAAATTGTTCCTCTTCATTTAGTATGATATTTGCTCCTTTAGAACTTATGTTAAATTAGAATATAAGTATTAATTTCATAAAATTTTAACTTCACATATTTTCCAAAGTGATAGTTTTTTTGAAAGTGGGGGGGCAAAAGCAATTTCTTATTTTTTTGTCAGTTAAGTTAAGCTATCAATTTCATTTCTTGGAGCTACTTAGGAAATCAGACTAAGCTGGATAGAGTCCAAGAAGATGGTGAAGAGCTATAAGTCCATGTCACATAAGGAACAGCAGCATGGAGAAGAGAAGATTCTAGGAGCAAATGGTTACTCTCTTCATCTATTTGAAAGGCTAATACGTACTTAATGAACAACCATTTATTGGACATTTTCTATGTGTCAAGCACTATTTAAATGTTAGGTATATTAAGAAAGGCAAAACATCATTCCTGAACTCAAGAAGTTCACATTCTAACTGGAAGAAAACATGCAAACAGCCATGTCTGTGCAAGATGATTATGTTGTAATTGGGAGGTAATCTCAGAGAAGGATTAACATTCCATTTGGCTGTAAAAAGGGCAAAAACAGGAAAATGCAAAAGACAACTTTAAGCTTGTTTTTAGGAGAAAGCTTCCAGAAAATGAGACCTAACCATAAACAACATGGTCTACTTTTGGAGAAAGTAGGTTCCCCATCATTGGAAGTCTTCAAGTAGAGACAAGATGATCACTTGCTCTGTATATTATTAAAAGTATTCTTTTAGGGGTGTGGGTTGGATTTGATGGCGACAGAGTTCCCATTCAATTCTATAATTCTGCGAGTCTCTGAATATACTTTTTTTCCTATTTTTCTTCAAATTATATCATCATTATCATATCATTATAATTTGTTTGTGTTATAGTGGTGTGAAGTTGATTTTCACACCACTGTAACACAAACAAATTACAAATTTTGATGAGGGTTTTCTGGCTAACCACCCCAAACTCAAGATAAGGAAAAGTTGATCACAAATACAAGTTGGCCACACTTTAAAAAAGATACTTTTGTGCTTGCTATCCAATGTCCTAAGCAATAGATTTTAATGTTAACAAACAAATCCCAGATTTTCCTGCCTTCATCTTGTTGTTCACATCATTTTCTTAACTACTAGATAGCCAGAATGCTTTCCACTCTATCCTTGATGGTAATCAGAGCCATGCTTCAAAACTTGTGCGAGCTCTTCCCTAAATGAAGCCTTCACTCGTCGCCCCAACTGAAAGATCTCTCTCATCTTGCATAGTTCCATGTTTGTTCTTTTGGGGCCTCATCATATTTATTTCATATTATAAGTAGCTATGTATTGCCTGACATATGATTGGGTATATCCTTCTTATCTTCCCAGAATACTTACTAGGTCCTCATGGTTAGGGACTGTATTTTATTTATTGCCATGTCTCTATCAATCAAAACACAATGTGTTTTGCATTGTAGGCATTCGACAATGCCTACTGAATGTTAATTCAATGAATCTCCTTGAATATGCTTGTTTCTTATGTGAGACTTGAAAAAAGTTAACATTTTCCTGTTGTTCATACAGTCTAAAGAGCTTTAACCTAATTTTCATCTGTGATCAAACCCACTATCCTTTAAATAATCCTTACTCATGATCATAAAATTCAATTAACTTTCAGCTGTTAATCCACTGGGCATCATAAACCTTCCTTTTCTTCACACTGAAATTGGTTACAGCACAGTGATAATGAGGACAATCATGAATTCCACACTCCTGTGGATCACTACTAAGGTGTTCTTCCAACACCTAATTACAGCACTGAAGTGACTCTAGGTTCCTGAAGCCTATGCCACTGAAATATAAGATTGAGCAAGCCCTACCAAGTTAGAAACACTTTGTTCAGTGGACGAGTAATGGGCCGATGTGTGGTTCTGTGGTCAGAAGACCAGCCTAAATATGCACCATTTAAAAGACGGTAATGAGGTAATAATTTCCATTTTATCCATACAACTAAGATTAAGACATAGACAAATGGGACCTGCACTAGTGAAGGACAATTTATCCTAATGAAATCAGAAATAGGTAGTCGTGCTTTGTTGGGATACTCTGCATTCCTTACCCTGTCCAAAGTATCAGTTTCTATTGTCCTTAACAGTGAATGGGGACAATTTATGGATTTATGGAATACACTGTTATGAGTAGCATCCACTGCAAAGGCTAGGTTCTGTTGATGGCTTAGCGAGTCAGTCATATTGTCACATTAAGGATGGAATTGACTTTATAAATGACTAAAACCATTCTGCATCTTCCCTTCTCTTAACTTTTCTTTAATCTACACATTGTAAGGCTTCTGCACTGACTGACCAGGACTTAGCTGACTGTCTTTGTTCATTATATTGACAAGAACTCAAGAAGGAAGATGATAAATAGGATGGATTTCATTCTTGGACTTCTCAGATTGTATCTCTGAGACAATATAAAGAGAATATAAACTCTGTGAGGCTAAGGACTCTTATTTTTGTCTTTGTTCTTCAGGTCCTAGTATATAATAAGCACTTTTTAAATTATTTTTTTATTTTTAGGCAATTGGGGTTAAGTGACTTGCCCAGGGTCACACAGCTAGTACGTGTGAAGTGTTTGGTCTGAGGCCAGATTTGAACTCAGGTCCTCCTGACTTCAGGGCCGGTGCTCTATCCACTGTGCCACCTAGCTACCCCTAATAAGCACTTCTTAAAGACTTGTTAATTACCTATACAACCACTGCTCATAGAAAAATAAAACTAACAGTGGAACTTTATTAGAGTAGATTTTTGGTACTAAACCACAAAGAAATTTAGGGTTAGGGTTTGGACAACATGGAAGGAGTATTGGACTGAATCTGAACACCTCTGAAAATTTATCTTTTAATCATGATTTTAAGAAACCACAAGAGACATTATTTCAGATTAAGTACATTTTAAAATTTAGCCCAGATTTTCTGCCAGTTATCAAGAAAACCTTTTTTAATAGGCATTTTATAAGGACAATTAGAGTGATGTTTACATATGCATTTTAATGAACAAATTTCTAAGCTTGGCCTAGATGTCAGTGTGCTACAGTAAAATACTCTTTCAAAATTCTTTCATTTTGTTTCTATTAAAAATAACCATAAATGATCACTGATAAGATAATAAAACTCTTTTTCAAACATAAAAGTTGTTCATAAAAAAAAATCCTTTACATAACAGCTAATATGAGAGCAATGCAGCAGGTTTAGGCACATTAAAGAATGAAAAGAAAATGGGGTCAACATAAGCTATGACAGGAGATCAGAGTTTGATTAAAAGTCCTTTTCCAACTAATGGAATTATCTATTTGCTTTCCAAAGACTATCACATGCATTTAGAAGCAGGCACATCTGCTCTTATATAACAAAATGTGAGAGAAAGGAAATGAATTTGTCTTAAACAATGTGCTATAAAGCATGTTTATAGTAAACTTATATAACAATGAAGCTCTATTTCAATGGAAATGAAACCAGGCCTAAATTGTTTCAGTGCTACTCAGTGTTGCAGACAGGTGTGTGTGTGTGTGTGTGCTTGCGCACGTGTGTGTGTGAGTATGAGTGTTGGTAAGAAGGGAGATAGTCATATGAGGGTTTCACGGTGATATTTGAAAGAAATCATCCTCAAAACAGAAATTTATTAACATTACTTATTTTGAAGAAAAGGTTTTGAAGCCTGATGTCTAGAACTTTAAAAAATAATTTGGAAATAAAAGCATTTATTAAGCAACTTATTATAAAAAAAATTTGTAAGCAACACAGTCTCACTCCTCAAGGGGAATCTGTTGTTAGACAATCCTGTAGAGGGACAATAGGAGATTATAAGCTGTACTGTCTTACAAAACAACAAAAATGTAGAAGGGGAAATGGGGGGGGCAGAAAGCTTGCAGAAAGTTGGGTGTCACAAGCCACATGATGCCCAAAACATTTATGCATGGAACTAAAAGGAAAACAAATAGATGCAAAAATGGAACAGATTTGCTAGTGTTTCCCTATCAATATATTCATACAATCAATGACATTGGAATATATCCATATTTGGACTGAAAACTAAATGGAAACAGTAGTTAAGGCAAAGTTGTAAAAAGAGATTGGGCTTAACTAAATACACAAAAGAAGGAACATATCTTAGAGACAATACAGTTTAAAAGAAATCAAAGATTCAATATTCAATCTATCTACATAATGAGACTCTAAAAGACTGGAAAAGATAATGTATTATAGTACTATCTAAAAAATAGGTAACTAAGAACACACTGAGATATTGACCCAAGTGCTTACTTTTTCATCCCTAAAATCTTTACAAAATGGTCTGACATACTGTAGAGGTACGTCAGTGATGAAAATGTGAAAGTTGAAAAGGCAGTCTTTCATAAATGATTTTCTAGGGCAGATCATATTTCCTTGTCACAAACTGACAGAAAAGTACATAGAATTCAAAATCCCACAGCAGTACGCTTATTGTTACTGATTCTAAAAAAGGTATTTTCAAAATATAGCCTCTGTTTTAACAGTGTCTCCCTTTAATATGTCAAAATCATGCAAGATTCCTGGAAAAAACAAAAAGAAAAATTCATATACACATATGTCCACCATAATCTTGTAGGATGCTGTAAACAGGAAGAAGGACCCCCTAGAGATGCCAAATTCCTCTAGGTGCTTCTGATAACATCATTCTGATTACATTAAACCCCAGAATAATAAAGTCCTTCTCAATGCAAATATGAACCTAGCAACTAACACAGGAAAAGTCAAAAGAATGAAGAATATATGTTGTTCAGATAAAAATGTTTTTGTATAGGAAGTTCGTATCACCACCTGGTTCACTCCAAAATGTTAGAAGATGTGGAGGAATAACTCCATTATCATCTTTTATCAAAATGTATGGATGAAGGGCAAGGATCTAATGGGATGAGAAAGCATTCATGTTTTATGATCTGCACTGGTTGAAGAAGCACTCATATCACTGAGTTGGCACAGCCAATGATGAATTAGAGCAGGCAATTAACTATGGTACACAGAAAAAGAACAATAGACTTTGGAGTGTCTGGGCAATTAGTATTGTTTTAATGGAATTCACCAACTTCAACTGCAAGGTAAAAGGCTGTGTGCTTTCCTAGATGTAATGAAAAAAATCAATGAAATTAAACACAGAACTTTAAGAATCTATTATAGATAAGGTTAACAAATATCCATTAATTACCTACTTATATGCCAGGAACTGTACTAAGCATTGGGGGTACAAAAAAAGGCCCATTTTCTGCCCAGAGAGAGTTCACAATCTGATAGGAGAGACAACATGCGAACAGCTATGTACAAAAAGAGATGTACAGAACACATTTAAGATAAAAATAGAATAAAGACACTATCATTCTTTCAAATTGTAATTTCTTGTTGTTCAATGCATATTTCCAGATGCCACCCATAAAAATGGCGAAGGCATGGCCTAAGGCCACAATCACTTCCATGTTCAGTTAGTTTCTTGGTTTGTCCAGAAAACAGAAGTTAGGGCAGAGCATGGTCATCTGGACCAAGGCCACTCAGCTTTTCTGCCCTCCAGACAGACCAGCAACAGGCTGAACAGCCAGCTCCTTAGAGATGTTGTAGCATCACAACTGGTGGTGATACTTCTCCTTGGGCCTCCCCCAGAGAACCTGTGAACGAGCAGCTCCCCAGCACTGACATTCAAGCCCGACTGCTCCATGTGGTGTTGGCTGAAGTAGCCAAGCTTCACATTTCTGTGAGCATGTCTGATCCTCCAAATGGGCACCAAGTCTACAATCAACAGCTTTATCATGGTTGACGTCCCTGCTCCATTTACCCCAACCAGCCAGATTTAAGACTCCAGGTCTGCCAAGACAGAACTACAAATGACAATGGAGTGCTGAGGATCATAGGAGAAACTGACTTCAAGTTGCGGCCTAGGTTGTGAGAATTTTCAAAACCAATCAGGAAGTTCCATCACTACCTCCCACCTCCTTGTGGGAGCTTGCAGCCACTCTAGAAATTTCAGTTTACTCTGCACCTGAGATGATCTGTTGGCATTCTAGCAAAATTGGTCAATGAACACCTGTATGTGCTGTCAGTACTGCTGCCGGGCCTTATGCTATAACTGATGACTCTTCAGCTGCTACTGCAGGCTCTTAACAAGTCTCAAAGTCTCCTCAGTAGCCATCCAGACACTGGCTATGCAAGTGGATTATGTCTGTGGCCACTGCATTCAAGAAGTTTCAGTCATGGGAAACAACCAAGATTCTGAGGGCCATGTCTGCAGGGAATTCTCCAGCCTCAAAATAGTGTCTGACAGACAGCATTAAAATGAGGATCTCAGCATGCCAAGTTAGAAGGGGATAGATAGTAGGGGACAGATACCTTGAAATAGAAAAAGCCCAAATTTGATAAAGATGGCACCATTTGGGGCAATTTTGTAACATTTCTGCCCTAAGAAGAACTCTGATAATCTTAGGAAATATCAATCATTTAATGACTTTTTTTTCTTTTAGTTATAATTAAAATGAACCATTTTCATGAAATGGCAAAGCAGATTTTTCTTCCTGTTATATTTTAGATTTTTTAAAAAAAATTGTGCAAGTTAAAAAAAAGTCAGTAAGCTTGTGAGAGCACAGAAAACCATGAATCAAAAAAAAGCATTTTGATCTGCCTTCCATATATTTTTTTTGGGTTCAATTCTAGTGTTTTCCATTGTCTAAAACTTGTTAGAAATCATGGTTTATTTGAAGAACTTTGACCCCATAATAATTTTGTGATTAAAAAAATCATAATCTTGTCTATGGAAATACAATTTATGTCACAAACACTGGACATACCCAGGTTGGATGATCTGCACTTCTAGATACAACTCAATTGTCTGTATACAAAAATATTCTTAAAGTTTACAGCCATGATGAACTGTTTTTCAAAACAGTAATCATATCTGTTGCTTTAAATGTTTGTTTTTATTGTTCTTTAGCTGTATATACATATATGTTATATAAATATTTCATCAGCACAAATGAAGTTTAGATTACAATCACACCAGGAGGATGTTAACTTTGAAATGTTCATTTACCAGCATTTTAAGGCTGTTTTCATTCATTTTGCTCTCATAAAGAAAGCATTAGCCATATATTACTTCACTAATATTCTGCAACAATATATGTCTTTGTTATTATTGTTCAGTATTTATCTTTTTCTTCCTATATAGCACTTTTTATAAGAGGTGATATCATAAGTATCTCTTACATATAGTAAACACAAGGCATTATCATGATCAACTAGGATTTATTAAGCACCTGGTATGTGTCAGCACATGAGACATGAAGAAATTCAAAAACCATTCCCTGGTCTCAAGAGTTCACAGCCTAAAGACGGAGACAACATCCAAATAACCAGATGTAAAGTAAATAGAGGATTAACTGGGGATGGTGTCAGAAGGAAGGCACTGAGATGGAGAACCAAGAAAGTTTCCTTGAAGGAGGGAGTTCTTTAGTTGTGATTGGAAAGAAGTCAGGGAAACTAAGGTTTAGAGAGGGAGAGGGAAAAGTTTCCGGACATAGGGATAGCTAATGAAAACGCTAAGAGTCAGAGATGAAGTATCCTGGGTGAGGAACAGCCAGGAGGCCAAGATCACTTGATCAGAGTAAACGAAGGGGAGTAAGGCATAAGATGACTGGAAAGGTAGGAAAGGACCAGTTAGTGGAGTGTTTTAAAAGCAAAATAGAAGATTTAAAATCTATTCCTTAAGGTTTCTTAAGGGAGGATCAAAGCGGTAGGAGTATACTGATCAGAAGGCCTGATATGTTCAGAATTACACATTAGAAAGATCACTTTTTGACAGCTGAGTGGCAGAGTAGGTTGAGAAGAGACTTGAGGGAGGGAAGCCAGCTAGCTGGCAATATTATAATTCAGGTGTGAAGTTCTAAGGGCACCAGGGCAGTTTCAGCATCAGAGTAGAGAAGGGAGCATCTAGAAGATGCTATAAAAATAGAAATGACAGGACTTTACAACAGATTACATGGTGGTAGACGAGAGAGAGTGAAGAGTCCAAGATGATGCCTGGATAAATGGAAGAATTGTGGCATACTTGACAGTAACAGAAAAGTTGGTGTAGCAGTTGGAAAGGGCTCAATATGTATAGAGACTCCGTCCATGGCAAGTAGGCTGTCCTTGGGTGTGGCTTGAAGGGAGGCAGAATAGATATCTCTAGGTTCTACCCCTACCATTTTCCAAGCAAGACTTTCATTCCTGCCAGGAAGTACATGCAGAGATTTGGGTCTAGTGGCCACTGCTCTGTTCTCCTCAGAGAGAGAGGGGGGTACAAAGCTAGAAGCATACCATCTGCTCCCTTAAATATTGTTTGTCTCGGGTTTGAGCCAACTTTCAGTCACTTTGTCATTTCTGGGGGAAGGGGAGCTCCAAGCTCTATATCCAAGGCTTGATCCCTTTCCCTAATGGAGTTTAGGACAGGAGTTACATTAGACAGAAGGGAGGATTTTGAGGAAAAGTAATGTCCAATTTTGGACATTTATTTTAAGATGCCTACTGGACATCCAATTCAAGGTACTTGTATTAGGCAGTTGAAAATACAACATGAGGTCAGAAAAGAGGTTTTGAGTGTACAAGTAGATATGTGAGTAATCTACATAGAGATGATACCTGACCATGGGATCTGAGGTCATCAAGTAAAATAGCCCAGAGGGAGAAATAGAAGGGCCCAGGACAGAGCACTGGGGACACCCATGTTCATAAAGTGGATGCAGATTCAGCAGCTGAGAGTGATCAAACAGGCAGGAAAACCAGGAAACAGCAGTGTCACAAAAACTTAAAGAAGAAAGTATGGAGGAGAAGATGACTGACAGTGACTAAGGCTACAAAGAGGTCAAGAAGCATGAGATTTTAGAAAAGGTCACTTACTGTTTCCAGAGAAACACTTTAATTACTTTGTTAAGGCAACTTGGAGGACTTTGCATTAAACCTTGATCCAAGCTGCTAAATTTTTAAAATCTCAATGCTTTTTTTTTATAGAGAGTGAAGTGCTTTTTACAAACATTCAATATATACCACTAGTTTATAGCAAGTCCAAATTTCCAAGACAATAAAGATTACCATACAGCTAGGTGGGTACATTGGATGAAGTGCTGGGCTTGGAACTAGGAAGGCCCGCTTTCAAAACCAGCCTCAGACATTTACTAGCTGTATGACCCCAGGCAAGTCACTTAAGCATTCTCTGCCTAATTTTCCTCAACTCTGAAACATAGATAATAATAGCACTAACTTCCCAAGGTTGTTCTGAGGGTCCAATGAGATAATATGTGGGTGCCTAGCTCATAGGACATGCTTATAAATACTAGTTTCCTTCTTTTATACTATCAATCAGTCTACTATTCTGCTTCTCATTTTGGTACCTTCCATTACTAAGATTCTATGATTTTCTTGGGAAAGACATGGCAATCCTCCATGATTCAGAGAAACCTCAGCAAGTTAGGGACATATTCCTAAGCATCCTAAGCATTGTACTTTCTCTTTTAATCTATTATAGATTGGTTATTTACAGGTTAACTACATTCTGTTTGAACTTATTAATATTTTCAACCTATATCACATCTCATTGTTCTCTTAGTTGTAAAAAGAGTAGCACTTACTTTTACTTCTTCTAAATTAATTATCTCAAGCTTTAAAGATATCCCCTAAATTAGCTGTCTACAGCTTAGTAAATAAGTATGCTTATCCAGTTTCTACCTTGCGTGATTTCATGGACTTCACTTCCAGCTTTTTTCTTTCCACATCAATCACTAATATATTTTTTTTCTATTTATGTTTGTGGTAGCTCCTCCATCTTTAGGACCATTTTATTTGTCCTACTCTAGACATCCTCTGCTTCAGGAGTTCCTAGATGGAACTCATGACTTAAATCATTTTGTTTTAGCAACATTGTGCTATGACTGACTTTGTTAGACTTAGCTCTTCTGAGCAATGCAAGGATCTAAGACAATTCCAAAACACCTACGATGGAAAATGCCATCCACATGCACAGAAAGAACTATGGTGGCTGAATGATGATTGAAGCATACTATTTTCTCTTTTTTAATTTTTTTGCTTTTTTTTCTTTCTCGTGGTTTTTCCCTTTGGTTCTGATTCTTCTTTCACAACATGACTAACGTGGAAATATGTTTAATATGATTGTACATGAGTAACCTGTACCAGATTGCATGCCAACTTGAGGGGGTGAAGGGAGGGAGGGAGAAATTTAGAACTCAAAATCTTATGAAAGTGTTGAAAACAAAAATTAATTAATTAATTGAAAGAAATAATGGTTTTATGCTGGTGGGGCAATTAAATACTTTGATAAATGTACTTCAATATAATTTATTTATATATATAATATATTACATATAATACAAATCTTTGTAATTCTATGTAATTTATTTTATGCATTTAAAAACATCATCCTCAGAAGAGGTAGTGGTTGCTGTTCAGTTATTTCAGGAACATCTGACTCTTTTTGAGCCCATTTGGGATTTTCTTGGCAAAGATACTAGAGTGGTTTGTCATTTCCTTCTCCAGCTCATTTTACAGATGAGGAAACTGAGGAAATAGGGTTTAGTGATTTGCCCAGGATCATGCAACTAGCAAGTGTCTGAGACTAGATTTGAACTCAGAAAGATAAGTCTTCCTGACTCAGGCCTGTAACATTATTCACTGTCACTTAGCTGCCATGAGAAGAGGTACCTCTCTAAAATTCCTATGGAGGTTTTACCCAGATTGCCAAATGGAAACATGATTCATGTTGTTTTTCCAGACAGAATGTAAGCTCCGTAATGGTACTACTTCATTTCTGTCCTGATATCCACAGAGCAGTGACTGGGTCATGGTTACTAGGGGGTGAGGAAGAGAGACACAGATGGAGAAAGGCAGTGACACAGAGACAGATTTGCCAATTTCATGGCAAAGATAATCAAAGATGAAAATGCTGGGAAGTTTGTGGGGGACACAAGCGCATTAATTTACTGTTAGTCATTTTGCAAATTAGTGCGACCGTTCCAGAAAATAAGTTAAAATTTTACATGAAAACTCATTCAACTGTTGATAGCCTGTAATTGAGTCATCCAACTATTGTTCCTATACCATAAGATGGTCAACAACTTTTTTCAATGCCAAGCACATAATCAAATGTTAATAATAGTATTTTTTTATGGTATTGAAAAAGAAAGCCAGAAAATCGGTTGTCCATTGATGAGAGAATGGTCAAAAAATTAACCTCTATGAATGAAAGATTACTATCCTCTAAGAAAGAACAAATAGGAATTCAGATAAATATGTTAAAACTGAAAACTGTGTACTGAATGTGTACTTAAAACATCATACACATCCAATGAATGGAAAATGTCTGAAGAAAAATACAAAAGATATGTTGTTATAAAAGAAGATTAAACAAAAGTTCAAGAAAATATGGGAAGAGTCATATGAAATTAATCAAAATGAGACTAGTATCACGATAATATCACATAGATGAAAAGGGAAATAAAATGATAGACTACACAAGAATGACCAAGATATTTTCTGTAGGTAGAAGCCAATTCATTACCTGATTATATTGGTCTACTTGCTAATTAATCTATTCAGACACAAAGTTTAGAGATTTGGAATTTAATAATAACTTCCATATTGCTGTACCATAAACAATGGATATGAAGGAACATGGGAAGTCATACAAACTAATGCAAAGTGAAGTAAGGAAAACCAGAAAAAATATACATAATGACAATACAATGCAAATGGGAAGAACAGCAATAAAACCAACACTGAATGCTGTGTAATTATGGCCTTGAATAACATAGAACAGGTAACATAATGCACCTTTATAGAGTTGTGGGTCTAGCATGTGAAACATCACACATAATATCAGACTCAACTGACATTTGAAATCTTGGTAAGTTTTGCTGAATTGCTATTTTTAAACTTTTTTTATTTTTTGTTTCAATGGATGGCTTGCTATGGAGTGAAGGAAAGGAGAGGGCTAAATGAATAAATAAAAGTGATATGAAAACAAAAAAGAACAATAAAAATAAAGTAAAATGATGAGGATGAAGACAACTTACACTGAGGGTAATCCAAGGATATGGTGAAGGCTGGTGGAGATGGGGGGGGCGGGAAGGATCGTGGAACTGGCAAGGTCCTTAAAGGTCATCTAATCCAACATGCTTAACTCAGAGGCCCCAAAAGGCTAAACGATTTGTTCAGGGTCACATAGAGAGTAGGCAAGAGAATAAGGATTCTAATCAGGTCCTCTGACTCAAAATCCAGAACTCTTTCTTGAACAACATTTACCACTATATTACATACCTATATTACAGAAAGAGAGAAAACGGGCTCTTGACTCAGAGCAAGCAGGTTGAAATCTTGCTGATGACACCGCCTCAGTTTCCTCATTGCTAAAATTAAGGGGTTAGACAGGATGGTTCCTACAGTTCCTTCTTGCTCTAAGGCCAAAACTTTGTGATATCAATTTTGTCCATACTCTCTGTGGTTTACAAAAGTAAGAAAAGTGGATAGTAGATGAAATTTTAAACATGTTACAAGTTTAACAACTACATATCATTCAAAATATTTTCCTGCACTTTATAAAATATGCAGAATTCTATAAATGACTAATATCCGAATGAGAAAAACCACTAGTTTTCACCACAAGCAGAAGTAATAAGAAATAAATGAAATAACTTTCTGAAGTCCTGTGATCAGGGAATATAGATCCAGTAAACTCTCTGTTATGTAATATGGCCAGGGAATATAATGTCATGATTAAGCTGATACTACACATGGATTACCAATTTTCAATGAATTAGAATATAATAAAATACATTTAACATGGAAACTATTCTAAACAGGATCTTGAGGTACCTTGTGGTTATCATTATGAATGTCAATTATTATTGTATTATAAATGTGACAGTTAATAGAGATTTCCAGTTGATAAAATGCTGGACAGATCAGTTTTTATTATATTCATATTTCCCAATTCCTAGTGGAGTTAATGAGAACTGCCAAAACAGAAAAGAAAGAAGCCTAAGAGAACTATCACAGCAAGGACTCAAATACTCATTTCTGTCATATAAAAACATGTGTGTTGCACATTTTTAAGCATCTACTGATTTAAGTTATAATTTGGGAATTTTAATAACATGAAAAATGAATTCTTTATAAGGAGAAGGAATTGATGAAAATTAGGGATTTCTTTCTCAGTTCAGAAAATCAATGTATTCGATATTCTTTCTAAAATATATATGTAACATTAATTTATACATGTATGTAATGTATCTACATATATATTTATATGTATATTTGATAGTTACTAGGAAATTTAAGAGAAAACAAACTTAATAAATATGACATCACTATATTATGAAATTGCTTTGTTAAAGATTCTTCCAAAGGAAATCCCATCAGTAACCTAAAGACCACAACTCTGGTGTTTGTATAGTTTGCATCTATTACAATTGCACAACACTTAAAAATCTGTAAATTGAATTTCATCTTTCCTTTGGCTATCTGCCCATTTTTCTTAAATTGATTTATTAATGTCTGGCATTGCTCTGCAGTTTTATCCTTTTAGCAATAATAGATGCAATATATCACAAAAACACATTTTTAAGAGTACATCATTAGAGTGATGTAGCACTGGTAATAAACCCCTTCACACTTGGATGAACTTAAATCAGTTTCTCTTTATTGATTTTTGGTCATAACATAATTTTAAAGTTCAACTCAGTTAATAAAACGGGATTTTCTCTGGTGTTATGTGCAACACACTTGTGTTGTAAGTTTCCACATCATTTGTGGAAAACATTCATGTCCCCATCATTGAGGTGTCTATGACAGAGACAGCAATGTGAATAGAATTTTATTATGATTATTCTGATGCATATGATCTTTAATCCTCTTGTATTGGCCTTTATTCATAATGCATGTAAAGTATTTTACAAAATACAAAGCAGAGTATGTCAGTCAACAAGCATTTATTAAGCATATACAACATGCCAGATACTGGGCTAAGAATTGGAAATACAGAGATGGCACGCTCCATCAAAGAGCTTACAATTTACCAGGGGAGTTGTTGTTGTTGTTCTTGTTGTTATTTTGAATTTCCATTAACTTTTAACTGAAACTTATTTTCCAACTTACCTCCCATTTACTTAGGCCTAAGCGCCAATTATATCTCGATTCATTATTGAGCCAACTTATAAATGCTATTATCATTTTATTTAAGGAAATTTTTGTATTTCTTTTTCTCCTTCCAGCTAGGCTATTTATAGCTTTACTGAATTTCCACATTTAGTAAGGACAGCATTTTTCTTGGTTTTGCTGAAAATAGAAGACCTTGTTTTAATATGTTCTCCAGAATAATATTACTCCATAAGGAATTATGAACCACGTCCTTGGCACAGGATGATTGTTGATCTTATTAATTCATTCTTAGAGCTGTTCTCAATCAGTCAGTGTACCATTAATTAACCTGTTTTCAGCATTATGAATTGCATACTTTATGAAGGGCAAATCATGTCAAGATCATTTAAATTCCTATCTAGGACCAAGTAACAGGCCTTGTAGACAATAGAGAGGCAGTAGATATAATACATCTGATCTTCAAGAAGGCTTTTGATTCTAATCCTATACAATATTTTTATTGTCAACTAATATTTAGAGCATGGTGGCTACTAAATTAATGTAGGATCAGAAATTTAGGATTACAAGGTCCCAGGAGATTTTATAGATGAGGAAAGAGAAGTCAAGAAATGCAAACTAGCTTTATCAAGGTCACACCAGTAGTAAACTGCACAGGATTCAAAAGTAGGCCTTTATTCTGAAGCTAATCTTCTTTCTAATATAATACATTGGATGCTTCTACAGGTTGGTATCTTCCATTCCCAGAAACCTTTAAAAATATTTTTGTTGATGACTTAACAAATATAATAGACTCTGGAATGTGGAGCAAAGAAAGTCCAGGATGTCTACAACCACCATCAACCCACCTACCTTCCACTCCACAGCATTTTCCAAAGGGACTCCATAGAGACCTGGCTTGTTCAAAATGTCCCCATTGGTTTGTGTGAATCAATTAATCACTCACAGGTATTTATTATCTACTATGGGCCAGGAACTCTGTTAAGCGCTGTGGTTAAGAAGAGCATCCCTACTTTCAAGAAGTGTACATTCTAACCGGGGGAAGGAGGGAACAATTATAATCTTACATCACAATTGGCTAACAATAGCCCTAAATGTTGTGAATCAAGCCATTCTAGAGGTTTCTAACAAATTTCTTAAATCTTCATCTTACACACTTCTGTGTTGTAATTTTATTGGCATTTTGTAAATAGAAATATTTGATACCTTCTAAACTTGAAGTTAGAGACTTTGTCATGAAATATTAATGGTAGGAAAAATAAGTGGTTAATTAATTATGCTGGAAATCATGTGGCATTAGACTTTCCTGTTCCATTATTTCTCAAGACTTAACTATACTGATTTTGGGATGCAGAATTTCATACTTGTCACATAATATTAAGAGTACCAATAGATTGGAAATAATGTTTTAAAAAATATCAATAAAAATAGGGTACAGAAGAGGGCTATTTAAATTAGACACCTAATATAGCAAACATAACAGTAATTATTTGCCCATTTAATGGGGGGAAGGGTTGAATGTGAGTGGGCTTGATAAGTGGATCAGATTATACAGATAGGGTCTTTAAAATTTTATTATACAATTAGACACAGGTGCCCAGATATTTAGAGATGAAACTGATCAGAATGTCAGCTATGGTTGTTCAATACAACATTTAATGTATTTTAAGCGGTATATATTTATGTTTACTTTATCTAGAGACAAGATAGAAACACTTAGGGATTTCACCCTTGGTTGACATTCATATAAAGCAGTTTGTTTTAGTAAAAAGCTGTTTCTTTTCTGCTGGGGACAAGAAATTCCACTTACCTTGACATCTAGCTATTTAATATTTTTTTAACTAAAAAAAAACCTGGTAAGCCTGTCATTAAACTGTATTCTAGCCCCTACAGAGAAAATCAAGGGCAGAGCTAGGCTATGTTCTCATCTGATATAAGTCTGTGACAAAATTATCAAGGCTCACTTAATAATGTGTGAACCTGTAGGAAATCAACCAGCTAATTGCCTTCAACAATGTAAACCATTAATCCACATACTGCAATTCTATTTTGGTTACAAAAAGAATTCCTCACTGGCAAAAGATAGTAATGTTCACTGTTGATTGGCTGGCTCTCACAATTTTGCAAGAAAGCCATGGTAGCCCAACTCAAGCATATACCTTTGTTCTTTGTTATCTAAGTATTCCTGCCTCAAGGAAACAAAAAATCAACATGAATATACAAATTATTATTATTACTATTACTATTATTATTATTATTATTATCATTATTATTAGGCTGGCATGTAGATCAGAAAGGATGGGGTAGCATAATGGCTAAAGCATTAAACTTCGTGTCAGAGGCCAGTATTTAATTTCTGGCACTCCTCCTTACCTTTCCAGATTTATTGTGTATTATTCTTCTCTACACAAACTATGTTCCAACCAAATTATCCTTGCTTACCTTCATACAGTGCATGGCACTCAACTTGTTACCAATAAGCCTTTTCATGAGCCATCCTAGATCTTCAAAATATAATCTCTTAGCACCTTCATATCTAGGAATCCCTAATTTCCTTTTAAATTCACCTGATAGAAGTGGCACTTTCTCCATAAGGTCATTCCTGATCCGTTCCCCCAGTTGCTAGTACTTTCCAATAAAACTTATATTGTACCTATTTTGTATCTTGGCTAGTCTGTAAGACATCTGAGGGTAGGCACTATTTCACTGTGCTCTCTTTATCCCTAGTTCCCAGCACAACGCCTGGTAGATAGTAAGTACTTAATAAATGCTTGCAGGTTAATTGTGTATCGTTGAGAAAGATATTTAATTTCTTTGATCCTTAATTTCTTCTACAAATGAGGTCTGAACTGTATACCTCATGGAGCCACCCTTACAGCACTATGTAAGTGTAACAGCATTTATTCCCAAATACTGAAAAGCAGTGATATGTATAATTTTCAATCCAGAGTGTGCTGTAACCAACTTGTACAGGCTCACAATAGTTAAATGCTAATTTTCAGTGTTAGCATTTCCACCTCAGAAATCAGAAAACACTACAACAGGGCTTGATTTATTATTTTGTTGATTTCTGGACTTCAGAAAATGATGGAAAAGATGTTGATAATGAAAATTAAATTTTAAAAGTGTGTCATGTGCATTTTTTTTTCAGAGAGCCATTTGTTAAATATTTACCAGCATACCCCTGCCTCTATCCTAAACTCATTTGAAAAAAACAAACAAACACAGTTCCTAGATTTCTCTGGGATCAATCAAATTTAGGAATGTTCTTGCCTGACATTTGAGCCACACAAGTGGAATCATTTAAAACAAGAAATAAAGTAGCTAAAATATTTCTTTCCCCTCTTTATTTCAGCTTGTAATTATGTCTTCTGTTTTTAATTCTATTTTTTTTCTTGTGAGTGGCAGAGTTTTAGTTTGTCAAAGGAAATACAGAGAAAAAAATAACTTACAGTTTACCCAACATGAAGTGTGTGGATGAACATTAGAAGTTATAAAGCATCAACCTTCTCTGAATAGATAAAGAAATGACACCAGGGAGAATCTTTGAATAGGAAGAAAGGGAGGGAGGAAAGATTTGAAGAGACCAAGGGAGGTGAAGGAAGCAAGAGAAGAGGGAGAAAAGGAGATAGACAGGGAAGAACATGTGACCATACATAGTTGTGTGTAAAAGCATAATAACTTATCTACCGAAAGAGAGAAATTCAGGAATTTAGACTGGATACCTTAAATGTAATCTAGCCCAATTCCTTCTTTTTACAGAGGAGCAAAGTCAGGCCCAGAGAGGTAATGACTTGACAAGTCACACAATTAGTAAGTGACAGAACCAGCTTTCTAACAAGTTCCTTGTATGTCATATCCAATATTTTTTTCTCATTGTACCATATTACTTCCAACAAGGTGACCTTAAAGGAAGATTCCCTCCTTGATTTAAATGCTTAATGCCTTAATAAAATAATACTGCTTGTGTTCTGTAATTGATTTATTATTGAACCCATATTTACAAAAAGTGCCTTTTGAAAGTATAAAGAATAAATTTTATGTCAGAGAAAGCTATAATTATTTAAAAAAACCTTAATCAATTTTCCTGATAATAAACAATAACTACAAATTTCTTAGTATATTATTCATCCGGCAGACTATTTTTTCCACTACCTCCATCGTTTCATTTAGATAAGTTTAAGACTGTCATATTCTACTTATGTAGCAGTTAGGGAGTGCAGCGGATAGAGCACCAGACTTAGAGTCAGGAAGACTGGAGTTCGAATCGGGCCTTAGATGCTTACTAGTTGGATGATCCTGAGCAAGTCACTTAACCCTATTTGCTTCAGTTTCCTCACCTTTGAAATGAGCTGGAAAAGAAAAGGGCAAACCACTTCCAATATCTTTGCCAAGAAAACCGCAAATGAAGTCACAAAGAGTTGGAAATGACTAAAAAGAAAAGGCTGAATGACAACAAAATATTCTAATTATAACAGATGAAAGTAATTAAATAACTTGGACAGATCTTACTTAAAGTTAGTTGTAAGGCACCTAGCACAGTGCTTGGCATATAGTAAACACTATGTAAACATTAACTATTACTACTGCTACTACTATTACCCTTCAAGCCTCCCTAGGAACCAGAGAACCAATAGTAGGCCTTGGCTTAAACACCTAAGGCCTGAGCAGTCACACTTGAAATGATGTGCCTTCTCAAGCATGGTCTACTTTGTGGGCAGCCAAGTCAATGCTATCAACACATTTAGAAACAAAAATTGAGGAATATGTAAAACTACCTGATTTGTTGATGAAAGCAACCTTTCATTACAAAGCGACAGTTTTATAACTTCAAAAATGGCCTTTCATTTTGGTAGAATATTTAACGTAGGGATGAAAATTTTTTCCCCTTTTTTTTTTGCCAATGAGCTAAAAACAACAACAATGACAAAATGGGATTTTTTCCATCAGAATTGCCAAAGGTGAAGGAATTCAAGGAAAGCTATTTCAACATTTGCATCACCTTAAGGATCAAGGAAATAGTTTTTAATTTTGAATAATAAATCACTTTTGTAGCATTGCAAAGATACATAAACTTGCTTATCAAAAGCAAGTTGGTCATTAAAGTATAAAGACCTCAGGCAATGAAGATAGCATTCAACAATTTCTTGTTTTATGGACATTTTGAATCAATATTGCATGTGTTTATATATTCTTGTAGATATATGTATGTATTTGTATGTATACATATATATGTATACACACACACACACACATATATATATATACATATATATGTATACACACACACACACACACACATATATATATGTGTGTGTGTGTGTGTGTGTGTGTATGTATGTATGTATACATAACCCTAACCCTAATTTGGACATTTAAAACCAAAGAGAATCATCAATAACATGATTGAGCTATATTGAGATGCAAAGAAAAAAAATAAAATTAAATTAACTCCACTTACCTAGTAAGTGATAATTTTCCTTTTCATTCACTACTTACAAATATCCAAGTCATCCTTTATAACTTGAAGGTTCCATTATTAATATTGGTAGGAGATAGATATAGATAAAGATATATGTTTTTACTATTTCACATAAGGAGTTTGTATTATTAAATTACATACAGTAACAATATGATAATCTTTTAAAAATAATTGAAATCAGAATTCAGGGTAAAAAACATAATATCCAGGGACTGTCAACAACTGACTCTTTTTTGAACTGCTCTTGAACTAAGGGTTTTTTTTTACATTTTAAATAAAATAGAACGTTATTTGCAATGTAAAAACCACTGTGAGCTAGATACAAAAACAGGTAGGAGGCTGCATTTGGCGCTCCAATCATAGTTTGTGACCCATGAATCCACTGTTTCTAAAATAGGAAGCTTAATCTAAAGTTCATGAATAGATTTCAGAGGATTTGTGAACTTGGTTGGGAAAACATCATCTCCATTTCCATATAATTGGTTTCCTTTGTAATCTTATGTATTATATTTTGTGCATTTAAACATCATTCTCAAGTGCCCTGTCTTCACCAGATTATCAAAAGGATCCATGATACAAAAAGTTAAAGAACAGATCTATATGATTATAGAAAGATGGTTGTGTAACTCTTTTCCAGAAATCAAGTCTTATTTAGCAAGGATTCATTGATTTCCTTCTTGGCTCAAGGCACTGATAGGAGGAGCTGGACATACAGAGACAAAATAAACAATATTCTCTGCCTTTGAGGAGTTATGTTCTCCAGGCTATTAGATAATCCTCCATCCCTTTACATCAAAACTCTAAATATATGGTCTAATCCCTTAAAACAATGTAAACCTTTCTTATAAATGAATCACCCAAACACCACCTGTTTTAGATTACTATAATTCTGAATTTTTGTACTATTTGTCTCTTTCACTAATGTGAAATATGTCCAATTTCTTTACCATATATGTGTGTATGAGTGTGTGTATATATGTGTGTATATGTATGTGTGTGTTTATATGTAGGTATCTTTTTAAAGATATATATGCATAACTTTATATATTATATATGTATATAAATTTATATTTTGTGTTATATAAAATACATAATATAAAATGATGTATGATATATCTTTAACAATTTCTTTTTTTCATCTTTTGCTCAACTCCAGCATACCTTGTTGAAGTGAGAAGACTTAAAAATTGTACTGTGTTGAACGATGCTTATATATGAATGAGACATTTAAAAGTAGACAATTTCACCATTAAGTTTATGATCCAGTGTGACTCCATGATTTTTTTTTCTTGCAAGTAAATACCAATTTTACTTAGGTATTTTTGTTGAATTTTTGTTTTGGTTCAGTGTGTTATTTCTAACACTTAGCATCATACAATGTTGAAGATGTAAAACAGATTACGTAGGGGGTTTTTAATCAAGGATTCATGATGTGTGTGTGTGTGTGTGTGTATGTGTGTGTGTGTAGTAATCCATTAGCTCTAAAATAACAGTGTATGCATATATAATCAGTATTTTATTGTTTGCCCTCTCAAGCAGTGGGGGAGTGATGGGATGGAGAGAGAATTTGAAGCATAAATTTTTAAAAAATAAATATATGTCTATGGGTTTATTTTGATAACCATTTCAATAACTAGTTTCCTTTGCAAGCCTTTATATGTTATTTTATGCATTTAAAAACATTATTTTGAGGAGTCCAAAAACTTCACAAAATAGGTCAAGAACTCCAACATTAGGGGATATCAAGTCCAACCACTTCATGTAAAATGTGAAGAAACTGAAGAACAGAGAGGTCATGTGATCTGTCCAAAGTCACAGAGACAAGCTCATGAGCAAACTGAAACTAGACCCAAGGGCTTCAGACATTTGATTTGAAGCTTTTCCCACAGGAACTTATTCCTATTAAAATTTATCTTATTTGTAAATACCAAGTCACGTTACTTTGAATTCAATTCCTTTTCTTTGGGCTCTCCCAACTTTACTGTGTTAAAGTAATTAGGCTATAAATTCATTACCTAAATCATGAGTAGACTTATCTAATTATGTTGTCTTGAAATGACTTATTTACAAATGTCCTTTGGAAAAAAACAAAACAAAACCCAAACGTGAAATGGCAGTCAGAATTTTTGCAGGGCTTCTTCATCTTTGAGCAGGATAAGGCTTGGCAAGCTGATTGACTCCTGGAAAATAAACTTTCATGAGTGCAACTGGCTGACAAATTTGAAATTCCTGTTTTTGCACTCAATGTATCCAGATGTATTTATGATTTCTATAAAATTTTCCCATCTAAACATCTAAAAACTAATTCTATTGTGAAATCATGAAAAATATAACAATAGTTTACTTAAATACTGTGTGTAATGTAAACTTCGTATAACAGTCTCTGGCTTCAAGGACTTTATATTCAAAAAAGGGCAACAAATACATCACTAGAATACACTATACCATATGACATGTACATGAAAGCGGTTCAAACCAATTGTTCTTTGATGTTCCAAGGAATAATATTAATTACACCCCTGGAATCAGGCAAAACTTCATAGAAGATATGGCACTTGAGTCCCATTTTAGAAAATGGGGAGATATTCAGGGGTGAGAAGTGAGGAAGGAGGAGAATGGGAAGTGGAAGACAGTATTTTAAAGCTGAGAGAACAGCATGAGCAAAGATGCACATGCAAAATAAAAGGATATCACAAGCCATGTCTAAGAGATGGCAAGTAATTTGGTGGCTCTAAGATAAAAGTGAACGCACATATAATAAATATTATATTACTTGCCTTCACAAGGGCTGGGGGAGGGGTGGAAGAGAGGGAGAGAATTTGAAATACATAATTTATTAGAATGAATGTTAAAATGTTTAAATGTAATTGGGAAATATTTAATGAAATTATATATGTATGCATGCATGTGTAAATGCATGTATAAAGATAAGAGTGAACAGAAGGGAGTAATATGTGATATGGCTGGAAAGGTAGGATAACAAGATTGTAAAGGCCTTAACTATAAGGTTAAGGCATCTTTAATTAAGGTAACAGGGAGCTACTGAAGATTTTGAAAATAAGAGTGGAGTAAAAAAAAAAGAGATTAGCATCAACGCTAATATTTAAATCAATCATATATTGTTTCTAATACTCTGATTTTTTAAGTAATGAAGTACTTTAGCTATCTGGAAAAACCACAGCAAAATTCTGAACTCATTTTCCTCTTTTTCAATTTTTTTCTGCTTTGTAGGAAACCCTATAATATAAATGCTTGCATTAAATACACAGAGAGATATTAGATAAGTCAGTGTACCTCAACTTCATACTTATAATCCTGTGGTTCTCAAGTATAGAAATTTTCACTTGGGTCATGAGTTTGACAAACGGGAAATAACTTGAGCAGAATGAACAGAGGTATGCTATATTTCTTTCCGGGGGGGAAAAGATGATAGTAAAGCCAAGGTTGCAGGTATAAATAAAAATGAAACACAATTATCTTCTATTGCCAGCTCAGCAGAAATGGGCAAGAAGGGGGACCAGTGCATGTCTGTTACAGAAGGGAAAAAAGGAGGAAGGAAAAAAATTGGGATATTAAATCTTGCTGTCCTGCTAAGGCTCTGGCAAACGGCTCTAAGGGGACAATTAAACCCCATTGCTGAATGGAAGGAGAAGCAAGAACCGTGACAGGCTAGCTGCACTTTAAAGAGGTATAATGAAAGATGTCAGTGATTGATAGCTGATCTAAGCATGGCTTCAAACAAGATGCAAAGCCATTAAACAATGCCTTTCTTTAATGGCATAGGGAGAAGATACAGGATTGGGGGTTAACAAATGGGGTGATCTGGGAGATTTTTGGGTATTTTCTGTTAACATTTATGATAAAGTTTACATTCAACTAAATTTTGAAAATGTGGACTTCTGTTACTTTGATCTTTGTCAAGTTAGATAATCTGTGATTTCATTTATATGGGTACTCCCTGCAGTAAAGTAGACTATATGGTAAATTTGCATATGTAAATATATGTGCATGTGTATCTGTGTTATGTGCAAAAACAGATATATTACATATTCACTTATATAATACACAAATATATATGACATATCTGTAGCTATCTACCCATCTAAAGAGATGTGCCTTATTTTGAATGTACATATAAATTACTGCCCCACCAAATAGTTTCTAAATTTGGGAAAATATAAACATTTTTACATTCCTAATTCCAACAAACACACCATTTGCCAAAGGTAACCAAGAAGACATGCTTCTATCATCATAAATAAACATTTATGTATATGTCATTTTCCATATTAGAATGTCAGCATCTTTCTATTACTGACTAGTTTTTTTTCTCCAGTGATTAGCATTCTGCCTGCCACATAGAAAATATTTAATAGATGCTTGTTGACTGACTAATAGAATGCACATACAACCCAGACTTGGAAGAAGTAACCTCCTTCATTCCAAAAATTCAGATGAAGTTCAAATAATTTGACTAAAATCCAAGAACCTTCATTCTATCAACACTCAATTTGACCTGTTGAAATACAGACTACATTGTCAGTTGAGTGTATATGAAAATCAGGTCAATATGTAATAGAAACACACAAAAACATTTAAAATATCTGGCTACATAATGTACATAAGTCTTATGATACGTTAGTGCTTATGAATTAAACAGAAAGTTCAAAAGTCCATATTAAAAAAAAGTATGAACACATTGGTTTGCTATTTATACTTCATTAAATGAGAATTCTTGTCAAAGCAATGATTTATTTTGCTGCATCAAACACTTATTGAACTTTCATGGACCCATCCTTATTCTTTTAAAAATTTTTTGACCCATTCTTATACTTAAAGCCATAGGTTTTCCCCTCTAAGCCAGCTTTTGTTATTATAACATAAATAATCAATCAACAAGCATTTATTAAACACCTACCATGTACCAGGCACAATGCTAGGCACTGGGGATACAAAGAAAAAATAGGCCATGTCTTCAAGGAAAGAGACAACATGCATATACACCATGTCCCAAAAGTCCTAAGGCAGTCTTAGCTTATTAAATCTTTAGTAATAAATTTTGCTAAGAATGAGAGAGATAAATGCAGATGTATCTATATGTATACAAACATATACACATATACATACACACATCAAAATAAATACAAAGTGATTTGGGAGCAACATAATAATTCCCAGAAGTTGTGGCCCTGTGTAGTACTTTATACCTGTTATGTATTTGTCGTGTTTCAGTCTGTATTATCCATGTATAGTTATATATTCAATGTATTACATATTTATGCATATCACATCTCCCTGCTAGAATGTAAGATCCATGAAGACAAGGACTATATCTTAATTACTTTTATGTGTCTCACAGAACCTAATACAATATTTTACATAATGTAAGCATTCGATAAATGGTTGGTGAATGAATGGATGGATGGATGGTTGAATGACATTGAAGAAAATCGCTTTACCTTTATGGACAATAACAAAATAGACTTTCTTGGTATCAGTTAAGATGGAACATAAGATTAGCCTTCTAAAAAGTATTACTACTAAGTAGATCAACTGAACAAGCTTTCATGATTACTAATGAAATAATACTTTAAGCTAAAGCAAATACAGCTACCTCATTTCAAATTGCTGTACACTACATTTTATTTAAACTTTAATTCTCCCAAATGTAAAAAAAAACCCAAGTAATCCTTTGTTGAACCCGTTTCACTTATTTTATTACCTGTCTGACAGCTATAATCATATGCTTCTCTACTATGGTGTGTGATTTTGGTATCCTCTTCAATGTGCCACATGAAGCCACACTTTTATTTTATGCTACACTGTCAATGAGATCCCTGACTTTCTCCTATTAATGAGAAAGGAAAAACAGTAAGAAATAACGTTCAAGGAAACCTAACACTCTGAAGATCTGGGTTTTTTTGGTAATTTTTTGAGGGGTGAGGAAGTGTAATATAACAATTTCAAGAACTGTCTCTAAGATCCTCTACCAATTAAATCAAGAATGAATGTCCCTCATGCCTCTTCAACTTCACTTTTAGTTCTCTAAGAAACATGAGGGGAAACAAGGAAGCCATACACCACATGGAAGTGGGCAACTAGATTTTAAGCTACATAATTTCCTCATGATAGTGAGAAGTCAACAGGAAGCTTTGAATGGTAAGCGGCATTTTCTGTTCCCAAAGTAATGTAAGAAAATTACCTTCTAACTATCCATATGAGAATAATTCTAACCCTTGAAAAGAAAGCTTAGCTCTTGAGAACTACCCTGTGTATTTGAGCATTTCCACAGTCAAATTAATCCTGATTCAATTCTTGATTGAAGAAAGGGAATAGGTTGATACCTGCCTCCTTCTTCTGCCTCTACCAAGGACTTCCACACAAATATCCGATGGTGAATGTATGGCCAAATCCAAGCATTCTTTTCCTCAGATTACACTGAAGCAAGAATATAGATTCCAAAGATCAATTTTATATACTGAGATGCTCCTTATCACAGTATACCTCTTTAAAAATGTTTAATTCTCTTATTAAACGTCACCATTATTTCTATGATGCCTTACTTAATAGAACTCTCCTTGTGTAAAAAAAAAGTATAGTTAAGGGAAAAAAAGGAAAGAAAGAAATTGACATATTCGATCATTCCTGACACCATACCCCTCATTCCAAACCTGGGGAATACAACTTACCTACCAAAAAGAGAAAATCGTGTTTCATTATCAGTCTGCTGAAGTCAAGATTGATCAATACATTGATCCATATTCATATACACATATATGTATATGTATATGCATATGTATACACACACACACACACAAACATTGATCCATATACAGAGAGAGAAAGAGAGAGAGAGAGAGATTGAGATCCACAGGGAGATATATACACACATGAATATACAAAAATTATTGTCATTTCTTTTACTTTACTATTGCCATATTGCACATTGCTTTGTTGGTTCTGATTCCTTTGCTCTCCATCAAGTTACACAGTCTTTCCAAATTTCTCACCTTATTCATTATAGCACAAAAATATCACATTATAGTCACATAACCTCAAGTTACTCAGCCATTCCACAATTGATGAAGATTCAGTTTTTAAAAGTTTTTTTAATTACCACAGAAAGTGTTACAATAAATATGTTGGCATATCTAAGAACTTTCAAGGACTTTCCCTCTGTCAACGAATTCCTTGGGGTATGTGCCTAGCATGGATATCTGAGTCAAGGGTTATGAGTAATTTCATCTCTTTTCTAAAATAGTTCCAAATGTTATCCCAAATGATCAGCCAGTTCTCAGCTCCACCCACACTGTATTAGTGAGCCAGTCATTCAATAACCCTTTCAATATTGTACCACCTTTGCCAATCACAGCATATCTTCCTCTTCTTCCCTGTATTCATCATCACCAATTAACATTTATTGAACTCCCCAAGGTTTTACATCATTTTGACATATGAATAAAGCAGTTCCTTAAAAATTGAAGTAACTAACAACTTTGAACTGTGCTATGCTACAGTAACTACCTTCCTAACCTTAGCTGGGAGAGAAAATCCCTATTCATCAAACTGGAACTTTTTCTGCTATAGTCTGTAGACAAGGGGAGGAGTATAAACAGGCCTCAATGGATTACAGAACAGTATAAAAAATGTCTTGTGGGAAATTCTTCTGACTGAAAATCAATGCATCCTGGCATAACATAAATAATAATGAGATTTATAGTGACGAGACAGTATACTTTGGCATTGTGCTGTCAAAAAGAGAGATTTGGTGGCTTTCTGCCAATCAACCTACTCTTAAAGGGCATGTCACACTATTCAAATCATATTAGATTACAGAAAAGCTTACATAAAAGAAAACCAAATATCTATAACTTGTTTCCATTTCTTTTTTTAAAAGAAATACTCATTATTCGCATTTTCATTCCCTCTATCATAATTAATTGGATGGCGGCTTTGATGGGTTTTCATAGATAAAACACCTAAATCCCCATGGGATTTTGAAATAATAAGTTTTGGGTAACTCATAAAACATACTTAAAATATCAACAACATAGGGATTCTTCCAAAATTTTGTATTGTACAAATATGAAAGGATGAAAGAGAAACTGTATACCTTCCTAAGTAGTTTCAAAAAATAAAAGTATACTCTAAATTATTATGTAGTAAGATACTACTCAGGACACTCAGTCTATGAAACACAAACTTATTACACAAACACTTGGCTAGTATCCATGTTAGAGTGTAGCATTAATAAAAAACCAAATAACTCAAAATTAAAATATTTATACCTAATAGTCCTGTGAATGTCACATTCTTAGCACTCTCATGCGTCACGTTTTTAAATATCTCTTTTTGACTAACATTTATGATGTACTAGAGCACTACAGGGGAAGAAGAAATTGAAAAATACTACTTCCACCCTCAAGAAGCTTGCATTTTGCCTGGATTAATATAGTGAATGTCATAGAAACTCTAAGATGTAATTAAAAATACTGAAAGTACAGTGTGGTTTCATCAATGTGAGATTAGGTATGAGCAAAATGTCACATGTCTTATGAGGTTACATCTATGAAACTCCAAACTTCTAGATGCACACCAACAAAATATTCAATAGCACAATTATTTCATCTACATATAGTATTGCCAATTTGTCAACTTCTTTAAAATGTCTGGATTGAGCTTTATTATAATAATAAATATAAGGTTATACATGCATTATGTTGAACTATAATATCTGCTCATCCCAATCATGTGTGTTTTATGGATACAGATAATCTAGATCTATAGTATTCTGACCAGTGTAGAATGTTGGCTCTTAAAGGAAGAAATTAGTGCTACACTATAACATCAAATAAATGGTTTGATCTATAAGCATATTTTAAACTATATTTCATGAAAGCATGATTATTAAGATAATAAAATACACATGACCAAGACTCATAACCCTTATCAAGCAATTTTTATTATCAAAACAATCCATGCAGACCATAAGACATAGATGAGGCTGAAATTTACTTTTGAAGAGAAATGACTTATGCAGATAGAATTAAACAGCCTAAAAAATGTATAAGATTTCTGTGAACTGAATATTTCTAGTGTTTTTATGTCAACACATGTGTGTGTGTGTTTGTATAAATGATGAATGGATAGGAGAATGAGGGAGGAAGGAGAGAGGGAAATAAAAAAGAGAAAGGTGGGAAGAAGGAAAAGAAGTATGCAAGGATAGAAGGATCTATGGAAGGAATACAATACACATGTTGGAATGTTTGCTGGACAGCTCCAGTGCTGAGTCAAAGTTATCCATGTGGAGTAAGAGTGGATGGGATTAGTATGCAATGAAAGAACTCTGTCTTAGAATTCATGCCATAACCATCACCTTGTCAACATCTACTGAATCATTTCACAGCCTATTCTCTCTGAGTCCATGCTGACATCCCTAGTCACTATATGAGTTCCTTTCCTTCCTACTGACTAATCTTTTAATCTTACCTGGAATGCCATCTTTCTTTCTCTCTAACACCATGGCTTCAACCACCCTCTATTTCCCAAGAGATTTCTTTACATCTTCCCCACTAATCATCAACAATCACTGGAAAGCAGTTATCTCATGCCTTCCCTTTAGGGTAGAAATTGAATAGACCTTTGTAGATCATTTCTTCCCCATCAATTGTTATAAGATATACAAACTAAGAACAAACCTATAATTCAACAATTAACTGATAAAGATAATGGTTATTCTTTAAAGCCTAATTCTAATGTTATCTTCTCCAAGAATACTTTTTTCTTGGTTTCCCAGTTGGTAATGTGAAGTTTTTGTAATACAGACCTCAAAATATAAGAGATAGTTAATATGACAGGTATTTGCTTGGTTCTTTGCTTAAGTGAATGACATAATCAGAATCCAGAAAGATTCTAAACCATTTATTAAGCTCCTACAATGTGTCAGGAACTGTTCTAAGCACCAAGGATACAAAGACAGGCAAAAGACAGCCTCTGCTTTCAAGCATCTCACAGTCTTGTGAGAAATAATTCATTTTGACCCATACTCTATTCTATTCAATATTAATCAGCTATGATTCCATAGGAATGGTGATAGTAAGTTCTATATATTAGGCCCAACAACTGTGAGGTGCAGACTGTAAGTTCATTTGCTTAATCATAGCAAGTTAACTAGAGGTCTCCAACCCTTCTTCTTCCTTGTTATGGTGACTAAGCCCAGCTTGGCCGAGGTGACTCAATTACATAGAAAATGCCCCAACTTATTTTTGTACTTCTGGACCGTTCTCCCTTGTCTAACATGAGCAGGTGAGCATCTTATGACCATTTAGTCAGTGGAGATATCCCATGCTGCACCCAACCTGGGACTCCCCTGCTGACATACTATTTCTAGTTGATGCATCATTTTTGACCCACAAAGCAAGATATGTCAGCCAATGAGATTCTGTACTTTGTATAGCATCTTTAGAATGTTCAGGTATCAAATGTGGTATCAAACCTTAAAAATAGGGCCCTGGAAGAAGGGGCCATCTCAGATCATCAGGAAGATCTGAGGTCCACTTCATTAGAATCACGTACCCTTTAATAAAGTATCATTGGCTCAGAGCTCTTCCTCAGTCTCTTTCATTATAGGTTGGACAATTTAAACCCCCACAGTCTAATAGAAGAGACAATCAACTAAATACAAAGAAGCTATATACAGGATAAATAAAAAAAATCAACAGAGGGAAGCATTAGAATTTAGGGTGAATGAGAAAAGTTTCCTGTAGAAAGTGGGATTTTAGATGAGAATTAAAGGGAAAAAAAGGAAGCTAGGAGGTAGAGAAGCAAGAACATTCCAGGCATGGAGAATAGCCAGAGAAAATATCTGGAGCTGATAAACAGAACGTCTTATTTATGGAATATTAAGGAGGCCAGTGTACCTACATCTCAGAGTATTACAGTAGAGGGTAGTAAGATTTAAGAAGACTGGGGAGGTGGGAGGAGGAGAGGACTATGAAGGGTTTTGAACAACAAATAGGATTTTATACTTGATCTTGGAGCTATTATGGAACCACTCAATTTTAGTGAGCAGGAGGGTTAGAATGATAGGCTAAGCATATAGTAAGCATTTCTAATAAAATGAAATTTAATAGAGATAAATGTGAAACTAGTTGAAACCTTACAGTTAGAGAATGAATTGATCTAACACCAGATGGGGAGATACATGGCTGGATGAAAGCATATGTGAAAAAATATTTGGAGATTTTATTGGCTCACATTCAATATTAGTCAATAATGTGGCATAGCAGCCAAAAAAGCTAATAAGGTACTGGGCTTTGTCAAAAGAAGGATGAGCCATAGAAAATAATGAAACTTTTTCTACTGTTTTTCAAACATTATTATGCGATTAATGAGGATTTCTTATAGGCTTTTACCTAAAATAACCTAAGGCTTATGATTTTTTAAAGCTATGGCACTTCTTTACCTCATGCCTTATTCATTCTGACATGACAAGGTGCTTTAATACCATGTAGATAAACACTAAAAAAGACATTAAAAAACTGGCTCTCCTTGAATGCCTTCCTAGAAATCTTTATTTTAATCATTAAAATGTATGACTGTGATAATGTTATCTTAAAAAAATATTCTAGAAGCAAGAGACGGGCCATTTTGTGGTCGTTTTCTTAGTTTGTAATTTAACACTTTTCATCATGAACATACACAGGTGTGTTTACACAATACAGTGAGCAGACCACCACCATCAGTGTCACATAATGTCACTTTCTTCATAGCTATAGTTGTGCTGAACATCTTATAATGAAGCAACATCTAATCCCTGCTTGACATGCATTTATTTAGTAGAAATAATGCAACTGATGAGACTCTAAAGAACTTGTTTCATTCCAATAATTTCTTTTTCCCCATGATGAACTATTTAAATTAACACATTTTAGAAAAAAATTAATTAGTCTCACTTTACACATTACAGATTGACAATATAAGTATCATTTTAAAACAGTGACTAAAAAGTGGAAGAATGTTGACTTCACCCATATCCAGTATTTGCCTTAGAGAACTCAACCATGTATGTGTTGTGGCTGGTTATAGGACCTAAATCAAATGAAATGATCCCTATTGAGGCCCTACTGTTTTGAAAACATTATGCTAGGCATACAAAGTCATAACAAAGTAACTCCATCTATTCAGTTCATTCTAGCTTAATAAAACATTCAAAAATTGACAACCTAATTCAGGAGATAATACCCAAAGTAAATAATATAACAATGAAAGACGGAAAGAACAGATTAGAGTAGTAGATCTTTCACAAGGAAATGTATGATTGTTAAATTAACAGAATTTCAAGGAACTACAGGGAGAGAGGGACAGTACAGGCCCAAGGAGAGTATGCTATTTAGTATAACTCTTGGGTCATTTCTTTAACTGCTTTATAGGGACAAGATAGATATTCAGTGTATGTGGAAATGATTATACTGTTGCCCATCCTGTGTACACTTGATGCTGACTCATTTTCCTCTTCACCTAGGTATAAAAAGATTTTCCACTCCCTCTACTAAAAGTATTTGGAAGAAAAATGAGCTGCAACTCCAATTAAAATAACTATGATTCTACCAAAGAGGCACAAAATCTCCTGAAAGGCTAATTCAACACATACTGAACAGAAATTCTTTCCACAACATAATCCACATACATCATCAAGCTTCTGCATGAAGAACTCCAGTGAGGAAGAATGGATTCCCTTTCAAAGCAACCTATTCCACTTTAGAATTTTTTTTTAATTATTAGGAAGTTTTTCCATTATATCAAGCCATGCATTCTTGTCATATTTTCATAATATTTTATATAAAACTAGGGTCATAGATAGAGAAGTCAAAATTGTTTAGCACATTTCTTATCCCATTTATGGCTTATATTATTCATCCTTTTTATACATGTTAATATTTACAAAAGATTTCTCATCTCATGGGCCTCTTAATGGAAACAGAGGTGTAGTGTATTACTGAATGACAACTGTAAGTAGAAAGCCAACAGTGAGAAACATGAGAAATGGTTTAATTTGAGTTTTAAAAGCAAAGCACCAGCAGCATAAGTGATCTAGAAAGGCAGTTCATTAAAGAATAATTCTGTTTGTTCCCTTGACCAAGTATTCCATCATTACTGGACATTTATGTTTATGTTAAAGGATCTCCTCTCATATGTTTCACTTTGATTTCTTTAGATGGTAATTTATTTACTATGGAAAGCACAGTTCAGAGGCAGTATCTCGCTCACAATAAGGTATTAGATGTGTGTGTTTTTCACTCCCCAATTTTACAGCTGAGTTAACAGAACTATAAGCAAATCGAATGATTTGCTCAAGGTCAGCACGAGTTAATGGTTCAGTCAACTTTAAAAAATATACCGTCTTTAAAAAAAACCAAACTTTTTTTTTGTTTGACTTTATTGCTTGATTTTTTTGTAATGTGTTAGGCAGTTTAAAATAATCTCAGAATTCTGTTTTTATTCTTTCCAACAACTTCTTTTAAATATTCATGCGGTTACACATATCCATTGGCTTATATGAATTTTTGAGCTCAGTGAGTGAGTGTAAAAGGGGGCGGGAGGATCTTGCCCAGAAACTTGGCAAGTTATACAGGAATTGAGATGGAGGTGCAGCTGAGTTAGTCAAACAGTAATAGGAAGCTCTGTGTTCCACATATATTAAAAAGAACCATGAGGAAAAGGTGAAATCAGAAATAGACAAAAACTACCATTTCTTTAAGTAACACTCTTAACAAATCTCATTGTATTTCCATAAAACTATCCGCAAGCCAGCTGTTTTTGGTTCCTGTCGGCTTCAATCTCCCTATGACTCTCTTGCAAATAAACTGCTTACAAAAGCCTACAACTTGATAATCAACACCTGCAAAGATTAAACTGTCCACTCCCTCCAGGGTGAAGGAAATTACAGACCTGCTTTTAAAGCAGGAGAAGTTAATTTGTGGAATTGTCTACCTAAATGATGTTCAGGATAACTGTGCATTTATATAACATCTGGTATGTAAGTAACATCAAATAGTAGGTCAGGTAGATAAGTGTAATGCAATAATTCTAGCCATGCTTCCCTATCAGAATAAATCAAGGATCTATATGCCTATAGATTAAAGGTTCTTTACTTATTTTGTGTCACGGACCTCAGATACTTTTGGCAGTCTGGTGAAACCTACGGACTCATACTCAGAATAATGTTTTAAATGCATACAGTAAAATATATGGGATTGCAAAGGAAACTAATTATGTTGAAAAACAGCAATTATGTGACTGGTCTAATAACTACAGCAATTTCAAAGTATTGATAAGCATCAAAGATATTTCAATATATCTGTAACAACTGTAATGGGATATGAAAGTACTATGATTTTTATTGATCACAACACCACGGGCACTGCTAATATTACTATGGATTATCACTTATTTTCATAATGAAAGAAATTCTAAATTTCAGAGAAAGTTAATAGAAAATAAAGATTTTCCCCCCTAAGTTTATGGAGCCCCTGAAAACTATTTCTCTCCTTTGGAAATCCATGGACCTCAAGTTAACAACCACTGCTCCCACTGTAGGTGCAGATATCAACTCGTTGATGATTTGGACTACACATTAATGAGTTAATTGGACAATAAAATAAAAATAAAACTGCCACTTCTTAGCCACGTATGTAGTGATGAGTGGCTGAACAACAAACTGTCTTTTTTTAAAAAAAATATTAATTTTTAGTGTTTAACATTCACTTCCACAAGATTTTGAGTTCCACATTTTCTCCCCATCTCACCCCTCCCCCCACCCCAAGATGGCATGCATTCTGTATACCCCTTCTCCTAACCTGCCCTCCCTTATATCTCTCCCCCTCTTCTCTTATCCCCTTCCTCTTCTGTTTTCTTGTAGGGCAGGATAGATTTCAATACCCCATTTCCTGTATTTCTTATTTCCCAGTTGCATGTGAAAACAATTTCTTAACATGTGTTTTTAAAACTTTGGGTTTCAAATTTTCTCCCTTCCTCCCTCCCCACTCACCCTCATTGAAAAGGCAAGCAACTCAATACAGGTTATACATATCTAGCCATGCAAAACACTTCCATAGCAGTCATGTTGTGAAAAACTAAGTATATATATTTCCCTTCATCCTATCCTGTCCCCCATTTATTCTATTCTCTCTTTTGACCCTGTTCCTCCTCAGAAGTGTTTGATTCTGATTACTCCCTCCCCCAATCTGACCTCCCCTCTATTATCCCCCTGCTCTCCAATGTACTGTCTTCAGACGCATACATGGAGCCTTCCCAGATTGATAGGACCTCCAAAGTACGGGATCTGCTGACATAGACTTTCAGAACCCAGGGTAACCCCAATACATACAAAACACATCCAATTATTATGTCTGGGAGGGTTCAAAAGAATAATAATCACTAAGGCAAGCAGAGATCACCCCTGGCTAAGGAAGTTTTGGGGGATACTTTTCGCTATTTCACTTTAACTAGAGAACTCTCACTTTTCTCCCCATCTCTTCTCTCTTCGTTGTTCTAATTTTATGTTCTCTGACTTTCTCCTGTCTCTACTATTCATTTCTCTGCAATTAATTCCTTAATCTTGCCATAGGCACTGTATAGTTCCTATTTTAAAGTAATTCCTTCGGGGGCAGGGCTTTCTTATCCTTTTCAGAGCTAAGATTTTTTTTCTCATTTGAATACTTAAAAATTCCTTATGGTGGGAACATAGGAATGATAACATGGTATATGATTTCATACTAAAAAGTATAAAGCATTTTTTAAAAGTATGTCACTATCCCAAATCAAAAGAGTGAAGGAAATGTTCTATCTTATATAACTTAAAAACTTAAAAAACATGAAAAATGAAAAGCTTGTTAATACTTTTTAAAGTATGAAATACAAAACTGCAACTTATAGCAAAGATATTATTTTATATGATTGGTCAAGCAAATAGAATTAGAATCTATGTTGTCAAACTTCAAAGTTAGAACACAATAATAATAATAATAATAATAGCTGACATTTATGAACTATTTCACAGTTTATAAAGCACCTTATATGCAGCATCTCATTTGTTCTTCACAACAGCTCTATGAGGGATGGAATTAAAATATTATCACTCTCCTTCTATAGGTGAGGAAACTGAGACAGAGATTAAGTGATTTGCTGAAAGTGTTTTGGCAGAAAGGCATTGTGGCATAGTGAGTAGAAAGCCAACAGTGGAGCCTGGAAGAAATGGGTTCAAGACCCACTTCTGACAAATTTGTTGTCATTTTAGTCATGTCTGACTCTTCATTACCCTACTTGGGGTTTTCTTGGCAAAGATACTAGAGTGGTTTGCTATTTCCTTCTCCTTCTCATTTTACAGATGAGAAACTGAGGAAAACAGGGTTAAGTGACTTGCCTAGGGTCATACAGTGAATAAGTGTCTGAGGCCAGATTTGAACTCCTGAAAATGAGACTTTCTGATTGCAAGTCCAGTGTTCTATCTACTCCTCTGACGAATACTGACTGTGTCATCCTGGGCAAGTCACTTAACCTGCTTAAGTCAAAAAGCATATATTAAGTGCCTACTGTGTGCTAGGTACTGTGTTAAATGCTGGTTAGTTATGCTGCAGAAAAGATGCCAACTGATATTGGTACAGGGAATTATCTGCAATAGTTACAGGTATTGTTAATACTAACGTAGTTTGCTGACTAGATTCATAATTGAAGGAAATGCTAAGTTTGTATTAGAAATTCCCTACACTGATAAATCACAGGTCTACTCTCTATCCTGTTCCTAAGGTCATCAGGCTTTTAAGTGGCAGAGCTGAGACTGGAAACCATGTCTCACATTAAGTTACATAACTTACATTAACTACTATTTATGAAACAGCAGGGGTTCTTAAGCTAATTGTCATGGACTCCTTAGCAGTCTGTTCAAATCTTTGAACCTCTTCTCAGAACAATATTTTCAATATGTAAATATATAAGCATGTGTATGTATATGTATGTGTATAATGTGTGATTTCATTTTTAAAAATTCATGGACTATAAGTTAAGAAACTCTGCTTATAGAGATTTTAAAAGTTGTTTTAACTCATATTTTTAGCCACAGAATTTTTGGAGATCTCCCACTAGAGTCCTCCTTCAGTGTCTTATAATGAATGACATGAAGGTGACACTGTTCTAGAAGGCTCCATCAATGGAGAACAAGTCTTTTCCAAGCCGGAAAAACTTCCAGTTCAGATCAGTGAGAGGCTCCATTTCTGTCTTCTGAGGACTAGCCTAGCTGAGTTTGAAAAGGTTCACAGAAAGAGTGGATAAAGGTTGAACAAAGCTGCCAAAGTCTGACTAATGACTAATGACAATGTACATCAGTGATTCTAAGGAATTGATGACTAAGATTCACAAAGGATTTTTTGCATACCATCTCATTTTGTCCTCATGACAGTCATGTGAGGTAGGTATGATTTCCTTGCATTATCTTCATTTTACAAACAAGTGTAAGAAATGAGATTCAACCCTAATCTCTCCTGATTCTAAGTGCCAACATCTTTTATTCCACCATCGATTCTTGAAGTTTTGTAGAAATAACTACTTTAAATAGTTCCATTGAATACCTAAGTTTAGCAAGTGTCCAGAGTATGATAGTGAGCAGACAAGAGAATTTGCAGGATTTGCCTCCCTCCATGAACGGAGGCTTTCAATGAAAGGAGACTTTATTATTTGAAAAAGCCCTAAAATTCTCAAGAAAGAATCCATTTGTCTAATAAATACCCATGTTCTACTCTCAGAAGCTTTAATATAATTCTGAGTTTGGATATTGCACCAATGACTTTGAAGGCAAAGTTAAAAATAAAAAGTCAGGCCCTTTAGTGTCCATATTCATAAGATAAGGAATATTAAGTACATCAGTCTGTTCAACTATAGTTGCACAGATACAGAACATTACACATCAGAAGTATGGAGGTCAGAAATGTATATGTGTACAGTTTGTATATTTATTCATATCATATTCTGAAATGTATAACTTAGCATAACACGGATGCCATTTCACTGTATGTAGACATCTATTAATCAAGAGTCCTCTAGACTCTAGGCAAGGAAGTCTGAGGGATGACTGAAGATACAAGAATAGCTAACCAAATTACACAACATTTATGTGACAGACAGGTAATTAGCAGCTACTTAGTATAGTAGATGAAGTTCTATCCCTGGAATCAGGAAGACCCAACCAAATTCAAATCCAGGCTCAGATATTTTCTAGCTGTGTGACCCACCGTAAGACACCTAACCTCTTTTTGCCTCAGTTTCTTTATTTTTAAAATGGGGATAATGATAGCAACTACCTCCTAAGGTTGTCTTAAGGATCAAATTATTGTAAAGTACTTAGCATACTACCTGGTACATAGCAAATGCTATATAAATGTTAGCTTTTAGTTATACACACAAGAGTGTGCCTATACATGTATGTATATAAATGGGCATTCATGTATATACACATCCACACATGCATGTGTGCACACACATGTGTATGTATGTATGCATGTATGTATGTATGTAGCCAGGGAGGGAGTCTTTTTACATGTATACACATATGTATGTATGTACATATATATGCGTATACAGATTCCCTCATTTTTGTCATATGCATATGTGTATGTGTAACAAAAATTAAACGTCTCATTCTATACTTAAATCTGTCATGTCTCTGTCAGGAGTTGGGTAGCATGTTTTATCATTAGTATTTTGGAATCATGGATTTTTCTTTTAAATTATTTTTTTCAGATCTGTATTCCATCCCTCTGTTCTCATTCCCCACTTCCACTGAGGAAGTGAGAAAGTAAGAAAAACAAAACTCAAGCAAAACAAATTCCCATATTGGCCATGTCCAAATAAAACCTCTGTGTGCTGAATCTGTCACCTCTCTATCTGGAGCTGGGCATTATATTTCATCATGAGCTTCCTGGAATTATGTTTAGTCATTGTGTAGCTCAGAGTTCCTAAATCTTTCAAAGCTGTTTGTATTTACTATAGTGTTAACAATTACAATAACGTAATTGTATTGACTGCTCTGGTTCTGTCCCCTACATCAGTTCATACAAGTCTTCCCAGGTTTCTCGCTGAAACCTTCCCCTTCATTTCTTATAGCACAATGGTATTGATGGATGGTCATTGCATTGATCATCTTTCTTGAAGCTTTCAAAATCGTATGCCTTTTTCAGAGCTGTTGTTATAATGTAAGTTGTTCTTCTGATTCTGTTTTACTGTTACTAAATTCAAAAACGTTTTCCATGTCTCTTTGAAATCATATATTTCTTCATTTTCTACAGCACAATAGAATCCTATGACATTCTATGACACAATTTACTTGCAAATTTGTCACAATTAAGGTTGCATTTAAAATCCACTATCCCCTTTCTTATTTGCTTAGCATTTAGGTGAATGAGTCTGCTACAGTTGCATACCAGAACTGAACTTCAACATACGAAAAAGCTTTGCTTGTTTTCAAATCAAGGATATATTGCTTTAGACTATTTCTATCAAGAGCAATTTGAAAGCAGGTAGTAAGGAGAAGAAAGGTAGTATAGCAGAGGCCAGTGGGAAAAGCAATTTTTAAAAATCCTAAATAATATAAAAGATAATATGCTATGTTAACATTCATGTACATGGCAAATATGCAGGATTCCTCTAAAAATCGTGGCATCAATATTATGTTTTAAAGGGCTCTGAATAAAATCAACACAATTTTTGGAAAACAGTGTCATGTAAAATACTTTGTAAACTTGGTTTTTTTAATCTAAATGTTATAATTTAACATTTATATTTGAAAAATTGCCCAAACAAATTATATTTTAATATCTAAAATTGACACTGGAATATTAAGATTTAAATAGCAAATTATAAATTAACAAAAATAAAGAAATTAAACTGATTGAAACATTAAGTCAAAATTATTCCTGTAATTCTCAAAAAATCTCATTTATCTGTATAGATGAGGCATTTTAGGCATGAACTATTGCATTTTGTGTCAGATATATTTTATGTGTTGATTAGTTTTGTTGATTTAATTTTTCATTCTTTGTTAAAATGGTTGGCTTACTAAGTAGGAGAGAGATGTACCAGAGATTTTTTTTCTCTGAAAGAATGTATAGCCATGTTTATAACAGCAACAGAATTACAGTTGTTTTTATTTTTCCCCAATAGTACAAATTCCCACCTAGACTCCGATTATGAAAAAAAAAAATATTTTATGAAATTGTCTGGCAATTTCAGGACATGGTTCTTTCCCCAGGGAGTTTTCTCTTGTACTTAATTCTCATCACACTATCCCATAAAACTGTTCTTGATGCTAGCACTAGGAGAAAATGCTTCAACTTTCAAAAAGTACAGAAAATCGATTACTGTGTGTCCAAATTAACACTTATTTATAGATCATGTCATTGTCAAGTTGCCACATACACAGAGCATCCCCATTTCAGTACATGGAAAGCTTTACCATAGAAATCCTTCTGTGCTGTATGCTGTCATTTAAGATTCTTATTAAAGGTGTCATGGCATGCTATAAATTTAACATAAGCTGGTATTGCAAGTTTTCTTATTTAAATCATGGCACTACAATTTGGAAGCAATGCACCTTGTAACTCCAAGACAAATCTACACCTAAAAGGATATGGCAGCATTCCACATTGTGGTCTGATCACATTAGACTGAGCATGGCTAAAGAAAGAAATATTTTGACAGGGGAGATTGTACTCGAACACATCAAAGTGTCAGTTCAGATATGTGACATCGGAAAAGCACCCTCCACAATTCCCCATAGCATGATACTCGCCACCTCTTATTGTCTCTTCCAGATGGCACACCAAAAGCGCTCTTCAGTTTGCTACAGAGCTTGAAACTCTACATCAATCTGCAATGCCATTTTCATGTAACACTAATGTAGATGATTTATCAATGCCAATTAATCGATGGCACAGAACTTGCCCTTTCTTTGCTGCTACTGTAGCATAATTATTTTCCCCGAGTGAGCAAAAAAACCAGTGACCAGATTGGCAAGTGAGGCCTCTGACAGATTGTGGCCACTCAGGAGGCACTGGGCTCATGGAAAGGTAAAAGCATTTATTTAAAAAAATGATTGAGAGCCATTTTTGAATGTCAAAATTCAGGTAGGGGGCTCAGTTTTAATCATATGAAGTAAAAAGATATTATTTAAATGCTTCCTGTTCCTCATCGTATCATTCATACCTGTCACAATTTCTGCAGAAAGAGAGAGACCAAGAAAAAAGGTCTATGTTTTATGTTAATTTATTGGCATAAGTATGTGGATCTGATTATTTTTATGGTCTTAGTGGTAATGGACATTAAATAAGTATTTTAAAACTTTTATAACAATAAAGCACTGTAAGATTAGAAAGGGCAGCTATCTAACACAGTGAATAAAGGTCTAGGCCTGGAGTCAGGAAGATTCCTCTTCCTGAGTTCAAATCTGGCCTCAGACACTTAATAGCTGTGTGATCCTGGGCAAGTCAACTTAATCTTCTGCCTCAGTTTCCTCAACTGTAAAATGAGCTGGAGAAGGAAATGGCAAACCACTCCAGCATCTTTACTAAGAAAACCCCAAAGAGATCAGGAAGAGTAGTTCAGGGCTGAAAAATGATTAAACAACAACAACAAAAATTAGAAAACAGCATGGTTGATCATGTTGTAAGTGCAAAGGATAATCAATGGAGAGCCCATGGGCCCCATCAGTATCCTTGTAAATATCACGAGACCTTGAGAAAGGATCCCAACATTTAGGTTTAACTCAGCTAGGTGAATTTATGCAAAAACATGGATAAAAGTCATTTGAATGGGCTGCAATCTGTAGCAATGAAGGTCATAGCCACATTAGTAAAATAATAGGTGTCACAGATCGACTGAATTAATGGAATACATACGTGTGTGTGTGTGTGTGTGTGTGTATATATATGTATATATATATATATACACACAGACATATATACATGCATAAATGTATGTAAGTGCTTAATAATGCTTACTGATTGACTTATGTATATACATATGTCTCATATTTGATCTAGACCCATGTGGATAACTCCCAGGGTGAGAATACTCCCTCTATCAATGCAGATTGGTTAGTGTCTGTAAGTCATAGACTTAAGAGAGTTGCTTGGGATATTATGAGATTAAATGGTTTAGCAAGGTTCACACAGCCAATTTATGTGAAAGGGAAGACTTGAGCCCAGGTTGTCCTGACACTGAAGCTGTCTCTCTGTCTATTATACTACACTGCCTCTCATTAAATATATAATGTCAATGATAATATTAATAATAATATTTATGTAGCACTATGAGGGTGTTTTACATACATTTTCTTATTTGCGTCTCATAACAACCCTGAAGTAAATACTATGAGTGCTATGTTCTTCATTTTACAGATGAGGAAGCTCAGGAGTTAGTAAATTGTCCATGGTCATAAAACTAATAAATACCAAAGGTGAGAATTGAAGCAATGTCCCCAAGTCCAAAGCTGTTTCTACAATACCACACAGCCTCATGTCAACCCAGTCAAAATTACCAAAGCATCTTAAGAATAAGTAATAATGCCAGTAGTCTATAGGCCTTTGGATAGCTGTAATAAGGGTTCTAAGCACAGAATGCAGCAGTAATACAAAACACTAACATCATTTCTTAGTCATTGCTACTTTTTTTTCTTATTCTTTGGTGAAGTATCTAAGACTAAGAAATTTTGCTGTAGCTCCTTTATATGGAATCCTTATTAAAATTAGCAAGTTATGCACTCAGGAGAGAAAATAGGTTTGCAAAGCTTACTGGGATTGAATATGGTACTGAAGATATCCAGCATTCTAGGGAATCAAAAACACATATTTCATTGTCCACAGTCACCTGACTGGTAAGTGGCAGAGCTAGAAGGTGAATTTCTCATTTCAAGTTTATATAATTGAGGCCTTGGAAAAGGAAAATATTCAGAAAATTTTAGTGGAAAGTGGGAAATGATCAGACAAGAAAACAAAGGACAAATACTGTGGGCTAGTGAAAATACTACTTGACTGTTGATCAACAGGGCTGTGGTCTAGACCTAGTTCTGTGTCTCTTTGCCAAGAAAATATCAAATAGGGTCACGAAGAGCTGGACACAACTGAAAGACCAGCTATGGGATTTTGGACAAGTCATTTTACTCCATTCTCAGTGTCAGGTTTTTATTTTAATTTATAAGAAAAGAGATTTGAATTAGATGATTTCTAAAATCTCTTTCAGGAATAACATTATATGATTATAAGTGTTTCCTCACTAGTTTTGTGGTTTTTTTTTTCTATTAGACCAGTATGGGCCAACACAGGGCTAACCCTCACACATACACAGAACAGAACTAGACGTTTATGTTGTTTACTGAACCTCAGCATATTCTGCCAAATAGGGAAACACTTTATTTCTGTCTGTGCCACAGGAATGAAAGCTCAAGGAATAATGAGGTTAAACTACCAAAGTGTTATTTACTTCCTTAAAAAGTATCTGTCATGTTACTTATGTCATTCACTTTTGAGTAAATGAGGACAATCTCAATTGGCCACGGGAGGTTCCCAGGAACCCTCTGCACACACAAAAAATATATATTTTTATGAAACCGTGAACATGTCTTAGAGTAAAACTCGCCCTTGGTGAATGTACTGGTAAATATTTAACAACTGGCTCTCCAGGAAAATAAAATGTATGCACCACACGGTTTTCAGTTGAATTTGCATTATTAATATTTTCTCCATCACTTTCTTAAATCTAGACAATCCACAAAACAATAAATTAAACCCTGATTCCTAAATGCTCATACTCAAAATTCAGCAGCTGAGCTTGTTCAAGCCCATTCTGGTATACACCTGATAAAAGCACTCAAAAGAAAATAATGGTGTGTAAACAGCTGGATCCTGCTGAAAAGGCCTTCAGCACTTTCCTCTTAACACTACAGTTTAATGCCTTCTGATATTTTCCTAGCATTGGGTTGCTACGTTTCTTTTTCTATGAACTTTGCCTCATGTTCTATGTACCTCAAAAATTAAAAATGTATTGGAGAACTGCAAGTGATTACCTATAAACAGCTCTTCACTGCAGTTCATAATTCTCTTGTCCTCTCTCAAACGAATGCTCCTGGTCTCGGTGTTTACTTTCACAACTTTTCTTTCCTGTTCTTGGTGTCCTTCTAGACCCCATGTAGTTGGGACTAGTTTGGGCTGGGAAAGGGAAGTTCTGGGAACATTTTCTAGCTCCTACCAAGCCCCACAGTGCATTTTCATGGCTGAGATGACTTTTGTGGCCACATAACTTTTGGAACATAACTGCCCTGATTTAAAATGACTTTCAAAGGCCATTATTCTCACAGATTTCTCAGACAGTCTTTGGAGAATTCTCTTCTAAAATGGTTTAGATGCATTTTTGTAGAGCTGGGGAGTGGGGGCAGATGAGAATGCTTTAAATGACCTCTCTGGGTCGCTTCCAGGCTTCATATTACAAGAATAAGACAATTCACATATGTCTCTGAGGCTCAAGCAGAAAAAAGTCAAAGCAAAGGCTAATTTATGCTAATAAGATCATTCCGGCAAAGGAGAGAGAGCAGCAAATTACTTTGTTTTAAAAGCTTCAATTAATTGGATTAATTTTTCATTTAAAGCAGCTTGGATGTGACTACATGACTAGTAATTGGGCATGAGATAATATGGCCCAGTAGGCACAAAGTATAGTACCTCCTTGGGAAAGGTGCCAAGACAGCACTATATAATTTCTGTTACAAACCAAAGTTTCTGTCTTCTCTGACAAAGGTTTCTACGAAAGCCCAGTGTTATGCAAAGAACCATAGATTTTTGGGGCAAGAAGTGACCTTATGAAGTGATATAGAGGAAAGTCCAACCTTGAGGCCTGAAAACATGGATTCAAATTTTGCCTACAATATGCAGTAATCTCTGTGAATCTCAGTTTCCTCCTCTGAAAGTCTAGGTTAACAAAACTTTCAGTATTTAACTCACAGGCCTGTTATGAGGGTTGAATTAGGCAATATGTCTAAAGATCTTTGCAAACTTTAAAGCACATATAAATGCTAATTAGTATGGGTAGAGTTCAGAGCAGCTAGGTGGCACAATGGATAGAGCACTGGCCTGGCATCAGCAAGACTCATCTTCCTTGAGTTCAAATCTGGCCTCAGACACTTACTAGCTGTGTGACCCTGGGCAAGTCACTTAACCTTGTTTGCCTTATTTTCTTCATCTGTAAAATGAGCTTTAGTCAGAAATGGCAAGCCACTTCTGTATCTTTTTCAAGAAAGCCCCAATGGGGGTCACCAAGACTCCAGACATAACTAAAATAGCTGAACAACCACACGGTTAGAGTTCATGTAGTCCAACCTCTTCTAAGATGCAGAAATTGCAATGAAAGTTACTTGACCAAAATTATACAGAAGATTAATGGCACGGCCAGACTTAAACCCAGCTCTCCCTGACTTCCAGGCTGTTTTCTACTGCAATACATTGCTACGTTCATTCATACTGAAATTTTCTATAATTTGATTAAGAATCACTAGTTGTCAAACTCAACAAGAAGAGACAGAAAAAAATCTATTCAAAATAATTAAAGAATGCATACAACATGTGGAAGTCCCCTACCAAGGCACATCTAGGAATTACAAGAAAATAACTCTAACATACTCTTTACAGAAATTAAAAAAAAAGTTAAGAGTTCTAGATTCTAGTCTCGACTTGGTCAATAATTGTGTTGTTTTTGACAAGTCACTTCATGGAATTAAAGTTTTATATGATCATAGACCTTGAGCTAGGAGGAAGCTCACAAGGCACTGAATCTATTCCTCTCCACTTTACAAATGAAGAAACTGAGGTCAAAGGAGGTTAAAAGATTTGCTCAAGGTCACACGGGTAGCGACAGATGGAATTTGAACTCATATCTTCTGACTTCAGAATCTTTTCATAGTACCATTCTGATTATTTTATCCCTTTGGGCCCTAATTTCCTCCTCTATATAGTGAGAGATCTGGAGATTGCAATTGTTGCATATTCTATGATTCTCTTATCCAACCAAAACTTTTAACCATTTGCTGAATTCTAAGTTAAAAGTTTGATTTAAAATAAGAAAATAATAAGTCAAGTAGGTACAGGGGATAGAATGTTGAGTCTAGAGTCAGGAAGACTAGAGCTCAAATCTGAACTCAGACTCTTACTATCTGTGCAATCCTAGGCAATTCACTTAACTTCTATTTGCCTCAATTTCCTTAATTGCAAAATGAGGATGATAATAATAGCACATACTTCCCAAAGTGGTTGTGAGCATCAAATGAAATATCTGTACATCACTTAGTAGTGCCTGGCACATAGCAGGTGCTATATAAATGCAAGCCATTATTATTTCTGAATCAATAGCAAAAGAATATGAAATAGAATTGGTAATATAAATATTTGCAAGTGCTATACTGATATAGTAAGCATTAACTTCAGGGGTAATAATGTTTGTTTATTACCTCTCTTGCCAAAGCATTAATGATTTATAGTTAAACTACTAACTTTCAAAAAATGCATTATAAGATTTCTGCCCGCAGTGCATAGAGCTCCAGCCTTGGAGTCAGGAGGACCCAAGTTCAAATCTAGCTTCAGACACTTGACATTTAACTAGCTATGTGTGACCCTGGGCAAGTCTCTTAACCCCAATTGCTTCACCAAAAAGCAAAAAAAAAAAAAAGATTTCTGCCATCCTGGGGTTGAAAGCACTATTGTTAAACCCTTGTGAATAAAATTGACAAAGAATTTCATACCTTTTTTTAAAGGAATTTATAATATTTGAGTATATGAAAAAATTAGTATATTTTCTTATCCTTTAAGGCAGTTCCTTAATTTGGTTTAATTTTTTCCAAAAAACATATGGAATAATAGAGAGCCATTAAGAGACACCAGTATTGAAAATACATACATATACATGCATATATACACATGCATACACACACACACACACACACACACATACACACACATTCAATGTGCAATTTCAAGATGAGAGATTAGTTAATAAATGCTCTAAATCTTTTTACTTCTCAGCTTATGATTAATAACAAATTTGTGTTTGGGAAAGAGCTCCAAATCTGCAAGCTGTAACTAGAATAAGATTGCCATTATAGCAACATTACAATAGGTTCTGATGAATAATGCCTACTGAGCACTTTTCCCTCCTTAGGGAAATTTGCTTTATAAGTGCAATTTACTAGAATTGTATTAAGTTCATACAGGTTTGGTGCATGGTAGTACTGAGTCTTAAATATACACTATACAGTTGGATAGCCAGTTATTGTCCAGCATACTTTTTTTTTCCACTAGTATGCAAAAATTTCCCCAGCCTTTCCCACACCTAATACTTTCATTGTGAAAAGGCAGCTGATAACAGTGAACATCTGTCTCTCAAAACACTAATACACTAGCTTTATGAGACCTTTCAAATTTACTTAGAATTTTACTTGTTGATTGCCTGATTTCAGATAGGTCTGATCTGTTTTAATAGGTACTGAGTTTGTGCTAATTTTCATGGTTACTTAAAAAATTGTTAGGCATTTTAAAAAAGGTATTGGAGAAATGTCATGAGATTTTTATGGTGGCTCTTAATGTAAGGAACTCAGGACACTGGATTTTGTATTATTTTAACACAACAGCTCATAGTTGTATCAGTAAATAAATTTTAAAAAGCAAAAGTACAAATTGGAAAGCTTAATAGAACAAGATATATAAATTTATATGTGTGCATTATGATGGAGTTTCCATATATATCTTTCTTTGAAGTTTGGCTAAGATCAAGTTACTGCCAGGTATACAAAATCATTCTGAATATTGACATCTCCATTTCCAAAAGTACATAAAAATTAAAAAGCTAAAAAAAGAATAAAAGAACTAGAAAAAAATCAAATGTTGTCAAGCCTTAAAGTTCAGAAGAATAAAATATTATTTTCAAGAGTATGAATAATTTTTAAAAGTTAAAAGATGACCAGCTACTCTCTATTTCTACTGATGTAATAAGTTGATTCTTTCAAGAAGAAAAAATGTAAATTAGTTTAAAAAAAGTTTATAACAGACTTTTTCAAGGAAAATTTAAATTTACAAAAAAATTTGTTAAACTGTAATTATTAATTTTTCAAAAGATTCCTCATTGCGTGAAAGCCTTTCCTGCCAGAGTTTATTATGTTGATTTAAGACAGTGAAAATATTTGACTTCCTAAAATTAGATTTTCACACAACTTTTCAAGAATTCATTTATTTGATAAAGTGAGGTACCCATACAAGGATAGTCACAATGGACATTTTAGAGTTTCCATATCTCAAAAACATTTAAGATGCATTACCCTATCAGTTCAACAATTCAGCTTTTAATGCAGTTATTTAGTGCCAATATTTTCAATCACAGAATTATACTGGATAAGCTAAGACACCTAGTATTTTTTCTCTTATGTGCAGAACACTGAATAGCTTCAGAACAAATTAGTGAATGAAAACAAAAAAGATATATTGTGTATTTACTCTGCACCAAGCACTATGCTAAATGCTGGGGATACAAATACAAGAGTGAGAAAGTCTCTGCCCTCAGAGAGTTTTCATTCTAATAAGGGGAGACAATATATAGTGGCAGCTGAGGAACACAACTTTGTCTAGGAAAATTAAAAAGATAGTGATGAACTGAGAACAAAGAAAAAATAGGATTTGTTACCCTGAAGGCAGTCTCTTACCTTGGTTTAGTAACTTAACTTGGGCAATCAATTAATACACTCTTTTTAGAAGCAATGATAAATTTTATTATGGTGCCCAGAGTAGGAGAGGGCAAGAAAAGGGAGGATAAGAGACACAAGTAGTGGTGTGGCAGGAGTAAAACAAAACAAAACAAAACAAAACAAGACAGCTGGGATGGATAAGTCAATGAATGGGATGGGAAGCATGACTTGAGTTTGGTCTGATGTGGTGGTGAGGAAAGTCTGTCAGTCACTCATCAATCAAAATATCTCAGCCCCAAGGCCAGAGTTCCAAAGCTGAGTGGATTATGTCTCCCATGGACTGGAGCCTTGACTTTAGGTGATTTAGTCTGAAAGATGTTCTTCCAAGCAGGGAGAAGTCAAAAAGTCCTAGGATCATTTATTTAATCACTGGATCTCAGATTTAAAGTTTAAAAGGACTTTAATGGTCATCTAGTCTGAACCCTTCATTTTAGAAATGAAAATGTTGAGCCTGAGAGAGGTTAAGAGACTTCATAATCCAGCATTCATTTATCGTACTATGCAACCGAGCTAAAATCCAAATTCAGATCTGACATGATAGTTATCATTCTACTCTTCTCCAACAATGTATAGATTTTGTTGATTAAAGCCAGCCAGCATATTTAGCTAGCCTTTTTTCCCCCTGCCAATACACAGTGCTATATGTACTGGCAATGTTGTCAAAAATCATATCCCTCTGGGTACACTGCATTTTTTACCTTGAGGCTAAAGCAAAATGTAATGAGGAGAAATATGTTTCACGACTTTAAATATGCATTCTCCTTCCCTCAAATTTGTTACAAAATGTCTCCCTTATAATCACCCCAACAGCCCAGCCACCACCACCAATTCCTTACTGCAATAAGCCTAATTTTTAACACAGTTAGCAACCAAAAAATAGCTTACAATTTTTTTCTAATAGTTCTACTATGAAAGATAATTTATTAGACCATTTTCTCCCTGATTAGCATATAAATGCTGATATAGAATGATCCCCTGCTAGGAAATGCTAAATGAGTGAAATTTACCTATACCAGAAACATCATATTTTTATAGCCTATGTAAGGACTGAGATAATATTCTCCAAAACATGATTTCTGAAGGTAGTTACTAAATTGGCAACAATAACAACAACAACAAAAAAAACATAAAAGCGAGAAAGAAACTGAAGGTAACTTAGATTTTCTTGGTTGAACAAATTCTTATCATCTAGGGGCAGGGAGGAGATCTTATAGGAAAGACTGGTCATAGAGAAAACATACATGTACAAAAGGAATAAGAGGATAGGAAGAAAATAGAGGTATTGTTGTTACTGTTTATTTGCTTTTATAACTGCCTGTCACTTTACAGGAGGGCTGAAAAACAATGAATTAAATGGTAAGGCCTGTAAAATAGGAAAGTAGATTAGTGCACAGTGGAAACAGGTACTCAAAGCACATTTCAATAAATGGAAAGTGAAGGAGGCCCTGAGAGTTACTGCCACCATCTGGACAGGGACGGCTGGGAAATTACACTGAGCAATATAGTTTTATCTACAGAACCAGCATTTCCATTATTTTATTTTCTAAGAGTGGGAATTTCTCTCCCTACATTTGTGAAATTTCAGCACATCTTTTTTTTCTCTGCCTTTAAACTAACAAAGACATCATTAAATTGGCAAGTGTGAATGTGACCCTTGTTTATTGTCTTCTATTTATTTGCATGCTAGCTCAAGTTCAATGGCAAGAGACACATACACACATATGTGTGGAGATAATTTTCTGTGTTTCCCTGCTCAGCTGGTCAATCTCATTTGAAATTTTTAATTGTTAAGTTCCTAGAGGAGGAAAACTCTGTCTGCCTATTTGGTAGAAATGATTACCTTTGACTTAGTAATTGTTAGTTGATATCTGTGATTACTTAATTAATTGGGTGTAGTAGGATCCTTGATGTTAAAGGCTGTCATTTCATATGTTTCTTTAGAAAACTCAGCTTGGTGATAGCCACTAAGAATAAAAATTTGGCTATGTAGAATGAGCTTCTCTGGATAGCTGAATTTTCTGCATGGCAGATAATTTACTTAAGAAAACTAAACATCATTTCAATCATTCAGGATGGAAATATTTCCAAAATGTGTTGCATACTTCCCTGCCCTCTTAAACAGAGCCTATGGAATCCCATAATCCTACAGTCTTAGAATCTCAGAGTAGGAAGGGGACTATGAGGGCATATAGTCCATCATCCCCACCTTGACCAATAATCCTCTCTGGAATATGCTCAACAAGGGGCTGTCCAATCTTTGGCTAAAAATTAGAATCATAGTTTTAAAGTTGGAAGGGATATCAAGGTCATCTAGAAAAACTTTCTCATATAGATGAGAATACTATGACCCAAAGAGGAGACACCGGATATTTAAAGTCACATAGAAACAGGGTTGGAAGCCAGTTCTTTTGACTTCAAAGTCATGCTCTAGTGAAAGAGAAATGTCTGCCCTCTATGCCAGTTTATTCCATTTGGGGATTAGTTCCACTTAAAATTTTCTTTTCATTAAGCTGAAATCTGCTATAGAATATCCATCCACTGCTTCAAGTTCTGTTGTCAGTGGTCAAGCAGAACCATTCAAATCACTCTTCCACATAAAAGCCCTACAAATAATAAAGGCTGCACTCATTTCCCTGTTAAACCTTCTCTTTTCTAGGCTAAATATAGCCTTCTGTCTTCAAAGAGCATGATCTCAAGGCCAACCACAATTCTTACCCCAGATGATCTACAATATGTCATCACCGTCTTAAAAAGTTGAGAGCCAAAAACAACATTCCTAATGTGAAATGATCAAAATTCAATGCAGTGACGCTGTCTCCCGCCTTAATCTCCATCTATTCTCTTAATACACCCTAAGACTGCATATGTTTGTTTGTTTGTTTATCTCTTGTCATAGGTAGCTAGATATTATAGACTTAGAATCAGGAAATCCTCTCTGATGTGTAAAACTAGCTGTGTAAACCTGATCAATTACCTTCTCAGCTACGGTTCCAGTAAAATATGGATAATAATGGGACCTAAATCACAGGACTGCTGTGAGAATCAAATGAAGTAATAATATAATAAGTGTTTTACAACTCCATAAAATTAGCCATTATCATTTGTATTGTTATTGTTATTATTGTTGTATTGAACTTGAAATCCAGTGAAACCCCAATATCTTTAAGGTAAACTTCTATCTAATTGCGCATTTCCTGTCTTTTCCTTGTGAAATTATTTTAACATAAAAATACAATTTTGGTCTCTAGGAAATTTTATCTTTTTTAGTTTGGTCCATCATTATGGCCCGTCAAGATTTTTTTTTTTTTGCAAATCAGACTCTTCCATCCAACGTGTTAGCTAGCCCTCCCATTATTGTATAATCAGCAAATAGAAAGAACCTCTGTTTTTCCCTCTCCCCACCTAAGATCACTTTCTGGCTGCGGCAGGAGGTTTTGGTCAGGTGATCCCTTATATATGAGCCCTACTCCAACATCTTTTTGCTTGGGGTGTAACGAAGTGAGTCCCATAAGATGAGCAGTGTCTAGCCTGCCATTATCTATACTCTTCTTATCTTGATAGATAACATATTACAATCTTAGGTGTTCAAAGGCTGTACTGAATTTACTAGGAAGCTGATTTCAAATCTATGGAAATAGAAATAGCCAGATTCCAATATCCCAGTTCAACATTCTTCTTTCTATCTTCTATGTGAAACATTACAAACTTTTAATATGGAAATTGATGGTCTATGAAGATGTCTATTCATGCTCTATAGCGACTGGGTATCATTTTTGAGGTGGTACTATGAAAAGATGTATCTTAGAAATCTGATATACCCTAAGGTGGCAAGCTTGTCATATAAGAAACAGCATCCTGAAAAACGGAATACAATACGTGATAGTGCAGACAACTTCCAAATTCACAATGTACCTCACCTTAGAGTGAGTTTGTGAATGGATTCAAAAATTTCATAAGTTTTGAACTCTTCTGGATTTCTTCTGAACAAGGATTTCTAGTACCTGGCTTGTCTGCATGTTTTTCTAACAGAAATAACATGTGGGTATTTAAGGCATTCAGGATTAGCATTTGGACAAAACTATTGGCTATAGTACTTTCTTATGTAACAATTAAGTTTTCCAGATCTAAATATGCACCTTCTATCCTACCATCTACCACCCCCCAGAAAAAGTACATATCAACTAAAATTGGCATTTTTTTCTTAAATGATATTAATATTTATATTTCCTCCAGCATCCCTGACAGAAAGCAAGGAAGATATTCGGCTCCATAGTTAGCCCTCCTCAGAAAGATTTATATGAGGATGGGAAGAAACTGTTTGCAGGTTTACTTTTTTTTTTAATTTGAGAAAAAATTCCATGTTTGAGGTTGCTATCAGGACTATATACCTTCTTATACTCCCTTGGCCTTATAACTTCAATGCTAAATTAAGGTAGTAGAAGAAGGTTGTCCAATGAGCCCCTTCTTCTTTATCGGGATCAAAGAAAACACCAGATGTGAAGAAGGTTTGGACCGGTTAATCTTGTAACTTCAAAGAAACATCAAATATTCAACAATGCTGAAGTGGATGAAAATTGAATGAACATGCCCAATTCCTACCCATAGAGTTCTTTTGGGTCCTGTATAGATACGGCTGGCTCCATCCTGATTTCATCTGCTCCCATTTGGAGACTGGTAACTAATGAATTTATGCCTGTATATTCAATTTCCTTGAATACCTCTCTTCCCCAAGTTTGGATCATCAATACTTTTTTTTAACAGCTTCTTGAAATACATCCTCCTAGGATAGGGCATAAATGCACCTACCATCCAAATGCTGTCTGAATAGTGTGTCACAAGATCTGCAATCAAAATTTCATCCTAAGCCCTCTGGGCAGGAGAAGATGCATCTTATTTTCTCTGTGGAGCACTGCCTGCATCCCGGAGGCCAATTTTACAACAATCCACAAATGCAGACATCTCCGCTGGCTCTGCCACACAGATCACAGCATAAAGGCGGCAACCAAAAATGGGGCAGTGTGAGAGGGGAGTCGGGCTCTATGTTCTTTAAAACAGCAATTCGGTAAGTGGCAATCAATGCTTTTCTATTGCTCTCACCGGCCCGGACTGTTTCTCCCACACCTGCTCCCTGTTGCCAGGCTCTGCTGGCTCAATCCACTCTGCTGAGGAATCACAACTATTTGAACTAACCCCCTCAGGGCAGCAATATCTAAGGCAGGCAGCCAAGAGTGGCTCAAAGAGTCTCACACCCAGGGCTGCTTCTGTGAATGTACAATTTTATTTATTTTTGTGTTTTTGTTAAAGATGTGACATAGGAAAAATATAAAGTATTATTTATTGATTAAGGGAGTCAGTAGATTAGTGTTTGATTGCTGGGAACTTCAGACCTCCTGGACCAGTGCCCCTGCTCACAAACTAGGAGGATTCCCCAGAATTCCATAAAGCCTGCCCTTATGATCATAAAAGCAACCTGTCTGGACATCCAGGGTGATGAGATGGGCTGTTTATCCCTCTGCAATGAAGCAGGCATTTTAAGAAAAGGCTCCCATTGAAAGTTTCTGAATAAAAAAAAAATTTGGGAGTAAAGAATCAACACCATGACAATGCAATCTCTTAAAAAGTTAAGGTCCCCAGGGTAGAATAAGGCCTCATTTGATATGGTCTAAAGAACAATATCTATATTATGACCTGCCATCCCTTCCTGAGGAATGAACTCATTCCCAAAGCTTGGGCTGACATGGAGTTCCTATCCTTCAACTTGGTGGCAACATGAGGCAGAAATTCAGAAGGCAGAAAACAGTATTCTTTGAGCTTTCCACAAAGATAAGAGAGAACATTCTTCTTTTGAAACCATCTCAGAACTAAATATCAGCGCAGCTCATATAATTAGAGGTATGAGAGTGATCTTGAAATGTCCATTCCTCTGCCCTTTGCCAATAGCACACTTTAGCCCCTTGGATATTATTGGGTTGGCACTCAGAATCCACACTTAGAATCTCCTAGTACAGTGATCTGTACAGTGTTCAATATTGGCATGTTTGCTGAAAGAATGAACAAATAAATGAATAAATTGGTAGATGAATAAATGAATAAAAGGATAAAGGGCCAAGGGGATGGGGAAAATGATATAATCTCTCCAGCTCTTCTTTAATTGAAAAGTCTGCACTCTCAGACCAATATCTAGCAACGGCCTATCTCTCATGTAGCACCCAAAGCCCTTTCCTTCTTGTTGGTTAAGAATAAAAAAGAGCTCACTATCTTTTTTTTCCCCTTATGTAAAGACCTCTCCTGTACTTACATCATTATTTTATTTTCCTTTAAGACTTCTTCACTCTTGTGAAAAATCCACCTCCTTTTTTTTTCTTCAAACATCTTATTGTCTACCCTGCTGATCTTTGAAGAGGTAATAAACTCTGAATCCTCCATTTTGCCATATTCTATCACGTCGTTATAAGAAAAAACCACTCAAAATGCCATCTGTTGATCAAGTTCCCCCTCCTCCCAAACCAACATGTATCAGGCCCCATTTGTTAGGTTATGCTTTTAGTATGGAAATAAGAGCCATCACAGCACATCACAGTAGTCTCTAAGTTTTTTTTTTATTAAATTGCACACTTATTAAAATAGTTTGACATACACACCAATATAGATGTTTGCTTATTTAGAAATTATAGACATATACTTCTATGCTAATATAGCATAGACATTACAAAATAAGCAAAAAAAATTATAAAAGGATATGATAAAGTGAATTAGCCAAATATGTAATCTTATTTCATAATAGTTAAAATAGTTTTGCGCATGTCAGGAAACTTTTGAAGTGTTGAAGGTGTACATTTCTACAGATGTTATACTAGGAGGAGGGGTGAGAAGGAAAGACATGTCCAGGAAGTGGAGCTAGAGAGAATGGCTATTTGTCCCCCTTTCAGGGAAGCAATACATTACTGACTGTTCAGCTCAACCATTTCCAGACTATAAGAAAAGCAGCAGAAGGAGGTGGCAGTTGTCACACGTTTAATAGCTGTGTTGTCTTCTTTAATTCTAATGTTCTCGTCATATACACACCAACAGATTGTCTTGCACACCTTTTTTGGTAGTGCTGGGCTTGGAGTTAGGAAGATTTGGGTTCAAATACTGCCTCTGCATATACTATCTATGTGGCCATTGGAAAGTCACAGCCTTTCTGTGCATCAGTTTCCTTATTTGCTAAAATAGGGATAACAATACTTCACAAGGTTGTTATGAGAATGAAATGATGTAAGTATTTTGTCAACCTTAAAATACTCTAAGAATAAGTTATTATTTAGTTGTAGTAGTAGTAGTAGTAGTAGTAGTAGCAGCAGCAGCAGCAATAGTAGATGTAGTAGTAGTAGTAGTAGTAGTAGTAATAGTAGTAGTAGTAGTAGTAGTAGTAGTAGTAGTAGTAGTAGTAGTAGTAGTAGTAATCATTGTAGTACAGTATACAGTATCTAAATGTCCTAACAGACTTAAATTCATTAGGGGCCATTAGGTATCCTGTGCCTAGCACAACACCTTACATATATTGTAGTTAGATATGTAATGAATGCTTGAAAAACTGAACTTAATTGAATCTTTTTTAATTTATTTTTTTTTCAGAAAGCATTTTATTTCACATAATCAAAGCAATCTTTATACAGTATTAACAGAACAACAGAATCTACATCCTATGGACCCTCAACTGATGTTTTTAATTATTCTAGGAAAAAGCCCAGAATAATTCAGATCAATTCAGACCTTGTATAAATGGATAAAGGGGAGACAAGGGGAAAAGTGGGTCCCTGCTTCTGGCGAGTGAAATTCTGAGTTAATTACTTTGTCTATTGCTATTATCTTGTGCTAGATGTGAAGATTGAGATGACCTGAATTGAGTTAACTAGAAATGGTACTACAGTAATTAAAAGTGATTGTCATTCCCCATTTTTTAATTCATTGTGGGTGAAGGTTGTTCAACAGATTATAGAATTCTGACATCTCCAAACTGGAGTGAATGTAATAGCAATATACAACTATCAAGTCTCCTGAACCCATATTAATAGCACTGTTTCCTCTTATAAAGCTCTCCTTCAATCTCCATTTTTGGGCTCATCTAAATCCTGGAATCATTCATTTCTGAAAAACACTGTTCATCTAAAGAAATAGAAACTAATTTACCAAAATTCTGCCACTAATGGGAAAGAACAGCATAGCACAGAATGATTACCCGCAGTGCCCAGAGTGGTACAGTCAGAATTGTAACCAAAAAACCCAAAAGACAGTGCCACAATTCAAACATACACTTTTACTCAGAATCATAGAATTTCAGAATTAGAAGGGATCTTTTTGTAGGGCCAGCTTGTAGCCAAAAGGAACATACTTAAAATGTACCCCAACAACTGGTCATCCACAATCTGCTTAAAGACCTGCAATGACAGTTCTACTATCTCCTAAGGTAGTCTATGCTGTTTCTGTGGGAATGCTTGTCTGATAAATCACTCTTAAATTTGCCTTTTTACAATTTCCACCCAATGGGTCTTGTTCTAGCCCAGGGGTAAGGAACCTGTGGTCTCAAGGCCACATGTGGCCTTCTAGGTCCTTGGGTACAGTCTTTTGACTGAGTCCAAGTTTTATAGAAAAAAAAATCCTTTTATTAAGGGGATTTGTTCTGTGAAGTTTGGATTCAGTCAAAGGACCCTTTGCACTTGAGGACTTAGAGGGCCATATGCGGCCTCGAGACCAAAGATTCTTCACCCGTTCTAGCCTCTGGAGCCAAACAGAATGAGTCTAAACTCTTCCACAGGCTAACCTTTCAATTATTGTCCCCTCCCCCAAGACTAGCACCACCTAGCCTTCTCTTGTCCAGGCAAAACATTTTATACCAGCTTCCTTCTGTTTTCCAGCTCATCACTGCCCTTCCTATACTGTCCAAAACTGAACTAAATCCTACAAACGTGCTTTGACTAGGGCCCAGCACAGAAGGTCTAGTGTGCCCATCTGCCTGGAAGCAATGTCCCTCTATTAATGCAGCCCAAAACTATAGTGTATTTTTTGGTTGCGAGATTACACAGCTGACTCATATTGAATTTGTAGTACACTAAAAGCCCTAGCTCCTTTTCAGAAAAACTAAAGCCATGCCTTCCCCATCCCATAACTGTCAAGTTGGTTTTTACATCCTTGTATATTACCTTTATCACTATTAAATTTCATCTTATTAGATTTAGCCTAACATTCTGGCCTAATGGTCTCCAAACATTTTGGTTTATGTAACCAACAATTTTTTTTAGAATGTGTACTCAATATATGTATATTTACTTCCTTTTAAACTATATATAATATACATGCATTAATGCAATTTGTAACATTAATCAAAGAATAGAAATTAAAGAGGCATTATATTAAAATAAAAAAAATACTGGATCCTAGAGACAGCGTTTACGGTGTGAGAAAGTGATATAGTTGGACCTGCCATTTGGGAAAATCATTTTGGCACTTTGCCATTTGGAAAAGGAACTGTAGATCAGAAAGACTTGAGGAAGGGAGACCAATTGGAGATTATGGCAATAGTCCATGTGATGAGGACCCAGACTGAAAGGTGGTAGAGAATGGCTTTATGAATTGAAAAATGGATGGATGGTTGTGGCAGTAGAAAGAAAAATACTTGTCAACTAATCATATATGGCCCGTGAGGGAAAGTAAGGAGTTTCAGATATCACTAAAGTGGTAAGGTAGGATAATGATAACCTAAACAGAAATAGGGAAGTTTGGAAGAAGGGCAAGTTTAGTTGGAAAGGTAACATAATTACAACCCATCCATTCCTGTTCATTCTGTGCTATTCTCACTTTAAAACAAACAAAAAGTGTTTAGCATACTTATTCCTTGATCACTTTCTCAGTATGCAACAAGGACATTGATGAAAAATACTCAAAAACACAAGACAAACATAATGTCAAGACCACCAGGCTTCCTCTTTGCAGACTTTACACAAAACTGACATTGAATAATTAAGGACTATTCTTTGAAGATAACCATTCAACTGATCCCAATTCCATAGAATTGTCTTAACATCTAGTTAAATGCACATCTCCCCATCTTTCCACAAGAATAGTATGAGATATTTAATCAAATGTTTTGCTAAAAATTAGAGTACATCTGTAAGATTCCCCTTATCTCCTAGTTTAGTAACTGACTCTACATTAATTTTATACACAACATATACCAAGTTCCACTTTGCAAAATGTATACGGCAGCTACAGTGGTAAATCATATTTTATAATTAAAAGTAAATTAAGCCCACACCAGAAAAATGGGTCGCATTAAATGCATGAATCCATGAAAACTGACTACTTATGTTTGTTTAAGAATGAAAGAAATGTAAAGGAACGGATTTAAACTGGGAAGCCAAAGAAATGGTTCTCTCTGTTCTCTGTAATTGACTCGAGTACATAAAGGGAAAATTTCCCAACTTTTCTGTAATTCAGTTTATTAGTCAACTTTTAAACAATATATACCTTTTTCATATTCTGCAGCAATATTAATAAACAATAAAAATTGAAGTGTTTCAAAACAAAGTCTAAGATAAGAATCAAGTTAGATGAATTATTACTTTTGAGTGAGAATATATTTGAAGTGATAACAGGAATTAAAGGCAAATAAAAATAAATGTACATAGGATGTCAGTTTTTTTTTCCTCCTTCATATCCTCGGTGAAAATAAGATCTGACAGGTAGCCTGAGAGAATATAAGAAAAATGACAATACTACTAAAATTAATTTACTATTTAGTGCCATACCAATCATACTACCAAAGAATTATTTTATAGAGCTAGAAAAAATAATAAAATTCAATGGAAGAACAAAAGGTCAAGAATACCAAAGGAATCAATGAACAAAACAAAACAAAACAAAAAGTAAAGGAGGGCAGCCTAGCAATACCAGATTTCAAATTATATTACAAAGCAGTAATCATCAAAATAATCTGGCATTGGATAAGAAATAGAATGGTTAATCAGTGGAATAAATTAGGTATACTTAATCAGGCAAAGAAGCAAATAACTATACTAATCCATTTTTTCATAAAACGAAAGCTTTTGGGGCAAAAACTCACTATATGGCAAAATCTGCTGGGAAAACTGGAAAACAGTCTAGTAAAAATCAGGCATAAACCTCACACCATATACCAAGATAAGGTCAAAATGGGGATGTGATTTAGACATAAAGAGTGATATCATAAGCAAATTAGGAGAGCATGGGAAAAAAATAGCTGTCAGATCTATGGATAAGAGAAGAGTTTATGACTAAATAAGAGAGAATCATGGGAAGTAAAATAAATAATTTTGATTACATAAAATTAACAAGATTTTACACAAACAAAAATAATATAAGCAAAATTAGAAGGAAAGCAAGAAACTAGGGAGGGAAGGAATTTACACAAGCTTTCTCTGATAAGGCTTTATGTTACAAATAGGAAACTGAGCCAAATTTATAAAGATAAGAGCCATTTCCCAATTTATAAACAATCAAAAGATATGTACAGTTTTCAGAAGAAGAAATTAAAGCTATTAATAGTCATATAAAATACTCTAAATCACTAATAATTGGAGAAATGCAAATCAAAACGACTCTGAGGTACTACTTCATACCTATCAGACTGGCTAACATAACAGAAAAGGCAAATGAAAAATGCTGGAGATGTGGAAAAATAGGTACACTGATGCACTATTAGTGGAATTATGAACTGGTCTAATCACATAAGAGAAAAATTTAGAAATATGCCCAAAAGGTTATGAAACTGTGTGTTTTATTTGAGCCTTCAATATAACTACTAGGTCCCAGAGAGATCATTAAAAAGAGGGAAAGACCTACATATACAAAATATTTATAGCAGCTCTTTTTGTTGCAAAGAATTTAAAATTGAGGGGATGCCCATAAATTAGGGAATGGCTGAATAATTTGTGGTATATGATTGTGATGGAATATTATTGTGCTATATGAAATGACAAAGACAATGGTTTCAGAAAATTCTGGGAAGACTTATATGAACTGAAACAAAGTGAAATGAGCAGAATGAGAACATTATATATAGTAACAACAATTTATAATGATGATCAATTGTGAGATTTAGCCACTGATCAATACAATGATGTATGACAGTTCTAAAGGACTCATGATGAAAATACCATAATCTAGTTCCAGAGAGAGACATAATGAAATCCGATTGCAGATTGAAGCATACTTGTTTTTTTTTTCATTTTCTAAATGTTTCTTGCTTTTTACTTTTTATTTTTTTTTTTTTGCAACATGGCTAATATGGAAATAAGTTTTGCATGACTTCACATATATAATGAATGTCATATGCTTGCCTTCTCAATGAGTGGAGGAGAGACTTCAAAGAGGGAGAAAATTTAGAACTCAAAAAAACATTTAATGAATTTTACAAAATAAACACGAAAAAAGACAATAAGATCTGACTTACATGGGCAATGATAAATATATCTGATATATTTTCAGGCTTTTATACAGTGAATGCCACTTTTTGTCATAGGAGTACCTTCACATAAAAAGGGAAACTATATCTTTGAAAGTTGATATAATGTGCATAGTTCGTATGATGTTATACACACTTTTGGTCAAGTGATGTTTTTGATGTATTTTTAATGCCCTTCTTTACTTATAAGACTTCTCTGTTTTAGTTCACAAAATTCTAAATCAAGTGCACATAATCACATAACCAAACTAAAAGGAACCTCAGTTTTTAAGGGAGAAAAAAATCGCAGCTCAGCATTTGAGCTGTAAATACTGACACTCTTCCCTTAGATAATTTTATATTTTCAGAAAGTTTAATAACCTTCCAATCCTGATGTTACCATTGTGTAAAAGTAAAGCAAAACCTTTATGACAAGCTTTTTAAAAGAGAAAAAAAGGAAAATAAAAAGTAGTCCCTCAGCACCAGACATAATTAAATTATTGTTTAAAATATGTCATGGTGAAATCTTGGGGAAAATGTTGTTGATATAGGGTATGGCTTATTTTATTGACCATAACTTTTGATGATTTCTTTGCTATTTCCTCTTAGAGTTATAACAGTTTAGAGTTGGAAGGTCCATTCAATCCTGCCCCCTCATTTGCCAAGAGAAGAAAGTGATGTCTACAGGTTTACCCAGATCACTTCTTAGCCTCAGAGCCCCTTTACGTTCTTAAAAATTATTGAAAAAGACCCTAAAGAGTTTGTGTGTATGTGTGTATATATATATATATATATACATATATATATATGTATATATATATATATATATGTGGGCTATATCTATCAATATTTATCATCTCATCATTTATCATTTATCATCTTAGAAACTAAAACATTGAAGTATTATTATGAAAATAGTTTTGACTTGGTGGATCCCCTGAAAGGGTCTTGGGGAAGCCCCCAAGGGCCCCAGGCAATACTGTGAGAAATGCTGGCCCAGAGTTACACAAGGTATCTCAAAAGTCTTAGTTCCGCATTAAAACTTTAGAGACATCTTGTACAACTAGCTAAGTACCTTCTTTCTCATTGACCAGAGTCTGGATCTGGTACATCTACATTTAAATCATGTTGTGTTTAATTATCTGAAAGAATAATCTGTTTCTGGAAATGACTTCCTACACAAGTAAATGAAAAACAATGATTGCAAACTATTTTACAGTAATTTTATAATTTTTAACCACTACATATAGTAATGGTCAGCTAGGTGGTGCAGTAGATAAAGTCCTGGGCCTGGAATCAGGATGGTGAGTCTTCCTGAGTTCAAATCTGGTTTCAGATACTTACTAGTATCTGTGTGACAGCTGTGTGACCCTGGGCAAGTCACTTAGCCTTGTTTGCTTCAGTTTCCTCATCTTCAAAATAAACTGGAGAAGAAAATGACAATGCACTCCAGTATATTTGCAAAGAAAATCCCAAATGAGGTCACAAGAGTCAGACATGACTGAAAAAGGACTAAATGACAATGAACATATAGTATTTGGTATAAGTATTCAAAACTACTTTATACATCATTAGACTCTATCACTGACAATTATCTTGCCAGTGTTATCATTAATAAAATGGTGATCTGGGCAAGAGTTCATAAAAAATTGCTGTTGAGGTAAAAATTCAAAATTACATAGGGGCAGCTAGGTGGTGTGGTAGATGGAGCACCATCCCTGCAGTCAGGAGGACCTGAGTTCAAAGCTGGCCTCAGACACTTGATACTTACTAGCTGGGTGACCCTGGACAAGTCACTTAACTCCAATTGCCTCACCAAAACACAACAAAAAAAGAATCAAAATGATACCAAATTAACCATCAAGCTCAGCTTACTGGAATAGTAGGAGTAGCCTACTCCTAGTGTCACATTTCTAACAACATGACTGCAGTGATGTAAATTTAATAAAAAGCTCAAAAAGAAGCTAGACTGAATAAAAACAAACAAATAATCCCCAAGAGCAGATAATGAAACAAATCTCCTCCTCTCAGAGGAGAGGTGAAGGACTGATAATAAGGATAAAAACGTTGCATGCTGCATTCTTGTTTTTGCTTGCCTGTTTTTCTTTCTTACAATGCACTTTTCAGTTTGGTTTGGTTTGGTTTGGTTTGGTTTGGGAACAGCAGTAGAGAAGCAAGATTTAAATCTAGAAACGGAAATTTTGTAAAATCAAAAGATATGAGTAAAAAGCAAGTAATGCTTCCCACAGCTTGCCATGTTTCCTTTCAGTAAAGAGTGCTAAAATTTGCATGCTGAAACAGGTCAAGAAAAATCCCATAACTGGAATTTCCTCTCTTCACCTCATGAACTGCACTCCCAAAAACTATTCAGCCACAACTACCTGGGAATTAAAAAAAAACTGGAGTTCGGAAATGCCAGCTATGCCCCATAAAATTCTGTGACCCCAAAACTGAGAAATCACGACTTGTTTAAACAGTGACTTAAGGTCATAGCACTGAAAATTCATTAGTCAGCCATCAAAATATATTTACAGAAAAGAAGGGCAGCAAATGCAAATATTTTGCTAGAATGCAACCTATATTATAGGAATAATGTTAACAATTATTTTAAAGTATTATTTAATCATTGGATTGTTTCATACTCTCATTATCTGAACAGCCCTGTAAATACCAAACTATGGCTTAAAATAGAAATACATTTATCATACTATCCATTATTGTACACTTGAACATTATTTTAGATTTACCTCAAATATTTACTTTTCAATTAATCCAATTCATAAAAAGCTTGTTTCCTATATATAAAGAAATCAATTCAATCTAGTTCAATAAACAATTATTAAATGGCTACTATGTTCAAGGCCCAGGATGTTATGTTTTGGTGACACAAAGACATAAAAGGAGTCCCTCCTGCCTTCATGGATTTTACATTCTACTTCGGGAATACAATATACATATATGTGTGTGTGTGTGTGTGTATAATATATATGTGTGTATATATGTATGTATGTATACGTGTGTATACATATATATATATATGTATACACACACACATATATATGTTGATGAAGAAAATGAGTTATATACTAAGAAATCCAAAAGAATTTTCAAGAGTAAGAAAGGACTGAAACTTGTCAGAAGTGGGGAAAAAGAAAGGTCCCCAGAAAGCAGCACTTAGGCCGTGCCTTGAAGAAACCCAAGGATTCTAAGAGCGGTGAAGAGAATGAATTAAAGAAATGGGGAGAAGACTTCTGGGTCATGTGAGCAATAAGATGGAGAACTTGATTTTCTCTGATCCCCACAACTTCTCAAAGTACTCCAGAACAGAATTATGGACCAAAGATGAAACAACTTAGCAGTCTCCATGGTCTAGGACAACCAGAAGCAAAAAGATGGTTTTAAAAAAAGATGGTGATGCTTATTGACCTTAACTTCACTCAGCACCCCCTCCCACACTACCACCTGCAGGGCTTGCATCAAAATCCACCCCTGCACCCTGATTCCTCCTCTTTCTTTCTAGTGCCGTGAAGACCCCAGTGCCAGGCTTTAAAAGTTTTGCTCAGGTCTCAGCCACCTGTTTGTTCATAAATTTGCAGAATGCAGTGCTGCAAATCTCTGAACTGCCAGTACTAGGGTAAATAGTCCTGCAAAGCTCTGAACTTCTGGTGCCAGACTACAGAAATGAGGAACAGAGGAAGTGACAAAGCTCACCAGGACAGAATGTTGTGCATGGGGGAGACTAAGCAGCACTCCACCGTGCCTGAGGGAAAGAGCACGGTGTCCAGCTGGGGCTAATTCTGATCACCCAAAGGACAGCTGGGGCAGAGACCAAAGATGGTGAACCGTGAATTGCCCAGTGTGGGAGGAGCTGAGAGGCTTTAAGCTCTAGCCCCAAGGGAAACCACTATTAGAGAAGTAAGAGGGAGTGATAAGGAAAATAAAGAAAAAAAAAGAAACATTTGTGCAAAATCATAGAAATTGGCAATGAAATACACAGATCATGTAAGTTCATGAAGAAGATCATAGGATCATAGATTTAGAACTGGAGGTGATCTTAGAAACCATTTAGGAATAAAATGAAATCATACTCAAAGGCAGAGACAGATTGTGATTTTAAAATGAGGTTTTTGGAATTTATCCTCTGGGCAATAGGGAGCCACTATATATTTTAATTAGGGAAGAGAGATTTGTAATTAACAGACCAACTTCATTGAGACATAGAGTGAGTAAAAATAAGTAAAATTTAAAATGATAATAATAATTGGAACCATAGATGAAATTAATTTCTTCTATAGGTGTACATTTCATAGATTTCCTATACTGCAAAAGATAAACAGGAAAGAATACAGCCATATAAGAAAGGAGGTAACTTGGCAAATGTAGGCTATGACTACCTTCCCTATTCTCCCCTTCAAAAAAAAAACCAGTGATTGGAGAAGAAAACAAATTAATAAAGGGGAAAATATTTAATGTATAATAGTTCTGAATAGAGTAGGGTAAGCTTGTAAGGTTTTATACGTTAGGCTAACACTCTAGAAGTCAGGAAGATTCATCTTCTGAATTCTAATCCAACCACACTTGTCATAGGACCCTGGGCAAGTCACCTATTTGCCTCAGTTTCCTCATCCATAAAATGATCTAGAGAAGGAAATGGCAAACAAAGCCAGTATTTTTGCCAAGAAAACCCTAAATGGTGTCACAAGGAGTCAGACATGACTGAAAATCACTGAACAATCACGACTAGAAGAATCTGTTAACATAGGCAAAGAGTCAGATGTAAAAGGTGCTATGGAAGGGGAATGGTGTAGGGGAAAACATTTAGGTAGTTACTGTAGTTCTAGACACTGAGATGAAGAAAGAAGTCTGGCATAGTGGAATCATAGACTAGTTGCCAAAAGATATAGGTTTTAATTCTATTTCTACCACTAACTAGCTGTTTAACCTTGTGTAGCAAGTAACCACCTCTCTATACCTCAGTTTTCATATCTGTAAAATGAGAAGACTAGTCTTCAGGGTCCCTTTCCAGGATGATTCCAGGATGATTTTAAGACACTTGGAGAACTTACAATACCTACTGACACTCACGTATCTACTGGGAACAAATAAAGAGATTCATGAAAGGCATCATGTCCAGAGAATGAGACATGCTTTCAATATTTTGAACTGGAGGAAAATATTTTAGAGATATTAAATGCTATCGAATTATATACAGAGGTAAATTATGTACCACTGATATACGGATCATAACCAAAACTATAGCAGTAATATGATGACACTGATAGAGGGCACCATTCTTAAAACAGCCTAAAAGGACACTGCTATTAGGTAAGAAAACTGAAAAAAAAAAATTCCAAAGGAGATACTGAAAGACTAACCCAATGACAAAGAAGTTGGTAAGGAAAGGAAATTTCTCTTCAAATGGTGATTTAGGAAGGGGCAAGGGGAAAGGATGTTCAATTGCTTTTCATACTGAGGAATGACTATAATAAACAAAAAAGCTAACAGAAATCATGCCAATTTAACAATGAAGACATGAAGAGTGTTTTTGCTTGAGGAAAGAGGATAGAAAACAAAATAGATTAAGTCAAGACATGAAGGTCATAGCAAGAGTATTTTTATCAGAGGAAAGAAGATTGAAATCAAAATAGAGTCAAGACATGAAATGAGATACATAGTAGGAGGGAAAGCAGCACATTTAAATTTCATATAAAAGAAAAAAACAAAATGAAATCAGGGTGAAACATGAAGAGATTAGCTGGAAGCAAAGGGTTCTACAATCCAATTATTACTCCATGATTTTGTATTGACACTAATAATAACTGATGAGTATGTAACACTTTACTTACAAATATCTTTTTTTATGCAACAACACTGTGAGGTTGGTACTTAATACAGGTATTATCCTTCTTTGTTGCTGTTGAGTCATTTCAGGCCTCTCTGTCTTTCTGAGACCCCATTTGGGGTTTTCTTAGCAAGGATACTGGAATGGTTTGCCATTTCCTTCTTTGGCTCGTTTTACTAATGAGGAACTGAGGGAAACAGGGTTAAGTCCAGGGTCACACTGCTAGTAAGGGTCTGAGGCCAGATTTGAACTTAGGTCGTCCTGATTCCAGGGACAGTGCTCTATCCACTGGACCACCTAGTCGCCCTTAAACAACAACATTATCCTTCTTTTATGAATGAAGAAAATGAGGCTCACAGAGGTTGTGTTGTAGATGGAGCTTAAACTTTACCATCTTTTGATTCTATGACAAGTATTCTTTCTACATCACCATACTAATATGCTGAAAATTAACAATTAATTTGAGTTAATAAGAGCCAACTATACAGTAAGTCTTGTGTAGAGCTGGTCCCTTCCAATTCAGATATTCTGTGTGATACTTCAGGAGTAGAAATTATAACTCTACATACTTAATATCTTCCTACTCCCCTGTGCCTAGCATAGTATGGGGATATCTATTAGACAAAAAAATAATAATTGTTTATGGAATTAAATCAGATGGTAACATCAATTTTAATTTCCATCCATAAGGATAGGCATCCTGCTTCAGTGAATCCTCATCTGTAAAGACCTCCAAAAATTCATTACTAATATACTTGTAAGTGCAAACTGAAATTCAACTATAAGGGCAGAATTCTTTAACCATGCTGGTAGAAGGCCAAGCAAAAGCTTCTGGTTGGTCTTCATTAACATATACACAGCAATTACCAAAGTCACAGAGACAATCCCATTTCCACCCTACCATTATGCTCAGTGGCCTGGAAAATGGGGCCGAGCCAAGTGGAACTGTCCCGGGCACATGCACTGCATATTCCTGGGAAGTGAATCAGGCAGCATGCTATAGAGCAGAAGACTATATACCTTAGCTAATTCTCCCACGGGAAAATTTCCAATGACCTCACAGTTAGAACTTTAAAAATCAGATTATGGATATTTATATTTAATCTATAATCATATATAAACATTTATATCAAAGAATGCATTTTGAAAAACAAATTATAAGAAACCAACCATCAAATATAAAAGTATGCTGAAAAAAAAAATAAAATCTACTTTTAAAGTAAATGAAGCAATTCTTCCTGCTCAAATGTTTAAGTTTATTCAATGGAAATACATAGGCAATATGTATATATACAAATGTGTACATATATAATGAATATATAGATTTGGTAGAAATTACATGTCTAGGACAACTTAGCATGTGCCTGATAGTAGTGAGATTTCTTGTGATTTTGTTTACACTTTACTAATTATATAATAGAGACCTACTGGTGACAGATTCCCATGTTCTTCATACTTGCTTTGCAGTAATGTTGTGTGAATAACAAACCTGAGAATTCATTTTAGGGAATTATACCAACACTCTGGGTCTCAGTTTCCCTACTTGTAAAGTGTAGGGTTTGGACTTAAAAATAGCAATCATATAGTATTTAAGTGATTGTCTAACTCTGATATCCATTTATCTACCATTGTAATTGCTAAATTCAGTTTTCAGGTAAGAAATCTGTATTATGAATGGCTTCCCTTTGTTGATATATACAGAGTGAATGATGAGAAATAAGTCAGTGTGGCCTAGAATGCAAAGAGATTGGCGTTGAAGTCAGACAGAGCTGGGTATAAGGCCTGCCTCTGAAAGATACTTGCAGTGTGACTCAGAATTTTGTTGCTGTTGTCGTCTTCATCACAGGGTATAAATTACAGACCAGTTGCCAATCTGCAAGGGTAGAATGAGTTTCCACAAATGCACCAATGATAAAACAAGCACCCCTAAAACAATAATGAAGTTGAACAATTAAAGTAGGGAATATACTTACTATATGTATACGCTTGCATTGATTGGTCAACAACAGGTCCGAGCATAAGCCCCACCCAGTCATCGTTTGGGCCCACATGGCTCTGAGTGAATGGAAATAGCTACTGTTTCTGTTTTGGCCAGGAATCTTCCCCTCCCAGATTTTTTTTTTCAACTAGGGAAAAGAAGCCATTCTTTGCCTCATTTCTTATCTAGCCTTAATGGCTGAATGGACATTGCCTCAGACAAACTGAGACCTGGGAAAGACCTTAGCTCAGAAGGGCCAAGGTGTCCTACGGCATCCAGGGCCATGTCCAGTCATCCAGATCTTGCCACTGGACCTAGATGGCTCTGGAGGAGAAAGTGAGGCTACTGATTTTGCACAGCTCTGCCTCACTTAAATCCAATAATTTCCCAAGTCATGTGATCACCTTCCTGATGTCATGGTCCTCTTCCAGAATGAAGGACAAACAACAACTAGCATAGCCACTGTCCTAAATAAATATATTTTGATACTCAGTGGATCTGTGATTGCATCATAGTGGGATAAATTCCATCCAATAAAACAGATCACAACTGATGCAAGTCTATCTACCTGACATGACTCTACAGTGAAATTCACTTGGCCAAAGACCACCAATTACCAAGAACAACGTTTTTGCTTCAGACAATAGCATTGGGAGGTCATGTCAGTTTTATCTAATTTACAACCAAAACTAACATTTGGCCCAAGAAATTACTACGATAGGAAGCAATTAGGGAAAGAAGTTTTATCCCACCCTTCTCCAAGCTGTTTTAACATAAGAGGAACTCCATTCTCCTGCCTAGCATCATGTATGTCACCTGTATGGGCCTGCCTGACACACTGGACTTACTGGGTCCAGATTTTCCCCAAAAGAATCATCTCCAGAAAACCCTACCCATTGATCCGATATTTGGAGAATTTGCCAAAAGTCTTGAAAGAGCAGACTTTATCATGAGAGTTATTCTAGATATCACATTGGACAGAGTACCAGGCTTGGAGTCAGGAAGACTTATTTTCCTGAATTCAAATCTGGCCTCAGACAACTACTAGCTGTGTGAACCTGAGCAAGTCACTTAACCCTGTTTGCCTCAGTTTCCTTATCTGTAAAATGAGCTGGAGAAGGAAATGGCAAACCATTCCAGCATCTTTGCCAAGAAAACCCCAAATAAGGTCACCAAGAGTCAGATGTGACTAAAAATATGTACAAAAAGCACTTTTCATTCTTTTCAGGTAAGAGTTGATTAAAAAAAATACTACTTTTGTACTTCAAACTCTCTTTCCTAAAGTTATTAATTTTAAGGAAGAAATCTTTTTGAACAACTGATTTCACTTTATTATAGTTTTGCCTGAGTGAAGGTGAGGAAAGAATATCAAAGTATGGGTCAGAATTCCCAAACTGTGACAGTAGAACTCATGCATAGCACTTGTAGGACTACAGCCTAGTCACTTTATCTCTATAAGCCTCAGTTTCCTTATTTGTTTAGTAGTGATATTACTAGTTGCACTGTCTATGCCATAGGATTGTTTCTGAGGAAAAGAGCAATGTAAATACGATTAACTGGGAGAAATAACCTGGGAGTAGGTTATTAGTATAAGCTACAAATCATAAATAAACTTAACATATAAATAAAAACACCCTAAACTGAGGTAAAGAGCTAAAATTGAGTAAAGGTCAAAGCAGAGATCTAAACTAATGGCTAAAACTTTTGAATGGTTTTTTTTTTTCTTCAGATTCAATATAAAATATAAGAATCACAATTAGCCACCCCAAAAGACAGAATATATAAATCTTACTCTAAGTCTGATGGTTTGTCAACTTTAGTAAAGGAGGAGTGATCCCTATCCCAGTGATTTGGGGACCTCTAATCCTTCTTTTAAAAAAAATGACATTTCAATTTCTTCCCTGCCCACTCAGAGAACACCACCATCTTCTGTTTGAGTCTCCTTCAGCATAAAATCATGATAGTTGGACCCTGAAAGTGCTCATCACAATGTAAAAGAGAGGAAAGAAAGACTGAAATCTGGAGTGATTTGTAAAGATGTAGGGTGATACAAGGAAATCCATCTTTGGATGGAATAGAAACCAATTTAATCTGATCTATTTGTTACCTTGTCTTTATGAATTAGTTTAAAAGTAGGTGGTCAGACATAGTGAGTATAAAGCCAACAGTGAATCACATAGAGCCTTGCTTCTCTGTGTTCTACCGTTCAGCAACCACTGAAGAGGCATATAGCATATAGGACGCTGATCCACCATCCTAAGCAGTTGCCACAGACCTGATGCAGCACATTGCTGCTGCACCAATTTTAATTTTGAACTCTAACACCCTTTAAGAGAATGCTGTTGCTTCAAAATAATCATATCACGCTTGGAGTGACTTCAAGCTTGTCCATCTCACTTCCATGGACTTTCTCCCACTCTTACTCCCATTCCGTACTTCTTATCATTTACTTTATACCCAGGAATTGAATTCTTTTCATGGGGGCAGAAGGGGTGTTGCAGGAGAGGAACTAGAGAGTAAAAGGAGCAATAAAGTTAGGGGTGGACTTACCCATGATTCGAGGACTAGCCTAAATAGGCCAGTCCACCTCTATTATGTAAGTATTTAAACATATTTTTCTCTCTCAATTTCTCCTCAAGAAAAAAAGGAAAAGCTGCCTCAAAAGAGTTATTAGTTAATAAAGGGTTCTTAGTAGACAAGCAAGAATTTGCCTTTGAATTGAAAGTAACGCTCTAATACATAAAACACATATACATATATACACGGAGAGATACATATGTACACACATATGTATATATATGCAAATATGTATCTGTGTATATTACATATACATATATACACACATACATACATACATACCCTCAAATGACAAACAAAGGCAGTTGTTACCAACAGAAGCCTAGCAACAGGTTCAGGTGTATGTTTCAAACAGATCTCAGATTCTTTAAAGCAACTGGTAATCTTTCATTGTTGCCAGAACCGTGAAAGCTTCCAGGTTGAGCTGTCTGACACACATTTGAGCCTTTCTGTGCAATAAGCCCCTGTGGTGTCACAAGAGTCACAAAGCAGACAAATTAGCTACTCTAGGGAAAAAGCCCAACTTCTTCATCAGAGCACAAAATTGCCAATGGGGATTTTTTTTTTAATGTGGCATATGACAAAGCTACTCTTTCAAATTAAGCATACAAAAGCCACGCAAAATAAAGAACAGAGTAAATAGCTGTTATTTCAGTTTGAACTGTGGGGTCTACAAAGAAAAGGACTAAGTAGAGTTTGGAGCCCAGCATTAGCATAAGTAAAAGAGTAAAATAAACCCTAAAATATTAATCAAGCAAAATGAACACTTTCAGAATAAGAGCAATGGTATCTGTTCTGAGCCCTGTTTGTACATATAAATGAAATCACAGGTCTTTCTACATCTGAATAGGATGCAATTTTTTTACAAATTCTGTTAGCTTAAAAAGAAAAAAAAAATAACAGTTCACACAAGGGAGGCACAGTTGACTAGTCTGTACGTACCAGAAGTTTGGTAGATGGAAATCGAGCTTTAACAGGTATGTGGAGATGCTTAACATTCATTGTGGATGAGCATACGCTAGTCAGAGCTATTTCAGGTTGCCGATGTGTGCACAGACAGTGTAGCAAGTGCCAAAATATCACACACCACCAAGTTCGGCTCCCTCCGGCTCAACTAGGCTAATCAAATGGGAAATGATAAACGTAAAGGATGCTTTGTTTAGATGCATTTCGAAAAACTGTAATTTTTCCAAATCAGAACAGTGGGGGGGGGGAATCTAAAGAAAAAGAATCATTTTCCCATGAAAATCACTCATTTCTAGTTGCTAAAATTCAAATCTGAAGAATACTGGGCTATACTCATGCATAATAATAGAGACAATCTCATTTAAAAGTATATAGGCTGTCTATGAAGGCAAGTTACATTAAAAAAACAGCACTTAAGTTTGTGCTTCAATAAGAACATCTTACTAATACATTTTAAGAAAAATATTATAAATAATAATTATATAGATAGTACATTAAATTTACAAAGTATTTTTATACATTTTCTCAGCTGTTCTTCATAACCACTTTTCACTGAGTATTATAAATATTATCCCTATCTAAAGGATAAGAAAACAGACTCTAGAAATTTCAATAACTTGGTCAAAGACACAGCTAGTGGTAGAAGTAGGCTGTGAATTCAGCCTTTTCTGCAACTCCACTTCCATCACTCTGCTATGGCCAAGCTATCTCTCAAACTAGTGAATAAGTTAGCTCTCTATATCCACCGCCTAGTACAGAACAGATGCTAACTAAATGCTTGTGGAATAATTATTAATAACAATAATAATAGCTGTCATTTGTATATCACTTGAAGGTAGGCAAAGTACTTTACATTCTGAGCATCTCATTTGATGCTGAAACAGCTGAATAGTAGGTGCTATTCTTTTTACACTTTTTACAGATTTTACATTTTACAGATAAAGAAAATTGAGGCTGAGAGAGATTATGTGACTTGCCCAGGGTCACAATGTCAGTAAGTGTCTGAGGGGGTATGCAGACTCAGGGTTTCTAATTCCAAGTTGGGCACTCTATCTACTGTGGCATTTAACTGCCTCCATTTAATTATAGCTGGTCTCTAGTGCCTTTCAATAGGAACCCAGCATTCAAATAAAGTAAGAACAGATAATTGGCTATTTTCCTTTTAAATCTGTCCAGAGCAGTTTTTTTCTTTTTTCTTTTTTTTTAACTTAACCAATACTTATTCATACATGGCTTTTGATAAAAAAAAAAAAAATCAAGCATTAGCAAAGAAAAATCTCCAAACTTCAGACACTGTCGTGATCTGGCCTTTGAACATCCCAGAATATTGATCAAAATTAACTATGGCACCTCCCCATCTAGGAGACACAATGCGTGAAAAGATGGCTGAATTTGGAGTCAGAAGACCAATGTCCATCTCCTGACCAGTATAAACTTGGGCAAATTACTGCACGTGTCTGAACTTCTCTTCCTCCGGCCAAGGTTCCATCTAGTTTTAAATGTATACATATATATTTGTATACACATAATACACATACATGTATATACATACATATGTGCACATACACACATACATACATCTATGTGTATATGACCTCATATAAAATACTTTGCAAAGTAATATGCTATATTTGCGCTAATTATTATCATTATTTTTTTTAACATAAAGGCTATGTTGGTAAGCTGTTCGAATGGAAGTACAAACTCAGTTGATGTTATTATAAAACTTTTCTTAATATAGGTAGCTTTTATACTTCTAAGGGAGAATTTGCTTCTATTACTATGCACAAGTATATGTGTGTGTGTGTGTGTGTGTGTGTGTGTGTGTGTGTGTGTGTAGACAAATACACACACAGATCTAGATCAATCTATTTCTCTTAATGCATTCATTCCAGAAGGGTCAAAGCAATACCATTGTGTTCCCAGCAAATCCTCAGAAGAGCAGAGCCATTGAACAATATAAGCATATTAAAAACTCAGATTAATAATTATTTATCATTTCTTGAATGGCTAAATCCATTATACACATTAAACAAACAGATCAGTTCTTACTCAGAGGACTCTGGTGTCACCACTTTATTAATTGCCTTAAGTATTAGCTAGTTAACCTTCCCCAGGAGCAAGAAGGTAGGTGTCTGTACATATTATCTCAAAAGGGCCCCAGGGTAAGGGAGAAAAAAGGAGAAAAGAAAAACAACATATCCCTAGTCATCCAACAGTCCATATTTCATCTGTAATTCTGTAGACAATCCATGGGACTTTGCAGAAACAAAGTATCTTGATTACATTTACACAGTTTACAATGGGTTCCCAATTGCCTTTGTATTAAGCTCAGATATAATAAGATCTATAAGAGCAACTTCCAAAAGAGCAGGAATAGAATTTAACTATACAGAGTCCTCAGAGGGAACATGGTGAGAGGAACAGCTTCAGCAGTTGGGGGGGGGGAAGGGAAGGGGAAGAGGCACTAATTTAGAAAAAAATTACAAACACTAAAATGTGTCTATGTTGGTTTACCTATTAGGTACCACTAATGCATTGCCATTATGTGTAGGTAAATACCAGGGAGTTTTTATAGTTCTATAAAAGTCGAACTTAGAGTAGTGCCACTTTTCAAATGAATGAATGCCAAAAAGAGATCTCAAATGTTAATCATATATTATGGGCTAATGTACCTATTATCGTTTATTTATTTGCCATTTGCATTCCATTACCCTAAAGAAAAAACCTCCTGGTGGTTGGTGAAGTTATTTCTGAAAAACATTTGATTAGTATTCACATGGTCATATTTGATTCTTTCTTTTTTTGCCCCACCTCTCCTTTACATTTGGAAGGCTGATGAATTAGTCTACTCAGGATAATTCTGTCAGGAAAGGAAAAACTCTGCCTCTGGTGTTACCAATCTTTGTGTATTGTCCAGAAGGACACATAGAGGCAGAAGCATCCCTCTAGCAAGCCATTAGCACATGTTTTGTTGGAATAATATAAGGGAAAATATGGATAATAAAGCAACGATACAAATTATTATTCATGATCAAAAATCACATCTGTTGATATAATGAACACCAAAACCAAGACAAATGATCGCACTGGAAAGACGAAAGAAATGATTTGTGTACAATTGAGGGCCAAAGAAAAGAACAAGGATCTGTTGCTATCTCATTTTGCGAAATCCTGCATTTCTGAAAAGTCACTGTCTGTTCTAATGTTACCATGGTCCAATTATGCAATTTGGAATAATAAAGGCTCCTCATTTTCTCCAGTAGCTATTTACCCACTTCCCCTGAAAACAGAAGGAATAGTATGGATTTAACTGGAGGAGGGGCTATGTTAGGAAGAATGCAGAAGGAGTATCAATAAACGCTACTATACGCCATTGAACAGGGTAGCTCAAACACGGAGAGACAGATGTAGATAGGTGGGGGTTTCCTGTGATGGCTTTACTCTTATCTCTTATCTTCAAGTGGTACAAAATCAAGGGGCAAATGCAGACAGATGAGTAGTTGGTTCATGTAAGTATTTAGCTGCAAGATGAGGCAAGCTTTCTGACCAATTACATTTTGAATACAAAGTAATGGCATCAAACTAAAAAGTGTAATTAGAATAATAAAATTTTAGAGCTAGAAGTAACCTTGGAAATAATCTATTGCAGCTCTTTGAGAGCAAAGATAAGGAAATATGACCCAGAAAGGTGGTGATGTGCTCAAGATCACAGAGTCTGTACTGGAAACCAGTTGTCTTGATTCAATGGTTCAGGAATATTTCTATCAAGCCCCTGCTGCCTCTCATTGTCTTATGATACTTTTCCCATTGCTTTCCTGCCATTAGAAAGTATTTTTGCTTCTATGCATATGTGTATGTCTGTGAGTATGTGTGTATGTCTGTGTGTGTGAGTGTGTAAATTTGAGATGTATATTTATATACTTATCTTTTGAATTAGATGCAACTGTAAAATCAGATCACTTTCACTGGATATAGAAATATCAGTTTTTTTGCTAATCCAGAGGCTTATTCAATGTGTCCCAAGGAACCAGATCCACCCAAACTTTTGATTAAATTTGACATCTACTATATGTCATGTAGCCATGGCTAATTGTATCTTACATAATATTTTATAAATATTAATCTTGTTGACAATGTGATTTACAAATATAGTCAGTCAATAAGCAATTATTAATCACCTAGTGTGTCCTAGGCACTGTGCTAATCACTGCAGCTACAAAGAAAGGCAAAAACAGTCCCTGCCCTCAAGGAGCTTACTTTCTAATGCTGTGTGTGTAGATAGATAAAAAGAAAGAAAAAATATAGATAGATAGATAGATAGATAGATAGATAGACAGACAGACAGATAGATATATAGATAGATAGATATAGATATAGGCACCTAGGTAGTTCAGTGGATAGAGCACTAGGCCTGGAATCAGGAAGACCTGAATTCCAATCTAGCCTCAAGACACTTACTAGCTGTGTGACCCTGAGCAATTCACTTAACCCTGTTTGCCTCAGTTTCCTCATCTGTAAAATGAGCTATTAAAATAATAGATGAAGGTAATCTCAGAAGTAACGCCCTTTCATTAAGAGGGACTATGAAAGAATTCATGTAGATGGCAGGTCTTAGCTGAACTTAAAGGAACTCAGGGAAGCTAGGAGGTGGAGATGAGGAGAGCGAGAACTCGAAGCATGCGGGCCAGCCAATGAAAAGGCATGGAGTCAGGAGATGAACTGTTTTGTGTGAGGAGCAGCAAGGAGGCCAGTATCACTAAATTGTAGAATATGTGAAGATAAGTGAAGTGTAAGAAGACAGGAAAGGCCAGAAGGAGCCAGCAGGCTTTAAAAAACTCAAACCTTCTTTTGCTCTCCCTTGTGAATATAGACTATAATTAAAACCTCTCTTCTTCCCATTTTTCCATAACTAAGTGGGGAATTTGTGGGCTGACCTCATCAGTGCATGGATGCCATAATATTCACTGCCTCAGGTGATAAGAATTCAATTATTTTGGATGTCTCTTATTTGGGGAGTTTGTTCTCAGTTGGTGACTCCGGAACACAAGTACCATATGTACTGGATAAGAAAAGCCCCCTCAGATTGGCATTAATGGGAAGTTCCATCCCACACTCCCTGAGAAGGCAATTGTGGGAAACCCCCACACCCCTCAGCCTGCCTAGCAGAAGCAGAAATCAGCGTCAGCTCCTTTGGTATACTGCAGGTTGCTACACTGACCAAACAGCCTAGGGCAATAATGGTGGAACTTTCATTTAATTCTTGTGACAATAACATTTTTCCAATATCTGAAATGGAATTTTCTTAAATATCAATATAAAAAGGCCTTGGGGGAAAAAGATATTTTTTTGCTGCCACTTCTGATAACTAAAAATGTGGGTTTATGATGCAGGACTTTTGAAGCTAATACAGGGATATTGGCATTAGAAAAAGAGTTAACATAACCCTCTGAGAGATCCATTTATGCATACACACAGAGGATGGCTATAGTGAGCTCGAGAAAGAATCAGCCTCTGAGCCAGGAAGACCCGAGTTCACGTGTTCTTTCTGACACATGTTGGCTATGTGACCTTTGGTAAGTCACTTAATTTCTCATTGTTCCAGGCAGCAAGACTATACATTGCAGCAGTGTGTTCAGATTCGAATGATGACATAATTTCCTTGAGGGAGGTTCCCTAAAGCTATGAAAGCAAAGGTTAAGTCTAAAGAAAAAAAAAACCACACAAACACACTGAGCTATTAGAGATTTCCCATAGCAGGATTTTATACTTCTATTACCTGCCTAGATACCAGCTTAGACACACTACTTAACACTGGTTTAGAACAAATGATTGGGCAAACAAGATCAACAACTTCAATATTAAGATATTATACTATGTTTTAAAAAAGAGAGATTTAGGTCGACAGCTAGTGTCTGAGGCCAGATCTGAACTAAGGAAGAATAGTCTTTGTGACTCCAAGCCCGGCGCTCTATCCATTATATCACCTAGACACATTTTCTGGTAAAATCAGTTCCTTTCCTCTGTGATTTCTCTACAAATTTTAACTTGCTTACTCTAATAGGGTCTTTGCCTTCAATAGCTAAGCATAACTCATGGTAATATTTTCTAAAAATATATTTATTCTGCTGATAGTTAATTTACATAACAATAAAAATTGTAAATTCTAACTGGAGGTCACATACAATATTTAGGGAAGACTTTGCTGTAGTAATCATATAGCTACTAACAGGGAAGTCTAAGAAATATCAAGAGAATTAATGATTTTTAATCGACAAAACTTCTATTAAGCATCTACTGTGACCAATTTACTGTGGTAGCTGCTGATGACACAAATTTACAAAAATAGAAATCAAACAATTCCTGCACTCAAGAAGTTTACACTCTATCAGGAGAGATAACATGTACATCTATAAGATTACAGAAAATAAATACAAAATTGGTTTAGGGGGTGGTTTACACTATTAGCTTTATGGATCAAGAAACGCTTTAGGAAGGTGCAGTTTGAGCTAAAGAAAGCTTGAAGCCTCAAGAAGTCACAATTCTGTGAGAAAGACATGAGAAGGGAAGGAATTCTAGGCATGGGGAAGAGCAGTACAAAAGCAAGGAGATGAAGTCCCACAAGCAACAGAGAGATGTTCAGTTTGCCTGAACAACATGACATAGGAAGAAGAAAAATACAAAACGAGAATGAAAAGAGAAACAGCCAAATCTCGAAATTTATGGTCCACAAGTGAACAACCTAACTATAAAGAGAAGATGAGTATGCTTTCCTTGTGTTTACTGTTTTCTCAAGGCATATCTATACAGATGGATAATGTTGAGACATGCCAGGCTTTCCACAACATATCCTTCCATGGTAGGAAATGTCTTGGAATATACTGACCAAAAATTTCCTAAATAAGCCTACTGTCCCACATAAAATTTTGCTGAAATTCCCACCCAGAGTCATAAGCATGGTAATACACGTCTTAGGGCATATTTATATGGCATATTTAAAGGGTATTGACAGTACTTGCAGCCTTCTAGAAGCTAGAACAAAAGAATTTGGCACCTAATTGGCAAGAAAAATTAGCATGAAAAGCTAGGAGATGCTTTACTAGAAAGAGTTATTCTCCTAATACAAAGCAACTTCACCAGATTTCTGCTTCACTAGGGATCAAGATGGACCCAGTTCACGGCATTTTGCCCCATACTCAAAAACTTCTAGCTATGTCTCTGTTCCTAGGACCATCTAGATACATTCATCAACTTATTTGTTCAATAATCAGATATTTAAAAAGTGTTCCCAATGTCTAGAGCATTATTTCATGCTTCAGGAGATACAAAGATTAAATAAAATATTATTCCAGCCCTCCTGGTGATTATGGTAATCCCTACCATAGTGCATATTTTTGATAGATTATAAGGGATTCTACAAAAACATTGTGTCCCTCTCTACTGCCAAGATTTATCGTTCAGAATAGAAGAAAATTCAAACAACAGATTTATTTTCCCTATTATGCCAAAACTGCTACTTTTTTTTTTCCAAACTGGCCAATTGATTTGGCACAGCAAAGTCCCATGTCTTTTGGATTTTCTGAATCTATAATATACCACTTATCTGTTAATTTATTTGTCGTGTTGGAGTAGGGTCTCCTCTCCTGTTATTCCTGGTCTACAAGTCCTTTAGGTTTCCAGACTATTTAAATAATTTTACGACTGCATTAAAAAACATTACAATAAAAAAAAAGTTCTAGGTGCGTTCTCATAGCCTAATTCTCATGATTGCTGAATTGTTTTTATACAGATACCATAAGCAGGTTAATGATAGCCTGAGGTAATGGAAAGAAGGTTGGCCTTGGAGTCAGGATAGTTCAGGTACAAGTTTTCTCTTAGCCACAAACTGTGTGACCACAAACCCTTCACTTAATGTTTCAGGGTCCCAGTGTCAACTAATTATCCCTCTAGGTTACAGACAAACTGCGATCTGCATTGGTAGGACTCCCACATAAAGAGTTCCTTAGACAAAGGAAGTCAAGGTCTAGACTCTGTACCACCCACAGATATAATCACAGAAAAACAGAAATGAAATCTTCTAATGAAGTTTTAATCTCTTTCCTCAAGGAAGTGACTATCTCAACATTCTTCAATTGGAACATGAGTCCTAGCAGGCTCTACCAAGGTGGAGAGGCCTGAACTATGATCCCACCAACCTAGAGTATTCCCAATGCCCCATGATGGGCCTTGCTATGTTGAGGGAAGCTAATTGATGATGAGGTTGGTGTTAGGTTGAATTTTCTAGCCACAAACATCATAGAAGACCACTCAATAAGTCAAAGAGAGATTACAATTTATATCACTGGAGGGAATTGAAAAACCAAACCTTAAAGTATCAAATTAGAAGAAGTAAAATAGGATTTCCTAGAAGAAAATGATAGGCATTGAGTTTCGTTTTATTCTTCAAATTTTAGAAGGTGAAAAAAAATTGCTCATTATCACCATACACTTTACTTAATAACATATGGTGACTTATTTATTTTTTATGGTTTTATATAACTGGTTGGATTGGAATTCTCTGACCTGGGAGAGATCTTAAAATAAACTTTGAAGCTAGCAAATGTACATTAGTTCATTTTTAAACTCAAAAACAAACACAGTAGCTTAACATATTAGAATCACATATGCTTTTTTTTTGTACGAAGGTTGTTTCAGCACAAGAATGTACCAGATGGTTTTAAATTGTATATATTTTTATTTACCATTCCCTTACAAAATGTACTTTTTGTTTCCATTAGCTATTTCCTGGTTTTTGTTTCCCAGTATTAGTTATTTAACTAAAACACCAGTCTGTACATTCATAAATCATTTTATTTGAAAAGTTACAATGACAGGAAATTGGCAAATCAAACTAAAATGCTTTAGTTATATACAGAATTTCATACAATCAAATGTCTATCAAAGAGCAAAAAAAGAATATACACAATTATATGAAACACACATATATGATAGATAGATGATTTTCATTTTTATTTGTATGAGTATTCCTCTCTCCCAACAATATCAGCACCTGCTCTGTATTTTGTGTAAAGTTGACTTAGGCATATTCCAGCCCAAGTTGTTCCCTACTACTGTAGAGGATGCTCTGCTCTATGTCCAAAATAAAGGAGGACTTTTTATGGTGAGATCCTTCAGCTGCTCCATGTTACATGCCCATAATAGGATGCCTCAAGGGCATCAACCTAGCAATCAACACAAGAAAAAGCAAGTGGATGGACAGGCAAGAGAGCTTAATGGACAGCAAGCCAGCTTTGGATACAGAAATACCTGGTTTCAAAATCCTGCTTGTTACATATGTTAGTTGTGTGACTCTGGGCAAGTCACTTAAACTCTCAGGGCCCAAAGGAAGTCTGTGAAACTATAAGTTACACAGAAAGTACTGATCTAGTCTGTTAGAAGCAATTCCTCACTGGAAGCTCTCTACTCATGTAAATTCAGAGGATGTTTTGTTTAGGAAAAAAAAAAGAAAATGAACAAGTGGATAAAGAATACAAACCGCCCAGATCGTGGCGTTCAGTTCATTAGGCATTCTATAGAATTGGTCCTTCAGTACATACATCTTCATTAGACAGTATAAAGGGACAATGCATTGGGACCAGAACTGAATAGAAGGAAGAGAGTGGACCATATTACATCTGTTGGTACGTTAGGTGATATTTTTAATTATAACAAGCTATTCCTGTCACAAAAGCTTGCATTTTTTCATACCCCTTTTCCCTGGATGATGCTATTATATGACTGCAAAGCATTGATCACCACAATTAAGAGACAAGGAATAAGCATAAATCACTCATAGCATGTTATTAATGATGACTTGGGCATAAGAGGTTCTGTAAAGGCAATATTCAGGATGTGTAAGGCTGGAAAAGGAAGTGGGCTGGTTATATGTAGACAGCACAATCTTGTGCTGGCATCTATATTAAAATATAGAAAGGGAGGCTTGCTATATATTTGATCTTCTATGCTCAGGACGAGAAGTCATGGATGAATTATAATCTGAGACAAGTAGTATAACAAATAAGTACTGGTCCTGAGTCAGGAAGACCTGAGTTCAAATCTGACCTCAAATACTTATTAGCTGTGTGACCCTGGGGAAGTCACTTAATCTCTGCCTCTGTTTCCTCAATTATAAAATGAGGATAATAACAACAGTTGCCTCAAAGTGTTGTTTGGAGGCTCAAATGAGATATTTGTAAAGTGCTTAATATAGTCTGTCACTTGGTAAATGCTATATACATATATATATATATATATATATATATACATATATATATACATATATATATGTATATATATATATACATATATACAAATATGCAAATATGTATATGTGTGTGTGTATCTTTCTCTCCTTCCCTCCAAATTGGCATTGCAGAAGGCAATCTCAACATAAACAAGTAAAAGCACAACTTCATCAAAGCTCCCTGATGAGCTAAAATGTTAGGAAGCTTTAGAAGGCCTACTAAAAGTTTGTATAGTCTGACAGATCTTTTAAAACTTGGCCACAAAAATGAAACATGCATTATAAAACCTGTAGTTTTTCATTTTTCTGACTTCTACATTTTTATCTTATCTTTGGCTTTGCTTTTTTTCATATAATTAATATCAAGTCTGCCCCCTGCAAAGATTTAATACAAGTACTCCCATACCATCAAAACAGATCGAATACAAAATGATTTGCAAAAGAAAAGAAATTTGCAGATTTGCAAGAAATCAGCAGAAGATTAATTTTCTGAAGAAAAGTCAACAGAACAATATAGATTGACATTTAGAATTTATTTTCTTTTCATTTAGCAATAGCTTCAGAGAGGTATATAGTCAGCAAAGGAAGTCAAATACTCATGAACCAAAAAATGTGAAATGCCCAATTGATACTGCTCGTGCTACTTTGGCATTCACATGATGTCAAGAGATTCAGAGCACTTGTGGTTGGACCCTCCAAGGAAGATTTACATGAGTCCATGAACAAGAGTCACACAGGATGAAAAGGTGTGGATGGATTCAAGCCTGCATTATTGAATGGAGAACCCACATTGATGAGATCACGGCTCCATAATGGTATATTTGATAATGGAAAATCTTGGCTTTATGGGAAAATGAGATCCCTTGCAACTTTGAAATTCTCTGATTCTGTGAAGAGGAGTTCAGTAGGTATCATGAAAAAGAACAGGGCAGTACCAACAGCTTTGAATGAGCCTCCCTACTCTGAGGCAAGTTGGGAGACTGCCAGGGGGTAGGGAGGATTGGATAACACTAGACCCTCAGAATGTGAATTTGTGACTTTGGTGTATGTAAGATTGGCATCACCCTAATTCTTAATTACAAAGAAGTCATGATTTTGGCAGGACATTGGAACTTCCCTTTCTCCTATAACCATAAGAGGTAACTCATGAATCAGATTAAGCCACGGACATTGAGCAAATACCCTGCTTAGCTTTAAGCCCTTTTCTGTCCAAACAAATGAGAAAACCATGGAAAATGTCACCATAGGGGTACATAGATTTTTCACCTGCTTTAAACAGCTGTCCTCTATGATCAAAACCCAACACCTTTTCCATGCACTTTTCCTAATTTTTGTTTTCACTATTTGTTTAATTTAATTTCTTAGAAAAGCTATGTCATAAGCCATCTGATGACTTTGTAAATGCAAAAGACCAATGTTGTGTAACAGACAATCTAATGACATAGTGTTTAGTGTTCCCTAAAGCAGGAGACAGATGAAGAGAAACGGTGAACCGGCAACCTTAGCATAATTAAGACAAGCTTGAGTGCTTGCCATGGTGCCATTACATTAATCTCACATCAGTGGCACCTGGCTAAAATTTATGAGATATGTAAAAGGGGCCTTTCTGACTGACCTTGATAAGACAGAGTTATCTATCACGTGAGAGAACAGTCAGCAAAGAAGGGGAAATGCGGCACATTAGAAAGAGGTGGGGAGGGAGACTAAAGTCCATTGGGCATGATGTGCTGAAACTTGAAATTTCAAGAGAACCATTTATGGCACTGAACATTAAGCAAACACGTAAGGGCCAATTGATGCTGCTAACAAGTAAAAAAAAATCATAAATATATTCAGTGTCAGCCATATGTGTGTAAGAAAGAGTAAAATTGAAATTTAGCAACTAAATAAAATTTCCTAACCATCTGATAAGTTTTAATTAATTTATTTTTAGTTTTCAAGTCACTTCCATAAGTTTTTGAGTTATAAATTTTCTCCCCCTCCTTCCCTACTTCTGTCCCCAAGATGGCATGGAATCTGATATAGGCTCTACATATATATATATATATATATATATATATATATATATATATATACATATATATATATATATATATATATATATATTCCTATTAAATATATGTTCACATTAGTTGTGTATCATTTGATAATTTAAAAAATATAAATTTATTGTATTTATTATGACCTCATAAGAGTCTAGAAAATCTTGCCACAAATGAGATCTTCCTTTAAGCCACAAAATAAAGAGTTTTCTCTATAATTCCTTAGCTTGCACTACGTTCATCTCTGTTCATATCATATTCCTCCCTGCCCCTCACCCCAGCAATATAAAGTCTTTGAGGAAAAGGATTCATTTTTGTCTCTGAATTACCGTGGCCTAAGGCATAATTTCTGACAGATTCAAACATTTATTATTTCCCTACTTAATACAACCCTGGGAGATAATTGCTCCATTTTACATACAAGAATTAGCCAACAATTGGGAACCAGATTTCAGCTTGCTATTACAACTCTCTTTATAAGGTCCTTTTCCAGTTTTACAATTCTGTGATGCTAAAGTTTTTGAAAGTGCAAGATGGGCAAGTTCACGTACTTCACTGTTTCCCAGGTTAATCAGCATCTACAGACATACTTCATAAATGGTGATAATGACAGGCCTTCACTGCTGAGTGCATTATAATAAGGGAACATTATCATCATCACAATTAACACACCCCTTCAGGATCAATGGCTGCCCTCACAGCAGGTGGTAATCACAGTCTCCTGTAATAATTTTTTTTTTTTGCCACTGGTCTTCACAAAAATTAATATCCTGTGAGGAAAAGAAGCATTTTGAATTTAAAATATCAGAATGAGATAGAGCACAAGACAAAGTCTCATCATTGTGGTTTTTTTTGTTTGACTTATGCATAGAACAAATTCTGAAATATCAGTAACTATAATTCACTGTCATTGCCATGATATATTGACATTTTATGTCAATCCATGGGACAGTCAATGTTCAGCTCAAGAGCCCTTTATTTTATTTCTGTGGAAGAGGCAATTTGAAGGTTTCTCTTCTAGCTAAATTAGCCCTAATATGGATTTATGCCTATAGTATAAATGGGCATTAATGGATAAAATTTTATCTTTTATGCCATGAACATGTTAATGATCTTTTCAGTGATGAGGAACAGAGACATAACACAAAACTATGTTTGGCTGAGCAAAACCGATTTTGTGCCATGCTAAGATGGGAATTGCTTTATGTATTTAAATTCTGCATCTCTCCTTTGTTGTTCCATATTGGAGAGAGAGCCTCTATATCACAGGATAGACTAGTTTTAATAGGAATGAAATATTGTCACATACCGGCATGAAATAATGTCATTTAATTCTAGTCTTTCCTTTACTCTATCAAGCTCACAATCAAAGTCAGGGCTCTGTTGGATTTCATTTTAAAATGGCAGTAGAAAAGGTTTCCTGAAATGTTTCCAATCTATGTAACAAATACATGAACACTTAAAAAAAAAAGTATTGGCTTCTTGCTATTCCTCCTGGGTAATTGGCCGTTTTTAAAGATTCAATTAGCATTCATATATGCACACAAAACTAAACACTAATAATATTTGGTTAGTTTCCCAAGTTCTGATCTGTTTCAGGAGTATGGGCAATGAGTAGGCCTCAGGGATCATCAAAGTTATTGGATGGTTTCCTTTTGAACCTATTCAAAACAGTTCTTTTACAAAACCATTTCAGGAATTTTAACTAACTAAAGAGACTAAATGCTGTAAACCATTCTTCCTTTCAATGGTACATAAATTATGACTGATCTTAGCCAATATCTCCCAATTCCATCCACTTACTCTTCATCCATTGTCCCTGGAATACACTGTCTTCTTATCTCTATCTTCTAAAGGCTTTTTATGTTTTAGAGGCCAATGCAGGTGCCATTTTCCCCATAATCTCTTCATTGATATGCTCAACTAAAAGATATTTTCCTCAATTTTTCCCATAGCAAAATTTCCCAGAGCACTTCATTTGGCTGTCTACTTAACTTTATCACAGGCTACATACACACAATACATATTTTCATACTCTTATTCCAGTGGATTATCAACTTCCTGGAGGCAAAAATTATGCTATTATTCACCTTTGAATCTCTAGAAGTTAGCTTAGTGCCTCATGAAGAGTGAGCATTTAATATATGTTTCTCCAAATGAATTAAAATCTATTAAGTCCAACCAAGGATTGTGGTCCAGACCTAAGGTTTCATTGGTAAAGTGAGCTGTGATACCAGGTCTCCCAAAGTTGAAGTTAGGCAAATGTATGCACTTCACTGTTTCCAGGGTCAATCAGCTCCTACACATAGGTCTAAAATTGGTGATAATGACAGGTCTTCACCACTGGGTACATTATAATAAGTGATATTTTCAACAGCACAATTAACAATCCCCTTCTGAAGGATAAGGAAATTCCCTCTACCAATGTAAGGTGGCACTTTTTCTGCAACTTATAATCTTACTTTTAGAAAATGTCAGAGACAAATAAATGAATGAGAGCAATTATCTAGAGAGGTGATTTTAACCTTTTTAAAGTCAGGTACCCCCGCCTTTGGCAGTCTGATTCTCAAAATAACATCTCAAATGTATAATATTAAATGCCTAGGATTACAAAGGAAACAAATGATACTGAAATACAGTTATCAAAATACATTTTAAATAGAAATTCATAGATCCCAAATTAAGAATCCCAGTCTTAGAGAGTTATCTAGAAGAGAAATGTCAAACCTGCTGAGAATCCACAAAACTCTTCAATGTGACCCTGGACCATACTAAAAGGAACTGTGAAATATTTAACAAAATCAAATAAAAACAAAATTTAAAAATGAACATAATAATATAAATAAAAAAGCAAAAATCCAATAGAATATGGATAATGTTACTATGTGGTTTTCTAAGTCAATATGTCCCTTGCAGGGAACCGATGATGCCTATGACTTTTGGGGGCCCCTCCTTTTCTATTTGAGCTTGTTTTCACTGGCCTGGAGCAATGATAGGTTGAGTGACTTGTGCATGACCACACAACCAATATGCATCTGAGGCAAGCCTTTTATAATACTGAGGGAAAGAAAACAGCTAATTCAACTGTGGTTTCAGATTCTTAAACACAATTTAACTGTTCACAGGGTAACATCAATAATATCTGATGAAAGAAATTGATTACCTTAGGTATTTATAACAAATTTACATGTCAAAAGTATCAAACCTATACAAGAATAAATCTTTTTTTTCCCTCTGAATGACAAGAATATTGTTAATTTCTTTGGGTGTTGTTCATTACGTATTCACAAGCAAATAATGCCAATGGAAAATACCATGTTAGAAAAGGAGAGTTATGTTTTTTCTAACTTCTGAAAAAAATTAACATATAAATGTTTAACATGTAACTTTCATTTGAGTTAGTAACTTTGCAAGATATTAGTCAAGTGCCATCAGCAACATCAACCTTAGAAAATCTTTACCTCCTTTCATTCCTGTTTATTAACATAATTTATAAAATGGGTATCCAAAACTCTTTTGCATAATCAAAGAACTAGACTCAACCTGTGGAAGTTATACTGAAAATCCATTTTTAAAAGCCAATAAAAGGGACCTGCTTTCTTTTCTTCAAGTCAAAATAATATGTTCATATTATTTTTGGAGGGGCTAAAATGAAGTTCCTATAAAAGTCTTCCCTAATCGTACATCTTATCATGACATCATTTGACCCTGAGTTTCAAATATCATGTTAGTTGATCACAGGTTTTTATATGTCTTATCGAGTTAGAAGGGCTTCGCATATGGTCCAACCAATGGAATGTGTGTCTGCTGTTCGAGGACCAAGGACGGAGAAAAGTTAATAACCAGAGCCTTATCCACCAGGGGATTATGATTATTATATTTTTGGTCATGACAACCTATGAACTGGGGTGGGATTCCATCTATACTTGTGAAGGGAGTATCTACTATCAATACTAATGAACAACAATTTTCAATGTATTAAGATAACAGTGGAATACAGATCTTTCTGCTTAAAATAGAATTCAAAATTGAATGTCTATACAGTCAATAGTTTTTGCCAACCAATAGTTTGAAGGGGGAGAGAAGAGAATGATCTGAGGCAAAAAAAAAGTACTATCATTAAGGAAAGAGTAAAATAAAATATTCCTATGTGAACATCTAGAAAAGGAATAATTGAAAAGAGGGAAATATAATTGAAACCAATGTTTCAGGGATGAGTTCTTTTTCCTAACAGAAGACATAAAAGTTTGAGAGATTAGAAGAGAAAGCATAATTTTGATCCTCATTCAGTATTTTGCTTTATAAGAACTTGAACGTTAGATTTACATGCTAGAAATAAAATATTTGAATAACCAAATGAGATCCTAAAACAGATGATAATTCAGATACTAAGTAAAGTATGCAAGGCGTGAAACTCATTGACAATTTGAGCACAGAACATCCAATTTGCTCATACAAATACAGTAATCAGCAGGTATGTAGGCATTTTTGGGGGGTCAGGAAATCACCCTTATACAAATGTTTCAACAACAACCAGTATATTTTTAAGTAAGACATAAAAATCAGCTCTTACCACTACTTACCAAGTCATGAGGTCAAAGATATAAATGCCCCTCACAATAGCTAATATCACTAAAAATTCCTTAGAAAAAGTAACTTGAAATCTTTGAAGTACATTGTATTTGTTGCCTTTTTAATATATATAATATACATTCACAAATACATGTATACACATACATATACATACATATGTATATACATACATGTATATGTATATATTTTTACCCTCTTTAGTTCACTCCCTCACCTCCTCTCTCCTGGACTACAGCTATGGCCTCACAATTGTTCTCCCTCTCTCAAGGCTTTCTCTATCCTGATCCATCTTGCACACAGGTACAGATGTGATTTTCCTTAATTGAAGTCTGACCATATCACTACTCTACAAACGAAACTCCACAGGCTGCTTATTGTTCCTAGGATAAATTATAAAACTGGTTTGGCTTTTAAATTTAATCACAGTCTGGCTTCATCCTCGCTTTCCAGCTATATTATAGATAAATTCCCTTCTTGCATTCTGTAGCTCAACCAAACATAGCTTCCTCCCTGTTCCTAACACACAACATTCCATTTCCATGCTGCTTGCACTGGACATCTTCCTTACCTCTCCCTCCCTCAGAGAATCTCTCACTTCCTCAAATGGTTTTTCTTCTCTCGCTACCTGTACTTGTGGTATATTTTATCAGATGAAAATCCAATGTATCTTTTATACATTCTATAGACTACAATGTATGCTTTCTATAGAACATAAATTTTATTTGGGAATGCAAAACATACATATATTAGTATATATATATAGCTCCTTGAGAGTTAGCAATAATTGTTTTGTCTTTATGTCACCATTACCTAGAACAGTGCCTGACATATGGCCCATGCTAAATCAATGGTTGTTGATTAATCGATGGTAGAAGGTTAACAAAGAAGATGATTCAAATGGATATAGCCCTCCCCTGAAGACGACCATGCATTTTTGAAATTGGTATACTATGTGGGGCTTTAAATACCTATTTTAAATAATAAACTCAAGTTCTACCAATCACCATTTGAATGAAAGTTGTTGCTGCCACTAATGGTTTTAGGAACTGCAGCCTTTATACATTTTTCAGGACTGTGTAAAATTTTTCTTCTGGAATGTATCCAAGCCCGTCACAGTCAGAAAACTTCTGTCTACCCTGAAATAGACTCCAAACTGAATTAATGACAGGTATTTTTCATTTGGTAGGTGGAAAGAAATCAAAATTCCTGAGAAATAGACTGAGGAAACTAATGGGGATAAGACTAATATGCTTTATAAATTAAGTAACCAATATAACATATAAATGTGTTTAGGCTGTGTCTCTACTACTGTGATGAACTGAAGGTGATACTTAGAAGGATCGAAGAGAGTTAACAGGGTACCAGTGGAAACCCCAGCATTTATTATCCTTCCATCGACATATAATAACAACAACAACAATACTATATTACATACTATATGACATGTTTCCTCACAATAAATCTATTAATTATTACAAGTATTAACATCTTCATTTTATAGATGAGAAATTGAATCTCATAGATGTTAAAAGACTTAGTAAGGTTTACACAACTAGCAGTGAGAACTGAATAGAAACCCAGCACATTCCTGACTCCAAGTCCAGTGCTCGCTCGCTCTGTCTCTCTCTCTCTCTCTCTCTCTCTCTCTCTCTCTCTCTCTCTCTCTATTTCTCTCTCTCAAATTTGTGAACATATCCCTGATGTAATTTTTCACATGCAAATCATCATGTATAATATTTAACAGAGCATGGGTTTCTGTTAATGAAACCACTCATCTAAGTTCAAAACATCAGAATCACCTTTGACTCTTCCCTCTTCCTGACCCTTACAGTCAGGTACCAAATCATGCCAATTTTACCTTTATAACACTGCTTTCATCTGTGCCCCATCCCTTTTCTAGTTCTGGCTCTCACACTCTGAGTCCATTAAAATCACCACCTCGACAATATCCGGTCTATGTCTTCTTAAAGCAATCTTTTTACATATTTGACCAAATTATTTTCCTAATGCACAGGTCTAGAAATGGTGCTCCCCTGCTCAAAAACCTTAGGTGGATCTCTACAGACTATAAGAAAAAAAATATCAACACCTTAGTCAGACAATTAAGGGCCTCCATAACAAATCTTTCATTTCCAGCCTTATTTGATACCTCTCTCCATCCTACTCTCTAGATTACTCTCTAGATTACTATTTTCTTACTTGTTCTGACTATCTTTTACTTGTGTGGCTGGATTTTTGATGGGCATTTACTAACCCTAGAAGGCAGGTCTTCCTTCACTTTTCCCCTTGAAATTTTTCTCTTCCTTCAAGGTGTTGGCATTTCCTTCATGATCCTTTCACCTAAAAGTGAGTATTCCTTCTTCAAATTTTCTTAAAGCATTTTTCCCAGCACTTTCCTTTTTCCTATCACATTCTACTGTGTATTATATTTATTTGCATATATATATAAAATATAGATACACATATATATTTCCCATCACATAGTATCAGTTTCTTAAGGACAAGGATTGTGGCCATATTGCCATGCACAGAGTACTTGTTTAATAACTTTTTGTTGAACTGAATTTACGAATAAGAGTATATGAAGTATCTTACCTTTGACAGGGAACCTTTCTACTGAAATCATGTTCAGAATATCATCTATGAAAATGGTACACACCTTAAATGACCATATATTGTCTTCCTATTTTTCTTCATTTAATTCTGTATTTTAGGGGTTTTTTATTACCAACTTTTCTATTTGACATTTAAATCCTTCCAAAGTCAGACCCCAACTTGCCTTTCCAACCTACACAATGCATTACTCTTCTCATAAATTCTACACTTCAGCCAAATTAACCTTACTGTTTCTCATGCACAACACTGGAGTTCCCACTTCTCCATTTTTGCTTGGGCTGTCTCTTATGTCTAGAGTTGACCTCCTTCTCAACTCTACTTTTTTAATTTTTGTAGAAACCCTGGTTTTCTTCAAAGTTCAGCTCAAAAGCCACCATCCACACAAAGGCTTTCTGACCCTACATTGACTGGTGCCTCTTCCTTAAAAGTACTCTGCCTTTATTGGTCTATACTTAGAGTGTCTCCATCCCTTTTGTGACAAAGGAAGCTCTCTGTGGAGAAAAATGGTTTCATTCATTTTTGTCTTCATTTCCCTTGTGGCCTGGCACAGGCACAGTGTGCGACATATAGCAGGTGTTTAATAAATACCAGCTTGATTGATTGGGCAGGATTTTTGTTTATGAATGAAAGTGTATTCCAGGAATGGGACACAGCCTGACCAAAGGGATGGAGATGGAAGAGGAATTCCCTTTGCTTTTTGTTTCTTTGTTTGTTTGTTTTTGGTTTGTTTGTTTATTTTGCCCTATGAATGTTATAAAGGAAGCTAGGTGACACCGTAGTGCCCGGAGCACTGGGCCTAGAGTCGGGAAGACTCATCTTCCTGAATTCAAATCTGACCTCAGACATTTACTAGCTGTGTGGTGCTGGGCAAGTCACTTAACCCTGTTTGCCTCAGTTTCCTCATCTGTGAAATGAGCTATGGACAGAAATGGCAAACCACTGCAGTGTCTTCTCCTAGAAAACCCCAAATGGGGCCACAAAGAGTCTGATGCAACCAAAATGACTGAAATACAATTGGATGCCATGTCTTCAAAGTAATCTAATTTGTTTGAAACAATCTAACTTTCCTAGTTCCAACTTTACTACATACCTGCCCTTTGACTGAAGACCATCAAAGGCAAATACTTAGGGAGAGAGTTCTCCCCTTTGTTCAAAAGGGGTTCTTTAAATAATTGAGTACCTCTCTCATCTACCCAAACTGAAAGTAAAAAAACCAGAACAAAGGTAAAATACCAAAAGTAAAAACAAGTTCTTTAGATGAGATTGTTATTTGTTAGAGCCAAGATCCTGTCAGAGAGATGCATACCAGCTGGAGCCATGCAGTATTGGAATGTGACATCTAAAGCTTAAGATGTGCAAAACTTAATCATTAACACCTCAAAGAATCTTATGCCTCTGAGTTGACTTTTAAGCATGGAGTCATCACATTCTACTGAAATACTGGAAGAAAACCTGTATTTAAGTATGCTATTACATAAGTATTTGGTAAATATGTGATCCTCCGATCTCACTAACATCATACTATCTCACGACAGGAGAGGACAGGTTCAAATTGTACCCTTCATAGCTACTAGCTGTGTGACTTCCAGTAATTCAGTAAGCCACTCTGAGACTAATTTCCCTCCTCTATAAAATGGTCATAAAAATACTTGGGGTATATAGCTCACAGAGTTTTTAAAAATCAAAGGAGATAATGTATGTGAAATACTATTTAAAAGTCAGCTTTCACGATCATTATTAAGTACTTTTATGATGATGGTCATCTTTATAATGCTAATACAAACTTTAGGCCATGGCAGAGAATTTCTTTTGAAAAATTATTGTCCTGAAAAAGGCAAGTGCTTGTTAAATGCATTGAAAGGAATAAAAATTCCAATTTTCTCTCTGCATCCCCATCCCAATCATGTCACTGTTTTCCTTCACATTACTCAACTGATTTTCTTAGCAAGCCTCTTTCCTCCAACAGATTTATATCAGTCATGGGAATTAATATGTTTGTGGAATGTTTAAAGAGAGTGTTATGGGAATCAATTTGAAAAGCTACGTGATCCATGAATGAGAAGTATTCTGTGAAAATATAAAGTCATATCAGGCTAATCTGACTTACCTTCTACACATAATGCCACACCTGGCTAAAAGACAAATAGGTGGGAAAATGGAAAGAGTTCAGTGTAACCTTAAATACTCTCTGAATCATATAGCTTTATTAATTCTACTTTCTCTTTAAGCTCCTCTGTGTTTAATTTCTTCTCTATTGCCTCTAGGATAAAAACACAAAATCCTCAGTCTGGCATTTAAAATTTTGCACCTATTTTTTTTAGTATTATTTTATAACATTCCTTCTTCATTCTCCATTCTAGTCAAGCAGACTCAATCATTCTTTCCAGTTCGTCCCCCTGTGCTTACAGGTTGTTTCTCCCTTATTATACAACTTACATGTTATGTGTAATCCCCTCATTCCTTCTCTGCCCTTCTTGGAATCCTTAGCTTTCTTTAAAGTGGGGCTCAGTTATCACCTCCTACATGAAGCCTTTCCTGACACAAAACATCACCAAGCCCATTTGCTCACGATCTCTGGAAATTACTTTGTACTATTCTGCGTATGTCTTTGTCTCTGTTGTATCTCTCCTCTTCTCCCCCCACTTCATCTTCATGTCCCCAAGGCTTAGCTTAACTTGCTACTACACAGTAGGCCCTCAGTAAATATTTTGTGATTTCAATCACTCCTTCTGTTCTCTCCCCTTGAGCTCCTGCCATCTTGGTCATTGACTGATTTCCCTTGACTGTTCACCAGTCTACAGGGGCTCTGTCTATAGGAGCTCTCTGCACAGTGGAAAGGAAGCTATAATGCTCTAGTTCTCAAAGAAAATCCCACACTTGTGAAGCAGCAGTGCATACAGCACATCATACACTTCATTAAATAACTGTTGAGTTCAAGTTAGGATTTTATCACACCCACAATTTCCCAAACAGCATGTTTTTGTTCATTTAAACTTAGTGTGCATGTGTGCGTTATGTAAATAGCATATTAGCCTTGTTTACCATTCAAAATAGTACCAAGGGTAATTCATGCAATCCTGTTTCAATGTGTTGAAAGGACCGTATTAAAATCAATTGTCTCATTCATGCTGCAAAGAAAACCCAATTGAGCTTGGTGCATTTACACAAAAATGAAACCTGAAGACAAATAAAGATCTTTTTCTCCATTATATGTCACAGTGTGAATGTGTCTTAAAAAAAAAAAATTTAAAATCTGGCTCAAGTTTTCTAAAGTAAGCAAAAAGTAGCTTGACATTTAGTTGATGGACTTTAAGGAACACCAGCTTCCCTAGAATTTCCACCAGTGTGCTACTGGGAGAAAGCATAGGGTTTTGATAGCATTCTCTGCATGGGTGTCTTTTCAACAAAACTCCAGAATGGAACACTCCATCTCCTGGAACATGCCATAAACTCAAGTGTCAGCCTGCAGCCACCCAATCACCATTATTTCAAAAGTGGTCAATATCAAATAAAGAAGAGGATTAATTTTAAGTTTGCTGGGAATATCAAGTGAAGCATATTTTATATTGGAAATAAAACTTTGGTATATTTAATGATGATGGGACATTTCTTAATATTTAAAGTTATAAGTCATATCTTCCCAGGTTGGAGCAATCCATTTTCTCCCTTTTACTAACCAGGAAAGAAAGATGTCTATATCACAGGTGGGTAGACAAACTCTGCCAAATGTCACCTGTATTTCTGGGCCAGAGACAGATTGGAACTCCACCAAAAAAAAAAAAACCAAGCCATTTTTTTCTTTATTTCCATGACAAGGACAAAATATTTCTAATCTTACTGATCTTTTCATTAAAGAATAAAGCAGTCTCCCTGCACTAACTGCCTACTTTATTACAGCCTGTGGATTTCATGGATTAAATCAACCACAAAGAACCTAGAAAATGTCTACAGAACAATTGTTTGTGCTGGGTAGGAGGTAGAACATAATCTGTCTGACTTGGACTGTTGCGTGTAATGACTCCTCATAGCACTGACTCTTTTTACATATCTTATATCCTCAGGAGCAGCACTTTCTCATACAAAGCCTTGAAATTATCTAAATTATAATAATAAAGACATATACTTCCACACTTTCACATACATATACTCATATGTAATAGCCTTATGAAGTTGACAGGGGTTCTTAATAAATAGAAACGACCTCTTTAATGATATCTTATATTGGGTATTCCTGAAATGGGCTACATAGCTCCAGAGGTCCTATCCTACTCTCGATTCTGTATATTCTGTGATTATATAATAAAGTTTATTCTTAGCAGAATGCAAATATCCTTGATGTACTTACAATATAATTATATAATTTTTATCGTATTTTAAGTTATTGCTTTTTTTTCCACAACAAAATAACTTCCTAAAACCCTAATTTAAATGCCCAAATTTGTGCAAAATAAAAACAGAAATAATTAAGCAGCCTTTGCATGGCACATTAGAAAGTACAGGTACTCTGAAATTCTGCCTACCACTTGCTACCAATGTGACCTCAGGCAAGTCATTTAACCTCTACGGGTTCTTTATGTTCCAAAGGAGGAGAGGTTGGGTGAGATGCTTCCTAAAGTCCCTTCCATGGCTCAATATATAATCTTATGTCTAAACTAGGGGTGGGGAACCTGCAGCCTCAAGGCCACATGTGGCCCTCTAGGTCCTCAAGCGCAGTCCTTTGACTGAATGAAGTTTGGCCCTTTGACTAAATCTAAACTTCATTCAGTCAAAGGGCCTCACTTGAAGACTTAGAGGGCCACATGTGGCCTTGAGGCCTCAGTTTCCCCACCCCTGGTCTAAGCTTTACTGCTCTATCAGTCACAGAGATCCTGATTCTTTCAAGTCTTTTTTTTTCCCTGAAGACTGAAAAGAACTATATCCGCTATCCTAAAGTTCCGCTAAAGACAGAAATAACTATGAAGAGTTTAAACTTAAAATATGAGGAAGTCCTTTCTGCCTATGACACTTGTCTATAAGCTGATATGAAGTGGTCACCCAAGTTCTTAAGAAATGTGAGGTTCTACCAATATGTCTGGCCCATTTGTTTTTCCCTCACCACCCAAATGCCTTCAGCTTTGGCAGTACACTGTGGTACTATTCTTTCTTTTAGAATTATTTCAAAGATGGGCTTTAAAAAAAAATAGAGACTCAGGAAAAGGTAAATAGCCACTCAACATATTGCTATGTGATGCAAGGTCTATCAAAGCCAAACATCAAAATAGTAGAAAACAAAAAAGACTAACCACTTAAACATACAAAAGTTATCAAAGTTGTAATTCATCCTGCAATAATCAACAGGTTCAGATAAGAATATAAGTTTTTTTCTCATGAGATAGGTTCCCCTCAGAGCTTCTAATTAAATGGTTCCTTTTCATTACTATACAAAAGGGGCTTTCCCCCCATACCATTCTTGCTTTCCTTCTTTTTCTTTATATAGATTCTGTTTACTCCCAAGCCTGCCTCTGAACTCTGTCTAATTAGCTCTAGATAGATCTGCTGCCCTGTTTCCACAAACATTTAATTCTGCCGTCAGTCCCATTTACATTATAGCATGTTGCATTGTCTTTTACCAGTTTAATTTTGTGTGAGTGAATGTAAATCCCGTTAAGCAGTTACCTATTAGATGGTGGCATATAAACTCCAAAAGCCTCTCCATTATGGGAGTGAACAAAAGGCCCGATATATTAGGTATTCCAATTTGTTGTCTATTATTAATATTCAAACTTATTTAAGCTTCCAAAAACACTTTGCTCAGCATTTCCAGTAGAAGACTATGTATTATAACAGCAAACATGTAAACACTGAGAGAAGAGATTGAGTACTATACAAAAACATATATTCCCTACATACTATTTCACTCAGCTACTGCTTTCCCCTCAGTAATCTTCCCATTGTTTTAGTTTTCCAAAGGAAAAAAAGACAACAACAACAAAAACATAGTATGAACCTGTTTACAAATGGCAGAAATCAATGGAGAATCCTATGGAGAGAGCCCCTTTTGGAGATTTAAATCTTAAGTTTCAGTATGCTGGCACTCCAGGATTGTCTTATAAGAGAGAGACAGAGAGAGAGGTTTGGAGTAATATTTAGACAAGCATATCCATAAATCATAAAATGGCAAGTAGATATTTATAAGTTACAGAACATCAGAGGCCTGATCACGTTAATTTTTAATCAATGGCACAGAATAGGAGGAACCGTAGACAAGGAATAAGAAAGTTTGAGTAAGACAAAGTAGACAATCAAAATACGGGTGCCATCTGCATAAAGTTAAGAAATCTGGTTCATGCAAGAGACAGGCTCTGAAATAAAGACGCCTTCACCTACTTTTGGCAACATGTTCACAAACAGGTTTCCATATTGGAGTTAGGGACAAGGATGACTCTCTTTCCATTTCCTCTTGGTAATAAACTCAGGAAGATGCTCATGAAGTGCGAACTCCTGCACACAAAATTATTTCTCACCCCAGCAGGCTTGTCACAGCCAATATTTCAGTAAAGTATAGGTTGCTGAAGGGAACTGTGATTTTGCCTGCTGTGAGTCCCTAAGAACAGCAAACATTTCTGAAAGGGACTGTAGCCAAAATTTCTATTAACTTCACAAAGCTATTTGCTATGGAGACAAAAATCTAAGGGACGCTAGGACCATTCTTCAAATCAGAGTTCCATGTGTGGGATGTGTTGAAAACCGTCCTTGTCCCCAGCGTTAGTCATTGGAGTTATACAGGACAATGAATCTCAACAATAATGATAATGATGAGAATAATAAATACATGGCAATTCAAGCGTGTGTCCTTGCTAATTGGCTTTCCTTTGCTCTGATGTAAAGGGAAATATAAACATTCAAGTAATTAAATTGTGTAGTTTATGTTCTTTTATGAGGAGAAAAAATTAAGAAATGAGCTTATATTAGAAATGAACTTACAAGCTTGAGTAAATCTTTTGAGTCAGCATCTACCTATATTTACAATATGTGCCACCTAATTTTAAAACAGTTATTATGTACTTGCAAAACCCTGAATACATGAGACTCAAAGTACCCAGGGGTATATGAAAATAAAATTTACTAAGATAGCAAGGTACTAATTTTCTTGCTTTCATTTTGGATAGTGGCAAGGACCAATCTTATCCTCTCTTATTTGCATTGTGTGTGTGTGTGTGTGTGTGTGTGTGTGTGTCTATATATGTGTGTGGGTGGGTATGTGTGTATGTATGTGTGTGTATATATATATGTGTGTATATATATATATGTATACATATATATATATATATATATATATAGAGAGAGAGAGAGAGAGAGAGAGAGAGAGAGAGAGAGAGAGAGAATAGCCTTTAAAATGACAAAAACAAAGTTTTTATTCTTCTTTGATATATTCAATAAGTGATAATAACTAAAGTGGCAAATGGTCTGAATTCTGTTTCCTCTTATCATCACACCTGACCATGACAATGACCAGGATTTGGCAAGAAACTCCATCTCCATGCTAACTTAATCATCCCATTCTGCAATGCACACATATAAACCGCATTTCGCCAGAGAACATTTTATTTAATCTATTTATAGATAACATGAGTTAAATAGGTAGATAAGATTGCAGGGCTTGAGGTCAGAAAGACTTGGGTTCAAATGCTGCCTATTATATTTGCTAGTTTTGTGACCCCAAAGAAATTACATATTTTCTAGAAGCCTGAGGCAATCCCCTAGACTTTTCTATTAAGTCATAAGTTAGATGATGGTTGTGATTTTCATTGGTACAGGGAGTTCTTACAGTAAGAGTTCCTCTGCTGATAAAATCACAGGTCCTTCATATAATCTATTTAATAAACTGCTTTAAATTATTATAGAGTTAGGTCATGCAAATAGAGGACAGGTGGGGAGGGAGAGGTTTAGGTATACGAGAAATATGTAGCTGTTTATGTATTATGATTGGAGCACTAGGGAAAACACTCTTAAAAATATCTTCCCACTGATTTTCTTTTGCTCCTGAATTACCACATCATACTCTCCATAGGGTAGCTAAATTCATGTTAACTATTAACACGTGAATATTATCAGGGAGGGGTTAACATGAAGCCATTATTGTCCACTGCTTCCTTCACTGTTGTAAATGAGTTGATGCTCTAACAGAAAGCTGAGTCCTGAGTTCAGATAAGACAAGCTTGATGGAAAAATATGGGAGGAATACAGACAGACCTTGGTGAGGTACTATGATAACAATCAGAAGAAAGGATATTTTATAGCAATTGAAAGTTTGCCAAGAGAACATTGTATTCAGTAACAGCAATATTGTTTTAAGAAAAACTTTTAGTGACTAAGTCATTTTGACTTCGATAAATACCCAACTTAACTACAAAGGACATATGAAGGAAGATATTATCTGCATCCAGAGAACTGAAAAACAGAAGTAGGTATAGAACGATTTTACATATGTATATATACATATACATACATGCATACACATGTATGCACATGTGTATATGCAGATACACACATGTATGCATGTGTATATGCAGATATATACATATATGTATATACATGCATACATATATATATTTGCCTAATGGTATCCATCTTTGGGAGAAGGGAGGAAAAAAGGAAAAAAGGAAGTTACATGACGAATTTATTATATATTTAAAAGGAATAGCAAATTGTACATAATAGGTTTGCAGTTTCACGTGCAATCATCTTTTTTTTTCTATTCTACTATGTTATGGAAATGCTTGTTTTATTTCTTAAGTTCAGAATAAAATAAATAAAATTTTAAAAACAGTTTGCCAAGTGCTGTATATATCCTTTCTCATTTGATTGTCACAGTGTCTCTGGGAAGTACACACGACAGCTACCATTAGCCATCTAGAGAACAGAGTGCCAACCTGGAGTCAGGAAGATCTGAGCTCACATCCAGTCTCAGACACTTACTAGCTGTGTGATGTTGGGCAAGTCACTTAGCCTCTTTCTGCCTCAGTTTCCTCATCTGTGGAAAGGGGATAATAACAGCACCTGCCTCACAGAGTTCTTATGAGGATGAAATGAAATAATGTACGTAATGTACTTTGCAAACGTTAAAGCTATCTATTATTTTTGTGATTGCTTTTATTACTGCTTCAGTGACTCATCTAAGGTCACATGACTGATAAGATGCAGGATTCAAAACCAGGCCCCTACTGACTCCGTGTCCAGCCTTCCGTTGCATGACCTTATATCACCATGGTAGCCATAAGCAGACAAAGAACACTTAACCAAAAGGAGATGGAGAGCCACGACTCAGGTATAAAGAGGCAAAGCAGGCAAATTATTGGCTACTTTGACTCACCCAAATATTGCAAGGCCAACACTAGCTTTGTGATGACTTATCAGGACATATTATTGTTCATCCTTTGTTTTCAAAGAGGACCAATGACATCATATGGTGACGTCTTGACTTACATGTGAATTGCATGTAAGTGAAGCCGAGCTGCACAGTCATCAGCCTCACTCTCTCTTCCAGAGTCATCCAGCTCCAGTGGCAATAGAAAAGTCAGGTGACTGGCCTGGGATGCCGTGGATAAACTCATTGAACAAGACATATTAAACCTAAATTGCCCTTAGGATATGTCAGCTTTAAAAAAAAAAGGAATGATTTAAATTGACATAAAACTTTACATACAACAGAAGTGTTTGAAAATAGTCTTTTTTTCCCAGGTACTAAATCTGAAGAATATGTAGTTTAAAAAGAGGTACATATATGGGAGTGAGTAAGAGAGACAGAGTCAGAGGCAGGGATAGCACGATACAGTGCTAGAGTCATAGGACCTGGGTTCAAACCCTACCTCTGATCCTTTCTATCTAGCATCACCTTAGGAAAATCACTTCAACTACCTGAGACTCAGTTTCCTCAACTGTAAAATGAGGTGTTGGCATAGTTAGACTCTGAAGTCCCTTCCAGATCTAGGTCTTGGATCTCGGCTAAGAATATGAGGGAGGAAGGGAGGGGGAGAGGAAGGGAGAAAGAAAAAGAGAAAGAGAGAAATTTAAGAATCTTCAGTGTTACTTGTTTATGTTAAATGTGGACATGGAAAGTCAGAGAATGCAGTGGAAGCTCAAAGAGGAAAATCTTTCTGCTATGGACTCTAATGACTAAGTATAACTAAATAGCTGATAATTAGGGTACTCATTAATCAACAGAATTTATATTCATCAGACTAAAATAAGTTATTCTTGAGAGATGCTTAGTACTAATAAGTGGATAGTCTAGTATTTCCAATGGTCTCAATCTATCTGCAGGTTATTGGCTGCAATACTCATGGGTCTGAGTCAGCCCTCCTGAACACTGGCAACCCCTTTCCCCTTCATAGTCTTTCTTTGTGTATCTATGGTGCCTATTAATACAGTACCTGTGAAAGTCTTTTTAAATTCAAAGGGAGTTTTGCCTGAAGGAGGACAGCAGAATTGGGCCCAATGGGAGTTCTGCATGAGTATCTGAGGGTAGAATTTAGTCTATTCGAAGGGCAGTTACCAGCTAGGGATTTGACTACAACAACAAAGTTTTAGGAAAGAAAGAAAAGTGACCAAAAAAATCTGGGCTTTTTCCCTTTACTTTTTCAGGTAAATTTTTAAAATACCAGTTGTACCAGTTCAGCCCTTGATTAAAACTATCTGAAATATGATCTTGATTACAGATAAAACTTTAAGTCTTCTGGGTGGCATGATCTCCCACTAACTTCTGGCTTGCCTCCACTCTAAAAAAATCCTAGTTCCTTACTTGAGTTCACTTTAAATGCAATTATATTGTCATATCGTAGTTAGAATCAAGGCTAGCTTTTTAGTGGTCCCATTCAAATTTCAGGCCTAAAGCCAAAATAACTGGAAAAAATAGGAAGAGCTTAGAGGAAATCAGTCATAGGGAAAGTTATATATATTTTAAAAGATCTTCTACTCTGGTAAATCCTTTTTCTTCATGCTACTGATTCTTGCTGCAGCAGACACAAATGCCATCACACTGATATAAGTGAAAGACTGATGAGAGGCTTCACTGGCTGACACATCTTTTAAAATCTCTTTTTGGAAAAGGAGTCTGATAATGTAAGGAGATACATATATACATGTGGTGTGTATGTGTGTGTGTGTGTGTGTGTGTGTGTGTGTGTGTGTGTGTGTGTGTGTGTGCACGTGCACACACAGGTATGCATGATTAGTCTACAGATAGAAAAACTGGAGGAAGGAAACTCTATGCCTTCTATTTCAAAGGGTGGCACAAACAAAAGTGAACCTGAAGGAAACTAAATATCTTTATAGAAGAATCAACCCCTTCCCCTAAGAAGTAAATAAAATAAAATTAGCCCAGCACATTCAAATACCTAACAAGGATGGGGAAGCTGCGGTCTCAAGGCCACATGTGGCCTTCCAGGTCCTCAAGTGCAGCCCTTTGAATGAATCTTTTTTTGCTAATCTCAATTGATTCATTCAAAGGGCCTCACTTGAAGACTTGGAGGGCCACATGTGTTGAGGCCACGGGTTCCCCATCTCTGACTGGCAGATAAGGGAGAGTATTCAGTGGGGTGAGGGGTATCAAAAATGCTAAGGTTTCAGAAAGAAACTTAAGTCATATTAAAAATAATTCCATGTATAATATCCTGAAAAATCAAAGATTGTTATGCAAAATTAATCTGAGAAAATAAATAAATGTCTAAGCCAGCAAAATAACAATTATATATAGAACAGCATCCAAAAATAGTCCCTACTCTTCTTCTCACAGTAGGAAGAAACTTCTAATAGTTAAAAAAGATGAAATTAGGAGAAGGAATATCTTGTTACACCAAAACTGCATTATGTGTTTGGTGTAATTCTGATTTTTTTAAATGGAAACGGATCATAGAACGATAGCATTCTAATACTAGGAGGGACCTTGGAGGCCACCTGCCACAATCTACTTATTTTATAAACCAAGGAGAACACAGGGGACATGCTGGCAGTGCCCAGGCACACCCCAATGTGCCAGCAGCTGTCACAACATGGCGTGGCTGCCCTGGATTCGGAGTCCATGGGGGGCAGCTTTCCCAGTTTCTGAGAACCACCAGTTGCTGTGGCCAATCACTGTCACTCACTTCAACCCCTTCAATCACTTCCAGTAAGCTCTGACTTGGGAGGAAAAAGGAGGCTGGGTTACCCAGCAGTCTGGAGCAGCTCCCCAAACCCCAGATCTAGAGTCTCTACAATGCTGCCTCACCTGCTCCTGGGAAGCTTTAGGTTGGCAAACCTTGCTTCCTGTTGGGGTCAAAAGGACAGTCTGCCCTCCTCCCTCTCATCCTCAATTCTCCCCACCCCCTTGCCCAGAGACTTCAGCTAAGTGTAGGTAAAATCTACTACACATGTTCCTCTTTGGATTTCCTTTGGTCATTTTGTTTCCTGTGATTCAGCTCAAAGTCCAGTGGCCGTGGAAACTCTGGTTATGAGGGCAAGAAAGGCAAAATGATTTAAATTTTTAATTTTAAAAGAATGTGCCTCTGGTCACCAGTCTTTATATATCACTGCCTTCAGGGCAAAGTGTGGGACTAAGGGAGCATATTCCAGTTGGAAAAAATGCATTTTAAGCAGAGAAGACAAGAATTATTATGTTGATCTGTAAGTTGGGGCAAAGGGAAGGGTTTGATTAAAAGGAACCTTTTGTAAAGTTTGTATTTTTATAGTAAAGTTTAATTACTATTTAAAAATTAACCTGAAGCTTCAGTTTCTTTAGTTTGATGAATAAACATTTTTTGATTACTGAATATCCAGTACTGTTTGATCCCAGCTGCTAATGCCTTCCCTTTTCAGATTATTTTCATCTACTTTCATCTACTATATGACTTTTATATACTATTTATTTACAAGCTGTCTTACTGATTAGAAGGAAACCTGCTAGCAGAACAAGAACTTTTTGTTTTTCTTTAAATCCTCAGAGTTTAGCATATTGTCTTGGTCAATGAAGGAAGGAAGGAAAGAAGGAAGGAAGGAAAGAAAGAAAGAAGGAAGGGAGGAAGGGAAGAGGGAGGGAGAATTCCATGGGTATACACCTTAATGAAATATCTCACACATACCTATGTTTATAAGGGGGAAAACTAAGGCCCAGAAGGAGGAAATAACTTACTTCAGGTGACAAAATTAGTTACTGGCCCAAATAGAATTAGTAACCGAATCTTTAAATATCTTTCCCCATGCACTTGCTCTGAGATTTCACTGTAACCCTAATCATTTTCTTCTTCCCACCAAAGGATAGACCATCTTCATATTGATACACATGACAAATTTTATTGTAATGTGCTATTAAAAAATTATATGATGGCTCGAATAATTTTCATCATATAAGAATTACATTGACCATAAAGTCAAATGTTATTTTTTCCTCTCTGAATTTTCTCAATTATTACTGAGTAAATTGCATCATAGGCACCATAAATTGCATACACCAACAAAATTTCAGGTTGAATGGAAATCGAAAGAAAACAAACGACAACCAAAAAAAAACCCTAAAAATGATTTTTAAAACAGAAGCAAAGATGGTAAAGAAGTCGAGAAAAAATCCCATTCAACACACACAAATTCATCTAAAGCCACTGAATCATTCTGGATTTGTTTGCTCTGCTAAAGACAACTGAAATAATGAGAAATGAAAATCACACATCAATTTTGCTAGTCATTCCAAATACAATTTGAAGAATGTGGGAAATTATGTTTTCTACCCTCTCCACAAGATTTCTATTATTTTAATACATGTTAGCATTTTTGCAACAGTTAGTTTATGCTCAGATAAAGCATGGAGAAGTAGATCGCATATACAATTTTGATTACCTGTTTTCTATATTCAAATAACAATAATTAATATTTATATGGCACTTTGAGTTGTACGAAGCACCTGACATGTTACTCCATTTGATCTTCACTGAAGTGCTCTGAAGTCAGCAGGACAAGTGTTATTGCATCTATAAATGTTGAATTAAATTGAATTCATCTACTTTAGAAATGGGAAACTGAGTCTCATTGTGGTTGAATAATCGGTCTAAATTCATGCAGCTATCAAGTTGCAGGTGACTACGAATGTGGAATTCTTTCTATAGAGAAAGCTGAAAGTACTCAGTTTCTAGTGTGGAAAAAAAATCCATTGCTTTTTCCACACAAATAGCTATTTATTGCCCCTCTCAGACCTCACAAACTATATTTAGTTGATTCCCCTCACCCCCAGTAAACAGCCTTTTCCAATTCGGCTTCAGTCAATCTTTCTCCTTTTATCCATGGTTTATCTCTTCAAAACTTACACAGTCAGTATTACTTTCTCCTCTACAATGAAAGTTTATTTGACTTTGAAGTTTGTCGTAACTGTCTTCTATTAAAAAAAAAAAGCATTTTCTGATCTACCCAGAGCCCTCCAAAATCTAATTTTTAGAAATCCAAAACACACTATATTGTCTGGGCATATCTTATTGTCTTATCAACTAAATTATTTTTTGCAGATGTGAAGATGATACAACCACAATAAGAAAGGATTTTGTATGACACATATAGGCACAAACAGCACCAACAATAAAATGCAGTTGTCCTGTACTTAGCAGCTTCTGGAAAGATGGGTGAAAAAGCAAATGACCAAAGGGAAATTGGTATAGAAATCTGCAAGTCAGGACCCACTCAGGTTCATTTGCATGTGCCTAGAGGGCAAAACCAGGCATGAGGCCTTCTCTGTGTTACCTACTGAACTGGGTCATGTGTGGCAATATTTGCTGTGTAGTCCTGTGATGAGACAGCATAGAGGGAACCAGCTGTCCAAGGCTAATGCACCATCTGTGCCTAAAAAATATTGCCAATTTCTTTGGCAAAGCAGAAAGAGTGAGTTCATAATCAAACTATAAATCATAAGTGGGTCCTGTAGGTGGTCAATTAAAAGACTAATCTATGGATATCCTCTATGAGTGGATGACTTTTTGTTTTATAGATATTACTTTGTATTTACATAATAAACTGCTGTTGCCATTCAGTCATTTCAGTCCTATCTGACTCTTCTTGGGATTTTCTTGGCAAATATACTGGAGTGATTTGCCATTTCCTCTTCCAGCTCAATTCACAGATGAAGAAACTGAGGCAAACAGGGTTAAGTGACTTACCCAGGGTCACACAACTAATAAGTGCACGAGGCCTCATTTGAACTCGGGTCTTGCTGACTCCAGGCCCGGTACTCTATCCAACGCACCACCTAGCTGCCCTGCTTTACTGACTATAAAATCTTTCTGTTAATATTTGCAACCACAAACAAAACCACATCAACCAAGCCAATGGAGTTGTGCGTGTATGAATATCATAAGAAAGCAATGGAAAGTCAACTCTTCCAGTTCTGTCTGACCAAACAATTGCCAGAAGATTGTAAAATTTCAGAGGGTGAAAATATCATAGAATATAACACCAAAATGTGACCAAATTATTTCCCACTCTAATCTAATTCCTTGTTTATGCCTCTGTCCGGAATGGAATGCGGAATCCATCGAATCCATGGATTTCAAGGACCTGTGATTTAACTGCTATGTGTATTCTTTCCACTGCTGCAGATTATAACCACTCTTGATCTGTCAGAGACTGTCTTTAAGAGTCATCATGGCCAAAAGAATTTATCACCTAGTTTCCAAACTTCTGGTGATAAGCCTCTCTGAATTTAGCCGGGCCTGTCCTAGGATGACAGACAGACAATGTGTTGTCCACGCCATACTCAAAGTTTTGGGAGCTTGGTGAGACATGCCAGAGCTTAAACTATTGAAAGCCTTTAGGAATGCAAGAACCCCAAAAAATCTTCAGGCCACGATGAGCAGTGGAGTATGAATGGGTGCTCCCCAACACACACCCAGATAAATCACATAAATATGGATAGATAAATTCATTCTCTTTTCTTCTCCGTAACTTTACGTTTATAAGGGGGAATCATGGGAAAACCAGGAAAAGTGTGAGAAGGCAGAAAGATTTTATGATGGGCATCAAGGGAGGAATAATCACACCAACCCTAACCACCAACACTGATAATAATAACAACATAGTGCTTACTATTGACCAGGCAATATGCCAAGCACTTTGCAAGTATAATCTCATTTGGTCCTCAAAACTACTCTGGGAGGTAGATGCTATGATTATACCCATTTTGTAAAATGGGGAAAGTGAGGCAAACAGCAGGTAAGTGACTTGCTCAAAGTCAGACAACTAGTAAGTGTCTGAGGCTATATTTGAACTCAGGTCTTCCTGAATCCAGTTCCATTACTCTATCCATTGTACCACCTAGGTGCCCCAATGAAATCACTAAGCCATCAGAGTACTATGCCCAGAGGAATAAATACATACATGTGTATGCACGTGCACACACACACACACACACACACACACACACACACACACACATGCACAGTTCATTTAAAACAGACCAAGCAGCCATTATCCACTCATGCTAATAACTAATCAATTATTTGTCAAGCACTTATTAAATGGCTACTACGTGCAGGCACCAAGCTAGGCACTAGGGGCACAAAGGCAAACATGAACAAGTCACCCTGCCCTTAATTAGGAGCCTGCATTCTATTGGGAGAAATAACATCTACCATCACAGACAAGTCTATACAAAGAGCATGCAAAATGAAGGCAAAGCATTAGAGGATAGAGGGAATAGGGGAGAATGTTAGTGGTACGGTGGATAAAGACCTGAATTCAAATCCAGCCTCAGATACTTAATAGCTGTGTGGTCCTGGGCAAGTCACTTGAACTGCTTGCCTCAGTTTCCTTGTCTGTAAAATAAGGCTAATAATAGCACCTACCCCCCAGGGTTGCTGTGAGGATCAAATGAAATAACATGAGATATCAAATGAGATAATAATTATAAAGCACTTAGCACAGTGCCTGCCACATGGTAGGAGCTATATAAATATTAACTATTATTCTTATTATCAGCTATGTGACCCTGGGCAAGTCATTTTATCTGTTTACCTCAGTTTCTTCATCTATAAAATGGAGATAATCATAGTACCTACCTCGCAGGGTTGTTGTGAGGATGAAATGGACAATGTTTATAAAGCACTTAGCACAGCATCTGGCACATAGTAGGTGCTTTATAAATATTAGCTATTATTATTATTAGCTGTGTGATCCTGGGCAAGTCATTTAAATTGTTTGCCACAATTTCCTTACCTGTAAAATGGGGATAATCAAAACACCTATCTCCCAGGGTTGTTTTGCATAATAAATGAGAGAATAATGCAAAGCATTTAGCATAATGACTGGCACATAAGTACTATAATAATATTAATAAAACTATTATTATTATTATTACTGTTATTGTTTTGCCTAGGAGGTTAAGGAAAGATTTGTTGTTGAGTTGAATTATGAAAGAAACAAGAGCTACCACAAAAAAAGTCAGGAGCAAAATGGTATTCTTCACATTGCCTGTCCAGATGGAGCAATGGCTGGGCTCAATTAGCCGGACCTCTGTTGAGTGGAGTCAGGGCCTGTGCTTTAATTAAGCTCATGTTTTAAAAAACTGTTGGGTCTTTTATTTTTGTTTTTGTTTTTTTGTTTGTTTTTTTGACGAGGGTTCTCTTGATCACAGGACTGCAGAGACAAAATCTGCTCTTTGCCCCAGGCATGAAATTTGCAGCAGCATAAGAAATTTAGAGGTATCTGGCAGCCCTTATCCTCTCCTAAAGAAGATCTGGCAGACCCTAATGGCCTGGGGAGCAGAGCAGGCGTTGTGAGGGGGCTGAACGTGGTGACAAATTGGGGAATGGGCAGTGGTCATCAGGCAACTTTTCCTATTGGAGGGCTTTGTTTGTGGCTTCACCTCCCTGGGCTGGTGGGAAACAGAGGCCCAGGACTAAGAACTGAAATCTGGGTCTGGGGCCTGACACACATTAACAAATACATGAGGTTCTTGGCACAATTGTTCTTTTGGAATTCGCATAAAACTTTCAAAGCTTAGAACTCCCTCTACAGAAGGGAGAAAGGGGAAAGAAGGGAGAATTCCTCAAAATATGCAGTGTCAGTTTGCTTGGGGCCACATTTGACTGTCCAAATAACTCTACCCTTTCAACACCAAGCTTTCTCTACATCATTTAATAGTGCTTTTTAAAGTCAGCTTATAATTTTCCTGGGGCAGCAAGGTGGCATAGTGGATAGAGTGTCAGGCTTGAATTCAGGAAGATGAATCTTCCTGAGTTCAAATTTGGCCTTAGAAACTTGGCTAGCTGTGTGACCTTGAGCAAGTCACTTCATTGTTTGCCTCAGTTTCCTCATCTGTAAAATAAGATGGAGAATTAAATGGTAAACCACTCCAGTATCTTTGCCAAGAAAACCCCAAATGGGATGATGAAGAGTCAGACACAACTGAAATGACTGAAGACAACAAATAATCTCAGAAAAATTTTAAATAATGATTATTCTGAGAAAACAAAAACATTTGTAAATATAGCTACATAGATATAAAAAAACTTTCAAATAAATAGGCAGCAACAGTCTTCATCACATAAGTCTAATTTAACTTCCACCTCGAACTAATATATGTGCCCACATACACATGTATATAAAGCCATTAAAATAAAGATCAATATGTTACTGAATCCCAACTCTGCAGTTTCTCATTCCTCTTTATCTGTACCCCAAATGGCATTTTAAAACATTAATGAAAACTTTATGGTCAAAACCAGAGCAATCTAGTAGACTAAATGGGATACTGCTTGACTGGTTTCTTAAAGCTAATAATTTATAATTCATAGTATCATAAATGTTATAAAACAAACAAAAAAAAGGTAAGAATGTCCTAAGTGAGGGAAAAGAAATCTAAAACTGGTATGTGTTGCATGTCCTGCAGACATCTCAAATTTAACATGTCCAAGATGGAATTCATTATCTTGCCCCACCCACCCCTCCTACAATCTAATCTATTTCTGTTGAAGGCACAGCCATCCTCCCACTCACTCAGGGTAATAACCTCCAAGATATCCTCTCCCTCACCACCTATAACCAAGTAATCGCTCTCTTTTGTCAATTCCACTTCACCACCATCTCTCCCATCCTTGCTCTTCTCTCAACTTGGTAAGTATTCTATGGATATAACTAGTGTAGACACTTAAGTACTTTCACCTGCTGTACTGTCCCTGTTCTCCCTTGCTTATACTCTCTCCCCCTTTCCAATCCTCTCTAAGCATAGCTGGTAAAAATCAACTTCCTAAGGCACAGGTCTGATTATGTTAACCCCTCTCCAAAGATTTTCTGTAGCTCCCCACTGCTAATAGGACAGAATAAAAACTTTTTAGCTTGGAATGTAGAGATCAAAAACCAGCTACCACCTCCTTTTCTTATAAGTCCAGCTTTGTTTTATGCTAGTCTCATTTCCTGAACTTTTGTTCCAGTCAAACAAGACTACTGGATGTGAATCTAAATTGATATCCCACTAGGTATCTTGTTGTATTTGGACAAGATATTCCCTCTGCCCAGAATGTAAAAGCTTTAAAGACTGGCATATCTTGTAAGATATCTCTCTGTGAAAGTAGTATGTTAATGTAAGAAGATGCAAAAAGGGTCCACATACATGTGTAGATATGCATTATCAGTCTACAGAAAAAAAAAATAAATGAAGGAAAGGGCAGTACCCTGCATCTCACCAAGAAGACAATGTCATCCACTTCCACCTATTCCCAAAGGCAGCATCTCTCAGAATATTTGTCTTTCTTCATGGCTCATTCCCATTTTCATTCAAGACTCAGATACCAACTACTCCATGAAACCTTCCTTGATTCCAGAAGAATTTTTTTAGAACTTGCTCTCTCCTCATTTTTCCAGGTATAATAGCTATATGGTACAGTGGATGGAGCACTAGACCTGGAGTTAGGAAGACCTAAGTTCAAATCTTACTTTAAACACCTACTACATGTGCGACCCTGGGTAAGTTATATAACTAATATCTGCCTCAAATTCCTCATCTGAAAAATGGGGATAGTAACAGCACCTATACAACAGCATTGCTGTGAGGATCAAGACAATATTTGTAAAATACTTTGCAAACTTTAAAGAGCTATGTAAGTGCTGGCTACCATCATCATTATTAATAATATATTACATATATTTGGAAATTTCTTGAATAGAATGCAAACTTTTTGAGTGCATGGAGTATTTCAATTTTGTCTATGGATTTCCATACTTAGCATAATATCTTGCACACAATATGCAACTTAGAGTTGTATGATGGTATGCATTCCATACAATTATTGGAAAACAATGCTAGGTAAGTAGACACAAAAATATTAATGATGTAATATGATTCTTATAAAAATCTTCATATAAGTTATATAAGAATATGGATTCCTATATATAACAACCAAGCAATTCATACACACACACCCCAACTAGAATCAGGAAATGTTCACAGGAAAATTTGAAAATGATAATAAAATTTATTTCATTAATGTTTAATAATTACATGAAAGACTTTTTTGAAGCTAGCTACAAAAAGCTAATGTTAGCAGCTGAAAGCCTACGACCAGGGCACAAACACTTACTGAAAGAGAACTGGGGCTCTATTTCCCATAATGCCACATGCCCACAATTCAGCTGCTGATTGGAAAGCTGAAGGAGTATTGGTAACCTCTGCTGAGTACATGACCATATGGAGCAGTGGATAGTACCTGAGGCAAGTGAAGCCTAGAATTGTATATATGCAGCAGATGATGGGTGAGTGATGAATTGTGGGCTGCTCTTGCTGTCAGTATAGACTTTCACACAGAAAGGGCAAGGCTGTTTACAACAAAAACACACCAATCTGCTCATTCTTGTTCTAGAGAGACCTTAACCAAGTCATCCCTATCGGTACCATGGATCTAGGAGGACATCATTTCCCAAACTACTCTTGGAAGAAATAGATGAAATTCTACTTGTTCAAGCAATGTCTTCTGAGGTTGTTTACCATTAATTTTTGTTCCAATTAAATATTTTACCCTTTCAAAGCTGCTCCAAAATTTTACCCTTTCAAAGCTTGATTTGATCTGTTAGCATGATGAATAACTAAATATCCAGACCTGATGTAATTTTAGAAGTTCCAAGTTTCCCAAATAGGGGAGGAAAAACAAACTGGACAGAGAACTTGCCATTTAGAATCCCCCAACTTTCATAAATTGAATTCTAGTTTGAAAAGGTCTAAGCTCCAATAGGCCACTAGCTACATGTGGTTGAAAGAGAAATGAAATTCTCTTCTGCAGTACTTTAAATAATCTTTGGTACAAAAAAGATCATGCTAATGGTTCCTTTGCCATGGGTACCTTAGAAATGGTGTTTTTAAGGGTAATTCCCTATCCCAAAGGAAGATCCATCAATAGGTGGGCCTTTACCAACTAGCAGTTCAGTTTGAACACAGCAAGGATTCTACCTTCCATAGTTACAGTCCTCTTCTATGAACCCTTGCCTTAGTAGTACTTGAGTATGCTAAAGTCTATCTTAGTCCTCAAAATTTGTACGATGCCCACTTTGTGCAAGGCACTATAACAGGTATTTGGATATAGAGGTTAATTACTAAAAGGAAAAATTGCCTTCTTGATCTGGCTTCCTAAGATATACAGACAAATTCATAGATAAAGCAGCATAAGGGCAGCTAGGTGTCACAGGGGATAGAGTGCTGGACCTGGAGTACAGGAGTCCTGCATTCAATTCCTGCCTCAGAGACATTAATCATGTGACTGGGGCAAGTCATTTAACCTTTGTCTGCCTCAGTTAACTTATCTGTACAATGAGAATAATAATAGCACATAGGGTTGCTATGAGGAAAAGGAGATAACACTTATAAAGTGCTTTGTCAGCTTTAAAGTACTACATGAAAATAAGTTCTTTGTTGTTGTTAAAAGGATGAACCAACTAACTTGGCCCCAAATCAGTGAGATTTGGCTAATGAGGTAAAAGAATAAGCAGTGAGAAGTGAGGAGATGTTAATTGGAGGTGGAGAGGGCAGATTGGTCTGCTGATACTCCTTCCCCTCAAGGGAATGGGACTCAACATGAAGCAATTGGTATGGAGGCTCCTTCCTCCAGTTCAACTCTACTAAGCTAATGAAAGTCAAGTAAATGATGACACCTTCATAAAACAATTTCCCCCTCCTCGATAGACTCTCTACATTAGAGGCCGCCTGTGATGATAGTTGCACATATTTTTCCTTGTAAACACTGGCCTTCACATCGACTCAAGGCCCTACTCTGCTGCAAGGTACAAGTAATGGTTCCATTCTCATTACAAAATTTAAAGAGAAAAAAAGATTGAGAATTATTTGCTGATGCTAAGATAGGCTTTGATTATAGTTCGACTATTCAATTTTTTTAAGTATATGCTTCTTTATGTTGGCATAAGGCATCATACATTTACTAAGTAAATATCTCATTCATTTGTTCATTCAAATGCATGCATATTGACCACCTACTATGGGCAAGCCATTTTGAAATGGTATGATTCCCCCCAAGATTTCCATTGAGTCTCATTAGTACACACCGTGTGTAACGATGGCACAGGCATAGTAACGACACAGAATTATTTAGAAATACTATCCTCAGTAATATCAGCATGTTTTCACCACCTCAGCCACCAGGATGAACAGCAGGCCTTGAAAACTTAGATTTCAAGCACTAATGAGCAGGAATAACAACAGAACAACAGACTGCTCTTTGAAAATATCGGTGAATCTTTGTAATCGTTTTCCACCGGCTCCCTCTCTCTCTTTCAATTCAGCTCATTTTATTCACAGTAGTGCCTCATGGCATGGCAGAAATTTTGTTTGTTTCTAGTTTGACATTTTAACTACAGTATGTCCTAGATTAGATCAGTTGGAGATACTTTTCCAATGTGACTCGCAGACAATAACAGCTTCTAACTTACTTTGGGTAAAGACTCCTAGATACACGTTCTCTCTCGCTCAGCTCTCTTACCTGAATCATTGAAGCAAAGATGAGGGAAGTCATTACATCAGCAAATTAGGTCACCCAAGCAGTACCCTCAAACCACAGGTTAATTTGAACTGTTCAAATATAATTACTTAAAAAAGGAAAGGATTCATTACTTTTGTGGTGTTTGCTGGTCCATTGCACCATTGTTGGAGACTGTCAATAAACAAATTACATCTAACACTGAAGCTTTTTGTTGAAAATGTCTCCTGAGAGTTTCTTCTGGAATATTAGTCTACTCCGTTTTTTATGTGGCCTACATGAACAGGCCTCTCGCTATTAAAGTCCTGGTTATTATTCCTCCCATTTTGAACATTTGCTATTTTAAAACACTTTGAATTCTAGGTTTGGGAAGGAAAAAAACATACATGCAGACAATTTAACTAGTTTAATCCAGAGCTAGCAAGAGTCAGTCAGAACTTTGCCCTGGGGAGGCAAATTCAGAGAGTACAGATAGCATATGTAATTGTTATTTGTCAAGTCACTGGGGTGTCTGTATATGTGTGGGGGGTCTTTTTTTGTGAGAATTGATGTCAAGAATAGTCAAGGAATGTTATGAGAAAAGGGTATGATTTATGATTCTGAAACTTGAGGCTCGGAGGGTTATTGTCAAGCAGGAAGGGTCAAGAGAAAATTATCTGTTGTTCACTGGACCAGGTACATACTGGAGCTGGGAAGAGATTGGCCCAGAAACAGGAATCTGGGCCATAATTTTCAAACAAAAACAACAACAAAAAACAATTTGGCATACAAGGGGATCTTATACAGGTAGAAGCAAGGAAGAACCAACCTGTGTAGAATAGAAGATGGTAGCTTCAACTATATGACTCAGTGAGAAAGAAGAAAAAGTTCCAAAGAAAGAATACACCAATATGAAGTTCTAGAATACAGAAACTAACTCCTAAACTAGGACAAGTGACGAGGGCAAAAATTTCAAGCCTAGTAGGATGATCTAGAACAGGGGGGTTCTTAATAGATGTAAGCGTGTGTGTGTGTGTGTGTGTAATAGATTCTTTTGGCAATCTGGTGAAGATTATGAATCCCTTCTAAGAACAATGTTTTTTAGATGAATACATTGAAATATATAGGATTACAAAGAAAGTTATCAATATATTAAAATGAAATCAACAACAATAATTCACAGACCCCAGATTAAAAACTACTGGAAACAAACCTCTATGATGTCTAAGGAAAGGGATGGATTATAAAAAATAGGTCAAACAGATCCCAGAGAACCACTCTCTGTAACTCCAGAGATGGAAGAGTCTTTCTCATCTACATAGTAGAAGGTCCTCCCTAGGCTGGGGCCAGCAAAATAAATTAATAAAAATTAAGTTGTGGCAATGGAAAAGAAAAAGATAAAGTTATGTGAAACAACCCAGAAATAAGGGTAGGGTTATCCTATTCTGGAAGAGGCAAGATATCAAAAAAATTGTCAGCTAACTAGATAAATCTTGGATAAGATCTGAAGAGATGAGTCAGATAAAAGAAAGAGGGAGTAAGAAAGAATAGTATCTCCTACATACAAGCTTGCATGAAAGTTTGGGATTCACTAAAGAGATAAAAGGTTCTGCAAATGGCAGTAGGTCAATAATATTTATTAAGCAGCTATTGTGTGACAGACGCCTTACTAAGAGCTGACACTTAAGTCAGAGGTCTTGAATTCGAATTCCAGCTGCTTGACTTACTATGTGACCTTGAGCAAGGGATTTAACTTCTTTGTCCTCAGTCTCTTCATCTGTAAAATGAAGTTATTGGACTAGATGACCTCTAAAGTCTCTTTCAGTGCTAATTCTATGCTATTAAAATACTGTAAAATGCTTTCTAATTTCCATGCCGTATTCCAAATATATATATGCAGACAATTTAAGGACTGCTTAAATAATTTAAAATAAATAAGAAAATTGTACTGTACAGTTTAAGGGACAGGGGTAAGAAAAAGCTTGTGTCCTCTTTTAATGGGTCAGATAGGGTGCTAGAAGGTACACCTGTTGGCAAGAAGCGATATATGACAGTAAGGAACACCAGTGGGTTAAGGTGTTTATCTTGGCTATAAAAGAAACAAGAAGAGGCAGCCAGATGATCAAAAGAGCCCACAGGCCACAACAATGCAGAGTGGTCCTTCTTATGCAGGCTACTTAACTAGGCGTAACCATTTCTAGTGCCCTGACCTATATCTGGCCACTGGATAGCTCTGGAAGAGAAAGTGAGGCGTAGCTCTCAGTCACTTAAATCCAATTCAATTGTAAAACATGTCATCATCTTCCTGGTGTCATGGTCCTCTCGGAGAACTAAGAACAAACCACAATTTCACTAGGTTTCTAGAAAGATAGGTTTTAGATAAAGAAGTAGTAGGCTCCTGGCCAAGGGCTTTGAGTAGCTGAATGGAAAGTCGTACTGTAAATGTAAGATCCCTAAGGGCATGACTGCTTCATTTTTTATTTCCCATCTCCAGAGCCTAGCACGGAGTAGGTGCTTAAAAATGATTGTTGAGTGATCAATTCTTTCAATAAGAGACTTTTTTTTTTCATGTAACAGAATAAATATGTTCTGATTATAAAATAAATCGCAAATTATCCATGGATATCTGTTATCAGAACAGCTATATTCCTATAGAAAATATTCTAATAGATTAGATTGAAAAACTTCCACAATAAAGGATTTCTGATAATAATAATAATAATTAAACCAAATATAGCACTCTCTGTTTCTTCCCAACAGCCTTTGAGACAGGTGGTATGGCTGTAGAAGAGTCTGGGGAGCCGATTCTTTTCATGAAGAGAGACAACTTCTTAGTACTGAGGTATATAAATTTCTGGGAAATTACGATCTCAAACAAATAACTATTTCCCCTCACCTGGACAAAATATTGTAGGAGAGTACCAGAAGCAACAACATGACAGAATCAGCTTTCAGGAGTTTGGGAGGGGAAACAGAGGGCAAGTAGAAGTCCTGATAAGTCAGATCACCGAAAGAGTGGGATAGAAAATGGCTGTCAGTGAAGCCACCTTCACTTACCGAGGTCAAATGGGACAAAAGCAAGAGGTCTGATGATGGTGAACTCCCCTATCCTTTCAAAAGAATGAATTCATATTGTGATAGTCCATCTTCCTTTTGTCTTGCTTTCATTTTCTTCCACAAGAAGAGTATTTTTTAAAAAACCCAACCCTTTCTGCTTCCTTAAAGTTACAGGCTAAATTTCATTTTTAAGGCCGATGCCTTAAACCCAAATCACTCTGGCTGTCCTTAATTAGCCAACAAAGGGTCCTAGTCCAAGCCTCACTTGGTCACTTCTATGGCTCTTAGTGAGTGCAAATAGTAACTGTTTCTGTTTTGGCCAGAAACCCTGAGGGTCTTCACCTCCCAGATTTTTTTTTTTTGACCAGGTAAAGAAGGCCATCCTTTGCCTCATATTTACCTAGTCTTAATGACTGAATGGGCAACACCTCAGAAAAACTGAGGCCTGGGAAAGACCTTCACTCAAAAAGGCCAACGCCTCCAACTGCTTCTGGGGCATGTCCAATCATCCTGATCTATATCTTGCCACTGGACCCAGATGTCTCCTGAGGAAAGAGTGAGGCTGGTGATTTTGCACAGCCCTCCTTCACTTATATCCAATTCACTTGCAAGTCGTAACATCTCTTTCCTGATTTCATGGTCCTCTTAGAAGGAAGGAAAGATGACAATAGCCAGTAGGTGTCCGAGGTGAGACTTGAAGCCATCATTCTGGCTTGGGGCTGCCTCTATCTCCACTATGCTCTCATGCTTACTGCTCATGATAGGTTATATGGTATCTCAAAAGCCAAATGATTTCTGTAGTTGAAGATTGAGATGAAAGGCTCTTGTGAACTTCAGAAAGGATAAAACATTATGACTGCTTGTAAAACTTAGGTAATTATATTAGCTTTGCTGCAGCAGTTAGTGGGATTTTTGAGATTGCACTTTTTGGTATTGTTAAAATAAAATAAACAACTGGAGTACATACTGTCTTTATAGATATTTAAGTGAATTAGTCTCCATGGCATTTGAAACTATTGTCTATATGCATTGACGTATTCAAATACTTCATTTCTTATTTTGCCAGTGAATAACTGTGTAAATGACATCTGAAGGATAATTTTCTAGCCCCATCTAGACTCTTTCCTGCATTCTAGAATTACATTTCCATTACATGGCCTGCCTATGGCTTTCCCACTAGCATGTCTACTTTTCCCACAAAACTATTTCTGCCTCCTAATAAAACATATTTACGTCAATGGCGCTATTATCCACCTAATTATCCAAACTTAATATCCCCCCCCATCATTTTCAGTCTCTCCTTTCCCCAACACTCAGAGGCAACATGGCATTGATTCTATGCCTGCCTTGTCTCGGACCCTCTCTGTTCTACTCATACTTTCACCGCTGCAGTGTAGGCCCTTATTACTTTTGTCTCTCTCTACTGTAATAGTATCCTATTATCTCCCCATTCCAAATCAATCCCACACAGTGTTATTAAAATTATCTCCCTAATGGCAAGCTTAATCACAGAATCACAGTTTCAGAATTAGAAGGAATCATATGGGTCAGCTCTAGTCCAATCATCACTCTTCTACATCCCAGGCATATGAACATTTATGTAGTCCCTGCTTCAGCGCTTCCAGCTATGATAGAAAACTAACTGCCACGAAAAGTAGCTGAATCCATTTTGGAAAGAGATCATGGCTAAAAGTATCTCTTTCATGATGAATAAAAAAAAGCAAGTAAAGATTTACAACAACTGCCTGAAAGCCAAGTAGAGCTTGGAACACATATAGACAATGGCTATAACAATTTAAATGAAAAAAAAAACACTTCTAGACAACTAAAACAATAGCAAAATATAAAGTACGTGTTTGGTTCCAAAGAATTGATAAGAGAAGTCATCCTCCTACTCCTTGCAGGGATTGGAGTCTGCAAGTGTGGTATGCTTTATACAATGACAGATTTTTTTTTTTAGCAAATAGGTGGATTTTGCTGATTTTTTTCTTATTCCTATTTTTCTTTAAAAAAAATATAAGGATGAGTCTCCAGGAAAGGGAGATGGAGTCATACTGGGAAAAATCCAGGTGATATAAAAGCAAAAGCTATTATTAAAAATCTACTTTAAAAATATCTTTCATTTTCTTCAGTCAAAATCTGCCTCCCTTTAACTTTGACTTCAGTTTTGTTTTGTCTTGTTTAGTTCAACAAGATCTATTCTTTCTTCCATATGGCAATGCTTTAAAGATTTGAAAACCACAGTCACTCTGTCTTCCATATTTTTCTTTCTTTTCAAGACTAAACACTCTTGATTCTTCTTCCATTCTTCGTTGTTTCAGCCTGAACACCCATCCTAAATGAGCACCAATTTTATATTCAATCCTTAGCATATCGAACCAATAGCTGAACTCAGCATTTCTGATATCACTTTTCTTGCTCAAATACTTCACTCACTTTCTATTGTCTACAACAAAGTAGGCATTCAATGACATTCAAGAAATTCAGGATCTGGTCCCAAATTACCTTTCTTGTCTTATAACTCACTACTAATCATACAGACACCAAGTTCAAGTCTTGAGCAATGTTTAACATAGTAGCCACTCCACAAAAGCCTATTGGTCAAATGAATTTGTTCCCAAGCAGAAGAGGCAAACTTGACCAATAGGTCAAATACATACATACATATATACATATATACATATACATTTGGGTATATACACACACATATACATATATTTGTCTGGTGGTGGTTGTTTTTCAGACATTTCAGTCATCTCTGACACCTCATGACCCCATTTGGGGTTTTCTTGGCAGAGATATTGGAGCAGTTTGCCATTTCCTTCTTCAGCTCATTTTACAGATGAGCAACTGAGGCAAACAGGGATAAATGGCTTGACCAGATTCACACAGGCAAGTATCTATCACCAGATTTGAACTCAGGAAGAAAAACACACACACATACATACATACATACATACATACATACATACATATATATATATATACACACACATATATATATACACACATACATACACATATACACGCACATACATAGATATGGATGTATGTATGTATATGTATGCATGTATGCATATATACAAATATATGTATATATATGCAAACACATATTTGTAGTATTTGAACAGTGATTGTTGAAAAATTGACAACCTATTAGTTAAAAAAATTTAAAAATTTTCAGCTTTCCTTTCCTTTTTTTTTTTCTTAAACATTCTTGGATGAAGTTAAGGAGATTTCCCCCCCCACACACACACACACACAAATGTAGGAAAATCACTCTTGTTAACTTTTCACTTATCAGCCAATGAAGAATTACACAGCAGAAGAATCAGTCCAGTTTCTGGGCAAAATGGATCTAGTGTGGCCCCCATGCTTTCTGGGTTTCCAAGGCCCTGAAAGCAGGAATTGCATGGTGTTCTCCCAGTTGTATCATTGCCACTGTTCTCCAGCTCAAACTCACTTACTTAAATCCCAAAAGAAAAGAAAAAGTGCATAGACCACTGCTAAGGAGCTGTGCTGTGCTGGGCTTTCATACTCTGAAAACCTATGCTGATTCTAGGAGAAAAGATGGGAACAGCTCTATTCAGTTGGTCCTTATTTTTTTTTTTGTACCTTGAGGAAGTACTGCACATTTGGTCCATTTTACCATTATTTCTACTTTCTCAGTTGGAAAACAGAGAATAGGTTCAGGTGTAAACTTTTTGACAGTAACATGAACTTGACAACAATTTAACTGGGTAATGATTTCTTCCCTAAAGGTGTTTGGCATTTTTTTTTTTAGGTAATTGGGGTTAAGTGACTTGCCCAGGGTCACACTGCTAGTAAGTGTCAAGTGGTTGGTCTGAGGCTGGATTTGAACTCAGGTCCTCCTGACTTCAGGGCCGGTGCTCTATTCAATGTGCCACCTACCAGGCCCAACTGTTTGGCATTTTAATAAATAATCATTTACTACTTGGGGGCGCCTGGCACACAATAGACGCCTACTAAATGCTTGCCAATTTATCAACAATTGTGTCTGTTCCCCAATAGCATTTTAAAAGATTTCTATGTTTCCAAAACAAATCATAGGTCAGTATCTTAAAAATTAAACTAAATAAATTGTAAAAGAAGCAAAATGCCCTGAGCCATCTTTTTCCATTGCATGCTGGACCTGTTTCATTTCAGTATGCTTGTTTTCCCTGAGACAGTTAGCTGACCTCATAAATGCTTAAAACAGGGTAGAAGAGCAAAGAAGAAGAATTCTCAGTTGAAAACAATCTAAGAAAAGATTAAAGGTATCAGTACATAGGAAAAAGAAGAAAAGCACATAGGGAAATAACCAATTTAAAATAGAAGGCTTAATTTTGTGGATATACATGGTACTCTTCCTTTCTGCTTTTACATATGCTAAGAAAATTATAAGCTCTGAACCCAGATGCAGAGAAAATCAAACCATCTCTGATGCTGATGTCGTCATACCACCAATAGTAGTACTCCTGAGTTTGTAACCTGGTCAAGGCTTTCGAGTGTGCAACAGAGTTAGGGAATTCTTTGAAGCTTGAGAATCCTCTACTTGGAGTGAACAAAAAAAATTTTCTACAGAGCAACATTTGCCACATTTACAGGCAGAGATAGTTGTCTTGGCAACAATAATAGCAAAAGGCAAAGGACATGGGGAGAATCTAACTTTGAAGAATGTGAGGAGGAAAGTTTTCAAGAAAAAAACCAGCTTCAATAATCAGTGGAAGAAAACCTTAAGGAAGAATGTGTTGGAAGATCATATTTTTGTACAAATACTCTTTTTTTCTTCATTATATATTAAAATATTTGTTGATGACTGCTATATTTGTAATAAAGTACTTTTAAGAGAATGTGTTTTAAGATTGTTTAAAAAGGTGAGAAAGCGGTGATTCAATCACAATTGACCAAATTAGGTAAAGTTTATAAATTAATGACAGCAAGTGTTCACAGCAAGTATGACTCTGTGGTAATCACTATATTATCTGTGTGACCACAGATAAGTCACTTAACTTCTCTGGGCCTCTGTTTCCTCATTTATAAAATGGAAATAGTAGGACCTATCTTAGATGCTTACTGGGAGGATCAAAAGAAAACTGGATCATCTATTCAGAGCTGAAAGGCACTTCAAAGGCAATCATTTCCCTCATTATTTCAGGCAGAAAAACCCAAAAGTCTTTAGCATCACAGGCAAAATTTGAACCCATGTCCTCTGACCGATAGGAGGGACCTGAGTTCAAAACTGGTCTTAGACACTTACTAGCAGTGTGACCCTGGGCAAGTCACTTAACCCTGTTTGCCTCAGTTTCCTTAATTGTGAAATGAGCTGGAGAAGGAAATGGCCAACCACTCCAGTATCAAAATGGTTGATAGATAGTCAGATATGACTGAAACAACTCAATAAGCTCAATAACCTCTGATTACAGTGCCAATGCTTGCTCCACCACAGTATTCTCCCTCTAAACCTTGAAGTGACGTTTAAATGCTACTATTCCTACCACCAGTTTTAAGTTAAAGTTTGTAGAGGACAAGATCACTTCCAATGCAGGAGAGCCCATTCTTGTCACAGGGGAAAGAGGCACAGAGATGAAAGTGAGTACGTCAATAATGGGACAAAGTGAAATTTGTTGGTTGGTGATGGTGGCGGCTGTATTTCTGGAAGAGAGATTTCCTGAATCCTGAATGATAGCGAAAGATGCAGGGAGCTAGAAATAAAGAACTAAAAACATCAGTGCTAGATTTGGGAATAATCTGAATGCAGGTGATAATTAAGGGCACAGAAGTAGATTCAATCATAGACAGCAATTGCATAGGTGAAAAAAGGGTCAGGGAAAAATCACCTTATATCAGAGGTCATCTAGGTCAACTAGGACCTGAACAAGGAGCCCCTGACTTCATCCTAAACGAGCAGTGATCCAGCCTTGACTTGAAGACCTTCAGGGAGAGCAAACCTATTCCCAGTTTTGGATAGCTCTAATTGTTAGAATCTTTGTCCCTTCTAACAACCTGTTATGTTTACTATTTCCACTTACTTCTCCTAAAGAAGCATACAAATTGACTGAGACGGAGTGAAATAATTAAATTTATTGACAAACAATAAACCTTAAAAATGTTTACATCTTTAAAAAACTTAAAAAGCAATATATCCTTTTGCTTTATAGACTTGAATATGATATCCACTGAGTTCACAATATGTTGACAAATTCTTTAATCCATAATTAAACACAACTTTTATAACATTAGTTATTAAGTATATTTTTTCAAAAAACAGTATGTTTTTGAAAGACTAACTTTGATTACAGCTCATAGTTTTCCAATGAGGTTTAAATGAGGTAAGTTCCCAGGGCACTGAAGCATGTTTATTTCCATCTCTTAGATAAATTTCTCTCATAACTTGAAATAAGATCGAAGCCCATTCAACAGTATTCCATTTGAGAAATGCTGTACATCTAAAACACTTCTGTTTCTCAATATAACATACATTTATCAGAATTCCTAATAAATGGGAACAAGTTCTTCAACAGGGACAAGATTGTTAGGCCTAGTGAAAATGCAAAAAAGTGGGAAGGGAAAAAAAAACAACTCGAACTTTGTTTTGGGTGTATATTTTATAGTCTGATGAAGAAGCTTAGCACACTTGACTTGTGCCAATGAATTTGGTATATCCTAGAATATAAAAGTGATTTCCATCAATAAAAATTATCTTTTTAAAATTTTCATTATTTCACTTTTTCAAGTTTCCTGCCCAGAAGTAGTACCTTTCCCCTCTTGATTGCAACTGTTAGCATTATTTTTTTTCTTTTTTTATAACCTAGTCTTCTCACTGTTCTTCAAACTTCAATTCTAAGGAATCAATAATAACCCTTCCAGCTGCCAGATCCTTCTGAAAAATCTCTACTTGTTTCCTATGGATTATTTAAGCGGCTTTACCAGTGATGTCATGGGTGGAGTGCTGAATTTGGAGTCAGAAAGACCCAAGTTCAAATCCTGCTAAAGACTTTCTAGCTATGTGACCCTGAGCAAGCAACTTGACCTCTATCAACCTTACTTTCCTCACCTATAAAATGAGGGGGTTGGACGTGATGGCTTCCGAAGTACCCTCCAGTTCTAAATCCATTTTTCTATGATTTTCTTCTAATCTCATTTTTCTTTGCTCTTTAGTGTAGTTGATCCTGTTTGATTGTGTGCTTGACTGAGCCTTCCATAATAGGGAGGTGGGAACTGACTGGCATCCTGGGATTTGTTGTTTAAGGGTATGAGTACTTGCCTCTCAGTCTTGAGAGTGATTTAGGACTATTTAGATCATTGACAGGTAAGGCAGATTTGAATATGTGTGGGAGTTCTGAAAGGGGAGCATGCAATGAAAAGAGGGAGTCAGGTCTTCAAGAACAGCAACAGTAGTGGGGATACAGCTCCTCCACGCCCACCTGGGTGGGCCTTAATGAGTTGAGTCAGATGGAATTAAAGGAACAGGGGCAAGAGGTTAAAAGAGAGAATGAAATTAGAAAAAAATCAAAGGAGAGACGAATTTCTACAGATAAAAGAGTGATCAAGGGGTGTCAGTATCCTGTACAATCATCTTGGAGGAGCAGATTTGGACTGAAATTACCTATTGTGCCCACTTATTCAAAGATTTCAAGAAGTTTAAAAAGAAAACAAGTTTGGTTTTTCTCCTCTTTCCTTGTGCACATACAGTAAGAAACACTGAAATATACTGACTTCTCTTCTTTTACATATACATCTCCTTTATATTGATTTTTACCATTAACATAATGAGAGCAGGCTCAGATTCTTAAAATGTAGCCACTGCTCATATTCCTTAAGAACCTAGCCAATAGATCACAAATGTTTAGATTCCTTAAGAGTCTGGCCAATATGGCAGATGTTCTAATAAACTTTGTCTTTGGCTGAAAGAAGAATGGGGTCAAATTCATTCAGGCAGGACCTGTGTGTTGTGATTTTGGGACCCTAGAACCCATAAACCCCTAAACCTCAAGTTTTGGTGGCCCATATGGGAAAACTGCCTAACCCCAAGTTCTTCTCTAGCCAAGCCTAGAAGGTATGTAAGGCTCCCCCTCTTCTTTCCTGCCTTACAGTTGGGGCCACTCTCTAAGCACCTAGGAAGACTTGGAGGTACTTTTTGGGTAGGCAGTTACAAAGCTGTCTCACACGCAGGGTCCACTGGTTCTTTTCAAGGACATGGACCTGGATACACCTTCCACAGCATAGAGGGCCTTATCCAGAAGTGTATGCCCATTTCTGTCAATTCTCTCAGGGTTAGGAAATTGGGAAAACTGCAGGTGATTTTGGTTCCCTGAGGCTTACTTACTCACTTCCCTCTATACCCCTGAATCCTCCTTCATGGAGGTTACAGGGAAAAGTTAGAAGAGCTAAAAACATCTTAGCAGCTTCTGGAAGTTTTGTGATCTACCATTAAGGAGTTTTGAAACATCTCCTTACAACCTTGGTCATCCCCTTCTCCTGCCCCCTTCCCTTGAGTCAAGAAGGTATCTGTTAATCCTTCTAATAGGAGAAGAGTGTTTCATACACTCCTCCACCTCTGAATTAGACTTCTGCAGCATGGGCTCCCCTGGCAATGGCCTTGGGCCCTGGGGCAACCTTTGTTTGGAAGGATCACCCAAGTTCAGCATATCCTGCTCAAGGTAAAGAAGCTGGCCTCTGAACTTGGGTAAGCATGCTCTTTTAAAGTGGTAGTTTTAAGTGTTAATGATGAGTTGTTGATTCTCTGTGTAAAGTAATTTGGAAATTCATTTAACAAAATTGGAAGTCACCTGATTGGTAATAGATTTGTTTCAAGTTTCAAATTGGTGAACTTTTTGTATCAGTTATGTCAAGCAACTTTTCATAATTTGGTTACCGCTAAAATAATTTGGCTATTGTTGGTTATTGTTTTAATGTGTAAACTTGCCAAAAAACTTGTTTGGGTTTTGTATTGCTGAGAATTTGCAAGTATATAGAAATAATCTCTAATGATTGACTTTTTATACCAGGACAAATTTAAATTTTGTAAATTTAAATGTAAATCCTGGAAAATTTTTTTCCTATACTGTGATTAGTGAAACTTACTGTTTGAGGTAAAAGCTCCTAGGATTTTATTTTGAGTTGTCTGTTGGATCCATAATCCATCAATAATCAATAATCCACTATCTGAGAGAAATGCCACAAGCTACTCCGAGACTGTGATACTGGTGGGAAGTCAGCATTGGAAAAAGCTGAGAGGACAATTTTAGCCTCAGTCTAAAATGGGATCCTCCTGTCTCAGTTTCCCCATTATGTTCATTTGAAAAGGAATGTTACCCACCTGGCTATTCCTGAATCTGGCTATGAGGTGGATTTGATACTGCATGGTTGGAAAACTGAATTATCTGAATCCAAACAGAGCTAAGGATGTTTTATCCTGTCACATCTGAGCCCTGCAGTCTTTTCTGTCAGATTTGTGTCTACCAGACTACAAGCCATTCATCTATATTTGGTAGCAAACAGCGGGTACCAGCCAATGTTCCCCCATCATTCCCTTGATATGGCCTATGCTCAGTTCCAGTCAAACTCTTCTCTGGGACCCCTCGAGGCAAGGACAGCTCTATACCCCTTGCCATCAGGAAGCAGTTTCAGGAGCCAACACCTTTGCCTCACCCCAAAAGAATTTGGGTCCCATTTGTTTGAAGGGGGAATGATGGGAATGGGATCTGGGCCCCCAAAAGGAAAAACCCTACATTTTTCACACGGCCAAATCTCTGGCATTTGCCTGAGGCTATAATCCTATCAACTGGCCTTTCATTATCTACTACTCAAATCTCCCTCCAGATGGCCCCAGGCCACTTCCTACCCTTAATCCTATCTAGGCTTCATTCTCCCTTGGCCACTTGGTCCAGGTCCCAGTCATTCTTCTCATTCCAGTTTACTGGTCACTCCCATCCAGATCTTCCTGAGACCACTCCCAGTCACCCCAAACTACTTGGCCACTCCTAGATCCCTCCCACAGGCTTTCTGTATATAAGGTCCATCTAGTCTCCATTAAGGTGCTCAGTTTCTTAAAATCCAGCCACTGTTCAGGTTCCTTAAGAACGTTTACATTCCTCAAGAATCTGACCAATATGGGGGATGTTCTAATAAACTTTGTCTTTGGCTGAAAAAAAAATATAATGAGAGCAAGAGCTAGCTAGAGATGAACATATACTTAAATCAAGGCAGTGAGTCAATCTACCTATTAGGAGGGTTATTGATTGGGGTCTCAGTGCTTTTGTGAAAATACTATTCACTTTTCATCTGATATGAACTCCAAAGGAGAGAATCACCTGAAGCTGAGGGTGTATTAAATTGCCTGTAAACTAAAAATCAAGCTAATTGTTAAAACTGTGTATAGATGATTAAAATTTCAGAGAGATAAGGGGAAGGGAGGAAAGGATGTCAATCAGAGAAAAGATTATTTTCTAAACTATCCCCCAAACAGGAGGTTAGAAAAGACCAAGAAGGATTTAATTCTCCCCCATCCAGTAGGGATAAGGAAGCACAAAGATATGAGGATTTACTACCTAAGTCTATCCTCTATTCTACAATGATACCTATACCCATTTGTATTACATTGAAAGTCTTGAGTTCACCATACCAAGAGTCATTGCAATATTGCTGCTCTTATTGAAATGCATCCTTTTAGGACTATGAATTTTTTGCATTTCCTTGAAGTAATATCCATTCTAAAAAAATGTAGAATGGAAAAACAACAACAACAAACAGCAATGAAACACACCTGTATCTCATGCAATCCAGGACAGAACTGTCAAAGAACTCAGATGAGATCAATCAAGTCTCATGTCATCAGACAGATATTCTGAGGCAGCCAAGTGTCAGTAGAAGCATACAGGTGTCAGACTCACATACTGCCATTGCTGTCACAAAAAGAAATCCTATCAAAATCATTGCTTCTCCCAAGTAATTGGCACTCTACTGTATTTCTAGGGCTAAAAATAACATCTCTATCACCTCTTCCCTGTGAGAGCCCTCCAAAACCTTGAAAACAATTATTATAGCCCACCGCAGTCACACTATCCCTATTACAAAGAAGTCGAATTTCCACACTGATGAAATTTCTATTAACCCCAAGTCATCTCAACCTTGGGATGCTCAAATTTAAGAGGAGGAAGGAGGAAGATGCAGCAGCAAAAGAGACAGATAAGTAGGTTGGAATGGTAGGAGTGGAGCAATAGAAATATTGTGTCATGTAAGTCAAAGGAAATATTGCAAAGAGGTCAAGGAGGATGTGAACAGATAAAAAAAATCATCAAATTTCATGATGAGGAAGCACCATAAGAAGTCTATAATCTTCAATACAATGTTAGGTTTGTGAAAAGAATTGTAAAGTCTTAAGTACTGAATAAATAGTGAGAAACTGAAGGCAGGGAGAATAGACAACTCTTTTTAGAAACTTTGACAGTGAAAGACAAAAGATATCTAGAGCAATAACCTGAGAATATGGTGAGGCCAAAAGATATTTGTTTTTGTGGTTCATCCAAATATTTAGATTCATCATGGGGAAAAACCAATATAAAATATAACCCAAGTGCCAAATCATCTTTGAATCTTCTCTAGCCTCTTAGAAGTTCTCCATGCTAGAGATAAAATAGATTTAGGCCTGATCACCTCCTTTTGGATGAGTGAAACCTGTAAGGACAGAGGGATAAAACAAAATATTCAAGGGTACTTGCCTAAGTATATCTTGCTTTTCTAGGAGCCTGTCCTTCTTTATTAACTTAAAAAACAAAAACAAAACCAAAACAAAACAACAAAAACTAAAGCCATTTTGGAAATTCATTTTCCAAAGAAGGAAGAATTATCATTTGAAAGCATAGGAACTGTTCATCAGTATTTGGAGCAAGATCCCCACGATATTATTTTCTATTTTTGCTAATGCTTAAAAAAGGTGTTTTGTTCTATTTCTCATATGTCTGGAAATGGTAAACTTAGTTTTTTTTTCCCCTAAATTCATCAAAACTTGAAGCCATACCAAACACGTCAGATTCAGAAGATATCAGGAATGTATTTCGCAGGAAACAGCTGTATTTTGGTAGATAAAATACCAAAATTAGAATACCCACAAACATGAATTTATGCTTCCATTCCATAGAGAATTCTATATCCCTATTGCAATGTCCTCCTAATTGGTCTCCCTCACATCTTTGCACACTACAATCTGTCCTCCACACAGGTGACAAAGTGATTTTCCTGAAGGGTAGGTCTAACCATGTCACTACTCTAGTGGTCCCCTATTGCTTCTAGGAATAAATATAAACTCCTATGTTTGGATTTTTAAACTCTTCACAAACTATTTCCATTATCCCCCTTTCCTTACTCTGTAGTCTCACCAAAGTGGCCTTCTCTCACTTCCTCATGCACTGCACTGCATCTCCTATTCCTATGACCTTGCAATCACTGTGCCATGTCTAGAATATATGGCTGCCTCCTCCTTCCCAAGTGGTAAAATCCCATATTTTCTTCAAAACTCAGATCAAACTTCTTCTTCCACATGAAGTAGATAGCTAAATTAATTAATTTAATAATTAAAAGATAACCTAATTTCTGCAGCTACTAGTATCCATCTTCTCAAAACTTCCTTGTGTTTATTTCACATTTACTCTGTATATAGTAATGTTAGTACATGTTGTCTTCCCCAAAAAAGGGTAAGATTTTTTAAGATAATCAATATTCCATTTTTTCTTTCTGCCCCACTGCTTAGCATATTAGTAGGTGATTAATTTTTTTTTTAAATTTTTTTGTTTAAGAGCACTTTAACCTACATGTATGATGATTGGTTTGGAAATATCTTCTTCTAAGCATCCATCATTTATTTTTAACTGAACAAACCTATTTAGAAAACCTATATTCAATTTTCTTTGAATGTACCTCACAAGAGTCTAGAAATTGAAATGATAAGAAACGTAGCATCTATGATATGGTTGGTAATACTCCATGGATTCATAATACAGGTATAAATTTTCTCTGACAACAGAGACTACCTGAAGAACAATCAAAATAAATAACCAACCTCCAATCTTTAAACTGTCTGATGGGGGGCCTCATTATACCTCAATATGTTATGGGCCAGGAGACAGGAAATTTAAAATGCTAAGACCTCCTTTGTTTGTATCTGAAGTAATAAACCAATTTTTAAAAACCTGTAGGTCATTATATTGTATTACATTGAATAGACACACATGTAATCAATGGAGACCACATTTGTTATCATTATGGTTTTAAAATATGGTTAGTTCTCCAGATGAATCTATAAGTGACAGAATAAGCACACACAATGAGTAGATGAGTAGTATAAACATTGGAAATTCAAAATGTAATGCAGAAAAAAACCATAGCTTTAAGATAGCCTAAAATACCTTCAGTTATCATGAAAGCTATTTCTTTTGGACCCAGTACTGTGCCTACAAGTCTGCCAAATATCTAAAATATTTTACTTTGGCTGCTTGTCCATAAACAACCAAGCTGTATGTCTGGATGTCTAAGAGTGCATATCTGTGCTTACTCATATTTTTGTGTGTATGTTTGTACATACCACCATTTTAAACTCCATGTCTATTTTAAAATGTTATAAGAATTCATGCTATATAAGAATGAATCTTTCCATATACAACAGTACTCTGATATGTTTACACTTCAATATTACCATAAAAAATCTACCTCAACCCCCTGCCCAAAGCCCAATACTAAATTTTTTTTGGCATTTTCAACAGAAGGAATGTAGACTTTTATCCATTTGGGAAATAATCTTTCCTATGGAACACGAACACATGCACATGCACGCGCGCGCACACACACACACACACACACACACACACACACACACATACACACACAGAACTTCCCATGAATGTATGTCCACTCACAAATAAACGGTCTCAACACTGTGATGGCAGCAAGCTGGGGTATGATGGATGGTTGCCTTGCCAGAGTAGCCAGCATGTACACCCCCACTTTGGTTCCTCCCACCCCATTTCATTATTTAATTACACGGCAATGGGAATACCAGGCAATAAAGCTGCATTTTCATCCATAGCTGATTTCCATTTAGAGCTTGTCATGTTAATAGTGAAATAAATTGCTCTAATTGCCTGCAAACTTCATCAAATTCACATTTCTTCCTTATTTTATTCAATATTTATTAAACTCCATGTTGTAACTTGCCTGGCTGGTAAAAACAGTCCAGTTTCTGAATAAATTTGTATCCTAACATCCATTGCTGTCACCTGTTTTTTTTTTTGCTAGCATTCTAATTTAACTTTAAAAGTTCAGATTCATGTGCTTATCTGCTTTCTTGAAATTTCATTATTAAGAACAGCATCTAAACTTTATCTACCTGATACTCAAGACTCAAAAAGCTGAATATTACTTAAGGAATAATAAAAAAGAAACAGAAATTAATCTCTAAATTCTTAACATCTCCTATGAATATAGTGTACAATTATGCCTCTTAAATGGCAGTATCATAGATTAGTTTTCAAAAAGATCTATTTTTCATTGAGTTTGACCATTTTAAGCCACTGTGGTAAATAACATTTTCCACGAGGTAGAAAAATTAGTTTTTCTTTGCTCACCTACTACAACCATAAAAATTAAGCTAGGTCTGATTAAAATCTATTCATCCATGAAAACATGGTCCTCTCCTCTTCCAGTTAAGTGAACAATACAAGTACCACTGTTGCAAAGCTGAGTTGTCACAATGTTTCTTTTATTATAATAAACTTGTCTATATTTCTATGAATAACAAAGAACGTAGAGGATATGACAAGAGAAAGGGATGATTTAATGTTCTCCACCTTTTTGTGCGTCATAGATGCCTTTGGTAGTCTGATGAATCTAGTGGACCACTTCCAAGAATATCTATATATCTATATCTATACTTAACTCACATTTGAAAGAAATGCTAAATTTCAAGTAGAAGTTAATTTAAAGAGATGTATTTTTCATCATCCAAGTTTATGGACACCCTGAAATCTATCTATGGATTCCAGGTTAAGGACCTCTTTTTTAAGGGCATAGTGATAACAATGATCCTACAAAACCATTTTCATAATAAGAATATTCATTTGGAACACACAGTTAGACTTACCTTATACTTAGATTTCAGGCTCTGATATTCTGACTTTAATACAGACAGATGGTCTGATTGATCTTTTTTTAGATTCTATATAACGTATATGCTTTGTAAAGATAACTAGCAATAATTCTTATGTATGCATCCTTAGTTCAAGGTCTTAGTGTCATCTATCCACATATACAAACTGTTATGTTGGAAACATATTTTCATAAGAATTCCAAAAAAGACCTCAACAATTTCATATGACTTTGAAATAGATGAAGATAATTTTTAAAAAGCCCTCAATTTTTTCCAATTCTACCTGTTATACTAAGTACACCATGAGCTTGGATAAAACCTTGAATTCTGTTGGTTTTTTTTAATGTCTTTTCCTATATAGGTTAAATTGTATTCTAATCAATTTAGCACCGTGATACACATAAAAGCATTCAGTCTAGGTGTACCCTCATCTAAAATTTTTAATTTTCTTAGAGAATTATAATCACCTTCCTCCACATCTTATTAGATAGATACTAATTGCTTTTTTTTATCATGTCAATCAAATATCACTGAAAGGAATTCCTAATGTGTAATTTTTTTTATTGTATAGTGGATGTGTTCAGATACTGTTTGTCATGTATGAATCATTCACACAAATACATATATATATACATATATACATATATATACACATATACATATATATATATATATATATATATATATATATATATATATATATATATATATATTCAAAGCTTTTCTTTGCAACGGCAATTGTTATGATGGAAAACTAAAACAAACAAATAAGCAAACACAGAATTAAAGGATTTGCCCAAGGCCCAAATGAGCCAGTAACTAAGTAAGAATTAGAAAAAAAGTAGATTTTTTTTTAATAGACTCCTTCTCATATGACATTATCAGACCATTTTGTTGGTCTTCTCTAAAAACATATTTCAATATTCAGATACAAATGGCCTACAATTACATGTCCTTTAATCAAATTTTTTCATTCATCTTCCACATGAATGATACATTTAAGTGATGATCATCACAATACCATTAGGTTACACAAGAAATGTGTGAAGAATACTCATAAAACTTCCAAACACTGAGCTGAAGTGGAAATACTCCAAATATAGAGGGCAGAAGAAAGAGTCAAGGATTGCTCTGAACCTCAGCTGCAAGCAGCATGGAATAGCCATGGCCAGCTGGGAAGAAACCTGGCATGTAGCCACCTAAAGCTCCTCAGGTCAAGTTCACTGCCTAAGAGTTCCAATTTCTGGAACAAAAGCTACAGCCACAAATCAAAGAACAATTTTTACACATATGTTCTAGAAAATGTTTACTCTGAATTGGTCCCAGGCCAATGTCTTACACAAAAATAGTAATCACTGTCAATAACATCAGCTCCAAATCACTAGGATAAGGAAAGGATGTGAGTAAATGAAATTAGGACTAACATTATAATACCGCTTGCGAGGTTTATCATCTACACAAACCATTGACCCTTCCAACTCGTTCTACTCCCCTCCCTAACATCCCCTTCAAATTGGATTACTTGCTGATCCTTCATCTTCTCATTTTCCCATCACATTACGTTTACCCACACTAATCTCCATCACTGCAAGGACTCCTTCCCAAACTGAGCCCACCAAAATTTGTTTTCCTTCAAAGCCAAATTTAAGTGCCACTGCCTTCCATGGTCCTCCACTACTTAAACCGATCTCTCTACTTTTTCAAACTCTCAAGATCTAACTTCTTCTACATACTTAATAAGGTTAGAGATAAATATGGTTAGAGACAGATAGAGATGATAGATAGGTAGATAGAAAGATGATTAAAAGAGATATCACCAAAGCAAGAAGAAATATCTGTTCATGAAATAATTGAACAGCACTTTTTGCAACATATGCATGATTTGCAGAAACAACTACATGAAGCTAACTGCAGTTGTGCAAATATCCCTTGCAGAACATGATAATGGGAAGAAATTCAGTGAAAAAATCAATAAGAACTTCCAATCTAAATCCACATATACTTTAATTTTTCATGATTTTATTTCAAAGGTTGACATAGTTGAAAAAGTGAAAAAATGTTTTAGAAAATATAGTTCAGGGGTAAGAAATCAGAGAAGACAATGTATTATATGCTACACAGGAGTAGCTAGGAGTGGTTAGAGCATTAGGCCTGTAGTCAATAAGACCCAAGTGCAGATCCGACATCAGACAGTTCCAAGCTGTGTAAAATCTAGACAGATTACTCAATTGCTATCTGCCTCAGTTTCCTTATCTATAAATGCCTATAATTTTGTAATATCACCCACATCCCAAGGTTGTTATGAGGATAAAAATGAAATAATATTCATAAAGCTCTTTGAAAACTATAAAGTATTATACAAAACTGTTGCTATTATTATTATTATTACTATTTTGTACTACAAATACTTCTTTCGAGAAGATTTAGAAGACACAAGTTAATGAGAAAAAACATCTCAGAAGAATAAAATCTATGACATTCTATTAGAAAGGAAATAACTGGTTATAAATATGGGAGCCATTTCTGAATCAGGTGTCTACAGTCTGAATGCTAATTCATGAGGAAAAAGAACAAAAATGCATTTTTTAAAAAAGAATAAAAATGAGAAACATGTGCAATAGATGATTTAAGCAACTCTAGTATGATCCTTTAATAAGTCATTGATAGCAAAAATTCAGTAAATGGATAAAGAAATAAATATTGGCCAAAATATCATCATTTCCTAAGGAAAGATAAACAATATAAATCAATAAACACAGAGAAGAAATCAAAAGAACCTAGAAATTATCTCAGCCAAAAAAATACTTAATCTCCTTGCCAAGGTGAAGGATGGTGATTATGGCTTACAAGATGAACATATTTGTGAAATATTATGGAAGAGGTTGGTGGAAGATTAAGAAAGAGACAAACAACTGGACAGAAAGTTTGGTGAGAAAAATAAATAAGACAAATTATCCTGAGGGCATTTAAGGTTGAAACTTAAATAACAATGAACACATTAAAAATGGGAAAGATCTAGATTAGACTTCTATAACAAACTGTTTTCTTCATCAACAATGAAAACATCATATTTTGAGTCTAATATCCCAGTATCTCACGTGGTATATGAGGAAGTAGAAGTTGCCCTAGAGAAAACAAAGATTGCTCCCAATAACTTGTCAAAATCATTCAAAATTATTTGAAGAAAAAAACTACAGATGGGGTCCTTATTGAGTTGACCGCATTTTGAGGTCAATGAGAGACTAATTCTCGAGATATTTGAAGAAGGAAAAAGATCTTACATGCTTTGAGGATAAATGAATTTAAAAAAAGGCAAAGAAAGAAACACCAATCCATTTATCTATGTTACATGTCAAAATGATGATGTCACCAATACAAAAGTCGATTTCAGAAATTATAAGTAGCAAATGTTAATTTTACATAAAAAATCCCATATAATTTATGTGTACTGTAAATTCATTGAATTTAGATTGGCCAGCCATTATTTTCAAAAGAAGCCAAACATAATATATGGCTAGATTTAAATTATATCACTGAAAAAGGAAGACATTAATATTAGTCATATTTACTTGTAATTACTGAATTGAAAAAAAAAAGACTTGGATGAAAAGACCACATTTATCTCACTGACAGAAAGCTGTTTAAATAGAAAGACCTGAGAATTTAATGAAATTCAATCATATAATTTTTATGTCTAGAAAACATGTTTCTAAAAGTGACTCAATTATCACATTAGAATTTCACTATCCACATGCATTCCCTCAATTAAATAACAGATTTATTTAATATCATGAAGACTTTAACAGTGAGTCAACATATGCTAAAGAGGAGGACAAAGGATTCCAATCTGAATTTTAACTTCATAAAAACCATATTCCCCTCAGGCAAGTGGTACAGTGGAATAATGTTTAAAAATAATAATAAATTTCCTCAATCAAGAAGAAATCCACTGGCAGCCTATATACTGGCATTATATGATTGCTAATGGTTTATTTTTCCACTTTTCTTAACTCTTCATTTTTTATAACAAGATAATGAATAACTTATCTTTTGAGAGTCCCTATGCCTAAGAGGAATAAGAAATCTCAAAAATAGTACAGCATATTTATATCAGAAGATTTCATCTTTTTTGTATAAGAAAACATTTTGCAACATGATCATGAGTTATATAGAATATAGATTATTGAATCTTTTCAAGCTTACAAAGTCAACAAATTTTATACATATATATACATATATACGTGTGTGTGAATGTAGATATACATACATACATGCATATTTATGTTTTTATGCAGTCACACATATGCATGCTCACACACAAAACCGTTCAAACCTCTCCAAAACAGAACTTATGCATCAAAGATAAAGCAATATAGCTATTTCCATGGAATAGGTAACATAGGTTCCCAAAGTGGGCAATACCACCCCCTGGGGGGGGTGCTGGAATGATGGGGGGGCAGTAGTAGTTTAAAATGACACAAATTTAAAAAAAAACATTAAAGTTTTAAAGAAAGTAGATTTCCAGGGGGGCATTATTTTTTTTAAAAGGGGGCCATAGGCCAAATGTGTTTCGGAACTTCTGGTAGAATATCTAGAATCCAAAAGAAGGTTTGAAAAAAATCACCCCAAACCAGGCAACTGATATTCACTGACCCTGGGCTCATTCAGCACCCCTCCCCCACCTACCATATTACTGGCAACAAGGCTGCACTAGTAGATTCAAGGACATGACAGAGGTTTATATCAAACTTCACTCATGTACCCCAACCCATTTTCTTGCCCATGTTTTAGAGAACTAATCTCCAGCTTGGCCACAGCCCTTTGGTAGAAAAACTGTGCCAGATACTGCAATGTAGAAGCATCAGAGCAGAACAAAAATAGGGTCTGAACACTCTGTGGTGGGCCAGAGAACTGAGGAACTAAGGGAGTGAGTCATGTCCTTAGTGTGGGATACCGCAGCACTCTACCAAGGGAAAGCGCACAGCATCCACCTGGCACTGGTTCTGATCATACAAAAGTCAATTGGGGCAGAGACCTAGGCTGGTGACCTGTGAAATGTCTGTTGTGGGAAGAGGCTGAGATACTTTGAGATCTTGACCCACAAGGAAGCCACAATCAGAAGGGAGGGAGTTATGAAGTGAGTAATAAATAAAGCAGGGGGCAGGGAGACTGAAAATAGCAAAGATTTCTGGAAGAAGAAAACTCAAAGACCTTGAACATAAACAGATAAATCAATAGGAAAAACAGTAACAACAAAAGAAAATAAGGCCTCCAGAACTAGTAAATGAATTCAAGCATCAATGAATAAATATTGCAAAAAAAGAAGAAAGGAAAATAAAATTTAAAAAAAATTATTGAATTCTTGAAACAGAAGACCCAGTAGAATTTGAGAAGAACATGGAACCATACCGGACAAGAGAATGACGTCCAAAAACAAAGAAGAGTTTGAAACATTTTTAGAAAGAAAATCATAACTGATGGGATTATTTGCCTTTCAAACACCCAAACAGAGATATAGGAAGAATGAATAAATGCAGCAGGCAAGAAAAGTAGCAGCAATAGAGTAACAACAAGGATACCAATAAGAGACTTCTTTATAAATGTATACAATTAGAGGTGAAGGTGGAAATCTGAGAGAGCTAACAATGAAGAAGTGAACAGGGTTTTATGGACAGAACCTGGCAATGTCCTATCTACAAATGAATGCTTCTTTTGTGGAACTACTTTAAAACAAGGGAGGATACATAAAAGAGATTAGGAAAGTAGGAGGATAAAGAGAAATGAGAGATAAGATTGAAATCAAATCAAGGGCTAGCAAAGAGAGGAAAAGTGACCTCTGTAGTCTCAGAAAGAGATGATCCTACAGGGGAATGATCAAAAAGGAAAGGGAAAGAAAAGATTGCTTACTTTGGCAATGCGAGGGAGTTCCACTGACAGTGTTCCTTTAAATGAAGAGAGATGGATAGTGAAAGAAGATGAGGACTTTATGCTGAATGAGGTCTAAGGGATTTAGTGCTTGAAAAGTCTGGGAGGGTTGTGGGAGAATTAGAATCTCTAGGAGCAACTGCCACCGAGGAAGAATGGAAGACCATAGAATTGAAGATTTCCAGGCAAATGTAGGGGGAAAAAAAGATCAGTGATGGGTTGCATAATCAGGGACATGATGAGGAAGTATCCCTACCATGGGGCAAAGCTAGGTGGTACAGTAGATAGAGCGCCAAGTCTAGAGTCCAGAGGATTTGAGTTCAAATCTAGTCTCAGACACTTAGTACTTGTGTGACTCTGGGCAAGTCATTTAACCTATCTGTGTCAGTTTCCCCATCTTTAAAATAAATATTATGATAGCTTCTACTTTCTAGGATTATTGTAAAGATCAAATGAGATAATAATTGTAAAGAGCCTACATAATATGTCTAGCACAGAGAAAGCACTATATAAATATTAGTATTACTATTGTCATCATCATTAATTAGCATTGCTTGGGAAATGAGAAACAGTGAAATAGGGGAGTCCAGGGAGGGAAACCACTAGAGTGCATACCTTGGAAGCTATGATAGTATCAAGAATACAAAGGAGGGAGGGAGGGAGGAAGGGAGAGAGAGTGAGAGAGAGAGAGAGAGAGAGAGAGAGAGAGAGAACAGATAATTATAAGAGCTGTTAATCAGAAAATGAGTTTCTAAAGTAAACAGAAAGAGAAGATGGGTAATAAAAGAAAAGGGGCACCAAAAATGAAATTCCAGAACTACGGAATTGGACCAGCTGAAGGGAAGGAGAAAGGGAATATCAAATAAGAAGAGGGGATAGGGCCTGAGGGGAAGAGAGAGAGTCAGTGGGAGTAGAGCCATCTTAAAAAAAAAAAAGATTAAAGTAAGTGAAGGATCATAATACTATGTTTACAGGAATTTAAAACTAGAAAGCTTCTCCATGGACAACATTAATGCATCCAAGATAAGAAGGGAAGTGGTCAAACCGGGAAAATATTGTTGCATCAGACTCAGATAACATCCAGGTATCCAAGATAGCTAAAAGCAATGCCTCAACAGAATAATAAGTCAAAGGATATGAAAACACAGAACTTCAAAATATTCCCAACAACACAAAAATGCCCAAATCACTAATAAGAAAAATGCAAACCAAAACAAACCGGAGCTTTTATGTCACATCCTGAAAATCAGCAAAGAGGACAAAAAATGGCAACACTCAGTATTTTGAGGGTTTGTGGAAGGTTAGGCACATTAATACATTGTTGGTGGAGCCATGAAAGGATATAACCATTTTGGAAAGAGATTTGGATTTATGCAAATAACATAATTAAAATGGCCATACCTTTTGAACCAGAAACTCCATTACTAAGCTATTACTCAAATAAGCCACTGACAAGAAAAAAGTCTCAATATACTCCAAAATATTTATAATAATATTTTTATAATAGCTCAAAATTGGAAACAAAGTAGATGCCCATAGATTGGGAAATAACTAAACAAATTGTGGTACATGAATATAATGGAATATTACTGTGCCACAAGAAATTATGTGTGTGATAAATACATAGAAGCATGGAAAAATCTATATGAACTGATGCAGAATAAGTAAGCAGAGCTAAGAAAATATTAATTTAAATGAAAAGAATAATAACAAAAAAAGTAAATGTAACAAAATTATAAAGCTCAAATGGTACTCAAATGAAGAGGATACTAAAATATGTCCAACCTGCCCCTTCATGGAGGTGAAGATCTATAGGTATTGCATAGTGCATATTTTTTGGGATTTTTTTTAATGTATCAATAAGTTGTGCTAATTTTTCCCCCTTCTTTTTCCTCTCTAAAAAAAAATAATAATATGTCATATGGGATTGCTCTCTGGGAGGGGTCAGAGAGGGACATATGGGATATTTTGCTGATGTAAGAAACAGATAATAGAAACAAAAATGTATTTTAAAATAATAATAGTAAATGATTCATTTAGTAAGGATACATTTATCTACCTTTATGTCTATTAGAAGCCATTATATAAACCACCTTGGTTGCTAGGCAATAGTTTTTAAAGGATTTTCTGTATTTATTGCAAAATACTTCATGCTATCTGAAATTAAAAATCCATCTTCTGTTATCAGCACAATTATTAATACCGAAACTATTATTTTTTCGTAATTGATATTTGTATTTATACAAATATCATTGTGTTGAACATTGATAAGCTATTATTCAAGCCATTATATTTATGTCATTTGGGGATGGCATCTCAAGAGGATGATGTAAGAAATATTGATCAAACCTGGTGTTAGAGACAATAAGGAGAGGCTCAAACCCCCTAAAGAGGCTATGATAACTCCATGAAAGTTTAGTGATGATTTAGCTTAGTTTTCTTTACCTTATATGTTTTTCATCCCTTATATTTTGTATAAGCACTGGCTTTTGGAGTTCTATTCCATATGATAAAAATGTTAGTTTGGTAATACTACTAAACTAATTTGGTAATAGCTTAAAAATAGAAAAAGCAGAATAAATGTAATCAAAAATGATCAAAACAATAGTGTAATGTTTCATAAACTCTAAAGCACAAATTACTATGGGGAAAATCCCATTTTCAACTAGACTTTTTTTTTTATTTTAAGAAAGCAGTTGGGAACAAAATAGGTGCAGATCAGTACATTATACCATATACCACAGTAAATTCCAAATCTGTTCCTGAATACAAAATGTCATCTATCACTTTATTAAAAAAGAAAAAAAAAAGGAAAAGAGGAGATATCTTTCAAAATTTCAGCTAAAGAAAGAATCCTTAACCAAACAAGGGAAAGATAAAACATACAGTTTTTTCTACATAAAATCATGATGAAAGTTTCACTCCTGCCCTGCAAATTCAGAAAGAAAACATACAAAGCAAAAATGGAGCAACTGACAGATGAGTGGAGTGTGGATTGGAGTAGGGAGAGACTTGAAGTGGGATTACAAACTAGCAGATTACTGCAGGAGTCTGGGTATAAAGTAATGAGGGACACCCGGGTTATTGTGGTGGTAGAGGAGAGGAGACATATAGGATAGATGTTGTACAAGCAGAAACAAAAGAACTTGAGAACTAACTAGATATGAGAAGTGAGAGAAATCGAAGAGTTGAGGATGATAACCCAGATTGCAAGCCTGGGTAACTGAAGCAATGTTGGTATCTTCAACAGAGATAGGGAAGCAGGAAAAACAGGTAGATTTAGTTTGGACGTGTTGATTTTAAGATATCTATGAGACATTCATTTCTAGATGGCTAATAGGCAGTTAGAGGTATGAAACAATGTAATGATGCAAATAATGCAAAAGAATACATGATTTAATGACACAAGTATTTAGATTCATGCAATAATCCGTGTTCAATCCAAAGCACTACTGGTAAATGTACTTCTTTTGGTAGAGGAGTGAGGCATGAAGCACAGAATGACAGACATTGTCAATGTGTCATTTTTTTTTTGCTTTAACTTTACTACTTTCTTATAAGGGAGGGTTTTTTAGATAGCTGAAGAAACTTCAAAAAATGACAAAGATATTAAAAATCTATAAAATATTAAAGAAAGCAGGATTCCCAGAATTAAAAAGTGAGGGGTTTGTTTGTTTTGGGGGTGGGGGGGTTACAGCTATACACATTTACTTTAGACTAGCGATGGGCAGCCTTCAGCCTTGAGGCTACATGTGGCCCTCTAGGTCCTCCAGTGCAGCCCTTTGATTGAATCCAAATTTCACAGAACAAATTCTCTTAATAAAAGGATGTGTTCTGTAAAACTTGGACTCAGTCAAAAGGCCACACCCAAGGACCCAGAAGGCCACTTTTGGCACCCAGGCCTGCAGGTTCCCCACCCCTCCTTTTGACCCTAAACTTCAACCATACCAGTTTATTGATACAGTACCTTTAAGTTTCCAAAAGGAGTTTTCTTCCTAATAACCCAAGTAAGTAGGTGTTCAAATGTTATTATCCCCAATTTGTGATTAAGGAAACTGAAAGAGGTCACATGACTTTCCTCAGGTCATTGCTTTATCAGTAAATGACACTGGCATGTAGGTAATCCAGGTTATGTGATGTGAAGTTGAGTGTCTTTTCTATTATATCCTGCTTTTTCTTAAAACGAATTATCTGAGTTATCATATAAACAGTCTAGCGCAAGAGTTTGATTTCTATTTCATTACAGTGCTATGTGAAATCACAATACTCTTTATGTCTAGGTTGACAAATTAATCATTATACAGCACACTTACATAGAACTGTTTTGTCCAGCTGAAAACATGTCTTCTGTTAACTATCTCCTACTTCAACCACTAGGCAAGATAGGTTTTCCTTCTCCCCTCCCAGTCTTTAATGAAAAGTCTGTTCTGACAGGGCAGAGTCTCCAGGGACTATTCTCAGGCCCCAGAAATGTAGCTCATTCTACAGCCTCCTAATACTTTTAATTGGATGTTTCCTCTGTATATGTCCTCCACAGTTTTTGTACTAATAATATATCTTCCTGGGGTCTGGCACTTCTAAAAATGGCTTTTGTCTTCTAGCTCCTGTCATTTCTTTCTTTCTTCCTTCCTTCTTTCCTTCCTTCCTTCCTTCCTTCCTTCCTTCCTTCCTTCCTTCCTTCCTTCCTTCCTTCCTTCCTTCCTTCCTTCCTTCCTTTTTTCTTTCTCTCTCTCCCTCCCTCCCTCTTTCTCTCTCTCTCTCTCTCTCTCTCTCTCTCTCTCTCTCTCTCCTCTCTCTCTCTCTCACACACACACACACACACACACACACACACACACACACACACACAAATAAACACATAATCTTATTTTACTCCTCCTGGCTCAAGAATACACGGACCTTAGATTGGCTTTGACTTAAACATCCAAGTTTTAGCCACTCAGTGATAATTAGGTAAAGAGGGGTTTTTTGGTTTTTTTTTTTTTAAATTCAACTCTTGAACTCTTAGGCCAGTACCCAATAATATTATCACTGAAATGTCAGATATTGTATATGGCTACAGTTTCTGTCCCCACTATTATGATGGTTTTATTAACCTGGCCATCTTGCATACCATGTGGATAAAGTGGAGGGTATAAACAAATATATGTGTCTAATTTTATGATGTCTTCCCACCTACTCCACTCCTCCTTTCTCTGTGACTCTGATGAGCTGCTGTTGTAAAATGGTGGTAATTGTAAACATGAGACAGTCAAAGATTAATAAGAGTTGACTAATATACTGGGGAGGTTTGAACTGCTGAGTTTATGTGGTTTTCATCTTTTTACTGTCTGCTATGGAGACTTGCTCAAAGCCCCTTAATCCCCAACTCAACTGTGGAACCCTTGCTACTAGTCTCCTTCCTTCCTGAAGTTAGAAGAAACAGGAGAAACTCTCTCTACTTATAGTAAAATCTAGGTATAACTTATGTACTTCTAATTGTACTCCTTTGCATTCTTACATATGTCTCTGTGCTTAATAAATGCAAAATCTGGCAGCCACTTACATCCTTGTTTGTATATCTAATGCCCATAAATAGAGCTTTGGAACTTGGTCACTGACTTTGTAAAGAGACTATAGACATTATCGCACATTCAGTAGGAGCTGAGATGTAAGGGAAGAGGTGGACATAAAACATGTTTGGATTTCCTATATGCATGAGAAATCTCTGCTATGATCATTGCCCCATGAATAATGCAAGCAATCTGTAAGTAGGAGACTGCATCAGTACACACAGTACTTTATACCTCAAGACTGAACAGAGGCAAGCCCTTAAGGAAAAAAAAAAAAAGCAAGCCCAGAAAGCATAAACTTCATCTTGGCTTATGCTTGGAGGGATGGGGATGATTACATGGGAGCCCATGGTAATGTTACTCTCCAAGAACCTCAATGAAACAAGTCCAACTTATACATAGGTAACTTAAGTTACATAACAATTCATAAAGGCTATGAGCCAGTGTGAAAGGTTTGTGATCTGCCCCAATGGAGCTGGTGGAAACTTGGAGGAAATTACAGATCTGTGAAAGTCAATGAGATGCTAAGTGCCATCAAGGTTAAAAACAAGTCTTGATCCTCAAGAGTCTTTCAAAAATTATTTGTTTTTTCAGATATGTGAAATTAAATCAGTTCAACATTTCCAATGTCCTGAAAAAGAACATTTAGGAGATCTGAAGGCATTTTTATTGTAACTTCATCTTTATCTACTTAACTAATAACAGTTCCTAACACCTCACATTCTTCAGCACATTAATAGGTTGATATAGCATCTTTTATGCCAACATCCTTTGTAATGAAAATATGGTAATAGAAATATCATACATAAAGAAAATTCTATCCTAAGAAAATCACCTTTTTAAAAACAAGTTTCCAAGTGATATATGTGACTGTTCAAATATTAAAGAAATTCTAATACCTATAAAAACTAATTCTTGTCTCTCTCCCTCCCTCTCTTTTTTTTCCATTGGAGTGATTAATTATCTCTGTTAGAAATTGAATATTTTTCTAATAGAGAAGATAGCAAACAGCAGGGAAACGTGTGAATACGTTAAACTGAACCTCTTTAAATTGAGTAGAGGGTCCCAGCCTTGTTCATTTTTTTAATTAAAGCTCAAGAAGGAGATTGCTTTTAACTAAGAAGATAATGTCAGTGCTGTACCATGCATTCCAAGCTCACCACAGGTGCAAAAAAGAAGTCGATAGACACAAAATGGAGATCATTCCCTCAAATGAATTAAACAAACTGCTTCTTTCACATTTTCAAGGTTTCCTGTAATCAATTAAAACACAGCATACTTGAAAGCCAAGATAAAAGGTCAGGGAAAAGTTTAGTTTTAGAGAAAAGCATCTAAACAATTCTAGTTAGAGGAATTGTGTCTGAAATTTATTAAAAAATGTGGGGTTTTTTTGTTTATAACATTTTATGGTTTTAAAAATAAATTTTATCATTCTTAAAATGGAACTTTTTTCAGTTTTCTCTTTCAGAACAGGAAAAATGAAAACAATACAAAACAAAACAATTGTTTAAACCCCAGACAGAGGAATTAAGCTTGCATGTTATTACTGTTGAAGAAGTATACAATCTAAAGATATGTTGAATAGAGAAATAAGGCTATTTAGTTTTTTTTTTCTTTTACTACATAAGATTTTTCTTTTAAAATTTAAGTTTGCCTCTACTAGAAACTATTAAGAAGACTAGGATCACATGAATTTACATAAACTCCTTGTGAAACTGGAAACTCTTTTATCATGTGGAGCAGAACACCTGGAGTCAGGCAGAGATGAGTCCAATCCCAGCCACAGCTACTTAGCTGTGTGACACAGAGCAGTTAAGTTTGTGCCTCAGTTTCTTCATCAGTAAAATGGGAATAAAAATAGCACCTATAACAAAGGATTATTGTGAGTGTTATATGAGATAACATGTAAAGTGTTTTGCATACCTTAAAGTGCTACATAAACACTATTTTTAACAAATTCAGCTTCAAAAGGAAGAAATGAAGTAGAGGCAAAATTAAAGATTAAATACAAAAATAATTTTTTTTTCTGTAACAAGGAAAACAGATGTGTTGCTCATTAATGTAAACATTAATTAATTAATTAACAGGTCATTATGTAGTTTGGTTTCTATTGTGTTTTTTAAAAGAGTTCAGGTTTTTTTCTTTTTTAAAAGCTTATATGTTACTCTATTATCATCACTAAGGAAAGACTCATATACCATTGGACTAACTACGTGATGTCAAAAGTTCCTCATATGATATGACTATTGCATAGAGGCTTATTTTTTTGGCCGGCAATGCTGAGGGTCTAACCTCAGTCTGATTTTTTTTTAATTAAATGGGCCATCCCTTGACTCACTGTTTTTTTATTTCATTTTATTTTTTATTTTTAGGCAATTGGGGTTAAGTGACTTGCCCAGGGTCACACAGCTAGTAAGTGTCAAGTGTTTGGTCTGCGGTCAAATTTGAACTCAGGTCCTCCAACATCAGGGCCGACGCTCTGTCCACTGTACCTCCTAGCTGCCCCTCTTGACTCACTTCTTAAAGAAGCCTATTCAGGGACTGGATGTTGCCTCACTCAAAGTGAGAACTTGAAAAGACCTTATTTTAAAAAGGCCAAGGTCCCTCACTGCATCCTAGGCCATCTCCAGTCATTCTGATCTATATCTGGCCGTTGGACCCAGACATCTCTGGAGGAGAAAGTGAGGCTGGTGACTTTGCACAGCTCTCCCTCACTCAAATCCAATTCAATTGTAAGTCACGTCATCATCTCGCTGATGTCACGGTCCTCTTCAAGAACAAGGGACAAACCACAAACCTCACATAAGAGGCTCACCAAAATTTTCATTAATGAAAAACCCATAAAAAACTTTTAAAATTACATACAAAAAATAGAGTAATTGAAACTGGAACAATTTAAACAATCTCTCTTCAAATACTGGACCAGAGAGGTGGTAAAGTGGATATAGTGACAGTCCTGGGGTCAGGAAGACTCATCTTTGTGAGTTCAAATCCAGCCTCAGATATTTATTTACTAGCATTGTGACCCTGGACAAGTTACTTAACCCTGTTAGTAAAATGAGCTGGAGAAAGAATGACAAATTACTTCAGTATCTTTGCCAAGAAGACCCCAAATGAGTCACAAAGAGTCAGACAAGACTGAAAAATGAATAAATAACAACTTTTCAAATATTAGATACCACAGATAACAGAGATAATTTAGATCTTAATAATAAAATGCATGAAAGAAATTAATACTATTCCCTATCATTTAACTTCACCTATGTTTAAATTTCAAATTAATTAACTTGTATAGAAATCTGTAACATAAAATTTGGATCACTGGCAAGAATTAGAAACTTGAGAGAATCAGAATGATAATAATATGGGCAAGATATAGCTTACTACTTCAAAGTTAATCACTTTGCTCTTACGATCAGAGCCTTTCTTAATATTTAACCTGTTTTTTTTCCTTTATTTTTCCTTGCCTGTGACACATAAAATTGTGAGGTTTTGGGCAAGGTCCTTAAATTTTAAGCACTTCAGGCAATTCTCTAAGACTAGAAATTGCAGAAAAGATGTTGACCAGCACTGGTAGAGGGACTTTCCTCATCTAGGAATTTGCCAAATCAATGAAATCATAGCTTCAGGCCCTATCTTCCTTTCCCCTTTTACTAATTTTATTACAATATCTTAGGTTATAACTTGCTGAATGCAAATGTAAACACATATATGCATATGCATATATTCACAAAATTTTCAGGGTTTAAAAAAATCATTAAATGGCACATTTGTTTTTAAATTTTAAAATCCTGTAAACTGAAGACATTTTGAGTATGATACCAAAATAAGATTTAATGCTGATGTATGGATACTTTCAAGAAAAAGATTATTTGCTCTTTTGTTTATGAATCCAGGTACACACTTATATGATTCTATTACTATCTGAGTATAGATTCAGTCATCATCTTAGAAAAACAAACAAACTGGGCAACCCACTATTACCCCCAGATTCCTTTTTTTCTGTTCATGTTGCCACCATTCTCCCTATTCCTCAGGCTCATCGCCTTCTCTTTTCTGTGTCATCCTGTATGTGATTACTTTCAAATGTTCTTTTATCTTTCTCTCTTTATTTCCATGCCCACCACTCTGGATCAGGTCCTTATTACTTTCTTCCTACACTACTGTAAAAACTGCCACAATGAGTCTGCACCCCTGCATTCTAGCCCCACTCTCCTCAGATCCATCCCACACTCTCACATCACTCATAATAATAAAACATAGCATTAAGTACACTATTCCAGAGCTGAACACATTTTTTTTTGTGCCTACTGAATAAAGGCCAAATCCTTATGCTTGAAATTCAAGGCCCTTCACAGTCTGAACCCAAGTTGCCTTTCCAGGATTTAGGGGTCTCTTTCACATATTCTGTGCTTTAGTTGTATTTGTCCAGTTGGTATTGCTAAAGCACATTCCAATTTTCTGCCATCTGTGCCTTTAGTATTATCTTTCTCTGTGCTGCCCATACCCATCCCTGTTAATGGAAGTCTTACTCATCCATAAGGCTCAACTCAAATATCCCTTCTATCACATGACGCATCAATCAATGATCATTTATTAGGCACCTACTATCTGTCAGGCACTGCACTGAGCACTATAGGCCTAAGTCCAAAGAATTAAATAACGTGAATTCCCTTAGCTCCTTTTCTCATGCACTTCTAAAATTCTAATTTCTATATATGCTATAATTTTTTCTAATTTACAGTAAGAAACACAAGGACAGAAATTATGATGGTAGTGGTGGTTTGCCTGTTTCAGTACCCAATACAATGCCTTGCAAATAAAAGGAATGGACGAAAGGACACTGGATTTGGTTTGTCATCCTATTATTGCCCACAAATACCTTTACTGAAGGACATGTTCTCTTCTTGTTGCTTCATTGTGATAAGAATCTATATTCCAGAAGTCTTATAGTGACTTAGTTTTCTAGGATGATTCATTGTGGATACAGCTCTATTTATAGTTCTCAATTTCTAAGGTCTATCCTCATTATTTTTCCATTCTCAATGGTCATCGCAACACCTACTAATTTGGATCCATCTGCAAATTAGACTACTATTTACTTTTCCCTTCTAAATCATTGTAAGGTTAAATAAGATTGAAGCTCAAGGACTCTTGAGGCTCTTCTCTGGCCATCTAAATGCATAAATTTCCATTTTTGATTACTCTTTGTTTTATATGCTCTATCTACAAGATACTAAAGCCATCAACTACCTTCTCCATTGGTTCTTTTCTTCCTCCTTCTATATTTCAATGTAGGTATTCTCTAGGTCCTCTTCTCTTTCTGCTTTCTCTGGTTTCAGCTGTCACCTGTATATGAATGTTTCCCAAATCCAGTCCTAACCTCTCTCACATACACCAGACCTATGCTTCCAATTTCCTACTAACTATCCTATCTGGAAGTCCTACCAACATCTCAAATCCATCATGTTTAAATTTGAACCAATCCCCTGAAAATCCACCTTATTTCTGTTGGTAACATGGTCAGGCTTAAAATCTTGGCATTATCTTTTGACTCTTTCCTCTTCCTAAGTACAGTGGCCAAATCTTGGTAGAAACACTGGACCTAGAAAGAATCTTACAGTTCATCTCCAACCTTTTCATTTTATAAATGAGAAAACTGAGGCATAGAGAATTAAGTGACTTGCCCAATGTCACGCAGCTAGTAAATGTTAGAGACAGAATTTAGATTTACCTATACCTGCCCTGGCTTCAAGCCAGCACTCTTTCCATTAAACCATGTAGCTTGTTCCTCTCTTAACCACTTGTTATAGATGCCTTTGTATTGTATTTATTACTGTAGGATTTAGCTTCTTTATTAGACTTTAATCTCTTGAAAGGATTTAACCTTGTCTTATTTATATTAATTTTTCTTTAACTGCCTACCAGAGTACCCTCCAAAAGGCAAATGATTAAGAAACATTCCTTGGACTGACCTGAAAAAATGAGGGAGGCTGTCAATTAATGATGTGTCATTACATAGAACATTATCCATACAAACACTGCCTCCTCCCCTTCAATAAAAGGAAAATAAAGCCACAGCTCAAACTAATTATCTGATTCAATTGGAATAGTTTATAAAAGTATTTTACAAATAAATTTAGTAAATATGTTTGAAAATATAGTAAAGCTTAATTCTGGAATCATTGCAATTCTTTACAAAGATGAGAGATGTTTTTTCCAAAAATATTTCATAAAGTATTATCTTAAAAACATAATTATTCCAATGAATACCATTTTAACTTTCTTCATTGGTTACCTTAATTCAATTTTTTAGTTATATTATTCTGGCACAATTGGCTCTGAATTTAATTGGAATGGCACTGAATATGTAAATTAGTTTGGAAAAAACTGCCATTTTTATTATTTTGGTCCTGCTTACCTAAGGACAATTAATATTTCTCCAATTATTTTAATCTGATTTCATTTGTAGAAAAAGTGTTTTTTATTAAAAATAATTTCATTTATATAGTTCCTGGGTTCATTTTGACAGGTATACTCCCAGGTATTTTACATTGTTTAGGGTTATTTTAAATATATTCAATGATACCTCCTCAGGATAATCAGAACTGACCAGATACTGTTCAGATAGCAGCCAAAAGTTGATTCGAAACTTCTTTGTGATGGAAAACTATTTTGGCAAACTGATAAAGATGTACTGAAAGAACTTCCATTCATCAGATAACACTATGGAGTTTCTTTTAAATGAGTCTAAGAGACTTTCCATCCAAAATGTCCAAAAGATCTTAAATTATATTTAGAAATATGTTCAAAACTTTCAGACACATTAGCCAATTCCTTGTGACAACCCCTCAAGAACTCTAAAGAGCAGAAAGCCCTTTGAAACATATTTAGTGTAAACAACTAATTAGCATGCAAATATATTTACTACTCAGGTCATCGGAAATGAAATTAATGGGCAAGGTCAATCAAGGAAGGAAAAATGGACACATCTAAGTCATTCTGTTATGACAATTTTTAAACAATAATCCCTGTCCAGCCCTTTTACCAGGGAAAAAAAATTGTCTTTCTGGTCCACTAGCTACCCTTATCATGCTAACCCAACTCATCATCAACAGGAATCTTCTCGTCTCTTTCAGCTTCTACCAGATGTAGAAAGTTTACACTAGATACATTTTTAGTATATAATAGAGACTAGAGCTGTTACTTAGAGAAGACAGCAAGATTTGGGAGATCTAAACTATTTTTTTTAATTAGCTACAACAAGAAGTAGCCATATAGACTCTCAGATTTGTCTCAAAATGTATTCTACAATGCAGGTGCTAGAAATATACAACATTACATTAATAAACAAAAAGGACAAAAGGGAATTCTATAGCTTTTTGAAGGAAGACCATCAGAAAAATGTTTATCAGATTCATTTCTCCTTGTAGCTTTTTTTAAAATTTAATTCTGTTCTACTTGGGGCAGAAACCCAGTTTCTCATGGAAGGCAAGGAAAACACACCAGCAACATAATACTGCCACTGTGTTTCTGGTCTTCCCTATTTGACGTGCAATAAAAAGAAAAATCTCAAGATGAATAACAAAGAGCAAGCTCTAATCCAGCTGAGATGATCTGGCTTTCAGATTTGGTTTATTCCCAATAATTCATCCTGAAAATGCCTGAAGCCCTGATATCCTAGATGCCATATCAATAAATCAAATCAATAACCATTTATTAAGCACCTACAATGTGTCAAGCTCTGTATCATTCACTGAAACAAAGACAAAAGCAAAATAGATTCTGCTTTTCAAGAGCTCACATTTTTTTTTCTGGGACAACCACGTGTACATATAAATACATTTTAAAAATATGTAAAATAAATGCAAGGTAAATATGAGACTTGTTAACAGTTTGATGGAATTGGGAAAGGTTTCCTGTTAGAAGTAACACTTACAGTGAGCTTTGAAAGGAGATGGGGATTCTGAAAGATAGAAATAGAGAGGGGGGTAGTGCATTCTAGGCATGAGAGACAGCATACACAAAGAGATGAAGGTAATATGAGGAATGTCTTATGTAAGGAAACATATATTTGACATGCTCTTTGACAAACTAAAGAGTTAAGTTTTTAAAATCCACATAGCATATATTCTCACTCATACCAAGTAACTAATCCAAAAGGAAGAGAACTAATGTAAAGTAAATCACATATTAATTCAAGACCCTTTTGAGACATATGACTGAATTTTATTATCTACTCTACAATGATAAGTAAATATGGAAGGACCATCGCATAAAGTGAGAATGGCACAATAACAATGCAACATTACATTACTCCAGTGCCTTATTTATTCAAAGGAGAGGCATATGTGACAAATAGTATTTTGTTCATAGATTAACTCAAGTGGTAAAATGAACTATGTGGTAACATGATCTGTATTGGAAAAAGAACTTTGAAGAATAGAATATTTCCCACTACTGGCATAGTTTGGTCATTTTTTTCCCCTGCATTTCCTTCAGAACATTGCAAATAGTCTATCATGTCTCTGTAGAAATCACTATCTTCTTTGTAGATTTTTCACCACTTATTTCACCAAGTCATTTACAAAATTGTACTAAGATTTTTCCATTACACAAAGTACTGGACATCTTAAATATTTTGACCAATCAATGAATTTCCTCTTGAGAACAAACACTTATACAGAAAGTCATATAATAAATGCATCACAGGCATAAAGGCAGTACATATAAATGGCAGATTCCCATTTAAAGTCACTGATAACAAATTCATTAAATATATTTCATTAAAAAAAAACCACATTTTTTCAGTAAAAGATAAGCTCCTAGAGGAAAGGGACTTTTAACATTTTTTTTTGTCTTTGTATCCCCGTAACTACGCATAGGGCTTCACAACTGCATTCAACATTTATTGAGCACCTAATGTATATAAGATGATAGACCAACTGGCGTATCAGATAAAGAGCTAGCTTTGGAGTCAAGAAGACATGGGTTCAAACTCAACTGCTCCTATATACTAGTATTGCAAGCAGGGGCAAAATCACCTCTCAGTGTCCTGGGCAACTAAACTATACATTACCAGGAGATGCTGGTCTGTGTCTTCCACACTAATAGTGATCCAACCCAACCCAAGCCCCCAAAACTTCACTGTGCTAGAGAAACATAAAAAAGTCTACTCTCAAAAACTTTTATTCTACTTGGAAACATAAACACAAAATTACAAAATATACAAGGTAATGTTGGGTAGGGTAAGTATAAAAATTTTGTAGGAGTGGGGGGGGGATTGGAAAAACATTGTAATATCTAAGCTATGTTTTAAAGGGAGCTAGGAATTTGAAGAAGGAAAGATGAATGAGGATTGAGAAGATTCTACCAATAATGGACAGCCTATATACAAAAAGATGATTTGACTGTGTGGTAGGCACTGGAGAAATACACACACACACACAAAAACCCAGCCGCAGACATCAAGAAACTTATGTGTGGTAGATGCTTTATAAATATTTTTTAACTGATTCCTTATAGACTGAAATTAAACATAGATTTACTCATAAACCCCCCCCCCCAACAATTCTAGTAGCTGAATTGAGTCATCTTCATCCATTAATGCACACACCAACAAATGTGCTGGGGATAGAAGTGGGGGAATGGGAGGTCCAATATGGATCCCTTTGGGTACCAGTGCTAGAGCAGTCTATATATGCCATCAGGGTCCAGAGTCATAAAAAATACATAACTTATCAGGAAGAGAGAACCTCTTGAGAAATCTGTCTGTATTTCATAAGACTGATTCCTTTCTTTTGTACCTTTTATTATTATTTTCCCCAATGGCATTTCAGAAATAAGGAAAACTTGTTTGATAAATCGTTCCCTCATATATTACAGAATGCTGAACTTTCATCATTTTTTTAAATCACCCGTTTGAACACACACAAATGACATGGGTGCCCTTTTGGACTCAGAAGAAAGTATATTTCCTTTTGGGGGAATGATTTGGCAATCTCTGGCTTCAAAGAGCATCTAACCCCCAATGTCTTCCTAAATCAAATCTGATGGCTTTGTCCTTGCGGCAAGCAGATACGCATTTTCTCTCTCTTCCTGCTGTCATCCATCTTCTTCAGTGTGGCACTCATCAAGCTGCATGGCAACTCTCATTCACATGAAATAAGCTTTCAGGTGAATTTACTTTGGAATCCCAAATGATCGTGTGTACATTCCAAATCACCCTTTCACAGAGTTGTGCCCACATAGCCGCTAGCATTCTGATAAAAGTAGTGCGTCAATAAAATGCTGAGTGAAATTGCTGTTTGGAGTATGAGGCATCAGCTGACACAGGAAGAGCTGAGCAAGCATGCTCTTACCAAAAGGGAATAATTTCAAAAAAACTAAAATGCTGGCTTGCTCTGTTTTTGTTGAAAAACAAACCCCATTTTCTCAGTATATTTGCTGGACTTAGGCAAGAAATTTGGAGAGTTGTAAAATAAACTCAGTTTGCCCAAGACAGAATTTGAAATCCCCTCCCCCCCAACCCTGCTAACAATTTGCAATGCAATTCTTATTTTCAAGATTCAAATTTCTGGAACTAATACATTTCTTTTCTTTCCCTCCATAATTAAAATTGTCAAGAAGCACTTTAGAAAGAAGTTTTTCTACTTGTCCCATTCCACTTGAAAAATATGAATATTTCCACTGGCACCTGCTTTCTGTCCCTTTTTTCCTATCTCTTTAGTTGTTGTTTTGTTTTTTCTTCTCAGCCTAGTCCCAAGAAAAGCTGTTCACTTTTTTTCAAGGAGGTGTTTTTCATGTTCATGTAAAAACTCCTTTTCTTACATGGGACATGCATTTACAAAATCACAAATTCTCAAGAAGTCAAAGCATGAAAAGACCTCAGAAGCAATCTGGTCCAATTTCTTCATTGTACAGACCAGAAAACTGAATGTTAGAAAGAGGAAGTGTCTTACTTAAGGTTATATAATGGAATTATATTCACAAGTATTTATTAAGAGCTTACTATGTGAGGCAGCTAGATGGTGTAGCGGATAGAGCACTGGCCCTGGATTCAGGAGGAGCTGAGTTCAAATCCAGCCTCAGACACATAACACTAGCAGTGTGACCCTGGGCAAGTCATTTAACCCCATTGCCTAAAAAAATAAAAAAAAAAGAGGTGGACCTTCTTGTCAAGGCAAAACCCTCTAAAAAAAAGAGCTTACTATGTGCATGAAGAGCTGAATAAGTATGGCCTTCCTGAAATGTAATACTTTTTCAGCAGATAAAATGCTGGCTGGTTCTTTTCCTATTTTTTTTAAATCCTATTTTTCTCAGCATATTTGTTGCTACACTTTACTAGACAGCTTTTGGGAATACAAGAATAGAAACAAAAGTCTTTGCCCTGAAGAACCTAACAGGTAGAAAGAAGGAAGCCAAGTCTTCTGCTGCAACTTATAACATACCAAACCCTCTCATTCCACTGAGAAATACTTAAAAGTAACAGAGATTAACTATTATGTATGCCTGTATGTATACGTATATACGTATATATCATATCAAATTTTTTTACATAAAGGATTTCAATGATCACAAATTTTTTTTTTCACCTCCTTGTCCAGTTGTCTTAATCAGTGTCATTTAGGTGTGCTTTAAAAAGAAATGGACCTGTGATTTTTTGGGGGTAGAGAACTCCCTCTATTGCCAGGGGGCATTGAGAAGTTAATTAACTTATCTATGATCATTTGGTAAAGTATCATCAGAAGCAGGATGTAAAACTGCTAAAATATGAAGCCAAAATATGTCCTTTTCTTAAAGAGCCTTTTAATTTTTTTCATGAAATTAATTTCCTCATTTGAAATGTCAGAATTTGAACTAAGTATTTTTTTCATGACCCTTATGCCTAATATTCTTTATATAAAATTGGTAGTGGTGGTGGTGGGGATAGTGGTGGTGGAGGGAAGAGGGAGGAGGAGGAGGAGGAGGAGGAGAAGACAACCACCATCACTACCACCATCTCTAGTTTTCTAGTTTATTGGGAATGTGGGGGCAAGGCCAGCATTTTAGTGTTCTGAAAGGGAAAGGAAGGTAAAGAAAAGTATTTAGAATTGGACACATAAGTATGCTCTCACTCAGACTTATACAGACCATAAAAGAGGCATTCCTAATGTTCCTAAACTTTATCCCAGCTATTTTGAGGTAAGACTTTTCTTCATATAATAACTCTATCAACTTAGTTTTGTTTTTTTTCTGGAACATTCTCCAATTTTCAGGGTTTAAAAAAAACTTATTTATTGCTATATATCTTTATATACATATGTACATATAATACATACACACATGTGTACACATACACATACATATACAGTGATAGATAAACATAGATATCTCGAGCTAGATTTCAAGGTCTGTCTCTGCCATTAATTAGTGGTATGAACATGAGTATTTTTTTCCTTTAAACTCCCATTTTTAAAAATTCAACAAGAATTTATTAAGAATCTACTTCCTGAAAGATTGTGTTATGATAGGGATACATAGACCAAATCCAAACAGTTTATCTTGACATCAAAGAGTAGGAATAGATATTTTCTGATGATCCTTTTCTCTCTAAAACTCACAAAGACATCCCCCAAATGCTTAATATAGTCTTGTGAAGTTATTTCATAATATCTGAACGCAATTTTATTACTTAAAAGAGAATAGTGACTGTCACAACTTTATTCAGTCTTTGAAGTTCCTAAAAAAAAGACACAATGAACAATTCATTAATCAGTATGTCTTTCCTCTCTTTGGCATCAGTGTTAAATTACCACTTATGTCTATCTATCATGTACTTAATGTTTTCCAACATACTTAGAACTTCAAATTTCTAATGAATTAGAATTTAATTTCGAGAGGTCAAAATTTTAATATTTTTCTTTTAGAGTTTTTACCCTCAAGCACTCTATGAAATGGCTTATATACAAGAGTAAAAAGTAATCTTAAAGTAATATACATTCAAATTCTGTTGCTGTAAATGCAGAACAAAGCCTCATTTTTACTAATGCTTGAGACATCCTTTAGATCATCAAGATGCTAAAATATTGTGACACAAGAAAAACTGGGCAAAATCAGAGATAGAGACCACTAAGTGTATTGACTTTTGCAGTTAAGAACGTATACCTAATATGGTCATTGCTTTAATCAGGCCTTTCTCACATTCACCTGCTTTGCAACATTAGGAATTCAAATAGCATATGTAAGGAATAACTTTTTTGTGTTAGACATTTCGTTTCACTCAAAATTGGCACTCACTTATTTCTTTCTCAAAATCACACTTGTTGATGGACTCAGAATAAATGTAGCTAGAAATAAATTGAGTGAATCTCTAGTGAAGGAAAAAAAAAGAAAAGAAAAATGGAAATGGAAAGCCATAGCATTTCCTTTTAAGGTACATTTGATTTTGAACAAGGATATTTTGACAGGTGGAAACAAGACAAAAGGTTTTTTTTTCTGTTTTGTGGGAAAACAAACTAATTTAGCTTCTAGGGATTGAAATTAAATCTTTAGGATACTATGATGTTACACGAAGAAACTTTGTCAAATTATACTCCTTAAGGTTTTTAATTCTCTTTTCCAATCTACTGTGGTGGGGGTGGGGAATGGCATTGGAATATAGATTTGGAGCCAGGAACCTCAGAGGTCATCTAGTTGAACCCTTCCATTTTAAGCATGAGAAAACCTTTAAACACGGAGAAGCAGTAAGCACACAGACTTGGCATTAGGAAGACCTGAATTCAAATCCATATTTTCATACTAGCTGTGTGACCCTGGGCAGGTCACTTAACCGTTGTCTGACTCATATTTCTCATCCGTAAAATAGAAATTGTAATAGCACTTACCTCCCAGATTTATCATGAAGGGAAAATAATTGCTAAGTGCTTTGCAAATGTTGAAGTCGTATATGGCTGTTGGTTATTATTATTATTATTACTATTGTTATTTTTGTTGTTGTTATTCCTAGATAAGTCTTTTGTATTCGTCTCTTCTTTGAGAAATTAAAATACTAGAGTTATAAATCTCACTGTACAGTGTTCCTCTGCACTGTGCTTCTGATCACGTAGGAAAATAGGAGTTGGGGAACCAAATATTTCATTCAGAAACCAAAAATTAGCAATGAATAAGGTTATTGGAGAAGAGACAGGCCAGAATAAGTAACCAGTTTCCTAGCAAGTTGAACCAGATTATTACTGTGATCTGTTGTTTATTTCAGCCATTCGTCACATGAATACTCTGACATCTTTGCAAATTTTTGCATTTGTTAAAATAATTTCATTGAAAATTAATTTTGACATTTAAAATATCAAATTATTTGTTTAATGGATTATTATGACCAAACTTTCAGCTTGTTGGTATTGAGTTTTTCTGTACAGACAAAATCATAGATTTTAAGAAGTAGAAAGGACCTCACTGGCCAACAGGTTCAACCCATTAGCCAAAGGAATCCCCTATAACAAACCCAACAAATGGCTGTTGAAGCTTGAGATGAAGATGAATGAAGACAACAGAATGTATTGCTTTTCAAGGCAAAATATTCTGTATTTGGACAGCTCTAACTGTTAGGGAGGGGCAGCTACATAGCATAGTGGAGAGAATGCTGGCCTGGAGTTAGAAAGACTCATCTCTGTGAGGTCAAACATGGCCTCAGACACTTACTAACTGTATGGTGCTGGGCAAGTCACTTAACCCTGTTTGCTTCAGTTTTCTCATGTGTCAAATGGAAATGGCAAATCACTCCAGTATCTTTGCCAAGAAGACCACAAATGGTCATGAGGAGTCGGACATGACTGAAATGACTAAACGACAACAAAATCATTAAGAATGTTTTAGTGATATAAAGTTAAAAGTTAACTCTTTACAGTTTCCACGTATTGCTCCCAGTTCTTCCCTCTTGGGCCAAACAAAGCAAATCTAATTCCTGCTGCACAAGACAGCATTTCAAATGCTTGAAGACAGCTATCATCTTCTCGTCAAGCTAGCCATGCCATTCCTTCCTCATATGGCATGTATTCAAGGCCCCCTCGGCATCCTAGTGGCCCCCCTCTGGATACTCTCCAGCTTACCAATGTCCTTCCTCAGCTATGGTGACCCCAAACTTAATACAATACTCTAGATAAGGCAGGATACAGTGGGTCTACCCCCTCTTTATCCTTACAAGTGATACCCCTCTTAGTGCAGACCACACAACAGGTCTGACTCATGTTGAGCTTATAATTAACTAATATCCCAAGATCATTTTTAGAATACCTGCTATCTATCCATGTTATATTTATGAAATTGATTTTTTTCTGACCAAATATAAGAATTTACACTTATCTCTATTGCATTTCATCATATTAGTTCCAGCCCAGTACTCTAAATCTGGGGTTCTTAACCTTTTCTGTCTCATCAACCTCTTTGACAAGTTAATGAAGTCTATGGATTCCTTTTCAGGATAATTTTTTTAAATGCTTAAAATTAAATACACAGTATTACAATGAAAGTCAAATATATTGGGAAAAAAACCTTATTTTTCCCACTCATGTTTATGAACTTCCTGAAAAATGTCCATAGACACCTGGAACCCAGGTAAGGAACCCCTGCTCTAAACTGTGAAAATTCTTTTGAATCCTGTTATCTGTTATGTTATCTATCCCTTGCAGATATGTACCATCTGTAAATTTTATGAGCATACCATCTGTGCCTTTATCAAAGTCATTAATAAAAATGTTAAGTAGCACTGGGCTAAGACAGATCCTTAGGGTACTCCACTGGAGACTTTTGGCTTTGTTGACACTGAACATTAACAACTGCTGTGATTCTGGCCATCTGATCAATTTTAAATCCATCTGATTATACATTATATTTCTCTTTCTTCTCCACACAAATAGTAAGAAATACTTTATCAAACACTTTTGTAAAATCTAGGTAAAGTATTTACAAAAGCATCTACCTGCTTAATCATCTTGCCAACAAAAGAAATAAGTTTATGTGGCATCACTTTTATTTTGAAGACATGATGACTCTTTGTAATTCCCATTTCTCTTTCTAGAAATTTGCCAACCATGCCTTTAATGATCAATTCTAGAGCTTTCCAGGGAATCAGAGTTCAGCCCACTGGCCTCTATTTTGCAACTCAGTTCCCTTCCCCCCCACCCCTCCAAAAACTGTGACATTTGTCCATCTCTAATCTTGGGACATCTTTCCCACGATCTTTCAGATATCACCAAGGGTGACTCAACAGGTTTTTTTAAATCCCTGGGAAGTTCATCTGGACCAGATAACTCAACAAGGGCAGCTAAATGATTCCATTTTATCTCCTTAACTGATCTTGCTTATTGGTTCCCTATCCATCATCATTCTGTCATTTCCAATTTAAAAGTCACTTTCCTTTGTAGAAACGAAGTAAGAATTAGATTAGGTTAACTGCCCCCTTTGGTTGACAGTTATCATCCCACTCAGTCCATCTAGAGGTTAGAGTTCTTCCTCCTTTGATTTGCCTTTTTCCTTTCAATATAGCTAAAAGAATCAAAGAAATACACACACACACACACACACACACACACACACACACTCTTTTTGTTTTCCTTAGCTTCCCTCATCAGTCTTAACTTATACTAAGTTTTAGCATCCCTCAAACTATTTTACGCCACACTCATAATCATTCTCTGTTATCTGGACTTCTCTTTCTACTCATTTCTTTTAAAATTCTAAGTTGTGTGGTAAGTTTGATTTAGACAAAGCCTATTTTTCTCTCTATTGAGAATTTTCTACCCTTTCAGTCTTCAGAATTTCATTCTTGAGCATTCCCCAGGCCTCTTGAGATGACTTTCCTAGAATATTTTTGTGCAAACTTAATTAGATTTGTCTTCCTTAAACAGATTCTTTCTGTAGTTTAGTACATATTCATAGCCTTCTCAAAATTTTAGAAGCTACCAGAGCTTCTGCTCCGCTGTCATGGCCTTCTGTGCCATAAGATGAGGTATTAGAATGGGCCTTTGTGGAATTAAAGTTTTTCAAACGCAAAATTTTTTTTTGGTGATAAATTATGGCACTATATTTACACATCACCCCTAGCCATTGACTAGCCATTGACTAAGGCTTAACTTTTTCAAGATCTGATGGAATCTTAACTATGTGAGAAGGATTTTAAAAAATGATAGTGGACTCAGTTTACAAATATATTAATAATGATAATAATAATGAATTGTAAATAGTTATATAAAGTTCAGGAAAATACAAAACAGTCAAAGGAAATCTGTATGCACTAGGTCACGAGACATACAAACCAACCATGAAAGAGACTCTTCATCATTATCCAGTGGGCCTGAAGAAACACTTGGAATTGTTTTAGAATACGTCAAGTCAAGAAAACAACATTTTCTGGCATTCTGGAAACTTAATTTCTAATAAAAAGCCCCAGAATTCTTTGATGAACACTGTTTCATTCAAAAAATTCTATGAACATGCATTTGTCACAATGTAGATGTGATTGCTGTCCATCACATCCTTCCTGAAAAATCAATGTCTGATATTCTTTTCAAAATAGAAGGTATTGTTTAATACCGTCGTTTTTATAATGTAGAAAATATGCACAAATGAGTGGTTTCACTTCACTTAGAGATCTAAGCTCATCATTTGGAGGGAAAAAAAACCCATGAAATGTAGTGATTTTGCCAAAGATTTTTTAGACAGGCTATTAAGCATATTCTGTAACATCTAATCTTTATCTCAACAAATATTTTAATACACATACATTTCAGATCTCATATCACATTCTTGGCATGCAGTATAAACATCAGGGAAGGCTTTATTAGATGAAAATAAGTCTGTTGTAAAAGATTTCCTTGCAATTACTCCACTGCCATTATCCTGGCCATGTGCTCATGCAGCTTTTCAAATTAATATGCTTAGTTTTCTGAGCGGGTAATCAGAGCAGTAGAATTCTATGGGGAACTCAATTACCAAAGAAAATGATCCCTCAAGCATTTGAAAAATCGGAACTATATCTAATTGTGAATAGTGGATTATTATTCGTATGATGAAAGCCATTCAGAAACACACTCTTAGACCCTCAAACAATGTACCACAAACCATATGTACCTACCTATGGATCCATACTCAATAGTATCTCATAGCATAGAATAAAATGTTATTCCATATAGGAGAGAATTTGTCAAACACTGCAAAGATTATGTGTTGATTGCGCATGAGGGGAGAGGGGACGTGTAAGTGCAGAGATTTGGGGATTTTGAATTCACTTAAAGAATAGCGATTTCTTTCATGTAGGGAGCTCTTGCCAAGGAAATTCACTCTACCTTTGTACCTGAGCAACTGACTCTTCTGCTACTTCACCTTCTCTCCACCCATTCAGCCACCCTTCTAGTCCAGGTCCTCTCCACATCTCACCTGGACTATTTCAAGAGCCTCCTAATTGGTGTCTCTGCCACCAATCTCTTCCTCTCTGAGCCATTGACGCAGCTGCTAAATTGATATTTCTAAAGCACAGGTGTGAACCTGTCAGTCTCCTATTCAACAAACCACAGTAGTTGTCCCTTGACTCAAGGATAAAATATGAACTCTTCTTCGTGGCCTTTAAAGTCCTTCATAATTAAGATTCCCAAAGAGCTTTGCAGTCTTTTTTTCCTATTAGTCCCTTTTCTTCACTTTCCAGTCAAGTCATACTGATTCACTAGCTGTTCACCATACGTTATTTTCCATCTCTGGCCTCCATGGCTCTGTATATGTCTGGAATGCATTCTGTCCTGATTTATGGCTTCTTTCACTGGCTATCCTTGTCCTCCTCCCCACAAGCCTCTAGGTGCCACTGCCCTCCCTCCTTAAAAGCACCTGGCATTTATTTATATTTGTATTTGGCTCCATTCAAAAGCTGTGCTCTACTAGAAGCCTTTCCCAATCATCCACAGCTGCTAATGACTTCCCTTTAAAATCACCCTTGACCTAGTGTGCATGTACTCTATAGATATAGTGTCTCTCCCAACACAGCTGTAAACTTCATAAGATCAAGGACTGTGTCACTTTTGTTTGGGTATTTATCAGTGCCTAGCAAAGTACCTGGAACATAATAGGCACTTAATTGATTGGTGTCCATTTTGTGGAAGCATACACAGACACAGACACACACGCGTATACACACACATATACATATAAGTTTCTTAAGGACAGGGACTGTTTTTCCCATCATCTTGCACAGTACCTGATAAATAGTAGGTACTTAATAAATGTTTATTGATTGAATGAATGAATTTAGTCCCAAAGAGTTTCTTGCAGTACTGAGAGACTATATAACTCACCCAGGCTGACATAACCACTATATTTTAGAAGCAGAATTGGAAACCAAGAATTCTTGACTCTAAGGCTAGTTCTCTAATATATCACTTTGCCTCTCTGTTCAAATTAAAGACAAATAATTCTAATTTTTTCACATCTAATTCCACAAAATCAATTAGCCTAAATAATGCTGTTTTGTGTGTCCTTCATAGGGAAGGCACTCTACTATTTTTATCCTTGTGTTTTGAATAATTCTATTATGGAGAAATAATAATTTTATTTAATAAGTTTAGGCAGACCTGACTACCACCTCATTTTAGCATATTCATCAGAATACAGGCCGCACATTTCTCCTAAGTCTGACCTAAGACCTGAGTAAAGTATACAAATAGTGTTATTTTTCAACATGTACTTATATATTTATTCTTCTTCAAAAGATATCTTATGTTAAGGAGATGGCCTATATTCAGAAGTATTTTATATTCAGACAAATATAGCTGTACTTATTTATATTCCTTAATTTTATCTTTCATCTGCATAGACCTAGCTCTTTTTAAAATCAGAATAAAATCTATATTTGCAACTTCTTAACTCAATTTCAAAGATCTTATTGATGAAGTAATTAATATTTTCCTCTCTTTTTATTAAAAATCCACAAGAGAAAGATATCAAATACATAGCTTTTCATCCTTTCCATCTTCTTTATCATCTCTTTAGAAGAACACGTCTTTCTTCCAGATGACTTGAACTTTTCTTGATGAGTGATATGGCCAGGTCTGATCACAGAGGGGCTTGCCTTGTCAGGTAATATTGTGTCCAAACTTTAGAAATATGACTAGGAATGGGGCAATGCTTAAAACTGGGTCTGCTGCTGCCATAGCTGAAAAGATGGATTTGAACTATTACAAATCATTTTGGACCATATGGACTCTTAGGAGAAGTAACATTCACTCTTTAAACTCTGTTTTAGCCCTGATCTAAGTTTTTATAGGATATTATTGGAAAAAGGAAATAAGCATGGCTTTTCTCCCCTAGGAGAATACTAGAAAATATTTTTGAAGGTCAATTAGCTCATCTTTCTACCTTAAGACAGAGTTATGGCTAGACTATCCCCAAAGATCAGTATACAGGCATTTACAATGTAGAAGATAAGTATATACAACAACGTAGGAGCTGCAAAGAGCATAAGGGCATAATCAATAACAATTAGAAAGCTCCAACTGACATTCTCTCTACCCTGAAAATTAAGCACTTTAATATTGACTCAAGATAATTCATGGAAGTGAGTAGGAAATGATCACTGAATATTAATCTCAGGATTTTCGAAAGTACTATATTTGGAGAATTGCAACACTGTTAGCTTTGCTAAATTCCAGCAGCATGATCTGATATACTCCATTTTTTTTTCTTTTGGCTGGTCAGTCCATAAATACACTTCCAGTCAAAGTAGAGCTGGCTCCAAATTCTGGGGTTGCTCCAGGAACTTTTCCCCACAACTACATTTGTGAGTTCACCTTCCATGGAAATTCTATCCTCCAATACATATCTAGTATTCCTTCACAATTTATTGTCTAGTTGCCTGAATCACTAAAGGGAAGGTGACAAAGAGCTAGTGGTATCAGAGATGAGACTTGAATTCACGTGTCAAGTCCTAGCCTATACACTGTTTCGCTTTAGAGGATTACAACTTGGAGCTGATGGGAGCTTAGACTTCATAGACTCCAATTCTCCCAGGCTTAGGAAAATGAAGTAATTTGTCTAAAGTTAGTAAATTAGAGAATGAAAGTTTGGTCCCAGGTCCTCTGATTTCAAATTTGATTCTCTATTCTTCACCACTGAAGCTGTGTGTGTATATATTCAAGGACAATTTGGGCAGCTAGGTGGCACAGTGGATAGAATGCCAGGCCTAGAGTCAGGAAGATCTGAGTTCAAATTTGGCATCATATACTTACTAGCTGTGTGATCATGGGCAAATCACTTAGTCCCTTTTGCCTCAGTTTCCTCATCCATAAAATGAGCTGGAGAAGGAAATGGCAAACCACTCCAATATCTCTGCCAAGAAAACCCCAAATGGGGTCACGAAGAGTCAGACACTACTGAAACAATTAAACAATGAGAAGTACCAATTCAACGGAAGTCCAAGCCCTCAAGCCATTCCCATTTTGTTGTAACTTGAATAACAGTCCAGTTACAGAATCACCAAATATAGGCCATGAATAATACATATGTGAGCACTCCAGGTGAGACAGTGTGCTTGGTCCTTGGGAGGGAATCTGTTAATCATTCTTAATGTACTTCCTACTGTTTAATCCACAAAGAAGTGATGGCATCAGCCTCTGACCAGTGGTGGATATGTGAATGGTGAATTAATCAAATGCCAGTCCAAAAAAAGGGAGATTTATCATTTTCAGGTTCAAAAATATTCTCATATGGGCTGTATTCAAACTTCCTCACTGAACTATTTGTCTTGTTCACCCTTACAAGGAATATATTACTCCACTGAAGTGAATAAAAATGACTGCCATTTTGGAAGGATAAAGCTAAGAGAAATGGGAGCCTGATAACCACGAAAACAAACACTAAATCCTTCAGAAATAAGTTAATTTATTGCCTGATAATTGTAACAGGAATGCTTTAAATGTAAAAGCTACCATTAGTATCCATAGCTGGTTTCGCTGGTGTCAATTACACATATGTCTGTGTGCACATATACCTACACACATGTGTACGAATATGAAAATGTGTGCATACATATATGTATATATACATGTATATGTATTGTTTAGTTATATCTTTAGGGAAATGCACAGGAAGTTATAGGCAATAAAGCACCAGCTGCTTATTTGTTCCTAAGTTTATCATAGAGTTTAATAGCAAATATTTTATGTAATTTAAAACTCCTGTATAATAAAGCTTTATAAATAGCTACTTAGAAGAGGCAGTAAACAAAACACCACATTATCCAAATTGGGTTAAAATGCAGTCTGGTTACAGATATGTAAACTGTAGAGTACCACTAAACCAAAAGTAGATACTCCTCTGAATTGCTATTGCCAATTGAACACAAGGGAGTTTAGGCAGAATGTTTCCATGAGCTACCAAACTCCATTGTTCTTTGACTGTTGATTCTCTGTTATAATACAAGGAACTCAGAAATTAAAGGTGAGTCCCCTTGGCTTTTTTTTTCTTTTGGTAACTGATAAATGCTAGATCCCTTAGGAAGAAAAGAAACAGTGTTCCCAATTAGTGATCAGATACCTCATTTTTGGACTAGTAATAATGTCTTGAAGAGAATTTCTTTGCAATGAAATTGGTAGAATTAAATTGAGTATAAAAGACACAGAAGATTTTCAGGCACTTAAAATTAAGATGACTGTGGCATTCATAAAAGGAATTCGAGTTACCTTTAAGCCAGATGAAATATCTGGTTCATGAAACATACCAAATAACAAACAGCAAAAACAAATAAACAAAAAATGCTCATTTGCGCAAATATTTTTACATCACTTTTTTTTAAATCATCCCATTCTTCTGTTAAGGTCATCTGATAAGTTTATTTGGCTTTTTTCTGAAATGTAATGAATTTTAAAGATAAAAATAGATTGAAGTCCTCTTTTTAGTGCAACATAAACATGAAGCTTTTATTGAAATGTTCATTGTAGGTGGGTAATTTAAGCAGTTGCATATCTTTCTTTTTAACAAATATTTGGTAAATTACCTCCAAAATAATTTTTAACATATTTCAACTTCAGTGTTCTTGATTTTGTAAAAAAAAAAAAATTAAATTAATTGTACTCATCTAGACTTTAAAAACAATTCTCCTTGGGGAGATACAATGTCCCAACAGATAGGTAACTGGTATACAGTTTTCTGATTTCCCCAAGTTATTACTACTATCCCCAGTCCTGGACAGAATGATTTTGTTTACACTTTGTATAAATCCTATGTTTACCAATCTATGAATGTACTTTAGTTACCAAATAGATTGGGTTCCTTTCCTCACTTCTGTATCTCTATTGTCTAACACACAATACCTGGCACATGGGCACTAGCATCTAGCTATGAAGAAATGCTACATGGTTATGGAATTCTACCATCTACCCCAAGTGGTGAGCTGCATGCTGACCTTAAGTGGTGCCCAAGATTACAATTCCAGATCACTAAAAGCATGGCATAGATCTGCTTTACTTCAAAATTGGCCATGTAGTCCACAGGACTCTTGAGGAGTAATATTTCCCCTAAGACCTATCACCTCCTTCCTCCTGATTTCTCTCCATTTATTCATAGTACCACTATTTTTCCTCATAGGGTCTAATAGTTGCAGTGCCAGAGCCATCAGGGGTGAGGGTGAGGGGTATTCAGGAAATTAATGGTGTGTCTATCACTGTGGCCAATAAAAGCTTCAATTTCTATAGCACTTAGAGTTTATAAAACCCTCTGTTATCAACAATCTTGTGAATGTACAAGTACTACATTCTCCAATTTTAAGATATGGAAAATGAAACCAGAAAGAATGAGTGCTTTCCCCAGGGTCCACAGTAAAAAAAAAAAAGTATCAGTCATTGGATTCAAACCTAGGTAGCATTTCAGCCTAAGTCCTGTTCAATGCCTTTATGAGCAAGGGATTTTGCTAGCTGCAAAGGGTGATGAAACATGCAGAATCTTTGCTGAAGGAAGTTACACTAGAGCAGAGGATATCTGATTGGTGTCCCCTACCCTCAGAAATAATTAGACTCCAGGAGCAAAGGACAGGTACGAAGGCCTATGAAAGATCATTTCCCATTAAAAGAACAAAGGAAGAGTCACATAATCATGTTGACTGGGTTCACTTTAAATTTATATATTACCTAACCAAATGAACCCTTTCTTGTCGTTCAACAATCTTTTTCTTCTTCCCTGATTGAATCCCTATGACACCCCACAATGTCTAGCAAGCTTTTCTTCTCTCCTTTAACCATCATACCACTTTCTTCCCTCTCCCTCTTAATCAAGAACCTGGTGTCACTTTCTAGTGAAAACTGAGACTACCCATCATGTGCTTCCTCCTCTACCCAATTCTGCTCCTCAAAAATGCCTGGGACATCTTTGGGTATTTTCCTCCATTGTGCCAGTTTGGAGGAAAAGGTAGTCCTTGTCTCTCTATTTATACCCTTGATACTATCCCTTCTGGCCTCCTCAAAGTGTCAGCCCCTTTGATTATGCCTCCCTTTCAGTTCATCAGTCTCTCATTATTCACTGACTCCATCCTTAATGGCCATAAACTTGTCAAGATCACCCTTCCTTAAAGAGCCTTCACTTAGTTTTACCTATCTTTCAAACCATCAACCTATATAGTGTTATTCCCTTTCACTGCTAAACTCTTAAAACAAGTAGTCTTTAGTCATTGCCTCTATTTCTTCACCTCCCACTCTCTTCTCAAACCCTTGCAACTTTGTTCCTGATGACACCACTTAACTGAAAATGTTCTCTCTATCATCACCAATAATCTCTTTACCATTCAATCCAATGGCTGTTATTTTTATTTTTTACATATTTTTATTTTTATAAATTTTTATTTTATCATTTCTCATTGTTCTTGATTTCTTTGAAGCTTTTGACACTGTTGACTACTCTGTCTTCCTTGTTATTCTTTCTTCTCTGAGTTTCATGATACTGCTCTGCTCTGCTCTTCTTCTTAACCTCCCTAACCATTCCCATTTGGTCTCCTTTTCTACCTCATCATCCATATTCTAGGCTCAGTGTTCTATCCTAGATCCATTACTTCTAAATGGGCCTCTCCACTTCTAGTCTCTCCACTCTCCAATTCATCCTCTACCTAGCTACCAAATTGATCTTTCTAAAACATAAATCTGACCATGGAATTCCCCTGCTCAAGAAGCTTTACAAGTTCCCTGTGATCTCTAGCAAAATTATCAAAGTATTCCTCACAAGGCAGTTCTGACTTATTCAGGTTCTCTTCTCTTCTTCCTCTTGGCCTGAGATGTTCCAGATTCTTCCCACAGTCATAGGATCACAGGTCAGGAGAGGTGAAAAGATGTCTCATACAGTGTTTCAGTACCAAAGAGCAGAACATGGATAACCATTTAAGTTTCTCTATCGGTATGGAAATGTAAGTCTCTTGTGGTAGAGGAGGGGATGTGGGAGATAGTACCTATCCAGAAGGCCCTTAAATCATACTTATACACCGAATGAAAATTTGAAATTTTTTATTTTTGAACAAAATTAAATGTGAACATTCTAATGTTGTTATTTTCCTCTTACTTCAGTATTTACCAAAGATTGTAAGAGAAAAAGTCAATCTTTCTTTGTTTATTTAAAGCCTCTAATACAATGACAACAACAAATGCGGAACATTCATTTTTTATTCAATGAATACTGATATTCTCAGACACCAATTCCCAAGGCTAAGTCAAAAAATCAAATGCACTACTAAAAATATTCTATTAAGTTAATATATTGTAGTAGAAACAACACTGGCAGTGTGGATTGAAGACTACGGGTTTGATTCTCAGCACTTCTATTTACTAGCTATACAACCTTGGACTTCATTTGTCTGGGCCTCAGTTTCCTCTTATGTAAAACAGGGCATAATCTAATTTGTTCTTGCTATTTCCCCAGAGAGGCCAGGAAGACCAAATGTGACAATGGATGCATGTATAGTACCTTGCAAAAGATAAAATGTCATACAAACGTAAGCTTAAAATAGTTGTTTCATTTTTTTTCACAGACAAATAAATAACAAGGTTAAAAACACCCCATGTGTAAACTGCTATTCTACTGGATATTTTAGAAGATGTGGGAAACTCAGTGCAGGGAAAGCCTAAAGAATTTCCAGCCACTGTTTAATTCAGCTTATTGAAAGCTCATTATTTCACTTTAACTAAAACTAAAAGGCAACTTCTTAATGAAGCAGCGACTCACTGCCTTCTGAGCATGGGGCTTATTTTACCCTCCGCAAATGAAAACAATCTCAGAGCAATGAATAACATGCCATTAAAAAAATCCTGCCAGAAGAACAGGGTGATTCATCCTTATTGAAAGCAAAGTTATTTACGAGGCTTCCTCAAAGCAAACTGTATGTTTTTGTTCCTCCAGATTTCACACACAGCTCTAGCTATTTAAGAGATCCCCAGAACCCTGCCGTGGCAGAAGAGATGTAGGTACACAAGATTCTCCCAATGACAAATGACTTGTGGTAACTGGATTTAAACAAACAATTTTTTTTAAAAGAATTGCTTTTAGCCCCGAGTAATTTTGAAGCTTGGTTCTTTTGTTTCTTGTATTAGCTATCCTTCCCAATTTGAACAATCTGCACATCTCTGAAGTCTTCTCTGTCATCATTGCAAAGAGACATTGTTACATTTGTAAAAATGAGCGCTGCATTCAGAGTTAGATGATCTAGGTTCAATAATTTACTCTGGCATTTATTATCTGTGCTGTCTAAATGGAGGAAGAGTTGAAATGGATAATTTCTCAGGTCCCAGAGGCATTTGCATTTTCAAAGAATATTTTTGTTTACCTATGACCACTTTACTTGATTATATGATGCCTGCATACAGTTTTAGTGTTGCCAAAGAATTTTTGAGCTATGAGATTATTAGGGGACACTAAATCACTGGACAATGATTAAAAATCTTAAAATGAAACCATTGGTCACTGTCAGTTTGGCTAAGAGACTAGGTTAAATCAAAAAATTATTTAAAAAATTTCACGACAGTTATGATAATAAACATACATTTAAATGTCTAAAAGAGCACTGGTAGAGAGTTCCATGAATGTCTTATGTTAACAGGCTTTTACCTGATCAGGCTCCCTACTGAGTTTTGAGTTTCTAGCCCATAAAATGGCATCAAATGGGACCTATGCTATTGTCAAGACAAATGAGCTAATAACCATGAAACATGTTTTCCTCCTCAGAGGAAAGATAATGTAAATTCACCTGAATAACATGCCTCAATAAAATACAAGACAATAACCATGTCACCAGTTGGTTTATTCTTTTAAATAAATATCACAAATCCATAGAATTTATAGTTAGAAGGAAACTTAAAGGTCACCTTGCTCAATTCTCATATTTTACAAATGAAGAAACTGAGGCCTAAAGGGGTAGTCATATCCCCAAGATCATGCAAATAGCAGTTAACAGAGCTAGGTTTCAAACTCAGGCACTCTGACTCAAAATCTAGAATTCTTACCCTCTCCCCATACTCCAGAATCTTTTAATTTCATTTAATTCATCTAATTTTCAAGCTGTTTCATGAATTTGTTTCAATATTGTTGCTATCTCTTCATGGCTGTCACACAAATGCTCAGTTTTCACTCCTTGTACAATATTTCACATTAAATTTTTAAAGAATACTGTAATACCAATATTTGACCTATTTTATTTTACTTGTTACTGATTTATCCCTAATGCTATGTAATTTTAAACTAATGTTGTTGAGACACAGTAGTATAGCAAAGGAATTTAACTAAAAATTAACTTATACAAACTTTGTCAATATGTCTGGAGGGATAATGACAAAACTAGAATTATAACATTGGCTGATCACAGATTTTGAGCTAGAAAAGATCTTTGAAAGAATGAATGAATGTATGAATGAATGAATGGAGTATTTATTAATCACTGGCTTTGTAAAAAGCACTGTGCTAAGTACTGAAGACCAAAATAGAAAATATAGCCCTGCTTTCAAGGAGATTACCTTTTAAGGGAGGAAAAACATGTGTGGAAAGTTTCAGCTACAAATCACATGGAAAGGTCCCATCGTCTTTATGGTACCACAGCAAAGCAAATGTAAATGCATCTCCTTTAATGTTATTTCCACTGACAAAATCATATAATTTTGTCATGTGGAACTATTTCACGGCATCGAGGACTTTGGTGGCAAAAAATTTCTTTTCCAGCTACTTAAGTGGCTGTGGACATCGCATCTGCAGGAACCAATGTGAGGTATTGTCTCCACATTAGTCGTTGCTAGGACCATGGCTGACGACACTCGTCCAAAAGCATTGCTATTCCAAAGACTCTTGGGTTCAGGGTCATGGGCTGTCTTGGAGGTCAGGTAGCTCAATTCCCCTTCATTTTATAAAGATGTGAACTGAGCCCAGAAAAGTTAAGTAATTTATGCACCACTTATGATCACACAAGTATTAAGTGGGAGAGCCAGGATTTAAATCCAAGTCTTCTAATCCAAATCCAGAGCTCATTTCTTTGTACCATATTGCCTTGACAGGCCTCTTCTACTAAACTCTAGATATATCTGGTAGATTTTAGCATTGAGTGACTTGCCCAAGGTCATACAGCTGATAAGTGTTTGAGGTCACATTTGCACTCAGGCCCAGCACTCTAGTCACTGTGTCACCTACGTGCTCTACCACTTAGCTGCCCCCTAGAATTTCCATATATTCTTCCTCATGCCAATACATTCAGATTTATTTAAGCATAGTACTGATACAATGACTTAAATCAACTATACTAATTTATGGTGAATTCCTTTGTTGGTTGGAAAAATATAAAATTCATAGAAGCATTATAAACATGTCTGAAGGCTATTAATCTTTGTAGCACTCAGAACCCATTTCATCATAACCAACTTGAAGGGAGCAGTCCTTGAATACATTGCTTAACTCTGACTCACATTTGAATAATTTTTACTGCCATGCTATTTTGAAATTTTTTTTCATTTTCCTTGTTATTTTCCCATTTTTACTATTACCTGCTTGAAAATAAATTCTTGACAGTAAAAGTAGACGTTTGGGACACACTTAGCAAAAGCAAGGACGTATTGAAATATTCTCTGCTGATGATAATGACACTACAGATAATGTGTTTAAAATATTAATTGAGGAAGGAAATTCTGAGAAGTCCTTCAGTTTAACAATGGATTGAAAATATATGGCTAAAGTTCCAAAGGTATGTGAGCTCAAATAAAAATAGAGAAGCTTAGAAAAAGGTGCAGAGTTCCTCATAAACTACCTATCATATACGTAAGCTTTACTAGCTGAAATCTGCACTAAGTCTATACATACTGTATAATATCTTACCAATTTATGATTCTCTTAAGAAAATGAATCTAATGCCACAAAATTAGTTTTCAGCTCTATTACTAATATCTTTAGGATACATATACCATTAGCCATTTGAGATATGAATAATACAGAGAATAACACCAAGAATAATTAGTTATTTTAATTGATATTCACTGTTTTAAAATATTGCTTTTATTCTACTCTTTCAAATAATTTTGCACGTCCATCACTGTATTACTTCACTAGCATGACCCCTACTCTGACCACAACTTGGGGCAGGGGACAGTATAGTGGATAGATTTCTAGACTGAGTCAGACAGACTTGTATTCAAAGCCAGCCTCAGTTAGTTCTGTGACTAAACTTTCTTAGCCTCAATGTACTCATATGTTAAATGGTAATAATAACAATAGTGTCTACCCCAAAGGGTTGTTCTATGTATCAAAAGAGATGACACTTTGCACAATTTAAAATTTTTTATAAATTCTAGCAATTAATAAGTGTGTGACATAGTACTTTGCTTCATAAATTGGGTGATATAAACATGGCTAAAGTGAACAGTTATCAATGTCCACAATGAAGAAACAGCTAACAAATTTATGTGAAGGGAGAATGGGGATTTGTGTTTTTTTTTTTTATTTTTCTCTGGCTCAGAAGCAGTCAAGGTGTGTGGTTGATTGATATGGATAAGAAAGGCAGGAACTCAGGCTAGGTAAGTAGAGAGATGTATAAGTGCTAGCTATTACTATTATCTCTATTTACAAAATTGATGTCACTGAAGCTAAAAATAAATTTCTTTTTGTTTCTATGTAATTGTCATTATGCTATTTAAAACATGATCGTGTTTTTCTCTCCTGACAACCTACTCACAAAAGAAGGATGCAGGGGAGGTTCAGTAGGGGCAGAGGATAGGTTGAAATCCTGGAAAACAAGCAAAACTTAAAAATACCCAGAAACTTGAAATCTCTATACATTGCATATTTAAATTATACCTTTCCCAAGAAGAAACAATATAGAACCAATGTGCTTAGAATGATGACCTGTCCTCACACTTAGCAGACTGGCTATTATGACAGAAAATGAAACTGGTAAATGTTGGAGGGGATGGGGAAAAACTGGGACACTAATGCACTGATAGTGGAGTTGTAAACTGATCCCACCATTTTGGAGAGCAATTTGGAACTATACCCCATGGCTATAAAACTGTGACCCTTTGACCTAGCAGTACCACTGCTAGTCTGTATTCCAAAGAGATCAAAAAAGGGTGAGGAGGAAGGACTTATATGTACAAAAATACTTATAGCAGCTTTTGTGACAGCAAAGAATTGGAAATTGAGAGGATGCACATCAGTTGGAGAACGGCTGAACAAGCTGTAGTATGTGGTTGTGCTGGAATACTGTAATGTTATGAGAGATGACAAGTGGGATAACTTCAGAAAAATCTTGAAAGATTTGTATGAACTGATGCAAAGTGAAGTGAGCAGAACAAGGAGAACATACACAGTAACAGCAATATTGGAAGATGATCATTTGTGGATTATTTAGTTATTCTCAGCAATACAATGATCCAAGATAATTCCAAAGGGCTTAAGATGAAAAAATGCTATCTACCTCTAGAGAAAGAACGGATGGACTCTGAATGCAAATTGAAGTATACTTTTGAAGAAATTTCTTTATTTTTCTAGATTACTTTTTTTGGTCTATGTTTTATTTTGCAACATAGATAATGTGAAAATGTTTGCTTGACTGCACATGTATAATCTATATCAAATTACTTGCCTTCCCAAGGAGGGGAAAGGGAAGGAGGGGGAAAATTTACAACTCAAACTCTTTAAAAAATGAATGTTAAAAATTGTTTTTAGATGTAATTACATTTTTTTCAATTTAAAAAAGACCCTTCCAAAAAAAGAATCATGATCTGCATTTATACAGCATCATGAAGTACTTTTTATACAACAACCCCAGGAGGTAGATAGAGCATTTATTGTCTTCTCCATTTTAGAGCTGAAGAAAAAATTTCAGAGAAGTAACTGCCTCATAATCACGTAGCTAATATCTGAAGCAAGATTTAAACCCAAGTCTCTTGACCCCAAGGACAATACACTATTGGGCAATACGCTATTCTACGAGGCCTAGAAATAAAAAACGTGGGGTGAGAAGGGGCTGTTTTATTCTCCCCTTCACAGGCTGATAATGTTGACAATGCATTTTTTGTCCTGACCAAGTAAGAGAGCCTTCAGTCATTGATAAACTTTCTTCATTACTTTTATATGGAGAATCACAGCAGGGTCAGAATTTTAGCATCCTGCTGGGAAGGACAAATCTCCCTAAATCCTACTATTAATGGAATATCTGAGCTATGTAATGCTTTCTTTCAAATAAAACTTTATAATCATAACAAGGCTTCAGATTTGAGTCACAACCATTCATTCAAAAGTTTCATATATGAATGCTAGCTGATATTATAGGACTTCTGTACTGGTAAGAAGTTCAAAGGTCATCCAGTCAAACTCCTTCATTTTACAGAGGAAGAAACAGATGCTGGAAAGACAAAGGGAACAGACCAAATATAGAAGAAGAAATAGATATTAGAAGGACAAAAAGGAACAGACCAAAGTGAAACAATCGAAGAGTCAAGAGTCAAACTCAGGTTTCCTAACTCCTAGTCCAACACTTTCTGTTTACCCCAAAGTCATTGCAATAAAAATTATGAGAGATTTTGTCTTCATTTATCATACATAAGGCCTACAAGCTTTCTCTGAACTAATAGAGAAAGCAAACCGAAGTTTCTCTATCTAAACAAAATTAGCTTCAGGTAAATCATTTCAAATTCTAGTTGGTACAGTGTTATCAGTCTTAGATACAAATCCCCAGGTCAGCTACCAAGAATTTATTTCTACATCTTTTATACTTGGAAAGAGTCAGATCTGCTCCAAGATTCTCAGCAGGAATGCGAATAGCTTAGGGTTGTTTTCTTGGAATAGGGTTACCCTCTCAAGGTTTCCTTCCCTTTTGTTTCTTTTCCTAAAGAAAGTTACTGCTTAGTAATGGTAGATACATCAGTGAACCATGCCTCCTGACCTGCTACATCCTGCATTTTGCTGAATAATCCACCCCCCCCAGGCTAAGACCAAAAAACGCATAGGACAGCTATAAGTGAATAGTTTTCTAATCTTTGGTTTTTACTTAGGCATCCACACTTGGAAGGTCCAAAGCTTCCATATGCCCTCAGAAATCAGGATAATAAATCTGGAGTTGGAAGGGACCTCAGAGATCATCTAGTTTAGGGGTGGGGCGGCGTTGAGGACACATGTGGCCCTCTAGGTTATCAAGTGCCCCTTAGTATAAAAGGCCTTACTTGAGGACCTAGAGGGCTGCATGTGGCCTCAAGGTCACAGGTTCCCTCTGACCTAGTCCAATCACTTTGTTTCATAGATAAGGAAACAGGGTCTAAGACAGCTGAAGTGTCTTGGCTAAGGTCACCCAGGTAGCAGAGCTAAGACAAGAGACCAGTTCTTCTGACTCTTAATTTAGCACTCTCCACAGCACCACAAGAATTTGACCAGCATTTTCACTGAGTTTGCCAAACTCATCAATAACACAAGCACTGTTACTAATTATTTCTTGGTCTAATTAATCAGAAAAATAAATTCAGGGAGGAAAATAAAAGTGGCAATGAGTAGCTATACAAATAGTTGGGGCAGCTAGATGGCCCAGGAAGACTCCTCTTCAAATCCGACCTCAGACACTTACTAGCTGTGTGACCCTGGTCAGGTCACTGAACCATATTTGTCTTAGTTTCCTCATCTGGAAAATGAGCTGGAGAAGGAAGTGGCAAACTACTACCGTATCTTTACAAGAAAATCCCAAATGGGGTCACAAAGAGTTGGCATGTCTCGAAAATGACTGAAAAGCCAACAACCAGCAACCAATAACATACAAATGATTAAGGGAAAACATTGTGTACATAGAAATTAAGTGAGTACATTTTTCCAAACAAAGTTAGACAAAACATATAAAATCTAAGAAGAGATAAGCCCAACCACGCTAGTGGTCATTTTGAACTTTTCATACTAATTATCCTATTGGGATTTTTGGTTTTCCATGATGAAATAAGATGGAGCATTTGCTACAAGAGTTATTTTTATTAGAACAATTTCTGCTTGGGCAATGAACTTTGAGTGGAGTGTTTCAAAACACAGTGTAGCATTAGTAAATCATATACTACACATTCTGTGACCCTAGAGATATGTGCTATTTTTGTAAATTAACCCACAATGGTTTAACCTGAGGTCAAGTTTAAACTATCAGGTTTCAACTAATTGTAAATTCCGCCTCAATAAAAAGCAACACTCACCACTGATTCATTTACAAAATAATTGTGCATCTGGCCAAGGTCAGAGAATTTTGATTCTTGTTCCTTTCACAAAATGAGCTCAGTGTTCAAAAATACACCTAAACTGTGGGAAGTGTGTTTTAATTTCTTTCCCTTTCAGAAAAGGCAAGAAAGAGTTGACTTCTAAAGAATTTAGATTTATGTTAAATTTTTCTTCTGCCAGATTCTTAATAAAAAACTAAACTATTTGAAAACAGCATCAAACACTATGATTTGACTTGTACGCCTACAACATTCTGTCATTTATGACTAGTATTAGTATCAAGTGGTCTTCTGTTTTCCTAGCGAATAGCATCCTATGAATCAGACGTCCAAAACTTTTGGTTTGCACATCCGATAGACATCATGAGCCACTGTACCAATCAAACAGGGAAAACTTATTAAGCACCTCCTGCATTCCAGGAACTGTCCTAGGTACTCAGGGTACAAATACAATGAAGGAACAATTCTGGAAGACAGTGTGGAGCTGATTCTGTAGAGCAGTGAAGACAGCATTGGATTTGGGATTAAAAGATTGGACTTCAAAACCTGGCTCTATCATTTGCTAATTATGTTACCTTAGAAAAGTCATTTAACATTCCCGAACTTCAATTTTCTCCCCCTGTAAAAGGGGGACACATTATCTCATTGAAGACTCTATGTTACAAGGGAGGAAACTGAACTTAAAGGACTAATTAGACAATGAAAGGATGATTTCTAAAACATAGGATTATGTAATGAAACAGAAAGAACCCAAGAAGTCCTTGGGGAGGTGAGGGAAATTGCCCAGGGTCACACATTAATAAGCAGCAGATTTAAGGGTTGAACCCTGGTCCTCTGACTCCAAGATCAGTATTCATTTAAATCTGCTAAGGCTGCATAATAGCTGAGGTGACAGTGATGGTGATGGTGATGATAGTAACGATGGTGGTGATGTGACTGATGATGATGATGACTATAATTAATTGGTGATTCAATAACTCTTTCTGACTATTAGGATCCATAGAAACTACATAATTCTATTGTTCAGCAGCCTTAACAAGTTAACACCATTCTAGATTTTCAGGAATTCAGTTATTTCTTCCTGTAGGCTCAAGCCCAATTCTTTCCAAGAATCATTTATTACTATTAGGTGCTTCTGAAGTGTCTTTCAAAGTGAACATTCATTTTGAGACATTACTTAGTAGAGTCAGGTACCTAGGTAAGCGGTACAGAACCTCTTTCTGATTAACTTTTAAGATCTACAAACATACATGTAATATTTAGAGTCTTCCTCCCCTCATTAGATTATAAATAGTTGTTTGAACTGTCCTTTCTTTATGGATCAGTTAATATTATGGGACTAAACTTTAGTATAAAATATCAAATAGAAACCTTTTGGTACCATAGAAAATGGGGTGAAAGCACCTACTATGTTTTAGCCACTGTCTTAAGTGCTTTTCAAATATTATCTCATTTGATCCTCACAACAACTTTATGGGGCAGGGGCTGTTCTTCCCATTTTACAATTGAGGAAACTAAGGCAGACAGAGGTTAAATGATTTGCCCAGTGTCACACAGTTTGTTAAGTAGCTGGAAGCCAGAACTGAGCTCGTTTCTTTCTGACTCCAAACCCAATCCTTCATTTACTGAGCCACCTAGGTGCTAAATAAATAAAGATCCTACCAGTTTTGTTTCTGTCTGATTTGTACCTGTAATTTCATTAATGTAGGAGACTTCCCAATAAGAAAAATCTCTCTATTAAATCCATATCAGTAACTGTTTGGCTATGTAGTACAAGTGGATAAAGTGGATAGAGCATTGGACCTAGAAGACCTTAGCTCAAATACAGCTTCAAATTCTTCCTAGCTATGTGATCCTGGGCAAGTCACTTAACCTCTCTCTGCATCAGTTTCCTCAACTGTAAATGATGATAATAACAGCACGTATTTCATAAGGTTGTTGTGAGGATCAAATGAGATAATTTGTAAAGCACTTGGCATAGTGCCTGGTACATAATAGGCACTATGCAAATGCAAATGACTGTCATTATTATCATGATTTTTTGGTGCTAAGTGACTTGCCCAGGGCCATATAATTAGTGAGTGTTATGTGTCTGAGGCCAGATTTGAACTCAGGTCCTCCTGACTCCAGGGCCAGTGCTCTGTCCACTGTGCCACCTAGCTTCCCCCTGTTATTATTTTTATTGTTCAGAAATTTATAGCCTCAAAAATTACCTAGGACCCTGGGAGGTTAAAATATGTGCTCAGGGTCAAAGAGTCAACATGTCAGAGATTGGATCCCACTTTGTACTGACTCTGACGACAGTTCTCCATTCTATCTCACTGTAAAAGCTTTCTAATTAAAGATCTTAACATAGTTTAAGTATGTACAAATTAAATAGCATTCTACTGCTACCTCATTCCTGTTCCTCATGCCACCTCATTCTTTATTGTTTTTGTCACTTTCTAAAGGTCACTTGGACTGACTATCTGAGTGTAAATATCATTCCCTTTGGAGAACTTCAATATTTTCTCTTAATCCTAAGAACAACCTTGTGATTATGCAGGAATAAAACATAAACTAAGTATGTTTCTTTCAACTAAAATATGTATAGGCCAGCTCTAGACCATTTGATGTCTTAGAAGGAAAGGGCCAAAGAAAGACCCAGATTTTGCCCATAGTGAATTTAGAGTCAAAAGACCTAGGTTCACATCCTGATTCTGCTACTTGGTAATCATGGCACCCTGTGCAAGCCTAGTCTTCTCTGTTAGCCTCAATCTCCTCATTTTTAAAATGAGGGGATTGCTCTATAGATAATATCTAGAGTCATTTTTAGCCCTCAAGTCCTAGGAATCTAATTCAAGAAGCAACCTGTATTCCTAAATTTACTGCATTCAGTGCCAGCCATAAATAAATAAACAAATAAATAAATAAATAAATGAATAAATGAATAAATAAATAAATAGATGAATAAATAAATAAGTGAGTAAATAAATAAATAAAAAAATACATACATACATTATAGGAAGAAGAAAGAGGGGATAGAAAAATATTAACTAAAGAGGGGCTTTCTTATTCTATCTGCCCTACTTTGAGTGTCCCAGAAAACTAAGAGAGTGTCACACTGAACAAGGGAGTTGAGGGGGGGGGGGTAACTAAAGGTCCAAGTCCCTAAATGTTCAAAGATCCATCTACCCCAAATGAAATCCTTAATAATTATTGGAAAGGTGGCACTGGGAATCCACATCCTTGTTTTTTGTTTTGTTTTTTTTTGTTTTTTCAGAAAACTAGTACTTGTTCAGAAGAAGCAAAATGGTATGTCCTATCTTAAAATCTCTCTAATGCTGACTTCAGTTCCCTTACATTGAAGTTCTTCTACAATATTCCCATATTTCTACCTTGAAGTGTGTGGCACTGTGGAAGGAATGCTGGAGATGCAGTTAGAGTTAGACCTGGCTGTGAGATCTTGGACAAGTCACTGTAACTCCCTGGGTCTTCAAGTATAAAATGAAGGGGTTTCCCTAGATCAGAGGTATCAAACACCCAGTCCCAACCGTCTTGAGTTCAGCTGCACCAGTTTAAAATGTAATTGAGAAATATTTAACAAAATAAATAAAGGTACAATAAACCATTTTGTTGTTGAGTTGTGTCTGACTCTTCATGAACCCATGGACCATAATGATCATGGGGTTTCTTGGCAAAGATACTGGAGTGGTTTGTCATTTCCTTTTCCAATTGAGGTAAACATAGCTTTAATGATTTGCCCAGGGTCACATAGCTAGTATCTGGGGCCAGATTTGAATTCTTCCTGACTCTAAACCCACTATTCCATCTACCGAGTCACCCAGCTGCCTCTACAGTAGAACCTAGTTAATGTTAATCTGTGTTTTTCCACATGGTCCACCAGGATCCTTATGCATGGTTTAGTGTTTCCCTCCCTTTCTATTCAAGGTTGACATCACTGACCTAAATACAACTCCAAGATCCCTCTAAATCTCAATCTGTGATCCTATCCTACCTGTGATTAAGTTTGTATTTTAAAAGTATAATTCCCCTGACTCAATTTACCGTATCCTTATAGAATCAAGAAATGCTTAGGCTTTCCAGTGTGTTCCTTGTATGATCTCTTTTTCCAACCAAGGCAAATATGGTTGTAATAATCCCCATGACATGTGTGTTTCATTCATATATTTCTACTCTGATTCATTAATAAATACTCAATTCTAATCAACAAGAAGTATTTAGCTACCCTACAGAACTAGAATCATATTAAAACAAAAATTTTGTAAATATTTTCTATTTTATCAACAAAATAATAAATGAAAATGTTAAATAATTTGGTGTCCCTTTGGTCAAGTATTTCATATTCCTCCATCCTGAGAAGCTTTTATTAATTTATCTTTGACTATAATGCTCCATGTGTAACTAAGTCTGTGGAGGCTTAAAACACCCATTCCTAGGAAACATATGAGTAAGTGAAATTAAAATGAAAGAGAGAATGGTGTCAAGGAAATTAAAGAGGAGGGAGGAAACACAAGATGATAAAAGATGGGTAGGGAGAAAGTATAGGACTGGTAGAAAGAGAAAATAAAGTGAATTGGAAAAGAGAAACGATCAGATCAAAAGAGGAGAAGAGAAATAGAAGAGAGAGGAATGAAGAGAAGTGATTAGATGAGGGGGAGAGAAGTAATGAAAGAATGAGAAAAGTAAAGAGAAAAAGGAGAGAGAAAAAGGAGTTGTAGAAGAAGGGAAGCAGGAAGGGAGAGAGAGAGAGAGGAAAAGAGACAAGAGAGAGAGAGGGAGGGAAAGGGAGAGAGAGAGAGAGAGAGAGAGAGAGAGAGAGAGAGAGAGAGAGAGAGAGAGAGAGAGAGAGAGGAGAGAAAGAGGGAGAAAGAGAGAGAGAAGAGAGAGAAGAGAGAGAGAGAGGAGAGAGAGAGGAGAGGAGAGGGAGAGGGAGAGGAGAGGGAGAGGGAGAGGGAGAGGGAGAGGAGAGGGAGAGGGAGAGGGAGAGAGAGGAGAGGGAGAGGGAGAGGGAGAGGGAGAGGGAGAGGGAGAGAGAGAAAAACAACCTCTTGTTTCTCCCAGTTTCTTAGATTTGTCATTCTGTTAGTACAATTTATTCATAATAAATTAAATGATCTCTCTCCCTCTTTTTTTTTTGATGCAAAAGGAAAAGGGATAACACCTGATTTTCTTGTTATAATGAGGCAGATGCACTCCAATTCATAATGTACCACTGCATCAAAACCAAATCCATGGAGGAGAGAGGGAATTATAAAGGGTTTTATTATATTTGGAGAGGGGCCAGGAGAAAATCTAGATTGCTGATTTTTTATAAGTAAAAGACCTGGTGAAAAAAGTAATCCTTCTAAGTCAAATGATAAATAAAGTCCTTATAAAAGAAAACCACGACCTTAATAATATAGGTAATCATTTTTCACAATTTTCACATGTTGTATTACACCATACAACACAAACTGCTAAAAAAGGTCACAGCAGATACTTCATTTGGTTAAGATCTGCATACATTTGAATCGATAAGCATATTACAATTACATGTATTTAATTGATGCATCTATTTTACCATATAGGAATTTAGATCTTAATTTAAGTCTGCATTTACCCCCCAAATATGCACAATCTTTTTTTCATATTCTCCCCACTCTGTGGTAATTAGTCTTTCCAGATCTCTTGGAAGTCATTTCTTAGAAATTTCTTCAAAGAAATTATAGTTCAGGGAATAAAAATATCCACTGGAAATATCCTCTTAAGTGATTGGATTTCACATGTGGCTAAAGAGCTACTAAAACTAAATGTGTTATGTCTTTATTGTAGGCAACACAGCAAACATAACAAGGAACCCTCCCCTTTAAAAAGATAATGCTACTCAACAGGGAACCAAATGGAAAAAATCTTGGAGGAAATATTTTGCAAATTTGAATATATCATAGAGGATAACATTATAAGCAACAATTTCTTATAAGGCTTTAAAATAGTCAATATATCATTACTAAATTTGGGTTTGCATCCCAACTCCAACTTACAATCTGTAAATCTTTGGCTAAGTAACTCAAAATCTCTGGACCTCAATTTCTACATCTATAAAATAAGGGGACTGGACATACAGAGTTTTTTTCCCAGCCCCAAATCTATAATCCTATATCTCTATACCTGGGATTCTTAACCTAAAGAGTTTGACTTAAGAAAAAATAACAACTATATTTCAGTACAATTAGATTCCTTTGTAATCCCTTGCATTTTAGTTTATACATTTAAAAATACTATAGCTAGCCATGGCACTTCATGCTTGTAGTGTCTTCTGCTTGGAAAGCCTGAGCCTGGTAAAGCATTGGCGCTTGGGAGTTCTACACTGTAGTAGGCAAAAAGCCAAGTAGATGTCTGAACTAAGTCTGGCACCAATATGGTGAGGCCCCAGGAAGCCTAAGGAGTCTCCAACCAACTCAGTTCAGAAACACAGAGCAGATTAATGTTTCTGTGTCACTCCTATTGGGATTGAGCCCATAAATGGTCATTGCATTTTCAGGCCTAGGAAGAAAGAACTAGCCAGATAGACAAATACGCAGAGAGACTGTCAGACAGACCATGAGACAGACACTGATAAATACAATTATGCTAAGTAGGGGTCTCTAGCTCTGCTAAGCTGGCACAGGGGTCCATGGAACAACAACAAAAAATGGTTAAGAATCTTTGCTGTATGCAAAACCTAAATTGGTTAATATATTAGGATAAAGGCATATCAGAAACTGTTTCTCCTTAATTCATCACATCAATGGTTCAATGGGGTTAATGATAAAATAATTTTAAAAAGGGATTTTATTTGCAAATCAGAAAATATTAGTCAAAAATCATGTGTTTGATTTAAAACATGTTTATGACACGTACTGTGTATACATAGTGAAATAAATTGAATGAACATTATTATCTAGTTTGTAAAACAAGTTTTTAGTTAGAAATCAGGGAAATTATTTTACCATTTATTTCCTGACTTATGAATCAAGAATGAAATAAAATTTGTGTTTTTATTAAGTAGCCAGCCTTTTCTCATCTCACTTTCACAAGCCTGGGGAAAGTTGTATGCCTTCCTACTTTTCCTAGGGCCCTGTGTCCTGTTCCTGAAGCACTCCTTATTAGCTAGAGTTAACAGTCCTGTCTTCCCTACCTTCACAGCTGAGTAAGGAGAAAACTCTTCCTTGAAAAAAGATCCAAGAAACCACAGCTACGTTTCAAAATCTATCTGCAAACCACAGGCCTCACCCATCCCCATAATTTGGCAATGCTCCTTGATATTATGGATAGGCTATCCTGTAACATTCCATAGATTTTACTGGAACGTTCCTCTTCATCTGTTCCTTGGAAATGGGATAGGATAATCCAGGCTTTCAAGGGACATGGGGAAATGTGAAAACACCAAATGAATATGGAAGCAATGTAAATAAAGGACACTGAACCAGGATTTGGAATACTTGGTTTCTAGTTAAACATTTTCTACTAACAAGTTGTGAGAAACTGGACAAATCACTCCTTTCAGCCTCAGTTTCCTCATGGGTAAAAAGGAGGGGGAGGAGCTAGACTAATTGCTAATTTTTCTTCCCATTTCGATGCAGATAACAAGGGTGCAATCGTTGGATTGGGAAATTTGTGGCTGTTGAGTCATTTCATTCCTATCTGACTCCATTTGGGGTTTTCTTGAAAAAGGTGATTTCCCATTTCCTTCTCCAGCTCATTTTACAGATGAGGAAACTGAAGCAAGCAAGCTGAGTGACTTGCCCAGGGTCACACAGCTACTAAGTGTCTGATGACAGATTGGAACTCAGGTCTTCCTAACTCCAGGCCCAGCACTCTATCCACTGTGCAACCAAGCTGTCTGGGCTTAGGAAGACATATAGTGAATTTCTGAAACAGTGAATAATGTGTTTGAAAACAAAGAGGCTTTCCTAAACTGTTAGACCAGAAGCAGAACACAGCCCAAATCTTTAAATCTACACTTAGTAAAACACTAACACTTTTATATACATATGCATAATGCATACCCATTTCAGCTCTCCAATTAACATTATGTTGCTAATCTATTTTATGATCAGTCATCATTGTCCTGAGATCCAATTAAATCTGAATACTTGAGTCCACCAGATAACTCCCACTAGTAGACCATTTTGTGTGAAAGTAAAATATGCCACTATTTATAGCAGATTAAGCCTGAGAGGGGCAGCTAGAGATGGTGTAGTGGATAGAGCACTGGGGTTGGAACCAGGAAGACTCAGGTTCTTGAGTTCTAATCCGGCCTCAGGCACTTATTAGCTATGTGACCCTGGGCAAGTCACTTAACCCTGTTTGCTTCAGTTCCTCACCTAGAAAATGAACCAGAGAAGGAAATGACAACCACTCCAGTATCTTTGTCAAGAAAACCCCAAATGGGGTCACAAAGAGTTGGACCCAACTGAAATTACTGAAGAACAAGGTCCCGAGGGAATAAATAGGGACATAGTAGTCCTTTTCTGTTCAAGAAAATTCTAAGAGTCTTAACAGGGCTTTAAGCAAATGCATACAGGTATCAAGTGTATTCATGGCCATCTTGGAATTGCTGAAGAGTATTCCTGAGTCTTGGAACCTCTAAAACTACAAACCAGAGCTGACCCATAGTCTGAGAATCCACATTCACCTTAACTTAAAGAAAAGCCAGTGGGCCCATCCTGGTCCTTTTCCTAGGAAAATTCTGATTACCAATTTATTTAGGAAACATGCTAAATGCTACACCATTTCTCCTCCATATTATCTTGTACACAGAATTTTTAAAAAAATGACTCAAGAAACCACCTTAGAGGTCATTTAATCCAATCCCTTATTTTATAGTTTAGAGAGTGATACAGGTATTAAGTAACTGAGTCAACATTCAAACCCAGGTTTTTCAACTCCAATCCAGTTGTCTTTCTACTTTAGGACCCTAGATTCAAGTTAATAAATTTAATTCAGGCTGTGATTCTGTATGATACTCAAAGGGATATTTGATTTTTACCAATTGATTTTGATTTTTAAATTCTCTTTTGATGCAACTTTTGAAGTAACTTATGATTTAATAATAATAGCTCAAATTTAGATAGTGATTACTATGTGACAGGGACTATGCTAAGTTCTTTACAATTATTAGCTCATTTGATCCTCAAAACAACCCTGGGAGGTAGATATAATTATTATCCCCATTTCACCGAGGAGGAAACTGAGGCAAAAAAGAAGTTTAATGACTCGCCCAGAATCACACCACTACTAAATGTCTGAGGCAATATTTAAATGCAGATCTTCCTCACTCCATGCCCAGTTGTCTGTCAACTAAGCCATAATTTAAATAATTAGTTTTTAAGCCATTGTCAACTATAGTTTACTCTATACTCCCCCCCATATGCAGAAGAAACATGGGTTACTGTGAACATATGCAAGGTTACTTTATCATGGAACAGATGACATTACATAAGGAAATATGCTGATAGACTGGTAAGAATATTAGCCTTGGTATAAAGAGACCTGAGTGTGAATCCAAGCTCTGATATTTATGATGTTACCATGGACAAGTGATTTAACCTCTGTGATCTTCAATAGTTTTCATCTGGGAAATGTAAATAACAAGACTTGTACTACCTACCTTTCTCATAGGATAATTACAGAAGAAAAACAACCTTGCAAACCTCAAATTTCTCTATAAAGATAAGTTTTAATAAAAACTCTCCTAAGATTCTATTTTACCTTTCAATTTGGTGGACATTTAAGGTGGACAAGTTTTTCCTTTATACCACATTACCACAATTCCTAAAATTAAGTCTAGGTTGTGTTAAGTTTTCAGTACCAAAACAATGATGTTTTAAAACAGTAATTGCATTCTCTGTGTTTATTACTACTACAAAGCCTCTTTCAAGAATGGAGGTTTCTTGCTGAACCGGGGCTTGGGTATAATACAAGGTTTGCTTCTAAAAACACTATCACTATAACTGGAAATCAAAAGGAAGAATAGAATCACTGAAAAGTCTACAAAAGCACATGCTACTGTGTCAACGTAGCATCCACCTCAATATGAACTTTCCTATATTTATTGTGGCAAAAACACATGATTTCATTTTTATTTGTTAGGTCCTTTGAGAAGTTCACATTCTCGTGAATTTATCTAAATAGATAAGCTCAACTTTTCTATAACATTGGGAGTTCTATACAATTTTGATTTTAATTTTAGAAACACATACTTATGGCTAGAGATAGCCACTTCTTTGTCAGGGCAGATAAATTGCGCTTACAGCCAAGAATACCAGAGCACTATTTTTGTCATATGCTTATCAACATTTAAGTCATCACCATATAGCAACAGAATGCTTAACAAGTTTATTTTATCTACAGTTCCCAATTATCCAATATCTATTTTTGTATTTCTTCAGAGAGGAAAACAAAATGATTGAACCAGTATGGAAAGTGAAATACATCCTTGTATACCCCCATCCTTAGTGTGAGTTCAAGCTATTAGAATAATAATCAAAAACGCCAGTTATTTTGAAGTTGCATCAACGAGTAAAATACAACTTAACCCTAATACAACTTTATATAAAATTGGATTTTTTCATGGATATTTGTTACATTATTTCCTCGATACTTCTATTAGTAAGTTTAAGTAAGTCGGTAAAGAACCATGAAATGGATTAAATGAGTAAGCCTCCAGAATAAAACAAATACGCTTTCCTTTCCATTATTTTTTTTTAAAATTTTAGCACTTTTGTTTCCCAACATAATAGGTTTCTTGATTGGCACTCCTTGTTAGTAAAAATAAAATCAAGTGTTTCCTGATATATGAATTAGCTTGGCTGGCTGTTGGCTAATATATGAATTCGTCTGGCACAGTGTTATCTGTATGCACTGTATCAGATAAGACTGAGAGCTAACATTGTAAGCCACTGTGTTCGGAAAAAAATGCCCTGGCAAGGTTTTAAAAAGCACTGACCCACTACAGACACATGGATAGATAGCATAGTAACTGAATTCAACTTATTTTAATTGTCAGCAAGGCCAAAGATTAGCAAAGAACAAGAGAAAAAGAGCGATTTTGGAAGGTATGTACTATTTTACTAAGGAAGTGATTATTATTAGTCTTTACAGATGAATACTTGTGAATGACTTCTATATTTGTAGGGGTCGGAGTATGCATACCAGTGAGCCCACAGATCCAGGGCAGTAATTATGTAATTATGAATCCCACACTATTGACTACCCTATATAAGCCTCTATCTAGAGACAGCGTGATATTGTATACAGAGAGCACTGAACTTGGAAGCAGAAAGGGTTGGATTCAAGTCTCACCTCAGACACTTACAAGCAGTGTGACCCTGGGTATGTCACTTAACCTCTCTTGGCCAACTGTAAATTGAGGAGTATAGCTTAGGTGATATCTAGGTCCCTTTAAGCTCTAAATGTATGATACACTGAAATATCCATGTATTTTGTAATATCATAAATCGTCTCCCAGTTCTTTACTTTTAGTATTCATTCATTCAACATATATTTATATTCAAAGCATTGCGCTTAAGACCTTGAAAACACTTTCAAAAGATTCCTACAATGCAAGTGTTCTACTAGGAACATGTTTCTCAAACTAAAGGGTCAAAAACTTCCAGAAGGATCATGAAGGAGTCTGACAAGTAATGATAACTCCTTGGAGATAAGACTTCCGATGACTTCTCCAATGCTGTGTGATAGCAGCAGCACCTGTTCCATGGTATTATTGTCGTTGAGTTGTTTCCGTTCTGTCCAATTTTCCATGACCCCATTTGGGGTTCTCTTGGCAAAGACAATGGAGTGGTTTGTCATTTTTATTTTACAGCTGGTGAACTGAGGCAACATGTTTAAATGACTTGCCCAGGGTCACACAGCTAGTAACTGAGGCCAGATTTGAACTCATGGAAATGAGTGTTCCTGATTCCAAGTCCAGCGCATTATCCGCTGCGCCATCTAGTGGCCACCTATGTCATAGCATTGTAGAAAACTGGGATAACAGAAGACAAAAAGGCTTCGCGAACTTTAAAGTGCTATCAAAAGGTGAATTTTCACCATCACTGTGACTGTTACTAACGTTAGGAAAGGCACATGAGCATGGTCATTCATTCTCTGTTTTTTGAGTTCTCTATATATTTCTTTCCTGTCAGCTTTTAAGACTTGCCTTATGGAAGAAGGAACTAACAGTAAATTTTCTTGTTTTAGACTTGTAAGCAAAGGATAAGAATTGTGAAACAATAGAGTTAGAAAAGTTTCAGGATCATTACTTTGAACTTATGTTACAATTCTAATATTATTTTTAAATGAGGCATTAAGGGACTCCCAGTACATTCCACTCACTTCAAGCATTATTGTTTTCTTTTGTTTTATCACTTCACTGTGTATCCAATTTTTAAATCTGTCAAGGAGATATAACCTTCCTTGGTAACCAGTTTATGGTTACCATCCCACCTCTGCTCTGTTTTGTTTTGTTTTCCAGATATGATTTTATTAGTGTAGACATCGCTCTGTAAGGGAACTCTCTCTACCAGAATAGATACTCAATTGTCAACCATGTATATATTGCGAGGCACTTAAGCCTTCCCTAGGGTCACAAAGTCAGTATGTATCAGAGGTGGTACCGGAAACTAGATAGACCTAACTTTGTACCAGATCCTCTATCCACTATACCAAGTTGCTATTTTAAGAGCTGCTGATAATAATAGTATGACACCCACTAAAAAGCAAGACTAATTTCTAAATCAACAATCTTAATTTAAATAAAAAAGAAGTCAGAGGAGAAAAAAGAGAATGAGAGAAAGGGTCAAGTTGGGGTAAGGGAAAAAGAAAAGGTAAGAAGAGAGAGAAGGGGAGAAGAAAAGAAAAAGGAGATGGGGAAAGTACCAGGTATTATGCTAAGAGCATTTGGCCTTCACTGCAACTCTGCAAGGTAAGTATACTATTATCCCCATTTTATAGCTGAGAAAACTAAGTCAGACAGAGGTTAAGTGACTTGTCCAGGGTCATACATCTTATCATCACTGAGGTCACATCTGAACTTTGATCTTCCTGACTCCAGAACCAGCACTTCATCCACTGAGCTACCCAGCTGCCTTAATATAACCATCCAAGTTAAATATTCTGAGGAATGCTTTAGACTCTCTGACCAGATGAGTTTCTTCCAAATACCTGAAGATTTCCACACTGGATATATAGACACAAATTGCTATATTTTTGATAATGTATTTAAGAATGATATAATTTTAATCTACCAAGATATGAAGGCCTAGTGCTACTGCCATTTCCATTCCCAGCCTTTCATCAATTAATACTTGTATGCTGATAACCTGGATGGGTACAATAGGTATTTGGTACAGATGAATAGCACAGGACAGTTACAAATATCCAACCAATTCAAGATAGCATTGTGTTGTCATGGAAACTAATGGACATGGAGTCCCAATCTTGGCACTAATATACTTTGGTAAAGTCTTCTCTCTAAAAGGAAATAATTCACTACTTACTTTCTGAGACTTTTGCAAGTAAACACTTTGTAAATTTTAAAGTACTTCAGAAATGTAAGCTATTTGTTATTATTAATAACACCAGTAAGAATTTGTGGTGACTATCATTAATAAAATAACAATCCAAATTATCAAGAAGATAAATTTTATTGCAAGAAAGCTCAAATTACATGTACTCTGGGGAAAAAATGAAAACGTGCTCACGTGGGCTATGAAGAAAGCACATCTTCAAAAGTAAAAATTAAAGGGCACAATGTTGAGAGATAATGAATACATTTGGATGGGTGAGGTTTCAAAAAGTACATGGCAGGCATGTAGGGCATTGACCCTACGCCACGGATGTTTTTTTAACCTGGGATACATGAACTTAATTTGTTTCTTGTATTTTGATAACTGTATCTGAGTATGATTGGTTTTCTTTATAATCCTTTGTGTTTTATGTTATGCATTTAGAAGCATGGTTATGATCAAGGGTCCACAGGCTTGACCAGACTGCCAAAGGGAGCCATGACACAAAAGGTCAAAAATCTCTGTCCTAGGCAAAGGTATTTAGTAATCATTATGTTGTATCAGGGTCACTAGCTACCCAGCTTTCTCTATGCCTCAAAACATTGAGTGTCAAGCTCTAGCCCTATGCAAACCACAGGTAGTAATTTAAAGTAATAATTTAGCTCTCTCAAGGAAGTATTCATTTTAACAGGACTGAAAGACTTCAAAAGTTAAGCTCGTAGAGGTGAGATTTCAGAGAGCACTAAGCAGATGGGATGAGATTTGGGAGAGATGTGGGAGCTTTTGTGCCCTTCCCCTTGAAATCACAGTTCAACAATAATATTAATAACCTGAAAGAAGTTCACCTACCCTGTCACCCATGATGCCTAAATTACCACCAGTTAATGATTTACAAACTGGGAAAACAGAAGTCATTAACTTACAATAACACTGCCAGTCCTATGAGTTCTATGATACAGCAATATCAAAGTAATGATGTTCAACAGTTTAGGGGTTTTTTTTAAATATACACTGGATTTAAACAGTTTCAACAATCATGTACATCCATGATTTAAAATCAATAAAAACAGTAATGCATAAAGTAAAAGATAAACAAAATGACTTTAGAAACATCTTATATTACCACCACATCTAACCAGATTGACTTTTTAATCTCACATTTACATTTCTTTCTTATAATTGAATTCTAATAGAACATAGTGTATTCTAAAGAATGACTCCAGCCAAATGTGCAGGCAATAAACAAAGAGATAGTGCCTTGATCCCAGATCCCCAAAGATTCTCTAGGAGCCAGGTAGCAAAGAGGATAATTAATATCAGCTTTTAGGAGAGTGTATAGGGATGAAATTTTTGTTGTTCAGTTGTTTTTCAGTCATGTCTGACTCTCCATGCTCCACTTGGGTTTCTCTTGACAAAGATACTTCAGTGGCTGGCCATTTCCTCCTCCGGCTCATTTTACAGATGAGGAAACTGAAGCAAACTGTGTTAAGTGACTTGCTTAGGGTCACACAGCTTAGTAAGTGCTTGAGGTCAGTTTTGAACTCAGGAAGATGAGTCTTCCTGACTCCAGGCCTGGCACTGTATCCACTGAGCCACCTAGCTGCCCCAATCTATGAATTAAATTGCTTTAAGTGACCTATTTGCTGTTAAGATAATTGCCATTTTGTTCCTCTCCTACTTATTCCACTAGATTGCTAAGATTATACAGGAGAAATCTGCCCTCAAATATGAGTTGATAAATCAATTTCCATTTTACCATGAATATGATAAAAATAAGCTTCAAGTGGAAACATTTGGACTCCAACTCAAAAAAAAGTTCAATTTATCAAAACCCACAGGAAAATAGCAAAAGTTTTCTGACTCAATATTCTTGTTTAATAAAACAGATAATATAGTAGAATATATGGATGCATCTTTCTCTACTTAATGAATTCTTCCATTAAATGCCCTCCAAAATAAACAAGTGTATGGCTCTTTTAGAGGTATTAAAAGAAATGTGTAAATGGAGGAACATTAAAGTAAATACAATTTTCATCAAATTGATTATTATTATATCCTTGACAAGTAATACACTATTCTGTTCTCTCCCAAATGAATCTGAGTAATAAAAGTTAATTTGAATTTATACAATACTCCCCCATCCCCTCAAAAAAAAGCATATCCCATGGGTAGATATTAAATGCATAGGCAAGAAAAGCAGAATGGGGGATGGTGGGGGAATCTCTCCAATGTAGAGCAGCAGACGTCTTTCCATACTGCTTTACGTCATGCAAATCCTGGGGCAGTTTCAGGGGCACACTGCCAGAGATGGCTGCTACTATATTAAAATGGAATTCTTCTGGCAACAAATGCATGGTCTCAAATATTTAATGATTTTGTGACTAATAAAAAGCCAGGGTGGGTATCGTCTCCAGAGCTCTGATTTCTCCTAGACAGATAGGAGCCCAGCTGCAGATCTCACCACTGTCAATTTTGTCTACAGCCCTCTAGAAATATTTGCTTCAGAAATCAGTGGTCGGATAGTTTAGAAGCAAGGACATCACTAACAGATTGACACCTACTGCTTCACTGATGTTAAAACAGCTGTACCATAAACTAAAGCTCACAAATAAAGTGTCCAAAGGAGTAACATTATGCGATGGACTTCTGTAATCTAGTAGACAGAAGCCTGGTCCTTTTGACAAATTTTCTCAAGTAAATCATAGTTAAACACATGTATAGGATGGAGCAGAGTAACTTATCACCAATGTTTTACATAGATGCCAGGGTAAGTGTTATTTAAAAGTAATTAGATTAAAGAAAACTATATTTAGTGTGTCTTTTAATATTTTAGCTTTTTTTTCATTTGCTACGCACTAACAAATCCTTCTGCTTTCAGAATCTTTAAGAGTCTGAGATCAAGAGGGCAACAAAATAGACATCACTGCATGGTTTTAGATCAATGAAGAGACATGTAGTTTATAAATTACTCTACTGGAAAGTGCCTTAGACAGAAACCTGAACCATCAAATGACTCACAGTTGGCCCTTGTTGCTGAATGGTGTGAAGAATTTTTAAAGGCTGTTAGACACTGTAAATTCAAATTGGCCAGGACCTAGCTCTTCTCCTCTAGAGGAACATGTCTTTCTAATTTCAGATAAAACTGAATTTAGGGAATTCTGCTCTGTTTGATCATAATCAGCACCATTTAACATTTATGGAGCACCCCAAGTGCAATAAATGTTACAAAGAATAAACCGAAGACATGGCCCTTGGTTTCATCCTCAGCAGAGGTAGGTAACATGGTGCAAGAGAACACGCAAAGATTTTCTTCCAAGTGTGCCAGATGCTCTACATTTTCTGATAGCAATCTGTCTTTCTTCTCAGTAATAACACCTTAACCCATCAACTTTCTCAGCAATAGCTTGGATAGTTATATTATATATTGAAGAGGTCAAACTGTTATGAGAGAATAAAGAATGTGTTCCTTTATGTTAAATAATCGTCTGCAAAGGGTTGAACAAGCACCAGTGTCTACTCTATGGAAGGCGACACTAGGCTTCATTTTACACAATATGTTTGTTTTCTAAGTACCGTGTATAAATCAAAAGGCTTTTGCCCCAATTCTGCTCTAAATTAAGGATATTGGACATTTTCCTCTTTAAAGAAAAATTGCAATACATTTTTCCTTAAATATTCTTTTTTTGGTATGGAAATAATCATCTCTTGATTTATATATTAAGGCCTGGTGAAGTAAATAACAGCTGGCATTTACATAATGCTTAAAAGTTTGCAAAGGACTTAACAAATATCATCTCATTTTATCTTCACAACAATGCTGGGGTGTAGAGGATCTTATAATCCCCATTTCACAGATGAGGGAACTGAAACAGAAAAAGGTTAAGTTTCTTGCCCAGAGTGACACAGCTAATAAGTTTATGAAGCTAAATTGGAACTCAGTTCTTCTCTACTCCAGACCTAATATTCTAACCATTGCACCACCTAGCTGCCAAGTAAGTAAATATAATTTGAGATATTAAATATACTTGTGGGTTTTGCCTTAAAGAACTTTAAATTTGTGTCAAATATCTTCCATTTATATTGGTGCTATGGCTCCACGATCACAGCATCATTTTACAATGCAAACGTGATCTAGAAGGTTGTCCCTGACCCTGCCTTTTTTTTTCCTTCCAGAGACTCACCTTCCTCAGAAAAGCAACTTTTAAAAAGACCATGAAATAACAGTGGCATGAAAAGGGCCCCATTGGATGCTAAGCAGTTACATAGAGATAACTCATAGCGTAATTCATACAGGTCATCATAGTGGAGAAAAACAGGAGCACTGAGTTTGAATACAGGATGTGGCATTGTCGAAAAGTTAAAAGATTTTCAGAACCTCTTGAGACATGGCTCTACCAAGCCATGAGCAAAAGAGACCAGCATCTAACTGTGCCACCTCAATAGTATCTCCAGCCTGGCCAATAAAGAATAAGAGATGGGGAAAAGAAGGGCATGGAAGAAAACACAGCAGAGAGCAGATAACAGATTACCAGCCCTGGAGTCAGGAGGAGCTGAGTTCAAATCCAGCCTCAGACCAAACACTTGACACTAGCTGTGTGACCCTGGGCAAGTCACTTAAACCCAATTGCCAAAAAAAAAAGTAAGAAGAATCTAAAAGGTCCTTGAATCCAGATGCTTCATTTTATAGAGCAAACAGGTCAAGAAGGTAAATTGCTAGCTCGCAGTCATAGAGGTATTAAATGATAGTCAGAATTCTAGTTCCGGTGTTTTGACTCCAAATCCAGTGATCTTAGATGTTTCTTGAGTATCTATAATGTCAAGGATAAGATGGTAGAAAAACCTTTGGTTGGAACTATAGCATACCTGCACAACATGGCAGTAGGGTAGGGGCCAAAATTAAAATAGGCTAGGACTGACAATGGTTGGCTGCTGTGGGTCACATGATGAACAGAAGAGTGCCCAGTGGCAACCCTACATTTTTCATGTGCCGAAATCCTTTGGCAGGCTGTTATGTTGTGCAGGCCTGAACTGCAGACTAGAAACAATACCAATTCTCCTTCTAATAAGTAGAAACTTCAAGGCAGGGTTTTCTGTGTATTTACACCTCGGGAAGTTACCAAATGCTACACAGATCAGGGTTTGAGTTGTTGGTTTCTTTTGTGTTTTGTTTTGTTTTGCTTACTCATGTAGACTTACAAAAGCAGTGGAAAAATGTAAATGATTCAGATTAACTTTAGCAGTGCATCATCTGTACTTTTTTTTTTATGGAGATCATGTTAAACATTTACAAGCACACCTCTGCATTTATTGGTGAGCTTACCTAGGCAGCAATAACATCAATATACACACTTCTGGTTCCATTCCTTCAAGTTTGCCCTGGGGAATCATTCATGAACATTTACTGAAGAAGGAACATGGTGGGACTTCTAAATGTCTGTACCACCAGCACTGGGCATCCTTAGTCTTGTAACACAATTTAGTGGAGGGGAGAGAGGTAAACAAGAAGTGGACCTCATTCTGCTGCTTGATCAGCCACCTCCCAAAATGACACATACTAAACAGAGTCTGTTCCTTTAAGCAGAAGTGTCAAATACAGAGCCTGACAGAAACCAGATCAAAATGGAATTGGAACACATTTAACAAAATGAGAAAATAAATAAAAATATGATGAAACATAATGTTAATATGTGATTTTTCTAAGTCAGTATGCATCTAGAGGAATCCTTGTGAACAGCCTTTGTTTCTATTTGAGTTTACACCTTGCCAACCCTTGCTCCCTCTTTGCTCATCACTCAACAATCACCTGTTCAGCATTCACCATCCATAAAGCAATATAGTCAATGCTATGAGGGGGGAAAACATGAGTAAGACAAATCCATTTCTTCCAGCAATTTATAGGATAAAACATATATAATATCAAAATGGAGAATCATCACATTTGTGGCCATTAGAGTCCTCCTGGAAATTTTTACAAGAACAATTCTTATTTGATGCCTAAGGCAATCAAAATAGTTCTTGCCATTTTAATTATACATGACATCCTTTGCAATCCATTCACTCCCATCTGATTGTCTTCTGCTCCTAGCTTGTCATATACTGCCTGGAAGCAGAGCTGTTATTTTATTTCATGGATTAAGTGCATTATTCCCAGTGTAAAATTTTGAAGCATATTAATGCTCCTTTTAGTGCAAGTTTGGGGACATAGTCCGTGTCTTGGATAAGACCCAAACACCAAATTTAGCCTCCAGTGTTAGACAGTGATCTCTTCATAGTTAGGAGGAAAGTGGTCTATGTTAAAGAGGGAAATCACATTCCTTTGAAGACCATTGTCAAGATCCACAAAACCTTCCCAAGTCCTTAAATGGTCACTGAATGTGGAGTGGCTTCTCCCAGCTTTAGCTTGCTTAAGAGCTCTGGACAATCCAAAGGAGATAAGACCCTTCTGTGTGAAAGCCTAAAGGCGTATAAGCAAGGTTCCCGGTCAGCCTCTTAATATATATTGACTTCTTATCTGCAGTTCTATTTTGCTCAGAAGTAAAAACAACATAAAAACATATTGTGCAAAAGGGGAAAAAACCCTATTTATGGATATCCAGATGTTAGAAACACAGAAGGAAACAAAATGTAAAATTAATAATTATTAATAATAGAGGTGATGAAAATATCAATGACCTCAAACCTTCTCTGCAAGCTGCAATGTTCCATGTTCAAACTTTTTCTAAGGTCACCACATAAAGTGCAACAGTGAATGTTGAAATACACATTTTAATCATACCTGCAGAAGGTAAGTACTCTGCATAAAATTAAATTAAATCAATGCCATTTCCTACACAGTAATGTGTCAAACTTTCAGATGTAAGTAGTTTTATCCATCCAGCTATCGTCAATACCAACTATAAAGGTAAATTCCTTTTTTTTTAAGTAAAGAGATTGATTAAAAGAAAAAAAAACTTGCTGCCTTTAAATACTCCTTAGTGATCTAGAAGACTTTCCACAAATAATTCTGTGATTAATTCATTTTTACCTTGGGTAGGTCACTTCATTTTTTCAGGCTTCAGTTTATTATTTTATGAGATAACACTAAATGACCTCTCACTTCTCTGTGTGGTCCCTACCAATGTACCTATCAAGAATAAACGAAAACTTACTAAAGTTTAGGAAGAGGAGTACTTTGAACAGATAGCCAAAAAATACTTTTTAAGCATTTACAATGTGCAAGGCAAAGTGCTAAGTGCTGGGGACACAAAGAAAGAAAAAAAAAACACCACAGTTTCTGCCCTCAAGGAGTTTACGTGCAAATTGCAGAGACAGAAAGCAAACCACTGGGCAGACAAGAGCTGTCCAGAGTAGATAGAAAGTTCAGAGTTTGCATTTTATTCTGTAGGCTGTGGAGAGCCCCTGACTTTTCCTGAGCACGTGCTTATGGGCTGGAGTAGTATCAGACCTTTACATGAGACACCTTTGGCAGGTGTCTGAAACCTGGTAGGAGCAACAGATACAATCCTGGTGAGGTAGAAGGTCTTCATCCTAACTTCTCTGTGACACCGGGCACTATTGATTACCTTGTCTTCTCTAAAACCTGTTTTTTGGGGTTTTTTTCCTTTGACATTGTACTTTTTCACAATTCTCTCATCTTACCTCTATGTTTGTTCTTTGCTTCTGCTAACTCCTCCAAAATACAAAGAGCTCAGCCTGACATTTAAAGTCTTCCACATTCTGGCTCCCATCTTTCTTTCCACTTACTTCCTTTTATCCCCAGGCCCTTTATGGAGTGACCTGATCCAGCAGTTTTTCCCCCATTACATCTTTTCCCTTCCTGCCTTTACAAAAGCAATTCCCTCAAACTAGGAATGTACTCCTCTTCGCTGATACCACCCAGAAGCCCTAGATTCCAAGGCTGAACTAAAATAGTACCTATGTAGAAAGCCTTTTCCAGCTTCCCTAGTGATTCCTGTTCTTTCCCTGCTGAAATTACTGATTTACTGATATGTGTAAATGTAGGCTGTTCAAAAGCGTCACTTTAAACTTTGGTAGTTTATGACAACACTAAGGCATTTGGGATACCCTGTATTGTCTCACTCTACAGAATGTCAGAGGCAGGAAGATGCCACCATGGATAAAGCAGGGCTTAGAGTCAGGAAGACCAGAGTTCAAAACTGCTCTCAGACACTTATTAGCTGTGTGGCTCTGGGCAAGTCACTTAACCCTGTTTGCCTCAGTTTCCTCGTCTGTAAAATAAGCTGGAGAAGGAAATGGCAAACCACTCCAGTATCTTTGCCAAGAAAATCTCAAATGGGGTCATGGAAAGTCAGACACAACTGAAATTACTGAACGAAACAGGATGCCAGCTTTTTGAGGCCATAGAAATGGTTTCATTTTTGCCCTTCTCTTTCTAGCATCTAGCATAGTGCCTTGCACATACCATAGTCAGTGTTGAATAAAAGTTTGTTGAAACTGATTTAAAGGAAAAAAAACATTTGGATCTGCAAATGGGAAATGGGCTGCTTTGGGAGTTAATGAATTTCACCCTACCTTAGGTCTCCTATTTAGCAAATATTTCTTAAGAATGCTATAGACAGTAGTTTTATTCAAACAATGGTTCAACTAGAAGATCTCTAAGGTCAGTTTCAGTCCCAAGATTCTGTGATTTTGTAATCTAACATCACCTGTATTTAAGAAAAGGATGAACTGACATACTGAAGTGTTTTTAGTGGACTTGTTCTTACTAAGGACAAAGTGCTTTCTATAATGTCCCCTTGCGGGGACAACTTGTACTGACTTGTATGTGGGTAGTAGGCAATATTAGAGATACTTATAGTTATTTGCTACAGAAGAAAAAATAGAATAGTCTACTTTCTAGGGAGGAAACAAATTAAAAATTATATTATTTCTACACCTTAGCCTTCCAGGGAATGTTCTATTGATAAAGAAATATTCTTCACTTTATCCATAACCTTTAGATTCTGAATCTTTCAAATAAAACATGAGAAGGCCTGATAAAGCTCTTCCTACTATTTTTTAGCTGCTTTGGGATGGGAAAGGAGGTCAGATGTTAACCAAGGCAACTTGTCTTTCAATTAGTGAAAATAGAATACTCACAATTTGATTTTTTAAAAAACCAGTGTAATAGGGCTATCTTGAGCTAGATTTTATTCCTTTGAAAGTACATATGGAAACAATGACACTTGAGAATTTGTCCCCCCATCTAATTTTATCTTTGCCCCCTCCCCTTCTACTTCTCCATTCCGTTAGCTTCATGCTAAATAGCTTGAATTTCAAAATATCTGTATTATTATTCGTTGAAATGTACAAATGGCATTTCATTCAATATAGCAGCTGTAGCATGCTCAATCAGTATATGACATCCTTACATAGAGAAAAAGTGATCTATACAATGTGTGCACACATGCATATTTAAACCTATGTATTTAAATCCTCAAAAATACCACTTTTCCTTTTTTTCCCCCTATTTAATAGGAGAGCACTGTTGTCTTTAACCAAGACTTGGAAGAGAATAAAGCTTAATGAAAGTTGCTTTTTTTTTCATTTTGCTAACTACCTTCACATTTGTTTAATGTGTATTTTTTCCCCTCAAAAAGAGCTTGCTATCAAAAGTACGGTATGCAACTGTGCACTGATCACTTTCACTACATGGAAAGCCTGCAATATGCTCAGTCAAAATAGTCATTATGTTAGAGTGATGGAATACAGTCAGCCACGGCAGGGTAAGGGGGAACCAAGTGTCTTTCTGGAATGGGGTAGTTTAGAAAATAGGTAAACAATGACAAATTTCATGGCAATGGATTTCATTTGATTTTCACTGGCTTCATCCAGAGTCTCTATTAGATTGCTTTTGAACACATTGTACTTCTTCAATTGCTATTTGTCAAAGAAATTTTCTGGTTCAAATCTTGAGTCTGGTAGCATCTAGGTGGCTTCCTTGGGAGTTCTTCAGGTTGCACCAGGAAAATTCAACTTTACTATGATTAACATCAAGCCCATTACATTTTCATTCTTCTAAACCTAAACAAAGGGGGAGGTCATCAACATTAAATTTATTTTAATACATGTTAAAAACTAATTTTTCCTTTCAAAAGCCTTAAATTAATAAACTGTAGATAACCTGTTCAATGCATTTTGAAGACCTTAGTTGTAGTTGTAATCACAGCTGTAGTAGTTGTAGTAGGAGAAGCTGACATGACTTAACTCAGTTCCCAAACAGATCAATTCATTTGCATTTAGGCATTGTTCTAGAAATAGGATTTTGGGGATGCAGGTAAGGGGAAGAATCTCAACCTATATCTCATCAGAATAGGGAATTCACAGTGTAGAAACTCTTTCCACGAGCACAGATTGCAACTGGCTACCTCGAGATTAACTTTTCACACAGATCATGCCTTACTCTCCCTCATGCACCTATCATCCAATCAAGCTCCATTGCTGGGCCTTTCCTGTAACTAAGATTCCATCTCCCCCTCCATACCTTTATATAGGCAGTATTCCCCCAGATCTAAAACAGTCTCCTTCTATGTTCTTTCTTCTCACTTCTGTTGGAAACCCTAGCACCTTTCAGGGCCTATATCAAGGTCTATATCTTTATTAGGTCACTCTTTATGCTCCCACCTCTTTTATTCAAGTACCCCACTGGAAATTACACTGTGATACTATAAATCATATATGTAAACAGAAATATGCACTTGCACATGTATATGTGCATATACATGCATATATGCATGCTTACACACACATATATATATACATATATATATATATATATATATATAGGTTGTTTGCACATATGCAGTATACACACATACAGACCTATATGTATATTTACATAAATGATATCTATATATAAAGAGCTCTCATCCAGACATTGTGCATATTTACACATGCGCATGTTTATATATTTATATATTTGTGAATATACATACATGTTTATGTGTGTGTTTAAATAACATATGCCTATATGTTGAGAGAGAGAGAGAGAGAGAGAGAGAGAGAGAGAGAGAACAAACAATGTACAGGGCATGAAGAGTCAGGAAGGTCTGAGTTTAAATCTAGCCTCAGACAATTATTATCTATGTGACTTTTGTCAAGTCACAGAGTCACAAAACAAATTTCAGTTTCCTCATCTGTATAATGGGGATAATAAGAGCACCGACCTCTTAGGATTCTTGTGAAGATCAAAGGAGATATTTGTAAAGCACTTAGTAGAGCACCTGGCATGTAGTAAGTGCTTAATAAGCAAGTGATTCCACATGTGCATATTAGGTTATCTTATTTATGCATATTCTATATTCTCCCCCTCCCCTCTCCCCCGGCAGAATATAAGGTCATTTATAGCAGTCATTCTCTTGCTTTTATTCCTGCATTCCCAGAACCTAGCCTGAAACTCACAATAGAACTTTAACAAAATGCTTATTGAGTTATTCTGGATGACAGTCTTAGAAAGTGGACAGAGTCACTGGGAGATTTTGCCTTGTCCAGAGTCACCTCGCTAATGTGGTCAAAGGCAGAACTCCAAGGCAGATACTCCATTCACCACACCACAATGCTTCCCTATTCATATTCCTACCTAAAAATACTTCCTTTAACCTGATCAAAGATCTTCTGATTGTTTTCTAAAACATATAAATAAACCAGGGTTACTGCTGAAAAGTATGCTATCAGATCTCTAAGATGGAATAACTTACCAGTCCTTATTAAATGTGTCTCTTATCATTTAGCTTGTATTTAGATAGCTTTTGATTTCAAGCCTTAGACACTTTTTAGGCCCTTTTTACTTTGATTGCTGGTCAGTTCTGCATATAATTGTGCCCCTGCTTCACTCACTCAATGTTCCCTTCTCTCTGCCAGACTGCTCACCCCTCCCCACCCCCCCCCACAAATGATATCCAAGGTCATAACACTTACCTCTGTGGTGTGTGAGAGGCTATTTATTAAGTCATTCTCTTCTATTTGTTCCCTAAATCTAGGTTCCATATCATAAATTTAAAGTACATGATGAATGGTAGTGCAGTACAAGTTAAGGATCAAACAGGCTAAATGTTGCCATCATCACCAACTCATTAAGAGTGAATTAAAGAACAGAGGGGAAGCAATGGTCACACCATAATAAATAATTACTTGGCAGACACTCACCAGCACTAAACATTGAGCTTTGAATCTAAATGTGTTGGTGAGTCGTTGGGATCAAGAAATGTACATGGTCCCTAGCCAATTCTTAGCACTAAGTTTACATTAAGTAAGAATAATATTGCTTCCTAACTCATGGAATGGACACTTTGGATAAATTGTTTTGCTCTAACGCCTTTGCAAACTCATTCACAAAACAGCTTGTTAAGATTCTTTCTCTAGAGGATTAGTAAAAGAGAGAGAAATACATCTTGTATAACACCTTAATTTGCTATCGAATTTCAGAGTTCTGAAAAAATACATTCTAGTATATGCTGGTGATTGCTGATCACGATTATTACATCTGTCTTCTTAGACACTTTAGAATTTATATTTCATCCTTAAGCTACACCAAACAAAACAACAGAGTCTTCCTGTTCCCCTACCCTGTTTCATTAATCAAATTAAATGAGTTTTATTTTGATTAATTTTGACTTTGGTTAGATTAAACAAAATGATTGACTTTTAGATGGTGGGGAGGAGGAGAGAAAGATTTACATTAGCTGAACAACCCTCCCTCTACCTGCAGCTAGGCTAGGTGGACAACAGTGGGGTAGAAGACAAAATATGATCAAACAGCACTTAGGTCCAACTGAAGCCCAAGCATTTCCAGGGTTTTTAGTAGTCAATTGACCTCTTTTCACCAGTTTCAGGCAAGCCAATGAAGAAAGGGGAACACTGGGCAACGGGGGCTTAATTATCCCCATCTTTCTCTGAGACAAGGCATTTAAGAGAGTTAGCAGCTGTAAACACTCCCCTGATAGTAGATAAGAAATCTGCTGAAAGGTAGTTTTGTTCAGGCGAACCTCCTAAGCATACTGAGTTAATCATTAGTGTCATATTATATATGCATTATGACATCAAAAGAAACAAAAGCCAGTGTCCTATGGTGAAGGGCTTTGTATGTATTTTAAAGGGCAAGAGAAATCAAAGCTATACCAGGAAAAGTGAGAAATAATTACATTTCTTCAAAATTCTTTTTTTTTTCTTGACAGAGAAACTAAGTCTATTCTCTCTCTTTGGAAAGTTATGTCCCTAGGGATAGCTAAGATTTCACTTGAAGTCAATGAGATAATTTTGTCTAAAGGAGAATTTCCACTTTTTGTATCTAAATACTTTGAACAGAACCACATAATTCAACATAATATCATTTTGCTAAAATGCTAAAAGGTAAAAAAAAATAGTTATTCCCCTAGAACACCATGCTCTATATGCCTATATGTTTGTAATCTTTATCTTCTCACCAGTACCACAGCAACACCTGTAAATTCTTGAAGATGGAGAACAGGGGTGTCAAATTCAATAGAAACGGACATCATTGATCTTGTGCATAAGGACCCCTAGGGCTGCATATTGACTTAGTTTTAAAACGTAATGTTATCTATGTTTTATTGTATTTTATTTTGTTAAATATTTCACAATTACATTTTATGCTGTTTTGAGCCTCTCTAAGAAATGTTGCAAGCCATGTGTTTGACATCTCTGACCTAGAGCATCCAGTGTTAGAAATCCTTAAATGCATTGTGGGTTGGAGAGAGGGTACTGAAGAATGCTGGATTTCAGATGCTCTATTGCTATATGTTGGTCTGCCCATTGATAGCTTCCTTTTTTTTTTTTTTTTACTTTTGCTGACAATTGTTACTCAACCACTATTCTTTAGGGGGAAAAACAGTCAGTTATAATGCAAATAGTATGGGGTTGGAGTTACAAAGATGAGCTTAATCTTTAAATACCATCTATTATTATTATTTTTCCTTTGGTGCTAAAGTTGCAGTTAACTTGACAAATTCAAGACCCCATTACTGGCAATTATATTTTTAAAAGCCTCATATGGCAGTTCACCAACATCGTATGCCAAAGATCTCTCCCAGGAAGAGGTCTAGACCTCCCACAAGATTACTTGGTTAGCCAAACACCACTGTTTTGTTCACTGCTCATTCACGTTCTCTGTGCCAAATTGTGAATCCAAGCCTGTGTTAGTTTTCCCAAAGACAGTCTGATTTTATTGCTCCTTGCTTAATAGCATATCATCCCCGCAGTGCATTGCTAAGGTAACAGAATTCAATGACAGAATTAATCTCTGTCATGATGATCATATTTGGGGAAGATGCAAAGTTTGGGCTTTTTAATATTTAATTATAAAATACATTTGCTTGGCATCTTTGGAAGGTGAATGGAATTTCCATGTAATTAAACTATACCTGTTTAAACACAAAATATTTTTTAAAGATTTGATTTTTCTCATTTTGGGAGAATATCAATGGTGGACTGTCATCCCTCACCCTCATCCTAGCCATATAGACAACTTATTTTTCTCTTCCTATCCTACATTTCCATGACTACACCTTTTACTCCTGTTCTTTGACATTCTATATTATATGGTCAATGGTGTTGTTGTTCAGTAGTTATGTCTGACTCTTTGTGACCCCATTTGGGGTTTTCCTGGCAAAGATACTAGAGTGGTTTGCATTTCCTTCTCTGGTTCATTTTACAGATGAGGAAACTGAGGCAAACAGGGTTAAGTGACTTGTCCAGGGTCACACAGCTAGTAAGTGCCTGAAACAGATTTGAATTCAAGAATTCAGTTCAGGCCCAGCATTCTATCCACTCTATCACCCAGCTGCCTATATAGTTAATGCACATTAACACAAATACTTAATACAAATAAATACAAGAAATTATGGTGAGAGACAAGTAGATGGAGAGTCAGGAAGGTCCTCACAAATAAGGTCATTCTTGAGATGAGTGTTTAAAGAGATTAGAGTTTTTGTGAGGCAGAAATGAGGAAGGCAGGCACTCCAGGCACGAGGGACAACTTGCACAAAAGTATAGAGATGGGGTATGGAATGTCGTATGTGAAGAACTGCAAGGAAATTAGTTTGACTAGACTATAGGATGCATAAAATGAAGTAATGCATGATAAGGCTCAAAGGGACTGGCAACTAACAAGGATGGAAAAGGTAGGTTAGAGACAAGCTGGGTAATTTTCAAAGCGGAATGAAGAAGTTTATAGTTGATTTTATCAACTTTACAAATGACACAAAGTTGTAAGAAATAGCTAACTCATTGAACAAATCAGGATAAAAAAATCTTACCAGGCTGAATCTTGTAAAATAAAAAATTAATAAGTTTATACAGAATCCTATGTTGGGTTCAAAAAAATCAACTTCAGAGATCAAGATATTGGAAAATTAGATAATTGTTCATCTGAAAAAGATCTGGTATATCCAGTGGACCAAAGCTTCAATATGTGTCAGCAGAATGATATGGCAGCCAAAAAAAAAAAAAAGATAAGATCTCAGGCTGCATTAAAAGAGTCAAGGTATCCTAGATTTGGCAGGGAATAGTCTATTATTCTCAGCCCTAGGGGGAAAAGAGGTTTTCACATTCATCTGTTCTCTCTACTCAAACGTTAGTACCTCCCTCCAGGCCCTCATCATCTCTTATCTGGAGTATTTTAATAGCCACCCCACTGGTCTCTCTGCAGCCAGTCTCTCCCTTCCCTATCTATTCTCTATAGAAGTGCCAACATGACATTTCTAAAGTACAGGTTTGACTATGTAAATCCTTCGGTCTAGAAGGTCTAGTGCCTTTAGGATAAAATTCAAACTCTTCCATTTGATATTTAGAGCTCCCCATAATGAATCTCCCATTTCTTTCAAGTCATTACTTATTACACATAGAATCACAGAAGAGGAGAATTGGGAAGGACCTCTGCTGGTATCTAGTGCAATTTTTATACTACTCTTCATGTACTCTTTTTGCTAGTTAAAGATAGCACAGCGGATAGAGTGCTGGACCTAGATTCAGGAAGACTCATCTTCTTGAGTTCAAATCCAGCCTCAGACACTACCTGTGTGACACTGGGCAAGTCACTTAACCTTGTTTGCCTCAGTTTCCTCATCTGTAGAATGAGCTAGAGAAAGAAATGGCAAACTACGTCAGTATCTTTGCCAAGAAAACCCCAAGTGGGGTGATTAAGAGGTCATACATGATGCTAGTTAAACTGGCCTACTGGGTTTTTTTTGTACAAAACATTCCATCTTCTACATCTTTGTGTTTGACCAAGTTCTCTCCCACGCCTAAAGCCCTCTCCTCACTTCTCTGCTTCTTAGAACATCTGCCATCCTTTTAACACTTAGCTTAAGTACCACCTCTGTCCAGAGACCTTTTTTTCCCTCCCCCCTCAGCTGCCTCCAGCTTTTAGTGTTCGACCCAAATCACTGGGTATTTTGAATAGATTCTCTATTCATTTGTGAACATGATGTGAATACTCTTAGTTGAATTCAAGCTCCTTATGGGCAATTAATGATCCCTTTTTATCCCTCTATCCCCACTGCTTAGCATGATGATTAGGATATAGGAGTCACTTAGTAACTGCCTATTTATTGAGGGAAATTTGGGACACAAATTTTTAGGAAAGGCATTGGAATGCTTAGCCAGGAGAAGAAAAAAATTTGGAGGATGTGAAAGCAATCTTAAAGTATTTGTATGGCTGCCATGTTCAAATGGAACTAGATTTGTTCTGTTTAGCACCAAAAGCCAGAAGTAGGAGCAACAGAACAGCAAGGAATGGTGTTACAAAAAGGCAAAGTTAGGTTTGCTGCAGGGAAAACTTCCTAATATTTTGTTGTTGCTGAGTTGTTTTTCAGTTGTGTCTAACTCTTCATGACCCCATTTGGGGTTTTCTTGGCAGAGATGCTGGAGTGGTTAGCCAGTTCCTTCTCTAGCTCATTTTACAGGTAAGGAAACTGAGGCAAACAGGGTTTAAATGACTTGCCCAGAGTCACACAGCTACTAAGTGTCTGATGCCACTTTTGAATTCAGGAAGATAAGGGTTCTTGACTTCAGGCCCAGCATTCCATCTACTGTGCCTCCTAATATTTAGTACTATGGAAAGATAGAACAGTCTGCCTCTAGAGTCTATAGATTCCCTTTTACTGGAGGGTTTCAAGAAAAGGCTGAATGATTTACCAGATATATTGCAGAGGGAATTTTTGTCCAACTTCAGACTGGGTAGTTTGTCTCTACGGTCCCTCAAATATATGATGATTCAAGTGTTTATTACAGTGCTTGGCACAGAATAGGTGAATAATGCTTTTTTTTTTCTCTCTGTATAACTCATTATATACTGTTAATGAAACATCAATACTTGATACTTACATTTTACTCTTCATATAACAATCAAAATGTTATGCGCATCTTGGTGAGTTTGGGGATGCAGTATGTCCTTATTATGAACATAAAGGCAGAGTAAAAGAATATAGAGGAAGATTGGAGCAGAAAAGACAGCATGTGGGAGATGAGAAATTACAAACTGACAAGCCAAGTAATATCTTCCATATACAAGATGAACAAGAGGAAGGTCCCCAGGATAGTGGTAGATGAAAGATTTATGATCAAACATGAACAAGAATTTTCCAAGATGAGAAGTTGTAATAAGAATTTTAGCCGGTACCATTGGAGAAGGTACATTGCATCAATATAATCATGATCCAAACAAAGTAATAAAGTATAAATATAAAAGATTTCAGAAAAGGTAGGTAAATGCCCCTCTACAAAGACACAATCCAATAGGGGAAAATTTGAAAAAAAGATGCTCAACTCTTGTGCTGCTAGTCTTAAATTCTTTTCCTTAAACCAGACCCCAATGAACTTTGCAAATGTTATTAGCCAGAATTTCCAAGTTTATAGGATTAGACTGACAAGTTAAACACTCTCTTTTCTCCACTCTGTGTACTGACCTCTCTAGCTTTCTTTAAATACTAATTGACACAGTTTCTTTTACTGGAAAACCTTCTCTAATACATCTTAATTCTAGTGCTCTCCCTCTGTTTATTGTTTCCCAATTATCTTGTATATAGCTTGCTATGCATACATTTGTTTGCATGTTTCCCCACTCCCATTAGCTTTTAAGCTGCTTGAGGACAGGGACTGTCTTTTGCCTCTTTTCGCATCACCAGTGTTTAGCACAGTACCTGGCACATAGTAGGAGCTTAATATGCATTTACTGATTGATAGATCTCAAAATGCCAACTTTCCCATCAAATTTCCTACCAGAGTATATTCAAATAGAAGGAAAAATAACAATAAAAATAAATGAAATTTAATTCTAAAGATGCTAATTTGTTCCTATCACATAATTTTTAGTTCCATAAAAAGAACCTAGAATATTGAATTAAGTTATCATATTTCCTTTGGTAATTACCAGTACTAATGGCAAGGACAACTAGCACAAATAACCAAAAACAATAGAAAATCCAAAATATTACTACATTATATGATTTCTTTAGCCCTACTCATAACATTTCAAAATTGTCTTCATTAAAGAAATCATCAAAAGCACACATCAACATGGAATTTTAACTATAGTATCCAAAATATCATTAACCATCATTTCTAATGCTGAAGCAGCCAGTGTATACAGAGACAGTAAGAGGGTACATGTATGTATATGCGTACACATACACACACATATGGTCACTGATGCTGACTGTATAGGTATTCATAGCTTATCATTGCACTCACTGCTACAGATAACTACCTGGTGAAAAAGGATAATTAACATACGTGACTGAATTTTCCAAAATAGCAAATTTCATTTTGCTGATATAGGCAGTCACTGAAAACACTTCTCTGAATAATAAGAAAAATTCAATAGTAATTCGATGTAGAGTGTTATATCTTTTGTGTTTTACAGTAATACCAACATAATATGAGAGACATAAATAACTCTTTCTACTTTGTTCTTTCACAAAGAAAAATGTAACTTTTTAAAAGAGAAAAAATAAGCCATTATAGTTAACTCAAAAAATTGTTTTAAAGTACAATGTCAATTGTCATGGTTCATTTCTGATTTTTTTCTGCCTTATAGTCTTTTTTTTTTAATTAAGTGGGTTATGAGTAGAAAGAAGGGTAAGAGGGACAGAAGTCTATTTTCCTTTCTGTGAAAATGATATGTGAACAAGTCTGTATCTGTCCATTGAAAATAATCTATGTGTCCATTCACTGAATTACAAATTATACTTCTCTGCTTTGGGGAAAAAAATAATCATAGAAAGACCTGCATTAGATGTCATGTGGGGAGTTCACTGCATATGTCCCATTATATATGATAGTGCTATATTTGGACCTTAGATTTCTATTTATGTGATGAGATTTTGATGCATAGTATTGTAACTTTGTTAAAGTTGAATAATTTTTAAAGTCACACGATATACAAGTGTATGTTTAAATGAGACATGCAGATTCATCCTTACAAAAGTTGTAGCAAAGAAAAAGGCAACTTCACACAAAGTATGATGTCATCAAGAAAACATACTTTAAGTGGTGAAAAAATTTTCATTGTAAATAAGATTAACATATTTTTCAGTTTTCACTCATGATTGACATCAAACATATAGTAAATAACAGAAGCATTTGTATGTTTATTTCTTTAAAAATACAAATTTCTATTTTGGACTTATAAGTCAAATAACATGATAAGTAATTTAATTTTTTTCTGAATGCATGAATGACAGCATGATTAAAGTAGTCTCAAAAACAAGATTTCAGAAATCAAAATGTAGGTGATACAATGGATACAGCACTTATCTTAGAGTCAGAAAAACCTGACTTTAACTGTGACCTCAGACAAGTACTAGCTGTGTGACCTTGGGCAAGTAGCTTAATCTATATTTGCCTGTTTCTTCAAAGGTAAAATGGGGATTACAATAGTACCTATCTCCCATGGTAGTTATGAGGATTAAGTGAGATAATATTTGTAAAGTGTTTAGCATAGTGCCTGGCACGCGGTGGGTGTTACAAAATGCTAGCTATAGTTATTATGATTTTGTTATAATTATTAGGACAAGAATATTAAGTATAAACTGGTTGACATCTAAGAGGATTTTAGTTGCCTCCTTCAACCCAACTGTTTCTAAGGCACCCACATTTATTGCTCTAACAAAAGGCAGAATAAACTAAAAAATAAATTAGGAAGGCAATTATATAAAGGTGTCTATTGCGTGTTATATTGGAACCTGGTATATATTAAGTTATATATTGCAGTTTACAAGGTTCTGAAACAAGTAAAAATCTGAAACAACAAAACAACCAGATAATTCGGGGGGTGGGGAACAGTTGCTGGGTATTATCAGGACAAAACAATCCTTCTATTGATGAAAGTCCACTTTGCTAATTGGCTGCTTTGATGCCAGGTAGACAAAGTCACAAAGCATAATGTTTTGTTTCTTTAAATGGATTAGTTGCTCATGGGTTTGTGTTTATATCACATCAAATTATAGTTTGTTGTGGTCTACATGGATAGGGATGGTTTGTTTATTTATTTACTTTGCAATTCTATTATGTACAACTTTCTATTGCTTTTAAATATATAATAATATCATGTAAATTTCATTTTTTTCTTTTTTTCTTCCCTCCTCCCCCAGAAATGTGCCCCATTAGACACAAATAGTTGTGTTTAGATAGATAGATTGATAGATAGAGAGATAGATTGCAATAGATGGATGGATGGATGGATGGATAGCTTATTCCTAATTTTCTAACTGTGTAGTATCTATATCAGACAAATATTCCTACACAATATCTCCATATAAAAAGGTGTCAAATGAGAAGTAGTTCCTTGATTAATCAATCAGCAAGTGTTTATGAAATGCCCCTCTGTTCCTGACATTGTCCTCCTTAGACAACATGCTTTTCACACTGACTTTAAATGAGTAACCCTGATTTTTCCGAAGGGAAGAAGGCAGGATCGGGAGGAGCTCAGGGGGAAATGGCAAGAACAGCTGAGGGAGGAAGCCTGTAAGCTTCCCTGTAATTACCATGGGTTATACCACACAGCCACTCATAGCCTGATCAAATTGGCAATTTATTGAAAAGGTTAGACTTCTGTAGTCAGAAATTGCTTCAAAAGAGGAGCGAGGTGGAAATAAATTTTGTGGATCTTGCAACTTAGTTAACAAAGTGATACCTTGGCTTCCTTGAGCTGCTCTAATTCCTTCTGTAATTATCCATTCTCGGGAATCAATCTCGGATACAGCCATCTGATTGTTTGGGGAGCAGGAAGGGAGGAGGTGGCCCCCTTGGAAGGAGACTGGGGTGATGACTCAGAGTCTGCTTTGGCAGAGATGCGATGGCCTGAATGCAATGTCTCTTCATGGTGTTCTCTGCCCAATTAGAACTACGATTTTTTTTACCCAAGAAAAAATGAATTTCCGTCTCAAGCCCCTTGACTCTTACTATGGCTAATAAAGAATTCTCAGTCAGCAATCTGCAGAATGGGGAAGCTGAGGATAATACAGCTGGGCAGCTTTTACAGGCAAAACAAAACACCAAGGAAGGGGAATAAAAAGACCAACAAACAATATAAGCTTTCCCATAAGACTCATACTATTTTAAACTTTTTTTAAAAGGAAAGGAAAAAAAAAACAAGCTACAGCAGTTCACACTATAATGATGTGAGTTTGGGATTAACATGGCAAATTACACCTTTACTATGTAGTAGGAAAGCAGCAAGTTCTGTGGCAAAGTAGAAGAAACCAGAAAACAGGGCCAAGGCCACTGACACTCGTGGTGGCTGATTAAGCTGTGAGCAGACTCTAAATAAATTCCATCCCCCAAATCACCCTCATTCTGGCTGTTGGGGCTGTCTTGCATGCTATGCATGCAATAGGAGTCTACAACCAAGTCCACCACTCAGCATCAGGGCTGCAGCCCCAGACAGAGAGAGCAGGCTTCTAGATTGGGAAGCTGGCAGGGGTCAGCTTTTAGGGACAGAAAGAAGCAAAACCACTACTCTAAATACAGATTAGCAGAAATCTGATCAGAACAGGCCTTTTGCCAAAGGAAAGGGGGGGGGAGGACCAGAATCTCACTGTTTTAAAGGTACAAATAAAACTAAAAATATCTGTCTACAGAAAAACAATGCACCATCTCACCTAGAACACTGAACAGGGACCTTAAATATGCACACAGAATTCTTAATATACTGCATAACTTTGAAATAAATTTCTTGATAAAATCATTGACATTTTGCTAACTGATATTGAAAAGATGAAATTGGCCAGGTAGGGATTTATTTTATTTTTGATTTTACAAAATGTTTGGAACATAGAAAGTATTTCTCACAAGAGAAAAATTAGGAAACTGTGATAACTCCAGCTGGACATTACTGAAAATGAAAATATTATGGAACATAAGCCAAATGTCTTCTGACAAATTTTGATACCATATTGAAGGGTTCAGCATTATAATTTATAATATATTATTTCTATAATTAAAACTTAAAATGAAACAGCCATCTATGACCCAATTTCAAATCATCCTGATGTCTATAGGTTTGTTTTTCATAAGTAGGAAACATTTCATCAGTGTAGAAGAAATATGTGATGAATACATTGTAAGACGAATAGTTTATTTATTTGCTTTATTTTTTTCTCCAGTTTCCCACTGGAAAATAGGAGCCTAGAACCAAGTTCACCAGTATATTTAAAACAAAAATAAGCTGAAACTGGTAGATATCTTTAAAAGCAGAATGGATCTATGGTGCCTTCATCAAAGCCTAATGCTTCTGTTGCAGGAAGTATTGCTTCTCCAAAGCTTTAGAAATTATACTCATAGATTAGTGGAAAAAGTAGACAGCCATCTAGATGCTAGATCAGCTAATCAGTCCTGGGGATCAATAGTGTGACAGGAAGACTTGCGTTCAAATCTGCCCTCAGACACTTACTAGCTAGGCAAATCACTTAACCTTTGTCTGTTTTCTCAACTGTAAACTGAGGATCATAACAAGACCTATCCTATAGGGTTGTTGTGAGGATCAAATAAGAGAATATTTTAAAGTGAGTATCAGAACAGTACTGGGCACACAGTAGGTGTTCTATAAACGCCTATTCCATTTCCTCTCACTCCCACCACTGTATTCAACGAAATAGACTAAATAAGTATCAAACATTGTTAAACCATAATCAGGTAAGTAGGAAGTCGGATGGTGTCAACTTTCATAGTGTTAAAAAAAAACAAAACTAAGCAGCAAAATAAAGTGCTGCTTTTACACAGGAGAGAAAACATGTGGAATGAATATGAAGCTAGAAAATGGCAATAAAATTTTGTGCTTGGTGCTTACTAGTGTGTTTGTCATTGGAAAAAATGTGCGTACAGTAGCTGGCATCTAGTAGGTACTTAAGAAATATTGGGTGATGGATTGATTACATGACATATTTTGATCATTTTGTATGTACTTCCTAAAGATGCTAAAACCAATAGTATGGCAGTGCAGCAGAAAGGTAACAACAATGAGGGCAAGTATATCATTAAGTCGGCATGGCTGAGATCAGAAAATCCTTTACTGAGGCTAGATCAGTGGTAACCGATATGCTTTTGGAGGTCCACTTAAATGATGCAAATATTCACCAAAAACAAACTGAAAGTTATATAATGTCTAGTCTCAATAATACATATATATATATATATATACATATATAATACAAAATATACACACACATACATATACATATATATATATATATATATATATATATATATATATATATATGATAAACATTCCTATAAGATTTTAAGGTTTGCAAAGTGTTTTACAACTGTCATGTCATTTGATCCTCAGAACAACTCTGTGAGTCAGGTGCTTTTATTTCCCCCATTTTACAGATGAGGAAACTGAGGCTGAGTAGTTCAGTGTCTTGTCCAGGGTCACACATATAGTAAGTGTCTGACACAGTACTAAAACTTGGATCTTCACAACTAAGGATCCACCACTCTTATCAATTGAACCTCCTAACTGCTATATATAGAGTAGATCATGTTCCATATGGCAAATTATATGCCCCCATGCATTCTCTTGAAGAAATTTCAGTGCAATTACCAGCAAGGAATGGTAGACAAAGTAGGGACTATCTAGGGCATCATTTCACTGTACCAACATCTGGGTGGCTTTTTGACCCTAGGATCAGATTAATTTCACATTTTATCCCATTCAGTTCACATCCTGTTATTACAGAAAATGTATTCAACCATCTGTCTCTATTTCCCATTCCACAACGAACTTCTAGTTATGCATGATAGTATGGATGAAAACAACAAATACATATATTGAATGGACAAATGAAAAGGAAAATTCAATTTTAACTACTTTAAAATACTTTCTCCACAATTTAAGTATATCAATTTATAATTCAACTTATAATTCAAGTTATAAATACTGATAACTCTAGATTTTCTTTTATAACAGAGGTCAAATATCATTCATACACACACACACACACACACACACACACACACACACAGAAGAAAACTAACAATCAGCTCATTTTTATCCTTACTTTTGATTTCCCCTTTACAAAACCATCACCTGAAGTACTCAGAAGTAGCAAAACTGAGTCATTCAAGGTTTATCTCTCCAGTTTCTTAGGATGAAAACAAGATCAATTAAGAAGCAAAAAAGTAAATCTTAGCAAGATCATCCCCTAAAAAAAATCAACCAGTCATATCTTTACCATATTTAAATTCAAATTAATGCTTTTGATATCAAAATCTCATCATATTCTCCCCAGCAGAACAGGCAGACACCTACAATTCTTTTCACAAAATATCAATTAAATGTTATAGTGCCCCTTTCCCAAAATATCTCAATTTCTGTCCTGTCCCTGTTCCCGGAATTCCATCAGTAAAGATTGATTCATTTAGTTCAAACTTTTTGAAACACAAATTCTTCCTGGGAGAAGTAAGAACTAATTCATGACAACAAGGCTTAGGGAGAAGGATACCCTAGATATGTGCTTTATCATTTTGCTTCAAGACAACCTGGTAAATATTCAAATTCAAACAAAAGGATAATTCCTTTCTCTCCAATGTCTACTATAGCATAGGACTTCTCTCAAACTAGTAATTTCATTTCATCCTATTCAGAAGTGTGCTGGATCCAACTCTCAATAGGAAAGCTGATCATTAAGTTTTCAGTTTGAGCATTTACACCTCTGAAATCACCAATGTTTAAAATTCAGGGCTTGATTTATTGTCTTATTAATTGCCTAGACTTAAGAAAGTGATGGAGAAAATCTGAAAAATTCTGATTAAACTTAAAAGTGTATCATGAATACTTTTATTTTTTTCCAGAGAGCCAGTTACTAAATATTTACCTATATGCCCTGATGCTGATACAGCTTCATTTCATTATTGGCCTCCTCTTGTTCCCCATTGTCTTCATCTATCAATCTTAGTCTTCCTTTCATCTATTTACCTACTGAATTACATTCTTGTCCACACCATATTTTTTCTCTCCTCCTCCATTTAACTTGCATTCCAGATGGCTACATCTCTTTTTCTTCTGAGGCTTCTACTACTGGCCTGCTTTTGATCACTTAATGCTTTATTTATTCACTTCTTAACCTAGATTTCTGGAAGGATAAAAAGCAAAAAACTTGCATGTATCTTGAGATCATTTTTAATGGACTAATTTTTGTTAAAAACCATCTCACCCATTGAGTGTCTCCTCTTGCAAAATCACTGGGGAAATCTCACATACAGAAATGTCTTGAGAAGATTATGAACAGGTAGATTCCCAAAGCTTATCTGTATTCTGGGGTAATGATAAAATGAGAAAACTCTGATTGGTTGACATAATTGAGAGGTGGGGGAAAAGCTTTAATTTAGTACCCACAAGGCCTTAACCTGGAGAATACTGAAATACTATCTATGCTAAATGCTGCTGGCAATAACTTGACATAAGGGAACTACTTGTAAGAAATTTTGCCCCCAAGATATTTTTATGGAAATAATGAAAACTGGTAAATTCTTTCCTGCATTAAGTTACCTGGAGCATTGAATGTGTAGCTTTTACAGCTGTTTAATTTCCACTGGAATTACTGGGAATTATGGGCTATAAAATTGTATCTTGTGCCTGCTAATCTGTTAAATTGATCAAATAAAAATTCAGTTTTCATTTTTAATTATTTTTTACATTGAAATGTCCTTCCCTCTCCCCATCTCCATGAAAATCTTAACAACTCATTCAGGTCAAAATGAGGAAACTACCTTTATTTATTGAAGTAGGTTATTTAAATAGTATTGAAAATGTCATATTCTATACAAGTGTTAGAGGAACATAATGGATAAGGACAGATTCTAATTACCCTGCACCCATATCTCAAGCCATCTCTTGTGGTAACTATAGTTAGAGGAGAAAGTACTGTACTCAAATCCTTTCACAGAGAAGCCTATAGAACCACAGGATTTTGTAGATGGGAAAAACCCTTCGAGATTATGTAGTCTCATTTTACAGTTGAAGAAAATGAGGTCCGCAGAGTTAAATTTCAACATAAAAAGTTGGATACGTGACAAAAGTGGGGAGATTAAGTAGAACAAAGTGAGGAAGTATCTCTTCCTAATCGATGAAAATAGTCTTGGAATGGTAGGGAGATAGGGTGAGGTGAAGGACAGGCAACGTTTGTTTTGTATGGTAGGATATTCTATGCAGCTCATTTTCCTTGCCTTTTCTCTATTCTGGTATTTAAAAAGGAAGTAGTCTGAAGTCAGTTTAAAAAATTACATTAAGGTAGTCACTCTGATTATCTTAAATCACTTATGCAGAGATAATCACCAAGCTCATCTAATAATAAAAGCTAATAGCTAATATTTCTTTAATTATATATATTATGAAGTATTTGTTTTTGTTATATCACTTTAGCCTGACAACAAGTCTGTGGTGTAGGTAATGATATTTTACATGTATTTAGCACCCTAAAAATTTCAAATTATCATGTCCATTCCTCAGATGTGGAAACTGAGGTTCACAGAAATCAATGACTTCCTCAAAAATCACACAGCTAGTAGCAAAGTTAGAATCTGAACACAGGTCTTCTGTATCTCATGTTTTTTTTTCTACTATGTCATGTCAAGAAGTCATAATGCGACATAGTGATAAACAGCCCATGCAATTCTGATGCCAAGGGATTTTGATGTCAAGCAAATCTTAAAGTTAGGGACAAATCACTGGAAAAGGTTTCTTACTCCAAGTTAAGATTCCTCCTAAAGGAAAAGTTAAAGACTAATGCAAAGTCTATTGAATTGTCACTCTACAAGCTTGTACACATCTGTCACCTGTGGCTAAATGAACTAAATTGCGGGATCTGCTTCTTTTCTTTTGAGAGGAAGATACATCTTCTTAGAAGGTGGAATCTAATATTACAGGATATTAAAACTTGAAAAGACCTTAAAGATTATTTAGTCCAAAACTTTGATTTAATAAATAAGACAGAAGCTCTGGTGGTTTATGACTTGGTTACATAGCCAGTAATCAGAAGAGGCAATGTTTCAACCCAGGTCCTCTCACTTCAAATCCAGTCCCCCGCCCCCCATTATTCTACAAGTCCTTCAACCTGAGTCTACTTTAACTTCATGCTAGGGCATCTTTCTTGGGGGTCTAATCCTTTGTGCATGTATGTATATAGGCATAACATATGCATACAAAATGTAAATATATTCATATGCACATACATGTGTGTACATACATGGATATGCATGCGTGCATACACCCCAAGGTTTTTCTTCTCTTCCTTGGCTATATTAAGATGCATCTGAACCTCAGAGGCTTTCTTGTGTGACCCATTTTCAATAGATGCCCCATCTCTGCCTTATTTAAAAAAAATTATTGATGGCAGAGAAAAATGATACAGCACTTGATGGCAAAAGAGAAATGACATCATTTGTTCAATGGAGTTGTTTCCTAAAGAAGACTCTTGACAAAGTTCTATATTTAAAACATGCTTCAGCATGTTTAATGTTACATGGGATAAGCTTTCTCTATTCTTAATTATATCTGAAGATCACGCATTATTAGCAACGTCCCATCCCTCAGTTTGTTACCTGATGGCTAAGGTGGGAGATAAGGACTCCCTTTCCTTGTTTCAGAATCCTAAGATGACATATTTAGAGCTGGAAGGAACCTTGGAGGTTAAATAATGTAGTCTTTCATTTTGCAGATGCAGAAACTATGACTCAATGAGATTCACCCAAAGTCATGTAAGTAATACATGGCAATAGCTGATCTAAACTGAGGACTTTAGACTCCAAATCTAAGACTTTTCATTACAGATGGAATCTGAAAGGGAAAAGAGAACTCAGAGGCCATTTCATCCAATATGTAGCCCAACAACCAATAAGTAATGATAACCCAGTCAATCCTTGAAAACCTCAAATGAGAAGACACTACCTTTTAAGGCCATCCTCCTACTATGATATACCTCTCTCGGGCAGTTTTCCCTTACATCAAGCCTAAGTGTGCCTTTTCTAAATGCATAGTCAGTATTCCCACAAACTTAGTCCTTTTACAAACATTAAGAACTTAGGGCATGTAGCAGACTCACCTACTTGTCAGAAAAACACCCACTGTCTGATTTCCACCAGGTTTGGGGCACCTAAGCACTGATTAGTCAATGCTATTGACAATCAATGTAATAGCTTGAAGGAATTAAAGACAGAAAGTGATGATAGAAAAATTTAACAGGCTAGTTGGAGACTGATGTTTTGCTGATGACAGCAGATAGGAGCAGAGAATCTCACCCTGGATGGAACTGAGGGAGAGAGGAGGTTAAGCCTGGGGCAAGTGAGGGGAAAAAACTTGGAGAGGCCCATTCATAACAGGAATGAGAGTTGAGGGAAGGGAGTAAGAGCTTGATTTCATGAATCCAAAGGAGTAACAGTTGAGTAGAAGGTCAATCAATCCAGGAAGGTAGGAAGGAAAGAAAAAAAAAAAGGAAAGGAGAGGAGAGAAGACAAGGCAAGGGCAAGAAGGGAAGAGAATAAGGGGAAAGGGAAAGGTAAGGGCAGGAGAAGGGAAAGGATAAAGGGAAATGGTAGGGAAGAACTGAAAGGAAGAGAGGAAAGAAGGAAGGGAGGGAGGGAGGATTTATTAAGTGCCTACTGTGTACCAAGCACTGTGCAAAGTACAGGGAAAACAAAAAAGAAAATGTAAACAAATTCCTACCCTCAAGGAGCTAACACTCTAATTGGGGGACACAAAAATGTAAAAGAAAGTTCAGCAGAAAAGTCAGAAGGCAAGAAACTCCTAATGATGCATCAGCTGAGTCCACAGATTGCGTTAGTAGATCATATACCAGTGTCAAGGGTCTGGAGTATATCGAGGCAGAGCAGATGGTAGTGCTTGACATGACATAATCATCTCTTATTATCAGCTGGTCTAACAACCCCTACTGTAATTTCAAGTGCTTAATGGGCAAGATCCACATTTTATTCACGTATGTAATTGCCTAGCACTACATTGTACAAAATAAGTGTTTAAAATAAATTTGTCTAACAAATAATGCATTTTAATTAAATGCAAAGATAAGCCAGATTCTAAATCCAGAGTGTATGCATGTATGTACACAGATATGTGTATATGTGTATACATATTATGTCTATATGCACATGTACATACATGCATTATATGCACACATACACCATATGCAGAAGTTAAAGAGCACTTTAAAGGACTAAAGGGAATCTACCAGTTAGGGGAGCCTTTTAACAGCCTCACACATGCCTAATACCTTGCCTTCTTGGTCTTAATAGGGTAGTTACTAATAAAAGCAGGGAATAAATATAACCTAATGTTTATATAAAATTGGGCATAATATATAGGCTTTTCTTATCAATGCAGACCACATAAAACAACTAATTGAATTAAGAGCAAGAGAAATTCAGGGCAATAACACTGAGAGTGGAAGTGACCTCCGCAATTAGTGTGTATGTGTGCATGTGTACATATGTGTGTGCATATTTGAGGATATATGTATGTACATACATGCTGACTGGTTGAATCAAATCAGACCTCTTACTGTTGGCAAATAACACTTCATTCAAGTGCATTATAGTTTTTAATCAATGTCCACTTTGGATTTGACATATAAGTTAATCAGACATCATTCAAAGGGATTCACTCTTTTTTTTTTTTTTGGTGAGGCAATTGCGGGTAAGTGACTTGCCCAGGGTTACACAGCTGGGATGTGTCAAGTTTTGGGGCTGAGGCTAGATTTGAACTCAGGTAAAGTGATTCACTCATTCACTCTTAAGGCAGCTTTTGTTATTCTGATAGCCTACTTGACTAGTCAGAAATTAATCATCAGAATTTGTCAAAAAAACTATCTGACTATGTGATATTCTTTTCCAGTGAATCAAATAGGTAACAATAATAATAATAAGTTTCCCCCATAACTATCAATGTTCAATTGACTAAAATATACTTCATAGTGGTTCTTTTGGGGATTCTTTTTTTGGCATTTAGTACAGCTTGTTAAGCAATGTAATCAAAAATGTAAGTACGAAGAATAATTTAGTAACAGTTTAAATCATTTTAGCAAGCTAAAAAGTTACAAAATCTGAGGTGTTTAGTGCTATTTTTAAGATGAGGGTTGTTGAAGTCTGATGAAATCAATAGCTGTATATATAAAATACCCATGATTTGATTTGAATACATGTAATTGCTACAAACACAGATGTTTACATGGAAAAACTGAGGCAGATGTACTCTTTGCATTATCTGATTTTTAATATAGCAATACCAATAATAATAATAATGCTGTGAGTTACAATGTAACTTTATTTAAGAAATGACATGTTTGTTCAAGGAAGTATTTTTCCTATTTTAAAAAGTAGTTAGCAAGTGTTAACACCCATTTTTTAAATTTAGAAAAAAATGAAGGACATAAAGGATAAATGCATAGTTCTCCTACAGTTAAAAAAACAACCGCATAGTGTGAAAACGCAAGTTTTCCCATTCTTTCTCTGATAGCCTTGGCAAGTTTGAACTTGCATAAATGCAAATTTTGCATAGAAATGGTTTTTATTCATTTCCTTCACTCTCATTTTCCAGATTGAACTGGAGAAGCACAAATTTACCAACAGCACAAATTAAAATGCTTTTGTTTTGTTATAATGAATATGTCAGATTTCATTTCAACAGGAAAAAACTGATTGCTTCCAAAAATTAAGGCAGAGTCCCCTAACAAACTTTATATTCATTTGTTGACCTTAAAAAAGATGTCCATTGGTTCTTCCTCCTTTACTTCCTTTAGTCACTTCCAAGCAGTGAAAACTGTATAAGACAGGGAATGTATTTTCAGTACAGGGTCATGCAGGAATTGTGTACTAATAGGTCTCAAGAAATAATAGCTATGGGTCACTTAAACACACAAAGGGAAGAAACTAATCCTTTGCCCTCTTTCCACCTATATCACTGGCTGATTGAGCTGTCAATCAACATGAGACCTGCCAGAGGCAGTTTTAATTGGTTAGTAGAGTGTGCTGACTGGCCTGCTGCTGATTGATTGACAGCTCGGGAGCATACAAACACTGAAGATTGTTGGATCATTCCTTCTCATCTCTTTCCTCTTCCATAGTTCACATAGGTGGGATTTGGGCAACAGACTGGAGGTGCAAAGAGTGTGTTGCTGCTCTAGAAAGAGCATCTTTAGAGCAAATCCTCTGGCTCTCATACTGCTACCTTATTAATAACATCTGGTAAGGGAATATAGCTACTACATAGGGCCCAGGTACCCCTCAATAGGGAAGTGTCTAATTTCAGCTCTGCCCCTTGCTACCTGTGTGAACTTGGGCTCAAATGAAATAATGTCTGAAAAGTTTTTCACAAACCTTAAAGAGTTATAATGGCTGTTTAATGCTAGCTATTGGACAAGTCCTTTAATTGCTCTGGGAAGGGATTGAATTGGATCATCATTAAGGTCCCCCTCATCTTTAAATCTATGGAGAATGATGGCTAGACCTGTGATTCCATTGATATTGGGAACTGCCTGGTTAGAAAACTCGATCTAGCAATGCAGGTCAGTACAGTTTCTGTAGCTTATTCCTTTAACATACAAGCCTTAGAGTTGTCTAGAAACATGAAAGGCTGAACGACTTGGTCAGTCACACAGTCAGTGTGTTATCTGGAGGCAGGATTTAAACCCAGGTTTTCCTTGCTTCCTGGACAGCTCTCTCTACCTTGTCCTATGACCACCGTCTTTGGCAATTTCAGTTTTGTTTGTTTTTCAGTCATGTCCAACTCTTCATGACCCCTTTTGGGGTTTCTTGGCAAAGATTCTGAAGCGCCTTGCCATTTCCTTCTTCAGCTCGTATTACAGTTGAGAAAACTGGGGCAAACAGATTGAAGTGACTTGCCCAGGTTCACACAGTGTCTAAAGCCAGATTTGAACTCAGGAAGATGCATCTTCATGAATCTAGGCCCAGCACTCTACTCACTCCACCACCTAGCTAACCGTCTGTGGTATTATAGTTCACTAAAACATCCTTACTAGACAGCTAATCAGTATTGATACAGTCTTTAAATCAATGATCCTGTGAAATGTGGTAGAGTGTGTTTCATTAACTTAAATTGCTGGGATCATCTTGGCAAATGATGCCCTAAAGCATAGAGAAAGACAAGAATTTAGCTTCCAGACACTCACTGGTAGATCTCTATGCTGCATCCATTGTGTTTTGTTTCTTAGGTGCAGAGAAGCACATGTTAGTTATGGAATGGCTATACAGTTAGGATATTTTGATAACCTCCCTTGCCAAGACAATCTGAGGTGGAATGTGTTTCATTATTGAGGAGTTTCTAAGTTATCACAACATCTAGAACAGGAGGGGGACCTCTCAGTACTATGAATGAATAAGTGAATGGCTAAATATTTATTAAATGCCTAACACATACATGAAGGTACTGAGATGAATGGTAAGGATATAAATGTTCAAGTAAGACTTTCCTTGTCTTCAAAGAAGCTTACACACATAAGGAGAGGCAATACATAGCAAGAGGGGTCAGTGAGGGCTTCTCACTGAGTTTTGTTGTGAAGAGTCAAAGGAATTGGGAGTGTAGCCATAGGGAAGTGGATTTGTATACCCTTTTCAGTAACAATCATAGCATGATTTGATTACTGTCCTCAGTATAAAAATATAGAAAGGGAGAGTGAAGACAGGGGTGTGTGTGTGTGTGTGTGTGCGTGCGTGTGCACACACACACACACACACACACACACACACACACACACACAGAGGAGGCTGTAGAACATATGGCAAGATGGCTTCATTTGGTAGGCTCTGGTTTTCCAGTGAATGGCTCTGGATATGTTTCTGTCTAATGAAACTTCATGAATAGTGCTCAGAGAGAAAACTTTCCCTAAAGACTGGAGAGAGAAGTAACAAAACAATCAAACAAAAGAAACAATACATAGTCTCACAGAACTTCTCAATAGCTTAGTATTTCTTTAGTAGGCAGACAAGCAAATCTCAAAGAATTAGACAAGTGTTGCATGCACTGAGGGATGGTTGCCAAATGAGAGTGGCCCCATTCATTATCTTACATGATATTGTAACTTGAATAAGAGAGAGATATAACGATTACAGTAGCTTCCCCAACCTTGTAAATGAAGAAACTCCAGGGAAGCTCAAATACCCCTGACAGGAAACCTGAAATCGCCCTTTCAGAATAAGGCCTACGGTAACAGCAGAAGCCTTTCAATACCCCTCTTTCCTCCCAGTTCGAAGTTTGAATATCAACTAGCTGCCAGTTTTCCCCTGCATTCCCACCAAGAGGAGATAGCACCAGTCCTCAACCTTGACCTATACCACAGGTCCAAGCTCCTGAATCCTTTCCACCCAAAACTTGATCTAAAAGACCATCCTAGACAAAAACCCTATAAAATCCACCAGATGTTACTGGTTTCAAAGGTTTCCAAATAAAGCTGGGGTCCCAGCAGAGTGTCCAATTCTACCCAGAGGCCTAGTAGACCTATTTCCATCATTCTCTGTAAATTCCCTTCATTTTGTGAGAATCTTTCCCTCAATAAAGTTGGTTTCCTTTATCATCCTGTGAGTTACATGTTTCCTTGTTCTGAGTCTTTTGTATTTCAAACCTTCCTGTCTATGGTAGCATAGATAACTTGTATAAATGATGAGGCAACTCTTCCAATTTCTAGATTTTCTTTCTTTCCTTTTTTTTTTTTTTGATGAGGCAATTGGAGTTAAGTGACTTGTCCACAATCACACAGCTAGTGAGTGTTATGTGTCTAAGGCTGAATTTGGACTCAGGTCCTCCTGACTCCAGGGCCAGTGCTCTATCCACTGCACCACCTAGCTGCCCTCAATTTCTAGATTTTCTGTATTGCATCTAGGTTCTAGGTTGTATTTTAGAAGGATACGAAAGCCTTGAGTGAAAATTAATCACAGAACCCTCCCCCCAACAAAATATGCAATTACTGAAAAATTAACCCTAAGAGAAATCATAAAGGAATGAGGATATAAGCAACGAAGATGATTGACCAAAATGCTGGTCAAAAAGTGAATGAAGGCAATTGTATTGATGCCATCCAAAGGATGGTGGCCAGTTCTTCTCCAATTTTGTTGAGGAAGAGGATATTTATTTTAAATATGAAAAAGCCACTCTGGCAGTTCAGAATTTTAAACATTGGGATGTTTCCTGATAGAGTATGGAGTCTCTTTTTCTGCAAGCATGTCTTCAAATAGAGAATCAATTTTCATTACCGAGTACAGTGATCTGTATAAAGTAGATTAAGAATGGATTTTGTCCTATAGACACTGCTATAGTTCTATAACCTGATTAAATACACTTTCTGTTTTGAAGTGGGTTGTCCATAGACATTTTCACGGTTGGGGGAGGTTTATGTACAGTCATACCTGAAGGCAAAGGGCTAAAGTAATGTGCACACACACTCTCATAATTCTATAGTCAGTCAATAAACACTTACTAAGCATCTACTATGTGCCAGGCACTATTATAAAGCATTATTAAATAAATATTGTGTGTATATAATCCAGTAACTAATAATATCATTTGCACAAAAGTTCTCACATAGGTAAATTTTTTTCAAAGCAAAGAACTGAGTTTAAGGTACAGTTTAAATTTTATTATTACGAATACATCCTACACTCAAGGCCCACTCTCATTCACTATTCAGTGTCTCAAATGAATAGGTTAATCTCTGTGAACACAAAGCTAAAACATTCCAATAGTGGCTGTCAGTTTCTAGTATTCAAAAGGAGACATTGGATTTACTATTCCAAGTAATGGGAATAAATTCTATCGCAGGGGTAAGACTTTCTGGTCTTCAGTGGACAAGTTAGTTTCCCTTAGAGTCTCAAGATGTCTTAGGGATGAGATTTTATCAACATAATTGATCGTTATCATTTACTGTTGTTTAAATATGATTTCTCTTCATAAAGCAGATGACAAATAGAAATGCCAATATACTAATAATAGTATAAATGTAAAAGCTAGCATAAACAGTTCTTTTAGCATATGCTTTATGGTTTTAAGGAATAAATATCATACAAACTAAGTGCCTTCTGCTGAAGAGGTATTAAATTGGACAAAATCAATAGAAAAATGCAATAAATGAAAAAAATAAAGGTTAAAATATTCTGACAATGCCATCAAAAAGACAGATGTGACCAACTTCTTTCACCATCTTTCCTAATGTCTGAACAAGAATGATCACTATGTATGTGTATCTTCAATTACTTAATTTAAAAAAAAAGAATCCTTTCTCAATGTGTTTCCAAGAAAGCCAATTCCACATCTCCTTATCATTCTTGTGCTATTTTTGGTGAGGAGAAAAGGGAAAATCTAATGAGCAGTATCATAACAAAAAATGAATAGCACAATGAGAAAGAATCTAAAAAATGACACATTTTCTCTAGTATTTTCTGGTAATGCACACACACACACACACACTACCACCACCACCATCACCACCATTATTATTATTATTATTATTCTTTATTATGAATCTTCAAGCTTGTTTGGTATTTTCAATAGAAACTAAAAAATAGTTCACAATATAAGCATTTCTTATGTGTTGTAAATAGAAGTTGCAATCCCATCTTTCTTCAGGATGAGCAAAGATCTGAAGAACTACCCTCACAGTAGTAATGAAGGTGGCTGATACCCATCAACCAAATTCCCTCTGAAATAGAACTTATTCAAAGTCTTATTTTTTTCTACTACCATTAGACACCTATTCTTTCCTACTGTACTCTATTAATGAAATCTACAGCTACTTTATCTGTTCCATGAAACCTATTTCCCTTAAAGAAGTTCCTTGAAGATGTTATATCACTTCTTTTTACATGACATAGCAGATTATTTGTCTATTATATATTTTGTCATAAAATGAGCACCTTTTCTAGTCATGCTAAAGACCTTGTTTTCCAAATTAAAAAATAATAATAATAGCACTTTTTATAACTTTATGTTGCTAAAATGAGTTTCTTTTATTCAGAATTCCAGAATGCCTCTATGGGGCAGCCCACAGTGGATAAAGCTCTAGGTCTGGAATCAGGGACACACATCTTGAATTCAAATCTGGCCTCAGATACTTACTAATTGTTTGACCCTGGGTAAGTCACTTAACTCAGGTTTCCTCACTTACCTCATTTGTAAAATGAGCTGGAGAATGAAACGGCAAACTTCTCCAGTATTTTTACTGAGAAAACCCCAAATGGGGTCATAAAGTGTCAGACATGACTGAAAACAACTGAACTCTGCCTCTGGTAAAATATAAAGTCCTCATATGTAATTCCATGCATATGCAAACATACACAAATGCTATCATTACCTTCATCATCAAAATACATTTACAGCATTGCAGTGGCCAATACCTTAGTTCCTACTAGTGATCCAACCTTTAATTTGTTTTCATTTTCTTCAGTTAATTTCTCACATACCTAGATAATTATAATAACTATGTTACAAATTTTCTCTTGTCATTTTTTTCTGATCCACCTATATATCTCTGGCAATCTAGTATTCCTGTGACACAGGTTGGAATATACCTCTCTCTCCTCACAAAACTTTCAGTGACTTCCTGCTTCCCTGGAGCAGCCAGATATCACAATGAAGAAAGTGCTGGGCCTGGACTCAGAAAGACCTGAGTTAAAATATGGTCTCAGATACTTACTAGCTGTGCGACTCTGGGTAAATCACTTAACTCTGTCTGCCTCACTTTCCTCATCTGTAAAATGAGCTGGAGAAGGAAATGGCAAACCTCTCCAGTGTCTTTACTAAGAAAACCCCAAATGGGATCATTAAGTGCCAGACATGACTGAAAGCAACTGAACACTGCCTCTATGATAAAATATAAAGTCCTCAGCCTGGCACTCAATATGCTAAGCTAAACAGGTGGACTCCAACCTGTTTTCAGCATTGTTCCATGCAATTCCCTATCCAACAGAATGTAATTTCCTTGAGGACAAGGCTATTTCATTTTTGTATTCCCGGGACCTACCCCACTGCCTGCCTGGGACAGAGTTAATAAATTTTGGTAAATGAATTAACTGCATATTTTAGCTAAACGAGCCTATTATGGGTTCTCTGAAATTAAAACTCTATTACCTGACTCTATGCATACTCACAAGCTCTTACTTATCCCTAGAAGGAAAGCCTTCATCATTGCTTCTCAAAATCCTTGACTTTCCTTTCAAGTTTCAGTTTTGGATGTAACTCTTACATGAACCCTTCCCTGATTCCCCTACCCACTTACTTTTCACCCACATTTTACTTTGTATCATACTTCTATATGTGCATTTTGTATCTGATCATTTCCCTCCACCCACTCAACCCTCCTCCCCTAAAGAAGGACATAAGCTTGATAAAGGCAGGGGCTATTTTGTTTTTGTCATATTAACCAGAGGACACAGTGCCTAGTTGTTTCACTTGTGTCTGACTCTTCATGACTCCATTTGGAGTTTTCTTGGCAATGACACTGGAGTGGTTTGCCATTTCCATTTACAAATGAGGAAACTGAGGCAAACAGGATTGAGTGACTCACCCAGGGTCATATAGCTACTAAGTGTCTGAGGTAATTTTATATATATGTAAACTATGAGCTCCTCAAAGGCAAAGACTGTCTATTGCTTTTTTTCATATCCCTACTGCTTAGCACAGTGCCTGGAACAGCAATACTATCATATTTGGGGCTATGACCACAATGAGTATTGGTGGTCATTGTCTCATTGAAGGATGCCAGTTAAAAGTCTTGCCACCCTCCACTACACTTTTACTCTTGACTTCTGAAGTAGCAAAGAGAACTATAACCCATTAGCTATTTCTGAGACTTTGCAAGTGAAAAATTCCTGGATTCATACTTTTTTTTTTACCACATTTATTTCAAAAGACTTACTGGATTGAATATCATCAATATAATTGATTAGTGATAAAACCTTATTATGAGTGAATTCACTCCAAAATAATGGGTTCATCCATAGACATAGCCTTAAAAATGCAGTAAAATGTTTTCTATTCACAAATACCTGAAATATCATAATAATAAAGTGAGACCAGAAAGAAAAAAAAATCTGACAACTCAAAGTCAAATTTACCAAAGCTGGAATCACTGATTTAAAGGGATCTTAGTCATGTATTGATTGAGGAACCTCTTCCTTTCCATATCAGGGCAGCTTTTGGAATAAAAAAATATGAACCTAAATTTGGGGCATCCTGCATGACCAAAAATCCATATGTAATATTTGTGCTTCCACTTGTTTTATTCAATCAACCCCAACAAGTATTCAATATCTACTACACACCCAAAACTACATGAGGAGTTACAACAAGGAGTAAGACATAGTTCTGCCCTAATGTCATGTGTAGTTTAGTTACGCCATTAAGAATGATAAGGCAATTCCATAACTCCTAAATACAAAATGTGCAATGCTTCCTACTGGTGCCAAGAGTCCAGAGAAGGGAGAGCTGAGAATGGTGGTAGTTAGACAATGCTTCATAGAGGCTGTGTTGAGCCTTAAGCTGGGTCTTGACTAAGGGATAAAGAGGTCAGAGAGATAGGATTCAGATAATTGAAGAGAAAGGGTCAGGGAATTCAAGAGCAAGAAATAGTGTGAACATTTCTTTCCTGTTCTGATGGCATCTGTATCCTTCATTAAGATCAGATTCAATGCCTCAGTTGTGGTATGGAAATGATCCTGTGCTCACAAAAGCTATACCCCTGTGTTCTCAAAGCTTACATCCACAGAGCACAAACTCTGTCACTTACCATTAAGCAGGAAAGACTTCAAGTATGGGCCTGGTAATGAACTGTGTGTATCTATCATCCAAGGACCAGCCTATCTAAATAAGAAGCTTGTCAAGCAAATGGACACAGGGTGACTATTTTTTTTAGGCAGTTTGGGTTAAGTGACTTGCCCAGGGTCACACAGCTAGTAAGTGTCAAGTGTTTGGTCTGAGGCTGGATTTTTAACTCAGATCCTCCTAATTCAGGGCCAGTGCTCTTTCCATTGAGCCACCTACCTGCCCCAGGGTGACTATTTTTAAAGTTGTAATGCCCAAAGACCATTTGCTAAGCTGTTGAAAGGTTGTGATTAAGCTTCTTCAGTAAAGGAAGATATGAAATATCTATGAAATAATGATAGGCCTTTAAAGGACTGAAATATGTTATCTGTGTAGATCTTATTTCCTTTAAAATCCTTAGAGGGCAGGGACATGCCTTGTAGAACTCTTTGTCCCTTTCAGCACTTTGGACTGTACGTTGTTCATAGTAGACTCAATAAACATTTGTTGATCAAATGAATACGCTTTTCATGTTTGAATGCAAAATCAGTTAAAATGCTTGGATCAAACAGTCATCCTCCCAGTATTTTTGAGTTACAGTGTATTATAAAGGGTCCTTTAAATCAGATAATTTATGAAGGCCGTACTGTCCAGCCCCACTGGCCACAAACTCTTAATGAACACAGAAGGTGCTTTTTCTTCCCCCCAAGCGGAACCCTATAAAAAGTAAGTGACAGCAATTGCGACCCTATCTGTGGCAGTTTATGAGAATGATTTGCAGATAGATTGAGTTACAATGTTATTGTAACACCTCATCAAAATTCTTATCCAGTTTTGGAGAAGTGACTTAAGACAAGTAGACTGGTCTATGGCTGGTTGGATCAATTCCAGCAGCTTACCCTAGGTACCAAATTACCCTTTCCAGTTAACCCCTGTTATTTCTCCCTTTCCTTGGTGTGGCAATAGGAGCACAGAAAGGACAATGTAGTTGATTACATTGTGCCAAAGGGCTGTGTCATCTTCCCTATTTTTCTGCTTGAAAGCAAGAGGCTCTCCCAGCAGGGAGTTCAGACTCCCCACTTGACTAAGACACTTCACAATTGGAGCTATCAATTACAGGGTCGAGCAAAACAAGTTCTATCAACCAGACAGTTGCTATATCCCTGCGCTTTCATTTTGAAAGGTACAACTCTTCCAATATGGCATTGAATGTATAGGCAGGAATTAACAGTATTTAAGCACAAAATGACAATAATTTATGCAGACATAATTACATAATTAAAACATTCATTTCCACCTAAAGTCAGTTTTCTGAAGGTAATGGAAACCAATATGGTTTTTCTAAGGCAACATCTGGCAGTTAAATCCAAGGAGAGAATCTCAATACTGAGAGAATGTACTAAGTACAAAAAAAAAAAACAGAGGGAGGGAAGGGAGGAATTAGTATTGTTAAATTATCTTTTTAAATAGCAAAATCCATGCATTGTAACTACTAAACCATGTCATTCCATATTATAATCTAAAAATAAGGAGCTAAAAAAGGAATTGTTTTCTTTGCTATAATCTTACATGTTTATGATAGAAAAATTCTATAGTCTTTGAGATCTTACTGAAAGATGACATGCTGACGTAAATAACCAGCTTAAGTAACCAGCCCACTCAGCTATGATAGATTTACCGACAGACAAATTTACTTAAAAAAGCCTGAATGCGGGCAGTAAAAATACTTTTTTGCAAGATTTATATGGGCATGTTGGGTTAATACATTGTACTTGTTAGACTTTTTTATGTGAATTTAAATAAAATACTCAGTTAGGTGGGGAGTTCAATATGTGTTTTATAATAACAGAATTGGGTGCTATGCCCAAAGATATACAACAGCTTTTGGTAAATAGCTGAGCAAAGAAAATTTCAATTTGTACTTCAGCTAGAGGACTGTTTTCTGAAAACACATCACTACCTCTGGGAAAACTTCTGCCTTCACAGCTTATGCATTATTGTCCATTCCAAAGATTAAAAGGAAACTGTGCCTGGACACCAATTTTCTTATATATGTCCAGCCACTTTATTGAATGAAGAAAATCACCTTTGATGGGGAAAAAATGAATATAAATCACATTGCTAGAGTCTCATCAACTAATTTTCAGTACAGGGAAGCTGACAGTTCTGCTTTCATTCTCTGGGATACTACTAAAAATAAAATGCAAGGTAACTCAAGAATTCAAGTTGAAAGTGCATTTATTACCTTAATGGTCCACCAAACTAATATTGGTTCATGCAGGAGGTCTGAAAAGAGAAATACAGTCCTCTCCTTATCAGGAAATGAGCTCCTAAAGTCAACTGTCTACAGCTTACTTGAAATTCTACCTAGTCCCATCCCACTCCCAAGATCTGCACCCTCATGTGTGATTTAGCTGTTATACTTACATTTTCATATTCCCAAATAGAGCTTAAATAGGTGTTGTACCCTTGATTTTTTTCAAATTGTGCAAAATAAAAAGCAAAGGCACAAAATTTTAATATAATTATAAAGATTCAAAAATAAAATACAAATATTATAAAGTAAATGAGGAAATACCAAGATAATATACTTAAGCTTCTATAAGGAAATGCTTCCTTGGGAAACTTAGCTATTTGTTTATCTTCTCTCTAGTATGTAAGATTAAGTGACCTTCTAATAATGAAGGTCACAATAATACTGAAACTTTGCATTTCTATAATGTTTTACTGCTTATAAAGTTCTTCCACAGGAACATATTGGGATCAAATAAGCACATTGCAGAGGTTATATAAAAACAACAGAAGCTTGAAAATGTCAAACAGAGTCTTGATTTATTCTGATTGACCTACATTTTTCTAGTGTGTATGTGGAACCAGACAATACAGACCTAAAAGGAATCTTAGGGATTTTCTAGTTTAACTCTTTCCTTTATATAGTTGAGACCCAGAGGAATTAGTGACTTGTCCAAGGTCACTGAAGTAAATAAAGAGTAGAACTAGTATTAAAACAATATCTTCTAACCATCTCTCATTGCTTTCCCCATAATGCCAGTCTCCTGAAAAGGTTAGATACATTTGGAAGGTGCAGGAAACTATATTCACCCTTTCCATATTCAGATTACTCAGATGACAAAATAGTCTGAACAGAAAACAAAAAAGTGTTAGGGAAGAGCAGTATAGAGGGGCTAAAAGGACAATGCTGTTAAAGGCTCTAAGCTTGAATATCCTTCATAGCTCCTGGTATTCCTCAAACTTTTAACCATCCTGCTTAGAATGGGAGAACCAAAACTATTCTCCTTCACCCTCAAATGCAAAATCATTGAATTGACTAATTTGTTACTATAATCAGACTCCATGACTATTTGTAGGAATCCTGGATTCAAGTTTTTCTTTAATGCCTCATCAGAGTGTGGAAGTGACCCTGGCTTCTTCAAGGCTATGACAGCAAAACACAGGCCAGGACAGCTCCTCTACAGATGGAAAGGCTTTGAGTATGCAAGCATGAGTCTCACTAATATCAGGAGGCCCATGAGAAGAATGGCAGCCACCAGGAACTGAGGAAAACTGTCTACTAATTCGTGATCATCTATCTCAGTGCAAACTGAGTCTAGAGAGGAAGTTATAGAACCTAAAAGCATTGACGAACTCACAGAAATGAAACAAAGGAGGATACTTGGAAGGATTTCTTCGCTGCCATAGCCAAAGCTAGAATAACCTAAGAGAGTTGTCCTACCCCTTTCCAGAGTGCAATTTCAAACTTCTTTTCTTTAGGTGACTATGATAGAACAGGAATAGAAACAAATTTATAGTTTGAAGATGTGGATTTAAATCCTAGCTCTAGGACTTAATTCCTCAATGACTTTGAACAAGTCACAACATCTTGGGTATAAAAAGGAGGGGGAGGAGGGATGGTGGAACTAGTTACTAGAAGGGTCACAAAAGTGTATTCAAAAGAAAACCTCTAAAACAAGATTTTGTGACATGCCAACCCAGAAGCAAAGAGGGTAGAAACTTTGAAATAACCCAAAACTATGCCATTATTTCCTAGAATTTCCAATTAGAAGAATTTCTAATTCTTCTTCCTTATCACAGTACTAACTTTTACATTTGAACACTTATTTGAATGCTACATATGAAAGCAACCACAATCAATCTCTGTCCCTTTCCTCCTTTGATAGAATATTACTTTGTTTGAATTAACTGAAATTTGTATTAACACTCACCTCAATATGAAAACATAGCTTAAAGGAGTTCTTAACCTGAGATTTGTGAACTTTGTTTTTCTTTTAATAATTATATTTCAATATACATGTTTTCCTTTGTAATACTATTTACTTTTTATACATTTTAAAACATGATTCTTAGAAGGATGTATGGGCTTCACCAGATTGCCAAATGGCTTACACACATGCACACACACACACACACACACACACACACACACACACACACACACACTGATTAAGAACCCCCAGAAATATCTTTGCTCTTTGGTATATACTATACATATGAGAAGGTGACAACCACAAGAGATAGGCAAGGTCAAGTATATTATAGGAATCGAAGAAGAGCAATCAGTTGGAAAGGAAAAGATCAGGAGAAGGCATGTGGGGTAGATTGTCCCTGTGGTGTCTCTAATCATTTTCCTACTCATTTTTATCATTCTTAGCATAAGAAGACAAGTAGTGATGACAGCTACAGGAGTTGAAATCTGTACTCTAGGTTCTTTTTTGAATCACTGACAGGAGTGAGGCACCTTCTAGGTCCAGCATCGATTATCTGTCTCCTTCAGGAGTCTTCCCCTCTTCATTCCTAATCCTTTCCTTGTACATTTTCCTTCAGTTCCATAAAGTCTGTACCATCTTATTTTTGGATACCCTATTTTGGTGAGGAAAAAAAACACACAAACACTTCAGCCACTTCCTAAAGAAAAGACTGGAATTGGACATTAAGGTTAAATCCCAGATAATTCTTCTGCAATCCATATCCTTTTTTATTATTATTTTACTTGGGACAAGATGTCAGGAGCTCAAACTTTTGCAGCAAAAGTAACTGATTCAAAGAAATTCTTTGATTTTTTTTCCATTCTGGTAACAAAAAATCTTATAACTTGGGATTTACCAGGTTTAAAATAGCTTTGAATTTATCTATCATGCCTATCTACTTGTAACCACTCATTATTATGCCTCTAATTTCTTTTCCATTGTCTATAGGGCAAAGTAATATCTATCTTTCTGAGAAGAAAACCGATTGTAGACAAAAGCTATTGTCACTTATTGCATTTCAGTTTTAAAAATGAGCATAATATTACTGTTGCCAGAAGCAGCCACTGTGAGCACAGAGTAGTTTTACATAGGGTCAGTTGGCTTAAGGCCTACTGGATCCATGCCAAGGGACCATCTTACATGTGAACCAAGACCTAGTGGGCCCTCTTGGTACGTTAGGATCTAGGTCTGCTCTAATGGAGTCAATGACGGACTTACATTATTGTAGATTCTGCTTTACAGTAAAGATAATAATGAAGTTCCAAAGCAGGATCGTCAGAGATGTGGCCTGATAAAAACTTATGCTATATATGAGCAAAACATATCTTTTCAAGTATGTATTGAGACAGTCATATGATTTAATTAATTTATTGTCATATTCACTTTCACATTTACCACATAACTGAGAAGTTTCATTATAGAAATAAAACTGTGTCAAAATATCTTAACAAATTATGGTGCTTTTTTTTCCTTTTATCAGCCTAAGTGCCTTTACTATGTAGCATGGCATAGCAAATAGAAAGCCAGCCTCAAAGTTAAGGTATGGGTTTAAGTCTCACCTCTGGCACATATTAGCAAAGTGACCCTGGGGTAGTAACCTAACCTCTCAGTGCTCTAGGCAACTGTATTACAATTGAGAAGAAGGTGCCAAGCCACATAGGTAGAAGAAGTTTCCTCACCTGGGAATTCTGTATGAAAAAAAAAAGATTACTAAAAGTCTCCACTGTATATTTATAGTAATTATACTTTCTTTTATATTTCTAAATGGTCTAAAATAAATTTCCCAATTTGTAAAGATTCAGAGCTCTACTGAGGGAAGGGAGGAAAGTTCTTTTTTATTGTAAAATGAATCAAAAACTACAGCCTTTTCTGTAACAAATACCACCTCAAAACAGTTGAAAATGACAATTCTCAAATTTCTGTTTCAGAATTTGTGGATCACCTCTGTTAAATAATTCAAAGTTCTTTGTGTGAATTACTCAGCATTTTCTATGGCATGATATTCTCTCTCATTCTCTAAAGAATAGCATTAAATGAGGATTTGAAAGACTCAGGGTTACAAAGAGGAGTTTCTGGCCTGTAAACAGAAGATTTGAGAGACAGTGGGGCATAGTGGAAAGGGAGCTGACCACAAAGCCAGGAGGATTCCACGTTCAAGCTTTGCCTGTGACACGTATTGGTTATATAATGGTGGGCAAAGCAATTAACCTCTCCATGCTCTAAGAAGCTCCCTATAACTGCTAGTTTTCAGAGAAGGGACAGAGTAGCACTGGTTAACAATGTTTCCTATGCCTTTTAAAACAACAGATTTAGTGCCTATCACTACTCCTAAATACAAGATAAATTTAGTTATGAATAAAACAACATTTGGAAGATCCTAAAGTGCTTAGGGGGAAAAAATGAAGTAAAAGTGCCTCACCTAGTCAAAAGGACCTCTTACAAGGAAAAAGGATATATAACACACTAACTAAATCTCTTATAGAAACATAAGAATTATTATTAAAAAGCTGATTAAATAACATTGAACAATAAGAAGGAAATAAAATCAGTTAAAAACCACATTAGAACTGACACATTTTGAGGATGACATGCAAACACTTTCCTTTAATAATTCAAGTTCTTTAATCAGAAAATTTTCTAAAACAAAACGTTCTTTGTTGCAGTACATGCTCCATTGTACATACTCAATTAATGTAATTTTTGTATTAACATTAATTAGATATTTTAAATAAGTGAATAACATCTGGTGAATAGGTAGAGTCCAAAAAAGGTAAGTGCATTCAAATTATTTACTAGGCATTTGCTCTTTGTTGAACTGAAGACAACACTACACAATGCCATGCACTTAGCATATGCCTAATAAATATGTGCTGAATATTCTGAAACAGACATCGCCTGCTATAGAAAACTGCATAGAACTGTTGTTTGTCTTTGTTCATTTCACCTACATGACAGTCATTTCACAAGGCTGAATGCAATCACATTGATTTGGAACTCATTCAAACTACAAGTACGAGGTATTGCAAAATGTTAGGCAAGGTACTGAAGCTGACAATCTAAGATAAACAATGAGATTGACAAGTATGCAGAGAATATATAGGCTTTTGAAAATGCCATTAAAAACACTAGTAGCAGAGATATTTGCATAATACATTTTAAAAGTAATTCCACTAAAGTTTTATACCTGTGCTTCATCAGATTGTGGTGGACATTCTGGGCTCTTAAAAGTTATGCCAATGGAGTAAGCCCTGGCCCTATCAGAAGTAGAACATTACCGAGGGCCTTGTGACAGCCAAGATGATTGTTATCTCAGTTCCAGCCTAGCTTATTAGGGAGAGGCTTATGACCAAAGAGAGGGTTGCCCACCTACCAAGTAAATTTTTTCTTTCTTTCTCTTTCTTTCTTCTTTCCTGCCTTCCCTGTCATTCTTTCTTTTTCTTCCTTTTCCTTCTTTTCTTTTCTTTTTTCTTTGTTGATTTGTTCATTCACACACCCATAACTAGTTGACTCATGCTTCTTTGTCATTCCACAGACATTTTCTACTTCCCAGACTGCTTTTTCCAATAACCTCTCATGTTTCATACCCAGCACTTGCATCAAACAGACCTCTCTAGAAAGCATGAATCTCATAATTTTCCTATCAGTTCTTTAAGTCACAATGCAATAACACTGACATGTTTCTTGTAATTACTCTGTCACTGAGATTTTGTTCATTCTCCTCCAACTAGAATATAAGCTCCTCAGTGGCAGAACTTGTCTTCCATTTCCTTCCTAACCTAATCAGCCCCAGAATTTTCCATGAAGTAGGTACCTTAAAAATGTCCATTGACCAATCAATCAACAACATGTAATGATTAATCCCATCCTATGTTCTAGGTGCTGTGCTAGGCACTGGGAATACAAATATGAAGGATAAAATAAAACTTTCTCACAAGAAGCTCACTTTCTAATGGAGGAGATAACATAGATGTGGATGCAGGAGTGTACGTGTGTGTATATACACACATTGATTTGGAACTCATTCAAACTACAAGTACTAGGTATTACAAAATGTTATGCAAGGTTGTTTGGTAGTTTCAGTTGTGTATGTACATAACATATATGTAGCATAATTATAAGGTAAATAAAAATATGCAATATAATCAGATGCAAGACAGTTTAGGAAGAAAAGTACTTGCAATTGGGGCAATCAGAAAAAAAAACTTCATAAAGAAGATAGTGCTTTAGCTGCATCTTAAAGGAAGAGAAAAACTATTTGAAGCAGAGGTAAAGAGGGAGTTTGTTCCAATCATGTGGACCATACAATGAGGTATCAGGAGAGATGGAAGATGGAGTGCAATATGTGAGGAACAGAGAGAAAGCCAGTTTGGCTAGATTTTAGAGTGCTTGGAGGAAAGTTATATACAATGATGATAGAAAGATATGTCACAATAGGATTGTGTAGGGCCTTTAAAGCTAATCGTAGGTGTTTATATTTGATCCTAGATGCAATAGGAAGTCACTGATTGAGTAGGGAAATCACACGATCAGGTCCATGCTTAAGATACTGGCATTAGTGTGTAGAATGGACTTGAAATAGACTTGAGGTAAGGGTGTCAAGTAATAGAGAAGACTGTGCAATAATGTAGTTGAGAGCTAATGAGGACCTGAAATATGAGCGGAAAGGAGTCAGAGCAAAAGATGTTGCTAAGGTAGAAATGAAAAGATTTGGCAACTGATTGAATAGGGGAATGAAGTGGACAGACAGAATAATGCCATATTTGCAAACCTGGGAAAATGGAAGGAAGGTGATGCCTTTGATAGTATATTAAAGTTTGAAAGTGAGAAGGATTTAGATTGGAAGATAATGAGTTGTTCTGGACATGCAAACTTTAAGATGTCTCCAGGACTTCCCAGTTTAAAATGTCCAATAAGCAAGTGGTGATGCATAGCTGAAGCTCCAGGTAGACCTTGGTGCTCAATAAATGGATCTACATGGGATAACAGTTACAGTTATGGAAATTGACAACGTTACTAATAGAGAGAATGCAGAAGAATAAAAGAGGACTTTGGAAAGAACCTTAATTGAATACCGACAGATAAAGGGCATGATACAGATGATGAGCCAACAAAGGAGAAAGAGCAATCAGATGAGGAAGAGGCAAACCAGTATAGAGCAGTGTCATGCTAATACAGCAAGGAGAGAGTGAATACCCGGGAGGAAAAGGTGGTCAACAATGCCAAATGCAGCAGATAGGTCAAGAAGGGTACGGACTGGGGAAAGACTACCAGATTTGTCAATTAAGAAGTCACTGTAATTTTATAAAGAACAGTTTCCATCGAGTAATGAAGTTGGAAGCCATAATGCATATGATTGCAGAGTGAGTGAGAGATGAAGAGAAGGCAGCAAAGGTAGACAGCTTCTCTGAGGGTTTTGGCTAAGAAAGGGAGGAGAAAAACAGAATGATAGTTTGAAGGGATGGTATGGTCTAGTGGGATTTTGTTAAGGCTCGGAGAAGGTAGATGTTTGAAAGCAGGAGGAAAGGAACCAGTTGATAAAACAGCAGAAAAAGGAAACCAAGTCAGTTTACAGTTGCCTAGCTAGCAACCAGTACAGGTCAACAATAATTCATTTTAAACATAGCACTATGAGCAAATGAAATATGGCATCGTGATGGTATAACTGGGCAAAGAAGCTATATGAAACTTGAAATTTTATGCTTTCTAGCATTCTTGTGGACATGTAAAAACATGACTGTCTACACAATTTGATTGCTGTATATAATTTATGGGGTGTTTTACAAAGCTCTACTAGTTATTATACTTCCACTTTGAAGGTTATATGTGAAAACTAGTAAAATACCCACATAAAAACTATAAACATAGTGAATTTTTAAAGCTCTCACTGTTATTATAAATAACATATTCTTTTAAATTAGGTAATTATTTTAATAAAATTTTATATTTGTTTTGATTATTTTATTAATCCTTCTGATCTCTTTTCCTTTTCTCTCAAATTCTATAATTATCTACAACCAATTTTTGATATTCCATTTTAGATTCTGTATGGAATAAATTCCTTTTAGAGTAGCTAACATTAGAAATGTGTCCCATGATTTTCAAGGTAGCTTACATTATTTCAACCTTATGATGTTGGGAATGCAAACATCATTGCCCCCACTTTGTAGGTGAGGAAACTGAGGCTCAGATAGATTTAGTGACTTGTCCAAGTCACTAAATTGGCAAATTGCAAAGCCAGGAGTTGAATCCAGATTCACTACAAGCCAAGTGTCCATTCTACTACACCAAAGGTTTTTTTTTTATGTCAATGATAAGATAAATATAAGATAAATACAAACAAAATATAGAAAACTCTAGAAATCTTTAAAATTACATTCCTTCCAGGGTCTGTAATCTCTTTAGTGTGGGTATTCCTTCCAACAATGCAGACAATAGGCCCTCTAGGTCAAAGTAGTTGGGCTTCAAGAGTAATGGTTAAAAAATCCATTACACTATGGTCACTCTGGATGTGAGCTTCTCTTAATTTAAATAGGCTTGTCCTCAGTCAACAGATGATACAATCCATCATTGGCCCATACCTAAAGTCTTTTCAACTTGGCATCATCAAGAGGAAGCTCCAAGAGGGAGCTACCATAAAATGGATTTGAGCCAAGTGGAATTATTTCAAGTGTTTGTGCATAATGTTTCTCTCATCTTAATATGATTGATGACTTTGGAAAGATTGACATTTAGGTGGATGAGCACTCATTAATTGATGTTATGCTGGTTACATAAATGTTTTAAAATGTTCTGAGATGTTGGGTGATCACAATTATTTTCAATGAAGTTTAGTAAAGGTTTCAATGGAGAGTATAAGAATGATTTATATTCAGAGCTATTCATATGAAATGTGATTCCCTATGGAATAATTCAGCACCTGCTGAGTAGTTAAATGGATAGTATGAAACTGGTTGCTGGTTTTAATATAAAAGTATCTGTTCTAGGCTATTTCTTTTATTACTACTAATTTAAGTGGCATTTTCTCATCTGGCTATAGCAATGAGTTACTGAAGGACCTTTGGTGAATTTATTAACTATGTGATGCCTTAGTTTGCTCACCTGTGAAATGGAGCATCGTGGTTTTGTATCCAATAGCAAATAGATACATCAATAACTAAAGAATCTATGTGATTCCATGCAGTCTCTATAATTTTGTGCCTCGGAGACGGACAGAAATTTGATAACTCTCCTACAATCTATCCTAAAAATAGTAATTTTAAGAACTCAGTACTACATAAATGTCCATGTCACAGCAATCTTTGGAATAAACTGAGGGCTTTCTACCAAAAAAGCAATTAATTTGGCACCTTTCTTGAGCACTCCTCGCTTAAGAAAAAAGAAAAATTTGTAGAAAATGTATAAATCCCAGTACCAGTGAAGGAATTAAGAAAATATATTGTGTCTTCTGCAGGGATGTGCCAGAATAAAAAGTATTAAATCCATTTTGAGGAAAAAATGCATATGTATTAGATATTATAATCTTCCATTACAGTGAATTACATTCTGTAATCCTTCATTATATATTGAAGGACATAACATAGCTTTCCTTTCTGATGCTTAGGTCAGCAAGAGTATTTGAATGCTGCAAATGAAGAAAGATACAATAGACTGTTTCTGATTATCCCAATTATTAGTTAGCATGTTGCTTTTTTAGAATTAATTTGTAAATTGATTCCTATTTCTTTTCTTGCTGAGTGAGCATTAGCCCAAAGATCACAGGTGTGAAATGATATATTTTTTTAAAAAGTAGCTTACCTTTATAATTATTCCCATCCATTTTTATTTATACAGATTCAGTATTGTATACTGCTTAAAATATTAATAGGCTAGGCTCCTGCCCTGAAGAGCTACCATGTAGAAATCATTAATAAACTACATGACAGTAAAAATCTTTCTTTACATTATTATTACATTTTAAATATGTTTTATATGAGGACACTAAGGTCTTATAGTACAGCGTGCAGATGAATTAATAATTTAGGATTGTGCATTACCTGCCTGTTTCCACATAAAGAAATACAGTTCTCCATCCTACCTTTTCAACTCAGTCATTGGGTTACTTTGGAAACAGGTTACTCTGTATCTAGGTCTCTCTCTCTCTTTCTCATTGGTAAGATGGAAACTGTTACTTACATCCTATCACAGACAACATAAGGATAGATATCACCTGGATAATGAGGCCTGCAATCACTGAAAATTGCCAATAATTACTGCTTATATAATTACAGTACCTATAAAGTATTAAATGTGCTTTTATTGTTGGATTTTTGAGTTCAGTTTTTATGGGCATAGAAATGAACAATTAGAGCAATCTAAAACTTAATAATCTTGCTTAGTTCTGACAAAATGCTGAGCAAGCATAAACATATCAAACTTCCATGTATTGTTAAAATTTGAGTGAATGCTTGTTTGAACTATGGATATATGCATGCCTGTGGAATATTTTACTTTAGAGGCATCAGGGTACATGGGGAAAAGAGGGAAAACTTTGTTAGTCAATAAGGCCTAACTTCTGACATATGAATTGCATGACCACAGACAAGTCATTTCCCCATGCAAATCTCTAAAATTAAAGTTGCAACAAGTTGGGGGAGTGAATTTCCACACCAGCAGCCCTGACCCTTTCTCCCTACCACACTTATAACAAAAATACAAAGTGTCATTAGAACTGTCACACCAGTTTGTTCCTTTCCTTCAAAATTATTTCTACTCCCATCACTCAAGAATGTCAAGTTCTTTCTTATTCCTTTAACCTTGACATCTCCTATCTTTTATCTTCTATACTTGGTCATAGGTCTGAACAACCATAGCTCTATCTTTAGAAACACTTATCACGCCTTCACTTCTCATGGCTCTTAGCTCTGTTCTAGGTTCCAATCGTTTCCTTAAAGCATCTGTTAGGGGGCAGCTACGTGGTGCAGGAGGACCTGCATTCAAATCCAACATCAGACCCATAACACTTACTAGCTGTGTGACCCTGGGCAAGTCGCTTAACCCCCATTGCCCAACCAAAACAAAACAAAACAAAACAAAAACATCTTTGTCACTTTGTGAACACAATGATTATTGTTTCTCTCTCTATCCAGGACATTTTGGATATGCTATACGTAGTCCTGATCTTCTGAATTCTCCTTGCCTTGATTCTAGATTGATTGGAACACCGTGTATTTTTATATCTATTGTTGACTCCCATTTCACTGACTTCATTATAAATGAAGTTTCATGTGACAAAAATTAGTTTCTTACAGGGCCCAGACCTTTTTCTTTTAAGTGGCTCTCAAAATATAAAAGAGTAGAGCTTTTAAATAAAGTTATATAGAGGTTTTTATTTGTTTTTGTAAATCCCTTCATCACTTGTAAAAGCTAATTCTCTCTGATCCCTATTTTCTCATCCAGTTCTAAAATGTTTTTTATCTGTATTTCCTATAGCATCATCTCAACTTAATCCTAGTTTTTTTTTCCTTTTTTTACTCTCTGTTTTCAGAATCTTTCCATTCAATTCCAGTTAGTCTAATCCATATAAATATCTTGCTGACTACTTCAGAGTCAGGGGAGGGGGGCATTAACATGGGAGTCAGGAAACTAGGGTTTTAGTAGGAGTCCAGACAATAAATAGCTGTGGTACAGTACATACATTGGGCAGCTATGTGGTACAGTGGATAGAGTACCAGGCCTGTAGTCAGGAAGGTTGACTCATCTTTGTAAATTCAAATCTGGCTTCAGATATTTACTAGCTATATAACTGTTTGCCTCAGTTTCCTCATCTATAAAATCAGATGGAGAAGGAAATGGGAAACAACTCAAGTATTTTTTGCCAAGAAACCCCCAGATGGGGTCACAAAGAGTTGGACATGACTGAAAAGACTGAACAATAATAATAGGTACCTCACCTAGCCCCTCTGGGTCCCATACATCTCATCTGTAAAACACAGAGGTTTTGTTTTTTGTTTTGTTTTTAGAAGAAAACAGAGCCAAAAGAAGGCTAAAGACCCAAATACATTTAAATTCCATAGTTATCTAAAATAAATTTACATATAATTTGATGGAATAAAGTTGTGTGTGTTAGATACTCTCCTGATATTCTCATAATAATATTGTATGGATATTGTGAAAAGCAGAGTAAGAACCAAGGAGGAACAGCTGTGTTAATGAATTTAAAAGGGTGTGAGAGAAGAGCCTGATCGCCTTAATGAGGAGGAATAAACTGCTGATATTTTAGAGGTGAATTACTTTTAGGTGATAAGGGTACTAGTTTTAAAACAAAATTTCTCTTCCAGTAATCTTAGTGAACCAATCAAAAGAGATCACTCAACCTCTAAAGCCTAAGAGAATAGTTTAATCTATGCACTTTATAGCTCGAATTCTTTTTACCTAAGAGAAGACATCTCTCTGTAGTCACCCTTCAAACAAACCCAGAAATTTAAGTAGTTTCTTATGTCATTTTAAAGGGTCATAGAGCTAGAGCATGCCAGAGGCCAACTAGACTGATCTCTTTGTTTTATAGATGAAGAGATGAAGTTCAGGGAATTTACATGACTTACTTGCCCTGAGACTCCCAAGCAGGTAACCATTAAAGGCTGGATTTGCACTCAAGTTGTCTGACTGTTCAGTCATTCCTGACTCTCCATGACCCCACAGACAATAATCACATCAATACTGCGTAAGGGATTTTCTTTTCTGAGATACTGGAGTGATTTACTGTTGCCTTCTTCATGTCTAATTCTAGAGTCACTCACTCTTCCATTGGACTATGATGCCTTCCTTTTTCTCAATTTAACTTCACGGTAAACAAAACCAGGGTATATTTCTTTGCCAATAACTTGATCTATTTCTTATTCCTATGATCAACTGAATTTTAGCACCATTTGTCTCTACAATATAGTCCTCTGAGCAACACAGGAAACCAAAAGAAAAGGATGAACCTTTAATTCATTAAAAATGGGTGAACACAAATGAAACAAAGAAAAGTCTTTTAAAAATACACAAGGAAGAAAGTTATTTGCACACCTATGCATGTAACAATAATGTGTCAGAAAGGATTCTGTAATTTATTCAGTGTATGGGACTCCTGGTTGTGGGTACACTATCGATCTATAGACCAAGTCAAGCTATGACTTGGTAGCTAAGTTCTAAAGAGTTGCCTGAACAACAGAGAGTAAAGGAACTTGACCAAGATAACAAATACAGACAATAACAAAGAGAAAATTTGAATATGTTTTCTTGGCTCTAGATCCAGCATTATATCCATTGTTAGGCTCCCTCTTAAAACAACATACAACATATTCATAAAGTACTGAAAGTTTTGCACACAAGTGCTGAGAGGTTACACTATTAATTAATTAATAAAAATTTATAAGCCTACTCACAATGTGAAAAACACTACATTAAGCCCTAGGGAGAAAAAGAAAAGGCAAAAATAATCCCCACCAAGAATCTGGCATTCAAGTGGAGGAGGCAACATGGACATAAATAGTTACATACATAGAATTGTCAGGGCAGATAGGGATTAATGGGTAATTTTATGAGAGTAGAATGACCTGAATTAGTAAGAGAATAGAATGGACATTTGGGTAGAAGACAAAAGGTAAGAAGATGAGGAGGTAGAGTGGTGAGATATAAGAAAGTTTACATAGCTGGATTTAATGTGGAACAATGTGATGTAAAATAATAAGAAAGCAGGGTGGGTTTCAGTATGAAACCTTATGACTCATGCTGACCAATTGTAATGTGTTGTATATAATAGGTAATTATAATGACCTTTGTGAAAATTCTTATTGTAGCATGTAATATAGACAGTCAAAGATGAGACCTGAATATATAACTAAACCTTGATGTGTTGACCTTCAGAATACAACATGAAATCAAGGTGTTTGGCTGCATAGTGGAAATAGCACTGGATTTTGAAGCAGGCTATGCCAAAATCCTTCCTCTTACACTTAATAGTGGAAAAACCTCTTATCCTTTCTAAGATTCAGGCTCCTCAACAAAATGGGTACAATAATACACAAACAATATTATAGTTACTAAGAAGATAAAGTGAAATAATAAATGAGTAGCATTTAGAGCACCACACAATTATTATAGTTGTTCTTTTTCTCATGATTTTGTGGGGTTTTTTTGATGGAGTTCAGATAGAAATGGTTCTAGGATAATTTGTTATCATGCTATCTCCTTTTATATTTAATCTTCTTTGGACTCTTGCACAGGTGGATAAAATGACTATTTTGTAGCTAAATGAAAGCATTGGCATGTGAGTTCATATTCAGTAGGCTCACTTAAGTCTCTTTGGGAGGACTCTGCAAGCAGACAGAGACAGAGATGAAAAGTACCTCATTTGTTCCCACATGGTTTTGATTTCTTCTGTTTTGTTCTCTTTCATTTATCGCATTCATGTCCAACTCTTCTGGACCCCTTTGGGGAATTTTCTTGGCTAAAATATGGAAGTGGTTTGCTATTTCCTTCTCCAGCTCATCATATAGATGAGGAAACTGACGCAAAAAAAGGTTAAATGACTTGCCCAGGGTCACACAGTTACTAAGTGTCTGAAGCCACATTTGAACTCAGGTCTTCCTGACTGCAAGCCTGCTGCTCTACCCACTGTACCACCTAGATACCCATTTCTTTTATTAGGTCTTGATATTTTGACATTTTCCCTTCCATATAGTTCAGAGATTATGAATATTTGGTTTGGTAACATCTATTAACATCACTGTTCTTAAGTTTTTACACATCAGTGTTACAGCCAGGCAATTGTAAGCAACAATTCAGTCTATGGTAAAGCTCTGATTAGAGTACAGTTTATCTGATGAATTCTCATGGATATTTTGAAGTCTTTATAGCAAGAGGCTTTGTCATCAGATTATGAAAGAACAGAGAATGTTTAATTCTCATCTTCCTAAATATTTGGTATGTGCTGAATTTTTGCACCTGCAGTGATGTGTTGTATCACTCTTATGCCTAATGTGCAGATGAGTAAACTGAGGACCAGATATGTTAGATGACTTGGCTATAGTAAAACAGGTAGTAAGTTTCAGAGCTAAGATTCAAACGTAGGTCTCTTCCACTGTACTACATTTCTCCTCCATATACATGTAATTACTAATCTATTTACATACAATACTACCTTTCAAATCCATTAAAGGGAGATATATGTGTGTTACATAAGTTGCTATTATACATTTTAGCTAAAAGCATAAGAAAACATCAGATGATCAAATTACAGACTATATCCTCCCTTCCATTATTCAAGCAACTTCTAAAATATTACTTTCTTTGTTGAAACTTCTTGTATTCACCAGAAGAGAGATGAATGATTTCCTGGCTCCATTCCACTAACTAGTTAACAGGAAAATTCCATTTTTATTAGGATAATGTAAAAGACCTACTCCACTAGAGTATAGCAGATGTTAATGCACTCATTAGTTTAAAAGCTGCTATAGAATATTTGGCTAAAGATGGCATCCTAATGTACACCTTACTAAATTATCACTCAAGGATAAATACTCAAAATGTGTTCACACAGATAAATTGAGGGTTGGGATCTACATACTATTTCACATTTGGACAAAAAAAAAGATCACCTCCTATTGAAAATTTGACAACAGCAGTAACTTTAACATAAAAATTCTCCCATGGGAAATACCATATCTCACTACATAAGCTTTTAAAATTCTGTGTGTTTTTTTCTCCCTGCTGAACACTTAAACCAAACACCTGAACATGCTTTATGGACTAGTATACCACCAATGCAAACTGCCCTAATGATTCTTTTCAACATTTATTATTTCATCAAACAATTTTAATAGGCTTTTACCCCAGATGAATCTCAATTTTTCTTGCATAACATATTATATATAAAAATAATTTCAGTTAATGAACATGTAAGTTACTATTGTACTCCAATATATTAGTAATTCCATTTACACCTAGCCTAATTGAATTATGTATTCTATTAATAAAAATCGAAGTCATATTTGGAAAAAGACTTTATGAAGGACATGCTTAAGCTGGAGAGTATACAGGAAAAGAACCAGGGTAGTAAAGGGTCTCAAGATCATGATGTAGGAAGATCAGTAGTAGGATCTGGAAATGTTTAGCCTGGAGAAGAGAAGATTTAGGACGGAACATGGAAGCTATGTTCAAGCTTCTCTTGTATGAAAGAGGGATTCAATTTATCCTACTTAGCCAAAGAGGGCAGAAACAAGTCACAAAGAGAAAAATCTAAGCCTGATAGGAAGAGAGATTTCTTCATAATTATAACTACTCCAATGTAGAACAGGCCAGCTCCTACAGTAGAATGTTCCCCTTGTCAGAGAGTTTTCTAAAAAGGTCGGATGACCACTTTGTGAGTTGGGGGAATTTTGTAGAGAGAATTCTTGTTTAGACTAGATTGCCTTTGGGGTACCCTCCAATACTGAGAGTCTCTGATTGTGTGAAGTCATCTGGTCCATCCTTCCCCACCTGATGTATGAAGCCCCTCCAATATACTCAACAAGTAGTAATCTAATAATAATCATCATCTTGATAACATTTTTGTTATTACAGAAAAAAATCAGATAGCAGAAGGTCCCACCATCTTTAATTATAAATTAATGTAACTTATGATAAAATATGTTATCCAAGGAATGATTATTTTTTATTAAATAAATATATTAATTTATGGTAAGTCCTACTTCTTTTTCTTTGAATACAGCCTTAAATCCATGTTGCCTTTTCCCCCCTAAAATCTCTCTCTTTCATGTGACATTTGCCAACATTAGCCTTATTTGGGACTTTTTATCCAACTCACTGCCTTTTACTTAACTACATTGCTTCTGTGCCCACTGGGAACTCTGGGCATCACTCATTAACATTCATCCCAAAGCTGGCTTTAGGCAGCAAAAGATAGCTTCTTCAGGAACCGCTGTGCACCTTCATTTAAAATGCTACACAGTGTAAGTAGTATGCTCTAGTAAATGAGCTTGAAAAATTGACTTTCATTTTAGTATTTTGGCAAATTACTACTATGACTACTAATACTAATAATAGCTTAATCTCCCAATCTACCAATATTATGGCTACTGAATAATTTTTATATTCATATAATTTTATTAGCCACATTTCAGCATTTTTATTTTTAAAAATTTTAAGTTAAAAGTTAATAGCTATCTCTTCTTTCAATCATGAACCTCTGCTGAACCCCAGATTATTTGTGCAATTGCTGCTTATGCAATTTTGCCAAGGTCTTAGAGTGTTCTGGCACATTCATATTTCACAATTAGAAGAGTCTAACAAGTAAACTCAAGATGTTCTCGTCATACAACAAACATAGGCAACGCTATTGTCGGAAAACATCCTTCACACTGCTATGCTCACTCTACTAGAGAAACTGAAACAGTAATTTTACAGGAATTACATTATCTTTCAAATATTCTACATCTCTCCAAAGAAAAGGTATCAGGGTTTCCCTAGTTCCTGTCCCTATCAAGTTATGCAATCACATATTGCTTACTTACATACTCCATATGAATCACTGAAGTTGATTTTCAATAATCTCTTACATCAAGTTCCATCCTTATTTAAAGTACTCATCTACAGCTAATGTCAATCCTAGTTATTCCTCCTATCCCATATGCTTTAGCTTTGTAAAAATCTGCCGGGAGGCATGGCAGACAACTGAACTGCTACTGCCACAACTGGCAAAATTATGAAGTGTACATATGACAGCCCCTCTCCACTCTTCACATACATCTTCCTCTGCCTAGGGCCATCTCCAGTCATCTGATCTGTATCTGGCCACTGGACCCAGATGGCTCTGGAAGACAAAGTGAGGCTGTTGACTTTGCACAGCCCGCCCTCACTTAAATCCAATTCACTTGTGAGTCATGGCCTCACCTTGCTGATGTCGTGGCCTTATTTGAGGATGAAGGACAAACGACAACAACAGCCTCTTTCTCCAAGCCAAGCCTGCAGCCCTTCTTCCCAAATAGTGTATCTGTCAGTCTCTTAATCTGACATCAAGCTGTTCAATAGCTTCTCAAAGTTTCCAAATTTGGATGCCTCACTTGTGGGTGCCATACTACAAATTTTCCTACATCTTCTTGCCCTTATTCCACCTACAATCCAGTGGCATCAACCCACTTCATTCCATGAACAAGAAAACTATCTCTTGGCTCTGGGCATTTTCTCTGGCTATCCCAGATGACTGAAGACTCTCCCTACTCTACTGCTCCCATTCTCCTCTCTAGCTTCCTTTAAATCTGAACGAAAATCTCTTCTTTAACTGGAAGGCTTCCTCAAATTCTTCTAATTCAAGTACCTTTGCTCTATTAATTATTTCATATGTATCCTGTATATATCTTCTTTTGTATATTTTGCATATGTTATCTCCCCCATTACCATATATTGTAAGCTCCTTGAGGGCAGGGACTGCCTTTTCCCTCTTTTTGTATTCCTATTGCTTTGCATGGTGCCTGCAACATAGGCACATAAAATGTTTATTGAGTGATTTATTGGTTGCCACAATTAAAACTTACCCTAGTGTCCTATTCCAATTAGAACCTGATTTCTAAAATTCCAGATAATTAAAATCATCTATTGTAATGTTGAATGGGAGTACTAATGAATATTACCATTCCTGGGTAAGATACTTGCATTTTAAAGGAACATATTAGAGAAAAGACCTACATAAATAAATTTGAGCTTGAAGAGAATGAAACTAGGGATGTGACTATCAGAGACTGAGACTATATGGGGAAAAATGTTTATCTTTAGTTAATCAAAATTATTAATAACAATAATAACCTATATCAAATAAGAATGCAAATAAAATTGTATAAGCAAAACATATTATAAAATCTAAGAGGTTTTTTTAATTCTCATTCCATTTTAATAAATGTTATAGTTTCTAAAGTATTTTAACATATGCTATCTTTTTTGACAATCCTGCCAAGTAAAGGGTAGCTATTATGATTTCCATTTTACAAATGAGCAAAGTGATTCAGAGAGATTACATTACTTGTTCAGCTAATAATAGAACTTGTACTTGAACCCAAGTCTCAGTCCGGTGTACTCTATGTTGAATGTTTTTTTTTTTTCAATTATACCACCACAAAGTCGATAGACCTTTAAATCCTTCATAAATGACAGCAGTGACTGATGCTACCATTACCTTTTAAGAATTCAGATGCACTTAATAAAATAGAGATATAGCCTTTGGCATTACTAGGTGAGGGCCTCTTGTAATATATTAGCTGCAGAAGGTGAACCAGATATATCTTCTCTTCACCAAAGGGCAGAGCCCTCCAACATTTCCCTAAATCTCTTTGTCCAAAACAAATTGTGAAAAGTATACAAAATGGTAAATTCAAGTATATTAATTCTTGTGCTGATAATTGTAAAAGGAAAATTCAGTCAATTTCCAGAGAAGCCCAAGAGTTGTAGTGAATATGGTGCTAGCATCAAGAATCAAGAAGCCTTTGGAAATCTAGCCAATGGTACTCAATTGGCTATGTAACCATGGGTAAGTTACTTAACACTGCTTAGCTTCTGACATATCTGTGCCTAAGACCAAGCAACCTGCACAGGTAGAGTGAGAAGTCATACCAATGTAATCACAAATCCTTGACCGCTGACCAGAAGAGATAAGCTCTTGCCTTGATTATGTGAACATTTCAACTACAAATTCACAGCCTGAATTATCTGGATAATTGTAATTCTTTTCCAGATAATTAGATAATGAGATGGTGAAAGGCAGTCGGGAGAACACAGAATGGTTAATGGTTGTTTTATATATAGATATTTTCTCCACTATGGCCAGAAAATTATATTTGACTAATGCTATAATTGAACTCTCATTCATATAACATTATGCCTTTCTCCCATGAGCAATTTAGTAACCGTTTTGTCAACATGAAAATGCAATTTTTTTTGCAATAATACCTAAAGTGCAATATTGAAAGCAGACATCCACCATGCCCTTCTATTAAGTTTCTCATGTTGTATTAATAGTAACAATGACTTTTAACATCCGATTTTTGACTTTTTAAATTTAGTTACTAGCCAATAAAGATGATTTCTAAACAACCAATTGTTCTAGTCAGATTTCTAACGTACTTAACTTACAGACACACTCTATATACAGTAATCACAATATACATAACAATATACACAATAATTGCTCATGTACATCAAACTGGAAACATTCCATCTGTTACCTTAACTCCCACTAAAGACAACTCTTGCAATGTGATTTTTAAGCACTTCAAATTTAATTTAAAATAGTCTTAAAATTTCAGAAAATCATGAAATACGTACATGAAGATCTATACAAAATATGAATCAAGAAATAGAAGTGATCTGAATTGCAAATATGACAGTGGGATTAAAGGCACTTTGAATTCAGAGACAAGACAATAATTCTTAGAGAGGTACAGTGTGTGTAAAGGACATATTTTTGTGGTAGGACACTTCTACCTATATCTGCACCTGGTTGGTGGCAATATCAAAGGTCTTAAAACATCTTGGGGGGGTGGCAGAGTAAAAGCACTGACTTATTTGAGCTCTCCTCCAAATACCTGTAAAAAATGGTTCTAAACAAATTCTAGAGCAGCAGAACCCACAAAAAGACAGTGAAACAAATTTCCAGCCCAACACAACCTGGATGGTTGATTGGAAAGGTCTATTACACCAGGCTGGTAGAGGAGCACAGTTCAGCATGGGTGCACAGGCAAAGACCAGGCCTCAGGGGACTGAATCAAGAGCAGCTGTGGTGGTTTCCAGACTTCTCAACCACAAATGGCAAAGACAACTTAGAAGGTAAGTGTAGGAAAAGTCTGTGACCACTCTGAGAGAGAGGCTTGGTCCCAGCCCCAGTCCCAGCGCAGCCCCAGGGTGGCAGCTGCTTCCAAAGCTCTTGGCTCACAGACTGAGGGGGAATTGATCAGATCAGAGGGGGATTATAGAGATCTCTTTGCTGGCGCTGAGGCAGGATTCTCTTGCTTTGTCCCTGTTTGGATCTGGGTCACAGTTCTGGGTGGTGATCCTGGGGCAAGGAGGAGCTCTGGCCTGGTGGAGCTTGTAGGGGGTGATATAGAGAAAATCCTCCTCACAGTTTGAAGGCAGAAAAGAGTGCTTGTGATCACTCATAGACCAGAGCACAAGCCAGGAAAGGTAAAAACCTTGCCCTTGATCGTACCACCTTAGAAACTGAAAATTTACTGGACTCATCTCATTCTTATGAAATGTGTCTTTTGTATAAGTTCTTATATAGATAGATAGATAGATAGATAGATAGATAGATAGATAGATAGATAGATAGATATAGATATAGATAGATATAGATAGATAGATATAGATATAGATATATAGATATAGATAGATAAATAGATATAGATATAGATATATATGTATGTATATATATATACACATATATATAAATTATTAATACAGTAATGTATGTAATATGCTATAAATAAATAAATAATATTTGGGGAGGAGGGGTAGTGCTCAATTTTTTTCCCCAAAAAGTGTTGGGACCACTGTCCAGAAAGCCACTAGCAGGGTTTGATTAAGTCCTTTCAGGATTTTGACCCCTTCAGGGTTTTGACTCTGAAGGACAAAACTTGAGTCAGCAAAATTACAAGGACATTCTTCCCAAGATAGAATGAATCCTGAGACAATCTCTCTGAAGAGTCCACAGGTTATTCCAGTATACTCTGGTTCCTAAAACAGCCTCAAAAACTATGAAGCAATCCCAGAGCAAAATCTCTACTTTAACTAATTGCTAAAATCCGAAGGGCAAGTCAAACATGTCCCATTATCAAAAATTTTTTCATCTCATGTTAACAATTTACATTTACATAACACTTTAGCATTTGCAAAGCTTTCTTCACAACTACACTGAGACAGATGTTGGAAATAGGATTGTCCACCATTAGAGGATGAGGAAATTGAAGCTTAGAGTATTAATATGGCTTATGGTCACACAACTAATTAAGCATCAGAGACATAAAAAAATCCTATCAGGTCTGGACTGGGGAATCAGCGTTCTATTCACTATGCTACACTGTGTCATCAAGGTAATATGGTGTTGCTAAAGAAATTTCTTAAATGGGTGACTGAAATAATACATTATTGCTTAATTTGACCAATGTCTTACTGTGCATACAAAAGCAAGAGCTTGCAATTGGCTATGAAATTATCATTATTCTAGGATTTACATTGGCAGCTCAGCTTGGATTAAACACTCAGTAGTAAAACGTGCTGCAAAGAATGTTTAATCAAATGTCTGGAAATACCACAAAGATCATTCCTACATAAGACTCAAATACATATAGCTCAGTTGCCTACAAGATGACTCCACAGTTAATTAGATCTTACTACCACAGTGAGCAGAGTCAATGGCAAGACTGTAGGCTGGGAGGTTGATTTAAAGCTGGAGCTAAAGTGTTTTATTGCCAGATTTATTCACAGTAAGAGCTAATTAGCTCAATTATACTTACATAATTTTCTAACTTAAAAAATTATGCAAAAAAAAATGGATGGAAAATTTAAAACCCAATAGCAATTTGATCAAGACATCCTTTTGTTAAAGACAATCAAAGGAAGTAAACAAAAATAATTGTGAAACCAAGCAAATGAATCTTTTATGGGGCATGTAAAGAGCCAGAAGACCACAATAGATTATATACTAAGGTACTGCTGTATAGTATAATTTCCTAGGACATTTGATGAAATATGATATCCATATGATAAAATAAGAAACAAATGATCTCTCTGTGCATTTTAATAAATAACTACCAGAGCCATAACTCTTTTTTCCCCTTTTTTCCCTTTTTTTTGGTTAGGCAATGGGGTTAAGTGACTTGCCCAGGGTCACACAGCTAGTAAGTGTTATGTGTCTGAGGCCAGATTTGAACTCAGGTCCTCCTGAATCCAGGGCCAGTGCTCTATTCACCATGGCCATCTAGCTGCCCTCAGAGCCATAACTCTTAATGGGTGACTAGGGCCTTCTGGCCACCATCTCAAGGGACCAATCTCCCAGGTACTCTTCCCCCCTGGGCTTTTATTCCACCCATGGCCCTGTGGGAAAACAAGCCACACTCCTTCTGCAATTCCCTTTTTGGGTACAACCGTTAGTACCATCAGACTGTCCTCAGCACTACTGCTGACAATCCCTCATCCCTACTTGCTTTGTTTTAGGTGCAAGAATTCCCAGCTCTACCTCAGATAATTACATAAGGATTGTTCACCTCAGTTTTTTTTTTCTTAAAAAGATGTTTATTTCCCAAATGGCCCAAAGAAAACACAAAGTGAGACAGATGTTAGATTGTTTGACCATACCAATTTTCACAGTTCAAAAGGTTTGAACTCTGTAGGCTTCAACCTTTATCCCTAAAATCTAAGTTTCCCGTCTTAAAGTTTATTAATGTCACCTTGGGATCATTAGGAGCTAGAAGACACCTGGGAATCTCAGTTAGCTATGTGAACTTGAGTAAGTCATGCCAATTCTCTGCCCTCAGTTTCCCTATTTTGGTTATACTAGGTAATCTCTGAATTCCCCTCCTAGCTTTAACATTTTATATGTTCTAAAAAAGGGAAAGTACTCAAAGAGAAGAAAATAGGAGGTAAGCAGAGCAGCTGGTCCAATCCAGATGTTAAACCTTAAAAGAACCTAGAAAAAGTCTGTTCTTACGGTGATATAATCCCTTATGATTCCTATTTCCTTGCCTTGCTCTCTCCTAGCTTGTGCCAACTCTAATTTATTAAATCTAATATACTAAACCATTAATCATAAAAACATTCAAGCATGAAGTCTTTCTTTAAATGTATGCTTTGCTTCTTTTCCAAAATTGTAATTAGTCAATATATCTACATAACAATCACATATACAACAATAGGCTTTTATTTTTAAAGGTCTGATCTTGTCACTATCCAACTCAAAAATTCCCAAGTATTCCTATGGCCTTGAGGATAAAATGGCAACTTCTCAGAATTTCTTCATATTACTCCCCTTCCCACATTGTATTACAGCCAAAGTCTCTACTTGCAGCTCAGTGCCTTCAGACAGGCTGACCTCCATGCTTGAACACAATCCCTATTTGCTTCTGTGTCTTACAATCTTTGCTATCCATAAAGGCTCAGCTAATTTACCAACCCCTCCACAGAGCCTTTCCTAACACCCTAGTTATTAGTATTTTCTGCCTCTTAAATTATTCTGCATTTTTACTTCTCTGTTTACATGTTAAATCCCTCAGTGGAATATAAGATCCTTAAGAGAAGGGCTTCATCCTTCCCCTACACAGACACCCAATTTTTTTTCTTCTGGTCATACCAAATGGGAATACTGAAATACCTTAGTCTCTAAAACTGGAATTGTGAATCACCCAAAAGTAATGGAGACAAGTGTGCATGGTCAATACAATTAATCTGTATCACATTACAAATGAGGACCTGATCAGGAAAAGGAACTCAAATAGCTTTTCAGAACAATTTATGATTGGGGGCAGGAGTGAAAATGTTTTAGAAATGTAGTAACAAGCAAAAGACAGCCAATGGATGGTTCTACTGCAATCTATATGTTGAGCCATCTAGATTCTAGAAGAAAGCTTAAGCATATTGAAAATATTACAGAGAGAGAAGGAGAAAAAGAGAAAAAGAAGAGAGAGGAGAGAGAGACAGACAGGCAGACAGACAGACAGAGATGTTTTTATCATGAGTTAGCGTGACTGGGTATGAACATTAATCCTCTATTCTAGAACTCTTATCTTTTCCATGCCTACACAACAGAAATCAGTCAGTTTATAATCCAAAAGCTTTAACTCATAAAGTAGTACATTTGGGTTGTGAGTATATACAGTTTAACACCATCCTGGATAGGCACAGGACAATACTGGTCTAGTAGACTTTTATCTTCAGATTGCCACTTAATTCACCATTTAGCCAAGCTCTATCGACAGCCAATCACAAGGCATTCACAGAGTGCTTTTACATTGCCCTAAACCATGATGGTTGGCTAGAAAAATATTTGTGCTAAAAATGCTTTATGATAGAACATCCCACCTTAAAACAAAAGTGTTGAAAAACCTTTTTCCAAGTCCTCTCTTCTCAGCCTTTCAAAACAAATCCTCCCTTGTGACAAAGAAAAAAAAAAGTCAAGCTAAATGACAGATACAATAACTAAATCTGCCTGAGAGCCCCCACCTCTCTGCCAAGGGAAAGGAATTAGGTTTCATTATCTATTCTCCAGGAGCATTGGTGGGTTTTGCATAGCTCAGAATGTGTCTTCCTTGTAGTGATTTTTTTCATTTACATTATTTCACTCGTGTACATTGTTCTCTTGGTTCTGTTTATTTTAGCCTGCATCAGTACATAAAATCTTCCCATCTTCCTCTGAATTATGACATCTCTTACTACACAACAATGTTCCCTGACACTCATGTTCCACAGCTTTTTATTCAGCCACCCTCTTAATGGGAATATCTTTGTTTCGACTTCTTTGCACTCACACATATCAAAAAAAAAAATGCTGCTAAGAACATTCAGTAGATATTGGACCTTTATCTTGGTCCTTCCTTTCCTTGGGACATTGCTTGGGGCTTGGGGCCAGGACTTAGAGACCAAAGGGAATGAATGATTTTGTCACTTTTCTTGCCTAATTCCAAAATGATATCCAGAACTTCATGGACCCAATTAACAGTAGCCAAAACACGGTTTCTATTTTTTGTCATTTTTATCAATTTGTATTTCAAGAAGGAACACTTCTGAGTTTTCTAAAATTAGTAATATGGGACATGTTTTCATATGATAACTTATAGTTTGTATTTTTCTTTGAAAAACCAGTTGTTGCTATCCTTCGACTATCTGATGGGAGATTGGCACTTGTTTTTATATGTGCATTGATATATTGCAACAATTGTATATGATTCTTTTATCAGTAATGCATAATATAAATATTTATCCTATTCAACAGTTTATCCTCTTATTCCATCTTCCTTAATTTTGTTTGTGAAAACAAGAGATAGGGTTGACTGTAAAAGACTATCCTCATCTCTTTCCCTTGCTTGGTTAAGAACTATTCACTTTGACATACTTTAAAATATTTTTTAATCTTTTAAATCTCTCTTTTTTAAAATTATGTGATCTTTTATGTACATATCCAATACTATTTAGAGGTTATTGGAGTATATTGTTCTAAAATGCTCTCCAAAATATTTTTTATTATTTTTTACTAAATTACTTTCCATATTTGCCTACCATTCAAGTCAAATAGAGGAGGAGTCCTTCCTAACACAATTTGTGTTTTGGGTCTTATCAAAATACCTACCTATTATTTTTAATGGCTTCAAGCTCTTACTTAGTCTGTTCCATTGATATCCTGTTCTGTTTTTTAAACAGTACCAAGTAACTTCAAAGGTCACTGCTTTATAATATAGTTTAAAGTCTGATAACAAGCCCTGAACTTATTTTATTTATCTCCCTTGATATGGATAAGATGAAAACAGATTTTTATCATTCTATACCTTGATTGTTGTAGTACTAAATGTGTAAAATAGATCACTAGATAGTCATCCATTTAAGTTTTCCTTCATATCTATCAAGTATTTTGCAGCTGCAATTATATAAATGTTACATGTGTATATTTTGCCGGTTAACTCCTATAGGTTAATGCATTTCATAATTATTTTGAATGGAATTTTGCCAATTTTTGTTAGTACTACATAGAAAAAATGGTAATTTTGTACATTTATTTTGTATTGTCACTTTGCAGATGATGTTATTCATCTCAATGAGTTTGTCCATTGATTTTGTGGATGTTTCTAAGTAAACCATCTTGTCTTCTGCAAATTGGGATAGTTCTGTCTTTTCTGACATTTATAGCTTTAATTTTGTTTTCTTGCTTTGCCATAGGTTAGTTTTTATAAAACTATGTCAAATAAATGTAGCGAAGAAGGTACGTCTTTTCAACATCTTTTTTTTTCAATGGATTATAAATAAACAAAAGATTCCTTTGCCCAGGAATATGCCTCCTTCTACCCCACAGCTCCCTTCTTCAATCAGTGAGTTTCTCCTAGAACCTCCATTTTCGAGGAAGTGCCCCGGCCAGATATGCTTACTCCTTCACTCTTTTCCCCACTCTACTCCTGAATCTCTGGACTTTCCCACATTTCTCTCTTATGTGTTGCCTTCTCGCTTTAGAATGTAAGCAACTTGAAGGAGGGCTATCTTTCTTTTTGCTTATATTTATTTGTATTCTCAGGCCTTGATACAGTGTTTGGAACACAGCAAGAGTTTAATAAATGTTTGTTGATCTGTAGACTCATTTAAAGGGGAGCTACACATCTATCAGTGTATACTTCCTTCATTTCTTTTCACATTGCTAGAGACAAGAAGGACAAGAGTATTTACCAAACTATATTAGATATATAATTGTATTAAACTTAGTCAACTTTAATACTGTGAACTCATAATATATTTTGATAAGGTTTAATGAATAACACCTACTCTAAAATTCAAGATATCCTGATGTTAAAAAAAAAAGCATTACAGAGTTTCATTCTTGAGTCTCGATATACTCATGCTCAGAAATGCAAGAAATGGTCATTGGGACTTGGGCCTCTTCTCTCTATCAGTTTGCTCTAGAGGAAAAATATGAAAAATAAAAATTAACTCACCTATGATAAGATGGATTGATGCAACAAAGTAAAGAGAGAATTTATAAGGCACTTTGTAACGTTTTTAAATTCTATAGTAATGTCAGCTGTTGTTAGAAGTTTGCAGAAATCCTTAGGGAAAATGCAAGCTATTCCTCTCACTGCCCTCCCCTCATAAATCAATACCATGAGAACAAAAATTCAAAATGTGAAATGTTTTCTTACCAAGAAATGTTGCAAGTCAAGTTCATCAAACTCAGCTTACCTGTATCCCTTCGTCATATTTATTAGATTTTATTTAAACTTTATTTGATATTAGCAGCAAATATATTTGGTTATAACTGGCTTCCATGTGCAAATAAATGTCAGGGCTAGAAGTCATATTGTTTAGTCAGTTCAAAACTGTGAAAGGTTTATAACTGAATTCCTTACCAAAAACATCATTTATTGGCTTTTTAAAACAAGTGTTTTGCATCTAGTAAAAATTAATTGATCCCAGGAAAGCAAAATATATCAAAATATAACATTATTACCCTCATATTATTTATTTTGATTCTTGTGGTTCACTAAGAAAAAGTCAGTTAGGTTTTCTCTAGCTTTTTTTTAAACTTTATTATTTATTTTTAACATTCCTTTCAAATTTTGAGTTGAAAATTCTCTCTCTCTTCTGTACTCCTATCCCTCACCCACTGAGAAGGAAAGCGATATCATATCAATTATACATGTGTTGGGATTCAAAGTTTTAAAAACAAATATTAAAAATTGTTTTTATATGGAACTGGGGAAAATAAAAGACTAAATATTTTTTAAAATAATAAAAAATAAAAAGAACCTTCCTATTAAAAATTATACATGGGAAGTCATGCAGAACACACCTCCATATTAGTCATATTTTTTTTAAAAGCAAGAAAAATAAAGAAAATTATATTTTAGTTAGCACTCAGACTTCATCAATTCTTTCTCTGGAGATGGATAGCATTTTTTTCATCATTAATTCTTTGGAATTGTCTTTCTTCCATCATTCAGTCCTGTCTGACTCTTTATGATCCCATGAACCATATCGTCCATGACGTTTTCTTGACAAAAAAACAGGAGTGGTTTGCCATTTCATTCTCCAGTGAATTAAGGCAAACAAAAGTTAAATGACTTGCCCAAGGTTACCCAATTTGTAAGTGTCCTGATTCTAGACAAGGGTTCTATCCACTGAACCACCTAGCGACCTCCTTGCAGTTGTCTGGGATCATTGTATTGTCAATCAGTACCAACTATACGGAGTGTCAGCAAAGGGTCCCCTGCAATCTCTTTCTGATTAGTTGTCTGACCCCTTTACTGTCTCTGGCCTGAGAGTTACCAAAGCTGCTGCTGCTCATATGTAGGTTCTAAACAAGCCTTCACACTGATGTCACAAAATGCTCCCGCTAACTTCATAAGTTTTCTTATGTCAGAAAACTCTCTCACTCTGACCTTTTGTTGGCTTTCCCACTCCAAAATTTGATTTGAGGCATTATTTTAAAGTTGTTTGGAGGGGAATGTAAGAGAGTTCAGCAGGGTTGCCTCTAATCTCCTTCTTACCAGGTTTTTTTTTTAGTACAAAAGAATCTGTGGTTTTGCCAGTTGTTAGAGCATATTTAACTCTGACTACAGAAGAAAAATATTTTGACAGAATCTTATTTTACTTGGTTTCAGGTAGATAGATCCACTTTTTTTTGGAGGGGGGAGATTTCCTAAACATATGTGGAAGAAGAAATATGAATGTTTTTATTGTCCACCCACTTAATACTTCGTTGATTATAGAACATTAAAGCTAAAATGAACTAAAAAGAACATCTAGTCCAATCCACTCATTCTACAGATGAGAAAACTGAGGCATAGAGAAATAAAATAACTTTCCCAGTGTTAAAAAAAAAACAAACAAAGTCAATACACAGTCAGGGTCAGGTCTTTAACGCAAGTCTTCCTGACTCTGGGGGCAACTCTCTTCTCTACACACACACCAAGAGTTTTTAGCACCTTCTAGTTTGCAAAGCACTTTTCCTGGTAATATCAATTGAGTTTGAAAACAACACATTTTGGGAAGTGGCCATTATTGTACCCATTTTACAAATGGAAATATTGAAACTTAGAAGTTAGACTGCCTACTTATAATCATACAACTACTAAGTAAGACAGTCTACACTCAAACCCAGGGGTTCTCATTCTAAATCCCTGCCGTTTTCATTGCACTCAATAAATATAACATCCAAACATATACATATATGTGTAGTATATATATACACATATATACACACATATATAAAATACACACACATCAATATAGTATGTGTAATACATTGTGAATATATATGTGTGTTATTTATATGTATAATATATAGTATAGTGTAAAGCTAGTATATGTATGTGATATGTGTATGTCATATATGTGTTGCATATACATGCAATATAGATGCATGTGTGTAGTATACATGTTAGTATACAATATATGTATGATGTATGTGATATATGCATGTATGATATGTGTGATACATATGCACACATATTATACATGCACATAGATAAGTGCCTCTAATGCCTATGCTGTTTCTGTGTCAGTGGCTTTCTTATATTTGTGTCTTTGAGCAGCTTGAATTTTAGCAGCATTTTGCCCTGAGGTATTTCCCTGCCGTAAGTCACTGCAGATCAATATACAAAGAATTCCCTGAAAGCAGAAAGTAAACTGCAAAAACAAGCTTACCCTGGAATGAAAATACTATAGTGGCTAGGGAGGTAGTAATATTCCTTCCAGTCCAAGAGAAAGGAGCAGAGAATTGTTTGATAGAAACAAAGATTAATGTATTGAAAAGAACGGCCAGGTAGGGGCAAAGTGCTTGCCCTCCCCAGAATCAATGCATCCTTACTAATTATAAAGGAAAATGGATTACACTTTTATTATAGGATTCCCTTTTAAGGACAGAATTAATTCAAAATTATAGAGAAACCAGCATAATAAGGAAAGATGATGATAATAAAATGCAAAACTTACCCTACCTCCTACTAAAAAGCTTTCAAAATAATGTGGAGTATGAGATGATTCTTTATATGATTTTTGGTAAACGGCTAATAAAACATAAAAGTCTCTTTTATATTCACTTTGGGAATGAATACATACATCAATACTATATATGAGCAAATACAGAACTCAATGTGAACCATATATAAACCCTGCCTATATTTGTATGTGAACTATACATGACAAAACATTTCACTTAGGTAAAGTCACCTTTATTGTAGTACAAAACATAAGTGCACTGAATAAATGAATACACTCTGCTTCAGATTTTGACCTAGCAAATATCTCCTCCATCCTAGAAATTTACCCCTTCCTCCAAATTCCTAAGTATACCTCCCCCACATGATTAACAAATTATACAGAGTATATAATTTTGCTGGTGGTTCAATAAATGTAAATATCCTCTAAATTTAGATTTGGGGACACAAAGGTCTCATCATCAGGTACTTATGTATCTTTTACCATGTTAATATGTGCCAGATAGCTTTTGTTTGCTCATTATGGATTAGTGAGAAAATGACTACATGTTCTAAAGATTGTTTAAAAGATTATTATGAGTAAGACTTTCTGTCTTGATATCAAGAAAGTCAATATATTTTGTGATCCTCCTCACATCTTAACTGAATTTTGAATTTCCAGCTGACTCTCTGCCATGTCTCATTTCACTTGCAGTTCTGACACATAAAATTTGTTGCAAGTGATCCATCAACCCAGCAGTTCCTGTACTCATCATTCAGTTTTTGGTAATGAATATGCATCATTTGAGATTTTGGGTACTCCAAATATTAACCACACTCCTGTGTCTGGTTTAATTTTACAATACACATACATACAAACATACACACACACACATACATATATACACACATATACATAAATATACATATATATATATATATATATTACTCAGTTTTGTCTACAACTATATAATGGATTTTACTGTTTAGTTTTCAAAATAAAATATGGATAATTTTAATACTTTATTATTACCTCCTCTTTTCCAAATTTACTAGGTATCACCTGTTTGAAGTGATTTTTTAAAGAAGTAGTTTGAATGAGTTGAGCAAAAAGCATATTCAGGTCATGGGAGAGACTAAAAACCACAGGTAAAAAACATTTGTGATGTTTGTAATTGCTAAACACACACAACACCCCCCTACACACACACATAAAAAAACTATAGATTTAAGTCTGAAAAACAATTTGTTGGGCAATTCAATACAGCCATTTCACCACATCCTCTCTATGTTAATTGGGATAACATATTGGGATAACAATCCTAATTTCTGAGCTTCATACTTGGTCTCCCAGTCTCATCTATCTCCACTCCACTGCATCCTGCACACCTTTACCAATGTAACTCTTCATAAGTGCATATATGACCATGTGACTGTCCTACTCAATAAAGTCTATTTCTTTCCTATTGCCCCCAGAATAAAACATAAACTCTTCTTTTTGGATTTTTAAAGTCCTACATAACCTGGCCCCAATCTATTCCCCAAGCCTTGTTGTACAGTACTCCTTTTCTTAGGGTCTACAGTCAAGCCAAATTGGACTTTTCCTCTCACAATACATATTTCATCTCTCTTCTCCAAAGATTTTGCTTTGGCTGTCCTCCATGCCCATAATGTTCATATATTTTTGTTGATTTTTTTTGACACAGCAGAGAAGCTAAAATGAACACCCGGACCAGCAATGTCATTCTCTGAAAACAGTTCAGCAAAATACCATAAAAGAGTGATTGTGAGTGAGGTAGATGAGTGAATATTATACTTTTAAAATTTCACATTTGTTAAGAGAAAAGAAAAGATAGAATCAACATTTTCTTACTGTATTTCATCACAGTTTTGTTGCTGTTTAACATTGTCTTCATTGATATAGTTATAGACAACGTGTACACTGGTCTTCGCTTTTGTTTTCTTTATTCTGCATTGCTTCATAAATCTCTTCCCATATTTCTTCAAATTCTTATTTCTCATTCTTTATAGCATATTATTCCATAATATTCTTAACAGACAGTGTGATATAGTGACTAGAGATCAAGCCTTAACTACAGTAAGCCATGAAATTCAAGTCTTGACTCTGACACATACTAGCTGAATCACCATAAGCAAGTCAATTAATATCTCAGCACACTCCAGCAACACTCCATGATCAAAAGTTACAGATGACTTGCCATCTGAATGTACAGCTCCCTATATTGATGAAATCACAATCCCAGACCCAAAAAAGAAAACTCATAGACCATTTGTTCAGCCATCCCTCAAACACTGGGAACATTGCTTACTTTCTGCTGTGGCTAACACAGATAGGACAGATAACAATATTTTTGTATAGATAGGTCTTTTCTACCTGCAAGTAACGTTCTTGGTACATTAACCTACAGTGAAATTATGGGGTCAAAACATATGAACAATTTTCTTTTTTTTGTTTTTGTTTTTAGTTTTAAAAAAAAGTCACGCAAAATACTTCCATAGTAGTCATGTTGTGAAAGACTAAGTATATTTCCCTTAATCCTCTCCCGCCCCCCATTTATTCTATTCTTTCTTTTGACCCTGTCTCTCCTCAGTAGTGTTTGCTTCTGATTACCACCTTCCCCAATATGCCTTCCCCTCTATCATCCCCCTGCTCTCTTGTCCTCTTCCCTCCCCACCCCCCATTTTCCTGAAGGGTAAGACAAATTTCCATACCCAATTGAGTATGTATATTGTCCACTCCTTAAGCCAAATCTGATGAGAATAAGATTCATTCATTCCCCCCTCACCTTCCCCCACTTCCCATCCACTGTAAAAGCCTTTTCTTGTGTGTTTTATGTAAGATAATTTACCCCATTCTACCTCTTCCTCTTTCCTTCTCCCAATATAATCCTCTCTCAAACCTTAATTTTATTCTCCAGATATCACCCCTTCCTATTCAACTCACCCTGTGCCCTCTATCTATCTATCTATCTATCTATCTATCTATCTATCTATCTATCTATCTACATACATATAATTTTTCTCTCCCACTACCCTAATGCTGACAAAGGTCTCATGAGTTACAAATATCATCTTTCCATGTAGGAATGTAAACAGTTCAACCTCAATAAGTCCCTTATGATTTCTCTTTCCTATTTACCTCTTCATCCTTCTCTTGAGTCTTGTATTTGAAAGTCAAATTTTCCATTCAGCTCTGCTCTTTTCATCAAGAACGCTTGAAAGTCCTCTATTTCACTGAATGTCCATTTTGCCCTCTGAAGTATTATACTCAGTTTTGCTGGGTTGTAATCATATCTCCTTTTATCTCTGGAATATTATATTCCAAACCCTTTCATCTCTTAATGTAGAAGCTGCTAAATCTTGTGTTATCCTGATTGTGTTTCCACAATACTTGAATTGTTTCTTTCTGGCTGCTTGCAATATTTTCTCCTTGACCTGAGAATTCTTGAATTTGGCTACAATATTCCTAGGAGTTTTCAGGAGGTGATCAGTGGATTCTTCCCATTTCTATTTTGCCCTCTGGCTCTAAAATATCAGGGCAGTTTTCCTTGGTAATTTCTTGAAAGATGATGTCTAGCTCTTTTTTTGATCATGGCTTTCTGGTAGTCCAATAATTTTTAAATTCTCTCTCCTGGATCTATTTTCCAGGTCAGTTGTTTTTTTTTTTCCCAATGAGTTATTTCACATTGTTTTCTATTTTTTCATTCTTTTGGATTTGTTTTACAGTGTCTTGATTTCTCATAAAGTCAGTAGCTTCCAATTGCTCAATTCTAATTTTTAAGGAAGTATTTTCTTCAGTAAACTTTTGGACTTCTTTTTCCATTTGGCCAATTCTGCTTTTGAAGGCATTCTTCTTCTCACTGGCTTTTTGGACCTCTTTTGCCATTTGGGTAAGGCTATTTTTTAAGGTGTTATTTTCTTAAGTATTTTTTGGGTCTCCTTGAGCAAGCTGTTGACTTGTTTTTCATGATTTTCTTGCATCCTTCTCATTTCTCTTCCCAGTTTTTCCTCTACCTCTCTTACTTGCTTCTCAAAATACTTTTTGAGCTCTTCCATGGCCTGGGACCAATTCATATTTTTCTTGGAAACTGTGGATTTACAGGCTTTGACTTAGTTGTCTTCCTCTGGTTGTATGTTTAGATCTTCTTTGTCATGAAAGAAAGATTCCATGGTCTGACCTTTTTTTTTTTTTTTGCATGGTTTGCTCATGATCCCAGCCAATCACTTGAGTTATAAACTCTTTGCTCAGGTAGGAGTCTGCTTCCAGTGTGGAGAATGTACTGTCCAAAGCTTCAGGGGTTTTGTATAGCTGTTTTCAGAGGTACTTCTAGGGACCTATAAATTTTTACTTCTTCCAAGGTGATAGGATCAAGGTCAAGGTGTTTACTCCTTTCCTGGTCTGTGCTCTGGTCTATGAGTGAACAGAAGCACTCTTTTCGGCCTTGGAACTATGAGGAGGATTTTCTTTTCACCACCACTAAAAGCTCCATCACTCCAGCACTCCTCCTTGCCCCAGGGATGCCACCCAGAAATGTGAAGTAGGGCAAAGCAAGAGAATCCAGCATCAGCAAAGAGATCCCTTCAATCCTCCTCTGATCAGCCACTTGATTCCACCTCAGTCTGTGTGCTAAGCTCAGTAAGCAGATGTCCTGGGGCCACATGTGGGGACTGGGGCTGGGACCAAGCTGGGACCAGAATTTTCCCACTGACTTTCTAAGTTGTCTTGGGCGTTCATGGGTTGAGACGTCTGAAATCCACCACATGACTCACTCCTCTGAAGCTTGCTCCAGGTTCGATGAGGCCTATTTTGCCTGCGTGCCCATGCCAAACTGCATTTCTCTCCCTGCCTGGTATGATATACCTTTCAGATCAACCATCCAAGTTGTCTTTGGCCGGCAATTTATTTCACTCTGTCTTTTTGTGGGTTCTGCTGCTTTTGAATTTGTTTAGAGACATTTTTTACAGGTATTTGGAGGGATTTGGGGATACATGAACACTTTTCTAACTTTTCTTATATACTACCAAATACACGTATAAGTCTTGATAGAAGCACGATCCAACATCCATAAATAACAACAGCAGAGGCCATTTTTTGTAGTGCTTCATTATCTATCAATATCTAAGAATATTAGATTACATCATCTTTTAATATGCTCCCAGAGGAGATAAGCGATGTCAAGTCTGAAAACTCTGGTGTCCAAACAATCTTACTCGTCACATGTTCACTCCAAGTCCATTTAGCAACTTCATCATTATTACATTTGTAGTATGAGAAGTTTGCTCCATCTTGCTGACTCCATGAACCATATTCATCGATTTCCAACATGGCAGTAAATAGCTGACTGATGTGCTGATAACTTTAAGTATTGTGGGTTCTATTAAAAACAACAACAGCAGCAACAAAGGAACTAATGGTAGACTACTACCAAACTTAGACCACAGGTTAGTCTCTGCAGTGGATGGTTCTTCATTCTAAGCACTGGAGTTTGAGAAAGCCTAAATCCACAGATTCTAGTGATTGACAGAACCACTAAAGTGAATCCAGATTCCTTTAAAAATGTCTAAAATGTCAAACTGATATTTTCAATAAAACTTTGAAAACAACAATTACAGTTTGTTCTTTTTTTTCCTAATTTGAGTTTTTTAGCTCTGGAGTAACTGGAAAATGGTAAGGTTAGAAGTAGAAATGTTTTGTGTACCTATGCAACAACATTCCCCTAAAGTCAATCTCAGGAACGGCATGGGGAAAGATTTCCTTAATGACCTTGTGTCCCTGATTTATTCCCATCAATCCTCATGCACACACCTCCCATTTCTTAACATGTGCTCTTTTCTTTACTAAGAATGAATGCCAATTAAGCTGTCCAACAGTGAAGAACAATAATAAATTTATGTAATTAATTTTATGCTTATTTTCCCAAAGAAAATTGACAAAAATATGTTGATGTGATTCAGGTTTTTTTTTAAATTAAATCAAAGAGTTGAGAGCCTCATTCTTTGGTATAAAATGTAATGTACATGAAAGAAAATAATTTGAGGTATAGTCAAGAGAAATTTTTTTTTTATCAAATGAGATAATATTTGTAGAGTGCTTAGTATAGAGCCTGGCACAGAGTGGGCACTTGGTAAATGTTTATTCCATTCCCTCATCAATTGCCTGACAAAGGCAGAATGGCATCACAGTAAATAGGTGACTTTAATAGAAGGACCTGAGTTCAAGTCCTACCCCTAATACTGCCTGTGTGATGTTGGGCAAGTCATTCAATATGTTAGTGCTCTAAAGCAACTCCTTAAGACTGTAAGTTACAGAAAAATTGCCAAATTGCATTTGGAGAAAGATCTTCTTCACCTGAGATTTCCTTACAAAAATGCAATCACATATCAAATCCCTATATGAATATTTTTAGGAAGATAATTATAAGTTTTCTTGTTTTTTATTTCCCACTTTCAAAAATAATTGGCATTCAGACTTATCCTAAAAGGTTGGTAATGTATTAAATATGTTGGATTTGATTAATTTGGAAAGGTCTGTTTAATTCCTCCAATAAATGTTCTCATTCATAAATTTTTTTAAAGTGCTACTTTGTGTCTCCCTTACTTGAATTTACTGTATTAGAGTCATACAAACAATTTCCTCTCTTAAACAATGTATTATGCCAATTAATGTGCAGGTGTGGGTTCAGTTAGTGTTATCATGATTTGGGTCTTTTTTCCCCAGGCTAAAACACTTATGTAAATTAAAAACATATACAAAGAAAATGAAATATGCACAATACGTCCTATTCAAAAACAGTTTCATTCAAGGCCGTTATTACTCTCATATTGATTCAGTCTAACTGGCTTATTTGTTGCTCTCTGAACTCAAAAGTCCATCTTATGCCTCAGTGGTGTTTCTGTACAGACAGTTTTCAGTTGTTTCAGACTTAAAAGAAAGTTAAATTAGGAAAGAATGAAATGTTAATTAGAAAGGTCTACACACAAAAAAAATACATGTCATTGTCATCTTTTATTAATGAGATAGATGTGATTGAAATTATTTAACACGTAAAATAATATAATGTTTCCTGGAAAACTTGAACGTTTAGCATTTAAAATTTAGCTGGTTGACTGCCTTTAGTAGGTAGTGATGTCTAGCATACACAGAGTTGAGCTCCATTTGATGAGGTGATAGTTCTCCCAAATTTCTGACATGATATAATAACTTTTATGACTTTAAATTGCTTCACTACACCAATTCAACTTTTTTTCTAATATGAAGAATATAAATAAATTTCAAGATTCCCTTCACAGAATTTTAAGTGAAATTTACAAGTTGGATTTAAAACTTTAAAATTTTGATTCTAGTGAAGAAGTACCATTTTAAAACTCCGTGCTGGTACTTATCGCATATAATAATTAGAAAAAATAGCATGGTATTTTTCTCTTTTAGCCTCCTTTCTGTTTTATATGGATCTGAATCAAAACGCATATTGGATTGATTTAAATTGGAAATCACAGAAGGAAGCTGGCTAAGAACATAGTAGGTTAGCTCTTAGTCTATTCCCAGAACGGTCTGTCTAATGATGTACTTTGTTGTCACAATAAACTACTACGCACAGATTTTTGTCTGTTTGGACATTTGGCTTGAAGTAAACATTCAGAACACTCAATCCAAATATGAACTAGGCCAAAAGTTGCCTTAAGCATTGCCAACACAATGCTAATTCAACTAGTAGCAACATGCTTCCCCCTGCCTTTTCCTTCAAAAAAAATAGTAACAATTATATTAAATTAAATTTGATGATCATTCATGGAATATGTTTGAGATAATCACCTTTTTTCCAAATGGTTTGAATCTCAGCTTAGTATCAAATTCCCCTTATCTATTTTGGTATGTTTGTGGAAGTAAAGAGATCAGGTCATTGATAAATAATCCAATAAAGGAACCAAGGTCTAAGGAAAGACACGCAAACACTTCTAATTGGATTCAGGAAAAGGGAGAAAAAAGTCTCCACTGTAAACACTTATTTTTGTGAGCTAATACTTTCTAAGTGGATATTTCTTCTTTGCTGATTACTCTCTTATTGAAACAAGACCTGGCCCACTTTCCCTGAGTGAACAGAAAGTTATGGCAAAGTAATTGAGAAGCCTACAAGACTTCTACATTTATCTCAATGTCTCAATATTTTTCTTTTTTCCACGGAAAATTAAGCTTAGTCAAAAACAAATATTTACATGCGTACTATGTTCTAGGTACTATGCTAAGTGCTAGGGATACAAGAACAAAACATAAAAGTAAATCCCTCTTTACAATGAGCTTACATAATAACAGGAGGAAAAAAAGGAAATTTATATATAAAGTATATATTATATACATACATATATCAAATACAAAGTTAATAAATACAAATATATTCAAATGATCTAAACACTAGGTAATTTGGGAGCAAAAGCACTAGTGGTTGGAGGAATAAGAAAAGGTTTTGTGAAGATGATGCCAGAGCTTCATTTTAAAGGAAGAAAGGAATTGTGTTGAAGCAGAGGTATGAAGGGAGTACATTCCAGGCATGGTAAGCAGCCAATGTATTAGAAACCTTGAAACATCAATAAAAACAAATATACTTGCTTAAAATCTACTTATATTTAAATGAACTGTTTTCATGAACTGGAAAGGGAGCAAGCAGAGGGGGTGAATTCTTATAAAAGGTAAAACAAATAACTGTTGTAACCTTTGGAAGCAGCTGATGCACTTAATTTATTCTTGTTATGTCAGTATCCCATACTTATTATCAAATGAAAATATGTAAAATGGGGAAGCCCAGTTAAATAGTAACATCTTGATGTTTTTGGACTAAATTGGGAAAAACTAGTCTTTCCTCTCTGAAAAATAGGCTGGGAGCTAGTTCTGTGCATTGCCTTTACATATAATATTGCCTGCTCATTTCTAAATGCACAAGATTTGGCACTTTTCTACTTTCCATCCAGTTAGTGCTACTATGGTCCACATGAACATATCCCAGCACTTAATAATGACCTGCATTTGTATCAGAGATTTAAAAAAAAAAGATTGGACCCAGAACCAGAGGGCAATAGTTAAAATATCCTTTATTCTTGCCAACCCAATTGGCAGGAAAAAAAAAAACTCCTCCCACATGGCCCACCCTATACCTATTTATCTGTCACTTCAAAATGCACAGCCTATTGAAAATATGGCAGGCGGGTAAAAAGCAGAGGTATTAAGAGACGCATCCAACCCTCTAGCTTCCTTTCTTTGATGGTGACGCACAATAGTGTAGCATTTATTGCATTCTTTCATTCCCTTGCAAGATGTCTGCCTTACATCCACTTTGGTCTTCTGAAAAGATGCAGCCATCAAGAAAGAGGTTCAGAAACTTTTGCTCATTTTCTGGATCTTTTCTTCTGTCTTTAGTCACAGGAGCCACAAAAAGTTATAGCACCCTTGGGCTTCACATTTGCATGTTCTTGAATCACCAGATTCATAGTAACACATTCACATAAAATATGGTGAAAGACTTTAAAAGTCTGCCAGGATTAATTTAACTCATACATATGGGCCAAGTTCAACTCTAACATTATTAGCAATGCTGCATATTACTGGCCTATCCATCATATCTGAAGTCAGTGCAACAACTGGAATTAGTGTACACACTTATGATGTGAGTCCAAAAGCTCACCTTCAGGGAAAATAATTTTATGCATGTGCATAGCAAATTTACTGCAGAATCTCAGCATTTCAATGATACAGTTGATGGAAATCTTAATTACAGCAAATTCAAATTTATATGATAAATTGGAATGGTTTCAGGTTCCTTTTATCAAAACAGTGGTGGTCAAGACAGTTAATACTTTATCATGAATTATCTTCTTTCAAGGAGTTACTTTGCCTGCAAAATAATATCAAACTACTTATTCTAACTATAAAAATGATAATTGTCGACATTCAAAAAGTGCTTTAAGGTTTATAAAGAGCTTTACACATAGTATCTCATTGTGTCCTAGCAAGTGCCTTGTGAAGTCAGTTCTGGGGTTATTATTAGCTCTGTTCTGCAAACTGAGGCTCAGATAGGTTAACTGATTTGCCTATAGTGATGCAGCTACTGAAGTAGAGGAGGTAGAATTTGAACCTACTTCTTTTCTGACTCCAATTGTAGCTTCAGGTCTACTACATTGATTTTCTGTTTCAGAAAAGAAGAATGTTAGTGTTTCTTTTTGCTGTCTGCTGTTGAGTCGTTTTTGCAATGTGCAACTCTTCATGACCCCATTTGGGGTTTTCTTGGCAAAGATACTGGAGTGATTTGCAATTTCCTTCTCCAGCTTATTTTACAGATGAGGAAACTGAGGCAAACAGGGCTAAGTCACTTGCCCAGGGTCACACAGCTAGTATCTGAGGTGAGATCTGAAATCAGGAAGACAAGTCTTCCTGATTCCAAGCCCAATGCTCTATTCACTGCTCCACAGAGAGTTTATTAGAATATCATAAAGACTAACATCCAAGGATAGGAAGTCCAGGAGATAGCTTTTGATTCCTTAATATTTTGTTTTACATATCAGTCTGCTTTGAGCATCAAGTCATATAAACAAATAGGTCATAAATTTTAATATAGTCTCTTGCTTTTCTACAGAAATATTTTATAAATTTTCCAAACCACAAGAATAGTATCTTCCCAACTCACTTCTATCGTCTCTTTAAAAGTTTGAAGGACTGGGTATCCAATACACACAGAGGGAGAAAAGTTGAGAAATGACCAAAAGTAGAGGATAACTGATTTTTGAGAGATGGCATGTGTAAATAATAAGTATAATTTATTGAATAAGTATAATTTATTGTAATGTTCCTACTTTCTATGTCATCCCATAGAGACTAAGAGTGGAAATCTCTCCTCTGCCATGGTCTCTCTGCCTGCCCGACCTACTCTCTAGTCAATCCCAACTTCTGTTGTCCGTTGGCTTTATCCCAATGTGAACACAACCCGCTGTCACAAAAGCTGCTACTCATTCATAGCATTGGAAGTTCATTAAATTGATGCCAAAAGCCAAATGAGAAGGGAAAAAAGCATGCTGGAAACATTTCATCTGAATCAATATCACAGTATTTCAGGGCTGGAAGGGATCTCATTGGTCAAATGACCCAATCCACACCCCTCAAAGAAACTTCCACATATAACATTTCCAACAAGCAGGCATCCAACCTCTGATTGAAGACTTCCAAAGAGGGAAAATTAAGTAGCATCTGAGATAGCGAATTTCACTTTTGGACAGACTTGATAATCAAGAAATTTTTTTTCCTGACCCCAAGCCTGACTGTCTGTTTTTTTGTTTGTTAGTTTATTTGTTTGGTTTTTTGCCTCTCTCACCCTTTGCTGTTCATTCTGTCCTCTGGAATCAAAAAGAAGGCTAACTCCTCTTCCAAATGAAAGTTATTCAAATATTTTATTAAAGGATCAGATTTAGAGCTAGAGAAGGTTTCAGAAGTCATCTAATCCTCTCACTTCTTCTTACAGTTGAGGAAACTAAGGCCAAGAAAAATTAACTTACTTGCCTAAAGCAACACAGGTCATAAGTGACAGGGCTTAGTGATAGTTATCATATTAAATACAAGTTAGAGGGTTTTGGAAATGATAAAGGTGAAATTTAAAAAAAAAAATCTGCATTCTGATGAACTTTGACCCAAATAATCTAGCTCATCTGCAAATTGTTTTCTTATAGGTTTATGCTTAATATCAACTTCGGAACTCCAAGTCGCTTTGTGATTCTCCATTTTTACCCTATGATACTAGAAAATTTTAATATTTTGTCAAAAAGGAACCTGTATTTTAGTAAAGAATGAGAGTACCATCACATTTCGTTTCAATTCATAAAATACAGTACTTTACATCATTTCAACCAGTAAACACTAACCAAACTATCTACTATTACACTGAGGAAAAATGCTGTTAAATAAAAGTTTGCTGCTCTGAAACAGCAAATTGATTTTAGATGTGTGAGATCACATTTTATATGACTTCAAATATGATTTCATTAGTGTGGGTATTCTCTCCCTAACGTCACTCATCACTGCTGTACACCTCATACTGTGCAATCAATTCCTGTCCATGTCTTTCCCGGAATCTTTCATAGAAGACCTACCCAAAGCTATAGGAGCCACTCACTGTGGAATGAAACATCCCCGGGGTTCATTCCTCCCTTCTCTGCTATATGCTTTCCTATCAAGGCCTTTTAACCCTCTACCTCTCTGTTCTCCTTCTTAGCACACATCTTTGGTCCCTCCTCCTCAAAGGAAAGATCATTCCACTTCACTTCCATCCCCCACCTCTCTTTAAAGACACAAATTAATAAAAAATGAGGTGGGTGTTAGCAGAACAGACATCATCAAGCTTCCAATCAGTGACTTAGTCAAGGAATTCTGGCAAATAATTCTCACTATAGAATGGAAATCATAAAAAAAAAATAGTATTTATATAGGACTTCAGTATTTGGAAATTGTTTTCCATTCCAAAACAAACATGTATGATAAGTATCGCAAGCATTATTCTCACCTCATAGACGGGGAAATGGAGTGGGGAATTTAGGAAAGATTCAGTGATTTACCCTTGCTCATACAGCCAGTAAGGTGGAATACAAGATGCTATTATTTGCAGATGATTTGAAGAATAAAAGACCCTTCTAATAAGTAAGTCAAAAATAGTCACCTAATTTAGCCATGTTTCCAGCTAAAGGGTGAAAGTGATTTGTGTGTATGAGCTTGTACCACTAGCCCCCAAAGTTATCACATTACAGCTGTGTCTTATAAAAATTCTATTCTATGGGTCCACGACATAGATATCACTTAAGAGGACATTTAAACATCTCTGAATGCCAGCTAGACCTGCCTTCTACTGAATATTATAATGAACGGTGTTGAAGTTAAGACAATCCTAGGCATTTGTTGTATACAAGCATCAATTAAGACTGTGTAAACTATTTCCTTTGACATACACTGTGGCTTACTTTGATGCGAGTTGTTATATTTGGTGTGTTGCCATATTTTTTCAATTAATGTATAAAGATTTTGGATACTTTATCATTTGTTATTGATATGCATAATAACTAGAATAGATAAAGAGCTTTAAGATTTGCAAAATCCTTTTACATAAGTGCCATTTGATCCTTAAAGTAACAGTATGAGGTATGTACCAGAATTATGATCCTTATTTTACAGGTAACAAGAGAGAGGTCTTCACCCACTTCTTCCTGACTGCCACTCTTGTATACTATGCATTCTACCTACATTTCTCCTACAATTCACTTCACTCTATTTTCAGTCGCTTTGTACTACACGTTAAAATGTATCTCTTCCAAAAGCAGTTATGAAAAATCATTATTGAATGCATTATAAGCCTCAGCACTAGTGGAAAGTTTTTGGGAAGGTGCCAAGAATATTAGGAATTCATGTCTAGTGAATAAAAAGATCATTGGGATCCAGATTTCCATTTCATAGCATTCAGACCAAACTTTGAATTTCAGAAGTATTATAAACACTGCACAATAAAAAGAGATAAAATAGTCAATAATGTTCTCTCATACATTGATTCACATTCAAAACTGCTTGCTCTAAGAAGGAATTTCAAGGCCGCACAATTTAACTTCCCATTAACAAAATAATTTAAGAACATAAGACTTGCTATGCTGTTCCGACACACCATTCTTTCCAACTTTGGTAATTCAAAAGTCAGTCAACCTCAGAAGTTCAGGTTGTATCATTAAATGAGTTGGTTTTCCTCTGAAAACTAAATATAAATCTATCACAGAAATTTATATAAACCTGGGAACTCCTTGAGACCATATTTAGCCTTACTTTGATCAGCCCCTATGATTTGATCAGAGAATACAGACTACATAGTAAACATTTAGTAAATGTTTATTGACTGACTGTTCCCACCCTCCGGTGGTCCAGAAGTTGACTACTTCTTTAAAAGTATGGTCCTGAATTCACCTCCTTTATGTTTTAGAAAGAGGAAAAGAGGTATTCTCTTCCTGTCCCCTCCCCCCCCACACACACATAGAGACACATGCACACACATCCAATTCTATCAAGTATATATATATATAAATAAAATATTTATATTTATATTAGATTTGGAGTAAGAAGATGGGTTAAAATCCTGATTCTGCTATTTGACACTTGTGCGACATTGGGAAGTTCTTTCACCTTTCTGTGCCTCAATCTTACCTATTAAATGAAAAGTTGGAATGGAAAACATTTATGGTCCCTTCTAGCTTTTAGATCTATCCTTTCTCAAGAAGGGAGTTCCTATACTCCATGAGGCCCCAATTAATATAATTAACAAGATACTTTAATCTCTGATACCTTTTTCAGATGAGAATGCCTGATTAAGTCAAAGAAGGAAAGGTATAAACTAGGTATGAACAATTCCTAGTCACATCTTGGAAAGATTGAAGTGTTTTGAGCCATTATAAGAGTTCAGATGACCAGACAAACTGCCTCAGGGTAACAGACCTATGTGCTTTTACACATGTCCCCTTGTGTTGAGGCCGTAGAATTATGGGGGAGCGGGAGGGAAGCCAAGGTTGGAGTAAACCAAGAGGAAGTGTTATATCCCCCTCCTCATTAACTAAAGGATGACCTCGTGAAATTCCAGAGGTCAAGAAATTAAGACTTCCCATTGGTGTAAGTCTTTCTTGGAATATCAGCTGAAGGTAGCATTGCAACCTGGAACCAAGACATATCAAGAATAAACCAGATACACAAGAAAAGGCAGCTCCTCAAAGGTAACTGACACTTTGACCTCCCTCTCTGCCTTCAGAGAGCTAAACCCAAGGGGAGTTTCCTGAGTACTCCAAAAATAGAGAAAAGGACTTCTCATAGTCAGGAGATGTGAGTTTACCTGCTGGTCATATAAGTTCCCTAAGTTGGGGCTCACTTTTCTGAAATCACCTTGTGTGTGCAAGGGGAAGGTTTCTCCTAGACATTTGGGTGGGATATTTCTATAAGGGTCCTTTTTATGTCACTTCAAATGTTCTTTTTCTAAAAGCAAATAAAATCTAACTAGCTAATTGACTATACTGTACAATGCTACTTCTATAATCCTACCAATATGCTTTTACATATGGGTTGACCTTGGACATTCATTTCGTAGAAGTGCATGTTTTAATGGAAGTGGTCTGTGTTTGGGGTCAGATAGCACAGGTTCGTATCACATCTCTGACACTTAGTACCCCGGGCAACTCACTTAATCCCTCTGTGCCTAGATTTCCTCACCTATAAAGGGACAACATTAAAGTAGATGACTTCTAAAGTCCTTTTCAGCTTTATGTTTATGATACCATGAAGTGTTTTTGGCTTTGTCATTTCAGAGGGAATTCTACTTTTCAGTATATCTTCATACAGTTGTCTCCTTCTGTATTCTCTACAACCAATTCACATCATTATTTTAATTGCCTTTCTCTTAGTGACTAAGATTTAGTCTATCCCAAATCCATTAGGATTGGATTGAGGTGTAGCAATAACAGCCAAATTAAATATTCCAGATTTAGTATTACTATGACTTTCTGTAGGAATGTGAATATGTTTTGTTGGACACTTTGGCTGTACAATGGGGTTGGACTCTTTAAATCTATTCGGGCTCAAATTTTTAGCAGAGTATATATATATATATATATATATATATATATATATATATATATATATATATATATATATATATATACATATATGTATATATATATATATACATATATATATATAGATGCTACAAAACATCATTCATTTCATAGTGCTTATTAAGCTCTGAAATATTTAAAGAATAAAACAAAGGTACCAGTAAAATTATCCCATATGTGCTCAAGAAAATAGTTTAATGTGGCAATTCCTTGTTTTCTAAAAGATAACTACAATCTATTTGCAGTAATGTATTGATGATGATAAAAATAGCTAACATTTATATTGCACTTTAAGGTTTACAAAATACTTTGCATATATCATTTGATCCATACAATAACCCTCAGTGAGCCAATCAATAAACATTTATTAAGTGCCCATTATGTGCTAGTCACTGTGCTAAGCACAAGGGATACAAGAAAAGGTAAAAGGAGTTCAAATTTTAATGGAAGAAGTCAATACATTAAAAAGAAACTAAAAAGTGGGGTTGGGGTGGAGGAGGGCAGAAGATGGGGGGAAATTATGAGATGGCAGTCCTGGACCTCTTCTTAAATAGAACATCTGGGAAGAGATCACCAATATCCACACTCCATTCTTTGCAATCAGAAAGAAGGAAGGTCCCAAGGGGCAGTGTTACTAGGGAGGCATGAGTTTCAGTTTCTGTTATCTTGCTGGAAGATAAGTGTCTAGATAATGATGAAGTCCAAGTAGGAATCCAGGTGGGAAATTATGAGGTTTCTCCCCTGGACCTCCTCCCATGAGGTATACACTATTATTATCCCTGTTTCTGTAGATGAGGAAACTGAGGCTGAGATAGATTAAATGAATTGCCTAAGATCACAAAGCTAATGTCTGAGGCAGAAGTTGGACTCAGGTATTCAATCTGGCTGTGGCCACTTTCTGACCCTTATATATTACTAGTAGAAGCCTAACAACAAATAAGTACCATTTAAAGGTCTACACCAAGGGTGGAGATCCTGTGGCCTCAAGGCCACATGTAGCCTTCTAGGTCCTCAGGTGTAGCCTTTTGACTGAGTCCAAGTTTTACAGAACAAATCCTTTTATTAAGGGGATTTTTTTCTGTGAAGTTTGGATTCAGTCAAAAGGCCGAACTCAAGGACCTAGAAGGCTACATGTGGCCTTGAGGTTGCAGGTTCCACACTCCTAATCTACACTTACTCAAACAAACATTTCACACCTTCCCTTTTTCCCCTAAATAATAAGACCATATATTTCCCCCAGAGGAATCTTTTTGAGAAGTTATAATGTACATGGCGATACTGGTCAGGTTCTATGTCCTTTGTCCAGAGTACATACATATCCCATGGTCAAGTTCAGGGCTCCACATTCAGCAAAGGTACTCCTGGGAGAAAACTTTAGGCTCTGCTGCCCTTTCCACAGAAGGCTAGTCACTTTTATCCATGCTAGGGCAGCAACTTGCCTGCATGCCTGTCGGTCACCTGGGGTTATTTTGGTAAAATAGAAGGACATTTTTGATTATCCTGATGAATGAAAGTGAAATTTTGAAGAATAGAGGTGAAAATCAACTTTTCTCTGTTTTTCTCCCATACTCCAAGAAGTAAAAAACCAAAAACAAACAAACAAAAAAAAAAAACAGAGGAAGGAATCCTAACACTCCTCTCTGTTCCATCCACCTTAAAAATCAGCAACCTGAAATAGGACCAGAAATTTGCATCAGGTATTTTTGTTAAGGGAAATAGAAACCTAAACTATCAGTTATCTCATGCTACTAATGTCTTTGTGCAGTTAATTAAGTCATTCAAGATGAAAATAAACCAAATATAAATGTATTTGCTGGGGGGAGGAGCCAAGATGGTAGAGTAAAAGCATTGGCTTGCTTAAGCTGTCTCCCAAACCCCTCCAAATACCTGTAAAAAGTGGCTATAAACAAATTCTCGAGCAGCAGAACCCACAAAAAGAAAGAGTGAAACAAATTTCCAGCGCAAGACAACCTGGAAGGTTGATTGGAAAGGTCTATTGTGCCAGGCTGGGAGAGGAATGCAGTTCAGCATGGGCACACAGGCAAAGACCAGGGCTCAGAGAACCTGGAGTAAGCCTCAGAGGACTGAATCACAATCAGCTGTGGTGGTTTCCAGACTTCTCAACCCACAAACACCAATGACAAGATCAGTAGGAAAAATCTGCAACTATATTGAGAGAGGAGCTAGGTCCCAGCCCCAGTCCCAGTGCAGCCCTGGGGTGGTGGCTGCTTCCTGAGCTCTTGGCCCACAGGCTGAGGGGGAATCAAGTAGCTGATGAGAGGGGCAGGGATCTCTTTGCTGGTGCTGAGGCAGGATCCTCTTGCTTTGCTCTTGCTTAGATCTGGATCACAGTTATGGGTGGCAGCCCTGGGGCAAGGAGGAGGTCTGATGTGGTGGAGCTTGTGGTGGCGGTACAGAGAGAATCTTCTTCACAGTTCCAAGGCAGAAAAGAGTGCTCATGATCACTCATAGACCAGAGCGCAGGCCAGGACATGAGTAAACATCTTGCCCTTGATCATACCACCTTAGAAGAACTAAAAATTTACAGGTCCCTAGAAATATCTCTGAAAACTGCTACACAAAACCCCTGAAGCTTGGGACAGTATATTCTCCACACTGGAAGCAGACCCCTACCTTAACTTTAGTTATAAACTCAAGTAATTGGCTGGAAACATGAGCAAACTGCTCTAAAAAGTTAGACCATAGAATCTGTCTTTGAAGACAAAGAAGATCAAAACATACAACTGGAAGACAGAAACAAAGTCAAAGCTCCTACATCCAAAGCCTCCAAGAAAAATATGAATCAGTCCCAGGCCATGGAAGAGCTCAAAAAGGATTTTGAGAAGAAAGTAAGAGAAGTAGAGGAAAAACTGGGAAGAGAAATGAGAGTAATGCAAGAAAATCATGAAAAACAAGTCAACAGCTTGCTAAAGGAGACCCAGAAAAAAACTGGAGAAAATAACACCTTAAAAATAGCCTAACCCAAATGGCAAAAGAGGTCCAAAAAGCCAATGAGGAGAAGAATGCCTTCAAAAGCAGAATTGGCCAAATGGAAAAAAGGAAGTCCAAAAACTCACTGAAGAAATTACTTCCTTAAAAATTTGAATGGAGCAAATGGAAGCTAATGACTTTATGAGAAATCAAAACACTGTAAGACAAAATGAAAAGAATTAAAAAATAAAAAATGATGCGAACTATCTCATTGGAAAAACAACTGACCTGGAAAATAGATCCAGGAGAGAGAATTTAAAAATTTTTGAGCTATCTGAAAGCCAAAAAAAAAAAAAAGAGCCTAGACACCATCTTTCAAGAAATTATCAAGGAAAACTGCTCTGATATTCTAGAGCCAGAGGGCAAAATAGAAATGGAAAGGACCCACCGATCACTTCCTGAAAGAGATCCCCAAACGAAAACTCCTAGAAATATTGAGCCAAATTCCACAGTTCCCAGTTCAAGGAGAAAATATTGTAAGCAGCCAGAAAGAAACAATTCAAGTATTGTGGAAATACAACTAGGATAACACAAGATTTAGCAGCTTCTACATTAAGAGACCTCAGGCTTGGAATATAATATTCCAGAGGTCAAAGAAGATAGTATTGCAACCAAGCAAAACTGAGCATACCCAGCAAAATTGAGTATAATCCTTCAGGGGAAAAAGTAAACAATCAGTGAAATAGAGGACTTTTCTATCATTCTTGATGAAAAGACCAGAGTTGAACAGAAAATCTGACTTTCAAATATAAGACTCAAGAGAAGCAAGAAGAGGTAAACAGGAAAGAGAAATCATAAGGGACTTATTAAGGTTGAACTGTTTACATTCCTGCATGGAAAGATGATATTTGTAACTCATGAGACCTTTGTCAGCATTAGGTTAGTTGGAGGGAAAAAAATTATATGTGTAGACTGATAAACAGAGAGCACAGAGTGAGTTGAACATGAAGGGATGATATCTGGAGAAAAAAAATTAAGGGGGGAGAGAGGATTATACTGGGAGAAAGAGAAAGGGACAGGTAGAAGGGTAAATTATCTTATACAAAACAGACAAGAAAAGGCTTTTACAGTGGAGGGGAAGTGGGGGAAGGTGAGAAAGATAATGAATGAATTGTATTCTCATCAGATTTGGCTTAAGAAGCAAATAACATACACACTCAATTGGGTATCTTACGCTGCAGGAAGGGGAGGAAAGGGACAAGAGAGCAGGGGAATGATAGAGGGGAGGGAAGATTGGGGGAGGGGTTAATCAGAAGCAAACACTCCTGAGGAAGGACAGGATCAAAAGAAAGACTAGAATAAATGGGAGGGGATGGGATAGGATGAAGGGAAATATAATTAGTTTTTCACAATATGACTACTATGGAAGTGTTTTGCATGACTACGCATGTATAACCTGTATCAAGCTACTTGCCTTCTCAGTGAGGGTAGGTGGGGAGGGAGGAAGGGAGAAAATTTGAAACCTTAAGTTTAAAAACAAATGCTAAAAACTGTTTTCACATGCAACTGGGAAATAAGATATACAGGCAATGGGGTTTAGAAATCTGTCCTGCCCTACAGGAAAATAGAAGGGGAAGGGGATAAGAGAAGGGGGGAGACATAGAAGGGAGGTCAGATTAGGGGAAGGGGTATTCAGAATGTACACCATCTTGGGGGAGGGATGAGATAGGGAGAAAATTTGGAACTCAAAATCTTGTGGAACTGAATGTTGAAAACTAAAAATAAATAAATTATAAAATTTCAATTAAATACATAAAAATGTATTTGCTTAGATAATTATCTTAGAAAACAATAGAATATATGAAAGTTAACATTTTCCATTCAATTCGATGAATATTTATTCCAATTCCTCTTTTTATACAAATTCAGACTGTTCTTGTTATAACCAATATATCTGGGGGCAAATATTTATATTCTGGTCCATCACATAATGTATTAGTAATATATAAAAAGCATAAAGCATAATTTATATAATGTTTTATAAAAATAAAACATTGTTATTTGCTTTGCAAAACATTTAGCGTGTTATCATTCATTAATCAAATAAACATTTATTAAGCACCTACTATATTCCAGGCACCTATTCTAAGCACTTTTGATATGCTGGTAGCAATGTTGTATGGTTGTTTTTCTCTGGACTGGTTAGCTCTGATCTGGATGTGCGAGGAGGAACTCCTGCAACTGTTCAGATGATCAACTCAACTTCAACTGCAACAAAGCATTAGATGCCTAGTTGAATAGGATAATAATTCATTTTTTGCACAGGAATTGCTTGCATACCAGTGACTATGCCCTGAAAGTATTCATGCAAGGAGATGTGGAATGAGTTATCCCTTGTTTTGAAAAGTCAGCACAGTAATGCAGAGAAACAATCAACTTGGAGGAGGAGGCCAAGGTCATACAACATCCTTACCAGAGACATTCTACAGTCAAATCAAAAGCTCATTGGGAATCCAGTGCTATAAGTTTGTAACCAAAATCTGCTAGCCTGAGAGTATACTCTCAAGTGATTTAAGAAGCAGAACTTGATATCTAAAATATTGAGAATACAAAGGAATAGAGAAAGTTAAATTGGTAAGTTAACCATTAATCAAGTGTCTCAAGTTAAAAAAAAATACATGCACACATGTGTTTATATATATACATCTATATGTGCATATACATACATACATAAACATAAGTGTATAACTTGGGTATAACTCTTGAATCAATTCTGATAAGGACGTCAGTCCTTATTAAATAACAAAAACTAATAACTGGCATCTGGTGGCGCAGTGGATAGAGCACAGGGCCTAGAGTCAGGAAGACCTAAGTTTTCAATCTGGCCTTAGACACTATGTGTGTGACCCTGGATGAGTCACTTTTTTTTTTTTGCCTCCATTTCCTCATCTGCAAAATGAGCTGAAGAAGGAAATGGCAAACCCCTCCAGCATCTTTGCCAAGAAAACCCCAAATGGGGTCGTGAAGAGTCGGACAGGACAGAAACAACTGAAGAAAAATAACTCATAATGATAAACTGCTGATAATAAATACTAATAATAAATCTTACAGGAAAAATATTTAACAAGTATCAAACATGTTGTGAGTGCCTATGTATACAAAGCACAGTAGTAGGCATAAGAAGAGGATATGAAAAATAGAAACAAAGATCCCCACCCTTAAGGAGCTCAGTTTCTTTGGAGAGTCAAAATATACATGCAGAACAAAATGAGAGATCCATGACAAAGTAAAAGATTGGAAAGTTTAACAAAACATGGTACAAAATGATACTAAGAGAAATCAGGAGAAAGTTAATATGGCAGAGAGGAGAGAACACAGTACTCCACAGCTGACTCTTTAAACCCAAGACCACATTGCCACTGACTGACTTAGAGTCAGGAGAGATACAAATTGCAATGTTGCCGCTGAAACTTATGGAATGTGTGCCTGGGCAAGTCATTCGATCTCTGAGCCTCAGTCTTGTCATCCATAAAATGGGAGTACCAAAGTGACCTTGGATAAAGAAGCAGTCTTGGAAGTAAGATCAAGGTTCCATTCTTGGCTGCAACTCATAACAGGTATGGAACAATGTGCAAGTCCCTTAATGTCTCTGTGCTCCCAGGAAACCCCCTTAAAGCTTTTTAAGTTGCAGGCTAAACAGATCTGTGGAGGGAATTTTCCCACAAATTCCTTACACCAGCACACTCATAGGAGCAAATCTTCTCCCCACCAAATATATAGTACCTATTTCACAAGGTAGTTAGAAAGACCAAATTCACTTGTATATGGAAAATGCTTTGGAAACCCTAGAGAATTAGCTATAAATGTCTTCCATTATTATTGTGGTTGTTGTTTTTGTTGTTATTGAGTCTATTCTTTTTGTAGCTTAGCTCCAGAAGCCTGAGTGTGTGAAGAGGATGGTTAAGAATGTGATACATATTCCGACTCATAAAATTATACGTAAGCAACTGCTAGATGGTGATCCGAATGGGAGGAATTAAGTGATGTGGAACAAAAACATGCTCCATACACATGAGAAAGCATAAAGTGAAACAACGTGGAACAACTGTCAATTTCTGAGGAGTAATAGCAGAAAAGGAACTTTACTAGCAAATGCCAATGAGACAAAGAGATCTTAGCTATTACCTCTGAGCCAAAAGCCAAGCACACTTACAGGTCCCATAGACAATGACCTGAATTACTAACCAGGGAACAGATGATATGTTCTCAATAAGAAAAATTGTTCCTTTCAGTTAAAATTTTATGGTTAACAGGAATGTTATCAAACATCTATATAAGAATGTTATTAATATGCAATAGCTCATATTCATTTATAAGATATAATGATTATGAAGCTTCTGGATGAATATATCAAAACTTATGTTAGGCAGATTAATAAATGATAATGAATACTTATAGCAGAGAAGGCCAAATAGATAATCGTGCACTATGTTTACATTCAGATTTTCAAGGCTGTTTGCTTAATTAAGGCCAGCAACATTTGTTTTTCTTAATATTTTTGCTTCAGGCTTGCTGAATCAACTTTAAAGAGGCTGATCACCACTTAAACGAATAATCCATGGAGTTATGATACACTGCCACCAGGTTCAGGTAGGATAGCCTGACCACTCGTCTGCCTTCTTTTGGCAGTGCCTGTGTATCTGAGATACTGATCAAAACCATGAATTTTCAGACATTTCTGTTAAAACTCCTGTTCACACAACAGAACAGAAAGAATATTATTAGATTCTATATCAAAGTGGACACATATTGAGCAAATTTTTTGATGAAAACAAAGACTAAATTTGGTATATTTCACAATAATCTTTAACTATTATCAATCACATCCTACTCAAACCTTGATCTTGTGATTAGAATTGGCCCTCTACCCCATATTCCTTCTTAAAGCTAAGAAGAAACTTCCATGATTATGGAACTTCAGAAAAATCTGGTGCCAAAAGGTCTGAGCTATTTTCCCCAGTTGTCTCAATTTTCTTCCCTTATAATCAGTCTATCTTCTACTTGAGAGGCTATACTTAGGGGCAACAACGACATAGATTTCAATATCACTTCTAAAATTTACTAGCTGTGCGGCCCTGGACAAGTCATTTAATCACTCTGAGCTAACTAGGAAAAGGCATTTAACAAATGTTTGAGGACTGAATGACTTAGCATGAACATGTGCAAGTACTGGATGGCTGAGCCTGGTTTCTAATACCAAAATGCAACTTTCAAAATTCAAATCTGCTTGTAGAAATGCAAAAACACTTTGATGTACTCATGGTTTTAATCACAGCAGAGTCTCTTTATTTAAAGAATTAACCTTTGCTAAAATACTATAATTTAGTGATTGATTTCCTGCTGTAGCCAAAGCTCCTATTCACTTTTAGCAATGACAGCTGCCAAAAAAAAATAGTAATATACACCAGAATACTTGTGAGTTCATACAGAATTATTACACCAAGGAATAAAAAGCTGTAACTGCCTAATCATTCATGGCCATGCCTCTCTTTCAGATATGACATTCTAAAACAGCAAGTCCTCTGTGTAATAATATTTTCAAGAGAGCATAAAGAACTGAGTTTAATACTAGGGTCAACAGTTTATCTGATATGTAAATTTGATACCACTGATATAGTCCATTAAACCTTCCGGATGTCAGAGAATATGAGTTGCTAATAAACCTTAGGTTGATACTGGTATTTTGTCTATACAGAAAAACCATTTGCCTTGTAAAGTCTACCTGACATTCAGTACATTATCATAAAGTAATAGTATAATTCTCCCTTCATAATATAGCAGTTGTTATTCAAGATGACAGCTCCAATAGGTCTCTTCTTTTTCAAAGGAAATGCCATCACATTTTTAATATATTTTCATTATGGCATAATGCACAGTAGTATAAGAAAGATAGCTAACCCAAAAAAGACTACAGATCTTGTGGAAATTAAACGTGGTAGGAACTTATCAAGAATGTAAATTATTTCAAAGCTTTACTCCTATGCCCAACCCTGGTTCTGTAGTACTGAATACATTTATCTTCATCATCATTTTGTCATACATGAATTGTTACATCAAAAAGCAACAGTTTTGAACCACTGTCCCTGGTTCATCACTGTCACCCTTGTAGCTTCCTTCAGACTGATACTCATTAGTTCTAAAAAGAGATGAATTCCATTTCAGAATAATATTTGTTGCAGGGAAAGTTTTCATTCCTTGGTGCTTGTCTACTAACTGCTCTGTTAATCAAATTCTTGGAATGTAGAATAGGTTGCCTAATTATCTGAATTATCCATTGATTTTATATGTAGTTATGAAAGTTTCTTAGTTTGTCCAAGTCATAGTCAGATTTGTCTTCAAAAATTTCTTCTGATAAATTGTGCCCAAAATTAAAGCTTTCTTTCCATCTAATTTTCCATTAAGACAAAAATGTTTAACATCTAACAAACTTAGACCAGAGACATAGTAGAACTTGTTGTAGGGAGACCACTGTTTTCCTCCAACTCTACTTGCAAGACTCTTACACTGTAAAGCCTTGGTTATGGAGAAGGTATTACTTAAGCCACATAATATTATTTCTACTTGTTTTGGTTACCTATCAAAATATTTTATCCACAGATACATGATTAATAGAATTAGATGGAAGACTGCTGGAATGTAACTTGACTTATTCTAAGTAGCCCTTATTAACTAAATTACCCACTCTTCTAAATGAAAAATTTAAACAAATTTTAGTTTTTCAAAATCATGAGGCCAAAACAAAAAATGTGTTTTGGTAAGAATTTCTATGGTCTACATTTGCATACATGCAACTGTGCATTGGGAGACAAGTGTTGGATTTTCATATGAAAATGACACTATACTTCAAGATTTTATTTCCAAGGGGGTGGTGTTGGACAGCTGCCTGAGATTAGGGGTGTACCTAACTGACCAAAGCCCACAGACAAGTTGCACACTTGACCTCAGCCTCATTTATACTGCTTTAACGAACTAGAGCTAACTAGATACAGACAAATACATATGCAAATGACATACATGAGTTCACAAATTTAAGAGGGTAACACTTATTTCACAATTATACCTGTACTGGATAGATTAAAATGTAAAATTCTCTTCTGAATTTATGAGTGACCTAATACTACCTACATGCAATACATACCTGTTTTACACCATTTTGGGGAAGGATCAATTAGTCATTCTATTCCCTTTCCTAATGCAGGAGTCCAATCCAACCCTGGATACATTATTGATATGGAAATGAGTGTAATTAGCAGCCTAAATGATCTGTTATTTATGACACAAGTCAGAGCAGTAAATCACCAATGGTTCACTATCATTACTATGCAAATAGAAAGAGGCAGTTAATGGTGCATGTGTTAAAAACAGGCAACTTGCTTGCTCATTTGCAAAGGAAAGGCAAGGGTGAGAGTTTAAGGTAAAGATGACAGTTCATCATATTGTCATTCCCACTACAGAATACAGAAAAACCAAGACACAGTCTCAAGAATAGTCATCTAGCTTTTAATGTTATATACTTTACTTTTGAGCATATGCCACTTTGAATTCATTTCTAATAGCATTAACAAATCTTTCTTTACTTCTTTTGTCTCAGTTTCTATGACTAGAAGTGAGAATAATTTTACTTATCTTCTAATACCGTCTTGAGAATGTGTACTGGTGTGTCTTTAGCTATCATGTCATTTGGGGATAATACTATAAAAAATCCCCTATTGTAAAATAAAATATCATCATTAGTCATGGCATTCACTTCATTGTCCTACAAATGCACTCTATTTTCCGGTAACCATGAAAACAAGAAGGGATTTGAGTACCCGGGTTCCAAAAGAAATCACAGTGGGCCTAATTGGAAATCATTCAGCAAACCTCAGAAAAATTGCTCAGCCTTGGTTCTTTAGCGCCTTTTTTGTCTGGCTTTCCAGGGAATGTGTGCTTGTGGGAGAACTTTGAGTGCATTAGCACCAGGCCAGTGCCTGCCTAGTGATATGAGAACAATAGATGGATGGTGGATGGAGGGAAGCTTATAGAGGATGGGGGGAGGGGTGGGCAAACTCAACTTTTTCATTTTGCAAGCCCATATTTTTATGGGACTAATGGCGTTGGAAAACATTTGGAGAGCTTCAGTAAGTATAGAATTTAAATGGTCTAATAATTCCTGTATGTCAGCAGTGTGTGCAATTTCAAACCTGGAATAAGTGTGTACTACCTAAACTAGCAATTGTAAATATGGCAGTTAGCTAAAAAACCACTTATTTAATCTTTAGGTTATTTTTTTTAAATCTACCAAGGTTAAGCACCATTTGCAAGGGAAGAAAAAGAAATTGTCAAATACAATCATATAGAAAAATGAATGGTGCCCTTAATTTGAGAAGTGTGGTATACTCTAAATAAAATGGGTATAGGAGAGAAAAGAGCTGGATTAGATTTTGCTATTTTACTAGCAATTTACTAGCTTTGGGGCTCTAGAAAAAGCTTTTGACCTCTGGGACTCAATCTCCTCATCTGTTATCATCAAATAATATCTCCTTTGACGTTCATGCTGTCCAACTTTGCCATATTCTCTCGATTTTTATCAGCATCAACTCAGAATTGTTTGAGCCTAATAATTTGGAGATATGCAAAACAAAAATTATTCATACATTTTTACCCAGAACCTTCATGACACAAACAATAACCCAAGGAGGTCCATGGCAGCAAGAAAAGATCCATATATGCAGATTGTAACAATCTATGATTCTGCCATCCTTGTGTGATTTAAAAAAAAAACCCTAGAGATAAGATATGTGCACAAAAATTGTGAACTGGCTTATCATATCATATTAATATAATGAATTTTGCTACTATATTAAATGACAAATATGAAAAATTCAGAGAAACGTGGGAAGATTAAGTATGAAGTTTTACATTTTTTTTAAAAAGTCAAAGCCAAGAGAATACACATAATGATTTCACAAATAAAATCAGTACAAAAAAGAAAAATAAAACTGGTCAAGGTTGATACTTTTTGTCAAAGTTAATGTCACAAGCTGGCATTTTGAGAAGGAGGGGAGGAGAGTGTATAGCATAAGAGGACTGGTTTGGAAATCTCTGTTGTATTAAACAAAAATGTACTAACAATTTGGCCACTTAAAAAAAACAGAAAGCCCCCCTCCAAGACCCTTTGTCACTCTGCTTTCTCCTTTTTCTTTCTCTTTATTCTTATTCTTGAAAGACTTGCTTTGGGGTCATTTTATTCCTAGTCTGAGCTCTCTACAAGCAGATATTTCAATGGCATCCCCTCTACCCTGGAATCGCTTGTAACCTTGAGCATGTACCATTTCAGCTCTGCTCACCTTTCTCGAGTTACCCCTTCCTGATGTTACATTTACCTTGCCTCTCATCCCTACCTGCACAGACAGGTGAAAGGAATGCTAGATTTAGAGACAGAGAACTTGGGTTCCAATGCAATTTACTTAGTGGTATGATGTTGGACAAATCACTTGACCTCTCTGTGTTGTTCAGTTTCCCTTTATAGTAAGAGCTGGACAAGGAGATCTACAATGTCCCTTCTAGCCCTAAAACAATCTTCTTCCTTCAGACATGAATTAAACTCTTAAAGCTGGATGGAAATTCCAAAATCATCTGGATTAGAGAACCTTTTGTTTATTTTGGTCATGGATGCCTCCCCTTAGCAGACTGGTGATGATATTAGCAGACCAGTTCTCAGATTACTATTTTAAATACATAAAGTTAAATATGTAAGATTACAAACAAAACCAATTATATTGAAATAAAAGTCATTAAAATATTTTTATAAACAAGTTCACTGACCCCACGATTGAGACCAATTCCCTTTTCAGAGATGTCAAGTAACACATCCAATGTGACATAACTAATGAATTTTTGGTGTATGGGTCTTTATGTCTTACTTAGTCTGTGTTCTTTCTGTACCCCTTCACCTATGAAGATAAAATATATAACCTGATTTTGAATGCCCATTTCAACTCTATTCATTTCTTCTCAGTTCAGGAATCTCTTCCTAGGAACACTCTTCCTAATCTCTCCCTTCCCAAATAAGAGGTGACCTGGCACGATGGATATCACACTACACTTGAAGTCAAGACAAACGCTATCTCTGTGACACTGGGAAAAATCATTTAATTACTCTTTGCCTCAGTTTCTTCATCTATAAGCTGAGGGAGATGGACCTCATGGTCTCTTACATTTCTTTTCAGCCCTAAATGCTATGACTGTCAAGTGAACAAGCACTTATTAAGCAACTACCATGTACGAAGCATTGCGCTAAGCTCTAGAGATAAAAAGAAAGGCAAAACCAAAACAAAACGGTCCTTGGAGTTCACATTTTAATGAGAGAGACAACGTAAAAATAACTATGTATAAACAAGATGAGCAAGAAAGAGAAGGCACTAGAGTTAAGGGAGGTGGACCAAAGTGGCAAGTGGAAAGTGAGCTGGTATTTGAAGGAAGCCCAGAGGAGTAGACAGAGAGGAAGAGTATTCCAGGAGTACTCTTTTTTCACAGCCAGGGAAAATGCCTACAGTTGGGAAGTAAAGTGTCATGCAAAAACCAGAAAGCAGACCATTGTCATTGGGTCACAGAGCAGGGAGAAGTAGAGGGTAAGGTTTAAGAAGACTGGAAAGGTAGGAGAAGGCCAAGTTATGAAGGATTTCCAGCGCTAAATAGGATTTGATATTTGATCCTGGAAGCAACAGGAAGACACCAAGGTTTATATAATAGAGATGGGGTGGTGGCAACATGGTGTCTCTTGTAGTTCAGGAAGGTCACTTTGAAATCAGAGTAGAGGATGAAGTAGAGTGGGGAAATAATTATATCAGTGACACCAGTCATCAGATGACTGCAATAGTACAGGTGTGAGGTGATAGAGAACCTGCACCAAGGTGGTAGCAGTGTTAGAAGAAAGAATTGGGCTGTATAAGCAAGATGTAACAAAGAATCAACAGGACTTGACAGAAAGACTGTATATGGAAGGTGAGAAAGAGTGAGAAGTTGCAGAAGACACTTAGGTTTTGAGCTTGGGTGATGGGGGGAAGGTGGCATCCTAAAGAATAATCAGAAAATTAGGAAGAAGAGTAGGCCTTGGGGTAAAAAGTATGGGTTCGGTTTTGGAGATGTTAAATATAAGATATCCAGAGAACATCTAGTTTTGGATGTCCAATAGACAATTGGAGATGTAAGACTGGATGTCAACAAAGACCAGGGTGGAATAAATAGATTTAGGAATTATTAGCATAGAAATTATATTTGAATCAATAAGAGCTGATGAGATCACCAAGGGAAATAATACAGAGGAATAAGAGAAGGCCCAGGACAGAACCTTGGAGGACATTCATGGTCATTTAAAAATAAATAACGAATTATTAAGTACATAATATGTGCTAAGTTCTGGGAATACAAATAAGGAAAAGAAAGCCCCTAAGGAGCCCATAATCTAATGGGCAAAGACAATACATAAAAAGCTACCAAGTAGAGGGAAAGAAAGGATACAAATGTGAGGGCATGAAGATGATGGTGGAGTCAAAACCAAGCAGAGTAGCTAGTGGCAAATAAAGATGTCATGCAACATGTCCAATATTACCTACTTAATGATTTCTGTACGAGTCTGTATGCTGTGCTTCATAGGAATGATGCACATGAACACTGAGGAAAAGAGACTGAGAAAGAATGGTCAGACAGGCATTCAGTGCTCCTGAATCAAATACTTTTTTGTAGCCAATAAACAATAGGATCTTGTTATAGTATGTTTCATTTAGTTATATAACCATAAGTTATGGTCTGCTACAGAATATAGTTTGCAAATGCCTGCCTGTTCCTAGGAGTGAATAGTTCATGAAAACCTAGAAACAAGATAATATGAAGATGTGGGTGATCAACAGTGTCAGAGACTACAAAGAAGTCAAGAAAGAGAAGGACTGAGAAAAGGCTATTAGATTTGACAACTGATCACTGGTAATTTTGGATAGAGCAATTTCAGTCAAAAAACAGATTTCAGAGTTAAGAAAAGAATGAGAAAAGAAGAAGTGGAAATAATGATTACAGATAGCCTTCTCAAGGTGCTCAACTACAACAGGGGGGGGGAGATATGTAGGATTATAGCTAGCAGAGATAGATGGAGCATGTGAGGGTTTTTTTTTTTTCAGGATGGGGAAGAGATACATGTGTTTGTAAATAATAGCGAAGCAGTCAGTAGAAGTGGAGAGATTAAAGATAAGTCCTCATCATGTGCATATCTAGTCCAAGAAATCCTTTAAATCCTCCAACTTTTTCATTAGGGACCTCCTTATAGATCTCTTCACCCTGCTTGGGTTCCAGTCAGCATTACTTGTCACACTTTCCATTGGTTCTGCCTTATGCTTTCTAAATGTATAGCTCAATTCCTTTTCTGGTCAGAAATTTCTTTAATAATAGATTCTGTGCTTCTGGTCCGGTATATTACTTCATGGACAATATCAAGGTCTATTTAGCGCTACTTATCTATATTTGCAAAATCTTTTCTTTCAATTAAATTTTTATTTTATTTTCAAAGACCTGATTTCTCTCCCTCCTATCTCTCTCCCTACCCACCAAATGGGAAAGTACAAAAAACAAAACCCCTTTTACAAACATATATAGTCAAGCAAAACAAATTCCACATTAGCTATCTCCAAAACATGTCTTAATCTGTACTCTATCACCTCTCTATCAGGAGGTAGGAGCATGTTTCATTAGAAGTCCTCTGGAAAAGTGGTTAGTCAATGTGTTGTTTAGAGTCTCTATGCCTTTCCAAGTTGCTCATTTTTCTCATACTATTGTTATTGTACAAATTGTTCTCCTGGTTCTGCTCAGCTCCCTTTGCATAAGCTTATACACTTATTTCCAGATTTCTCTGAAACTTTTTTCTTAATTGTTTGTTATAGCACAATGGTTTTCTACCACATTCATATGCCGTAACTTGTTCAGCCACTGCCTAATTGATAGGTACCCTCAGTTTATAATTCTTTGGTACCACAAGAAAACTGCTATAAATATTTGTATAAATATGAATCTTTTGCATCATTCTTTGGTCTCTTTGTGTCTACAGAAACTTTATGAGAATAATCTAGATAAATATGGAAGATATTGTTGATGAAGATCTGAAAAAGGAATAGGCAGGCATTTGCAAACTATATTCTATAACAAACCATAACTTATAGTCATATAACTGACTGAAATATACTATAACAAGATCCTGCTGTGCTTACTGTTTTTTGTCTACAAAAAAGTATTTGATTCAGAACCACAAAATTTTACCTTAAAGTTTCTACTACAACAAGATGACTAATATGTGTTAAGATAATACATAGTCCCATAAAAGATGCAATGATGGAGTTACCTTTATTTTATGACCTAATAATGATAAATATCAACTGAGGAATAACAGAGACACTTAAAGTTGACAAAAAATGTTTGCCACTATCATGGAAAATATCCATTGTGAAATCTAAATGGAAAACGGAACCTCAGAGATGATAAAATCTTTCAGGTGTCTTTTCTTTTTCAGATGACAAAGGGCTGATTGCATCACTGGACAATGAAAGCCTCCTAAGTGTGAACCATAATCATCAAAAGGCTTTGGCTAATCCTTGCTTGGAAAACACTAAGCAGCTGAAAAATGCCTACTGTCTAAAAATAATAATAAAGTAGACTACTTCTATTCTTTGAGGTCCAATGATTTCATTTGTATATGTTCTTTCTGAAATAACACAGACCAAAATCTTTCTATAACTCCATAGATAGTCTTCAAAAGTTGTCATAGCTTGAAAAGTTTGTCACGTTGTGGGCTACTAGGTCATAAACCTCGGAGTGCCAACCTGAACTAGGCTGGTCCTTGGTCAAGAAACAAAGTTCTTCAGTGGACTCAGGAGACTTTCCATCCTGGTAGAATCTACCAGATCTCACACCTTGCTGGCAACACTCTCAGAAATCTGGGGTTGACTTCAGGCTACCATCATGAATCATCAAAGTAGTTCTTTACTGGAGGAATCAAACAGAGACCATTATATTATAATTTGGATCCCAGGAGACAAGAGAAAAAAAAAAGGACATGCAAATTTTCTAATTCTTCTTGTCCTAGTGAAGGCATTCACCTAAGTTAGTTTTTTAGGTGGGATATAAAAAGTCATTTTCACCCCTTTAAGGTCTACAACTTTTTCCAAGCCACTGACTTTCCTTCTGCTACCATGTTCAAACTTAGATACACTGACAAAAATCCAAACTGTTAAAAGTAATTAAAATGAAATAGAGAGATACTTTAAGCTATTACAGATAATTTTCTAATCAGTTATATTACAATAAATATTATTTACTGAAGCAATTTTTTCTCTCAATTCCATAATGTTAGGTTTGATGGGAACTGGAAGTAATGAAATTCATAGTTTTACCAAACTGCATCATTGACTTTATTATGAAATACGGATATGAGAAATCTCTTGCATAGACACTGCACTCATTGAAGTGATTATTTTACTTTTCTTAATCATTTCTTTTTGCTTAATTATGCTTAGAAAAAACCCCTCTAATGGAAAACACTTTTAACATTGTTAGAAATCTGAATCTCTTCCAAAGTGGACAGAAACTTTCCCTTAAAATTTGATAATTCATTCAAGTCAGCACCCAGGAACACTGTGTATTAATACTCTAATTTTATGCCTTTTTTTTTTAACATTAAGTGACTGAGGGGCCTTAAGATAGGCAATAAATGATCTTTTCAGACTAATGAGCTCAGTACTGAGTCTATGGTCATGAGTTTCAAACCAAGTTTTGCCTATAAAAGCAATTAGATTCCTAGCCTTATATTTATCTAACTGCATTGAATTTTAATTTACTTCTTGGACCTGTGTTCATAGTGTATACCCAAATGCAAAATGGCATAATCAACTAAGTTTGCAGATACCCCCCCAAAACCTAAGCAAATGTGTAGAATTAACATAGTTAAGAAAATAATCTCAATCTATACATTAAATGTATAGGTAACACCACAAATAATGTTTACTTTTGAAATTACGGCTTAACACTATTTAAATGGAAACGTACAATCACATGAAAAAATCATTTCTTCCTAGAATCAGTGAATTCCCTTTACATGATATATTCATTTTTAGATGCATTCTATGAGAAGGCCTCCAAAGCTATGATTAATTTAAACATATCTTCAAAATACCTTTTTTTTTCAGAAACATGAATAAAAATGTTGTCAATTATGCACTGCAGAAAGTAATAAGGAATATATATATATATATATATATATATATTGCAATGTATTCCATAACGAGGCTACAGAGTAAAACATATGTTATGGGTAAATAATATTTAAGAAAATGAAGTCTTTTCAGGCCTTTTTGCCTAACTAGTTCATATATGGAATTGATGGTTAAGAATCAAGTATGCATTGGAATCAATCCAGGAGAAAACAACCTACTTGGCTGTTATTATTATTCATCTAAGTTGAACATCTTAGAATCATGATTCAGGATCTTTGAATCAATTCCGAATACAGTTACCCATGTTCTTTACTGTCTGCATTCTATTCAGTTTTTTAATGTGCTTTAGAGAAAAAGTCCAAAGAAGGAGCAGGGAAAATATGGAAAAGAAAAGCTTCTGTGAATCAGACCAAGAATCCACAGTAACTTCAGTGGAGGCCACCAACTGTGTTCACCCAATGAAGAGAAATTATAAAAAGTTAATAGAATCATATATGCTTTTACAAGGAACATAAAATCCATAAAATCTTGCCTCTCTACCCCCCTTTTAATAATAGTAGTATGAAAGAAATGTCACACACACATTCACTGTCCAGATACTAACACTTACAGTATTAGACAACAGGTAGTTGCAGAATCAGGCTTGTTTTCCTAAAATAGTTCTTAGGGCTTTTTCCGTTTATAAGGAGGTCTTAAAGAATTCTAAATCCTGAATAAGATGTCACATGTACCAGCTTATACTTTTAAAGGATAACTGTAGATAAGGCCAAGAAAACAATGAAGCCTACAAATTTTTATAAGGTATAAATTTCATATTGTCTATGTAAACTGTATTTTTCTCTTTTTAATTATATGAAGAAAGATGTTAATAGAAAAAAATATGTTCTTTTGGTCCAGGATTATTACCAAAAAAGAAAAAAAAATAGCCACCAGATGATAGAGGGATAGAGGGAATGTATGTTTTGATAGATAAATGATAAATGATAGAGATAGATGATGATAGCTATCAATTACACATAGATGTAGATATAAGTATAGGTATGGTTAGGTATAGACAGATAAAAATATAGACATAGATATCCAAGAAAGAAGAGAGATGAGGGAAGAGTTAGGAGAGGAAAGAGAAACACAGACTGCACCTGTCATTTCATTTTGTCAGTTCTTTCTACCAATGTAAATTATCACCTTCTCTGGACTTCTTAAGAATTACTTAGAGCAGCAGTCCTCAGAATGTCACCCTAGAATCCTTGGGAGTTCCTTAGATTTTTTTTAAGGTTGTCTGCCATATCAAAACTATTTTTATAATCAACTATATAAACTAAGAGGTTTTAATTTCTAATCTTATGTATATATGTGTGTGTGTGTGTGTGCATGTATATATATATATATACATGCACACACATGTGTATACATATATATATATATATATATATATTTTATATACCAAAAAGTTTAAGAACACTGTCCTAGAACATTGAGATATATGTCTGCACATGTATTTATTTATTTATTGCAAACTTATAGAAATTGTCCTTGAAGTCTCAAAGTTTTGGATTCAAATCCTATATCTGATTTACTAGCTCTGAAACCTTGGGTAAAGTACATCTTCTCAGAAGGATAATAAACCTGCAGCACCTATCTCCCAGGGTTGCCATGAAGCCAAAATGATATATTATGAATAAAATTATTTGCAAACCACAAAGCACTATATGAATATCAATTACAATCACTATCATTAACTGAAGTCATTATTTCCCACCCACAAGTTATATGGGTTTGGGAGGTATACCAATATCTACAAACTACTTTCTTTTTGCTGAGATTACGTTCATTTTTTAAATGGAGAGTTCTTTCCCTATGCCTTCTTAGAAATAACTGAATGTATAAAGATTGTACAAAAAAAATCTATGAGAGGTATGTGTATGAGGGTGTGAGGGGGAGAAAGAGAGAGAGGGAGGGAGACAGGGGGTGGGAGGGAGGGGAAGAGAGAGAGAGAGAGAGAGAGAGAGAGAGAGAGAGAGAGAGAGAGAGAGAGAGAGAGAGAGAGAGAGAGAGAGAGAGAGAGAGAGAGAATATCAGATTACCTAATGGGAGAAGTTGGAAAGGATGTTAGCCCTTTTCAATAAGTCAAGTTCAGAATATGACCTTCTCCTATATCACATTGTATGCCATCTTGGGGAGGAAGGTGTGGATGGAGGGGTAGAAAAATTTAAAACTCAAAAGCTTATGGAAGCGATTGTTGGTTAATTTAAAATAAATTAATTTAAAAAAGAAAAAAAGAATACGACCTCAATTTAAAATTAAGTCACGTGGATATGATGGTAATTCACAAGCATGCAGTGTTTTCCACGTAATGTAACTTTTAAAAGAGTCACTGTCAATTGTTTTCATTCTGATATTTTTTAGAGTTTTCTTTCCTCTCTTAAAGGAAAAGAAAAGAAAGGAGAATGTTTCTGTTAAGTTAAACAAGTTTGACATGGCTTCTTTTTCTGTACGTGTGCTATCATAGTTTTATCCTAGTAAAAGCTACTATTTGTTCCAAGCCTAGTCAGACTTAGGGAAAGGCCTACTTTGGAGAGAATTAAATTTCTAGCAAGGCTTTAGATTTGTTTTTTAACTGAAATATAATAAATATTGATTTTAAAAGAATAGTGAAGAGGGAATTTTTGTATTTAGATGAAAGATACATAATAGAAAAATTAATCATGGTGAGGAAGATGATACCAATCTTTTTTGCACAAAAAATAAAGCTACCAAATTAAAACTGCAAGGGTGTTCACTATAGACTCAAATATTATCATTTTTCTGGGGCGGGGGAACTCAGTAGGAATCAGTTTTGCTCATCCATCCTTCAACTTGACCTCTGTACTAGGAAAAGACCCAGCTGGTAATCAACCAGGTCTCAGTGTCACCTGGACCTAACAGAGCCCTTTAGGCAAAAAAAAAAAAATCTCCCAATAATGAACCTGTTTTTAATGAGAATGGAATAGACTTTTACCATCAATTCAACCATTTTGGACAGCAATTTTAAACTGTATATTTGAAACACTGGTAAGCACTTCCCCCACCTCCACTTCTGCAATCCAGGGAGACCAGTCTCATTTAGTTGCAATTCTCCTTCAAGGTACCTTTCGAGCCTGATTAATTAGTAATAGTTGCCTGGGTCATGCTGCTATACAATGGCTTGTACCAGCCTGTGAATCATAATCTAGCAATAAAAATGTAAGAGGTACACCACAATGCTATCTGAAATGCACCCTGCAGAGTGTTAAATAACTCTGCTTTTGTAAATATAGTATTTTCTAATCTAAAGGCAAAATTAGACTTCAATAAGTCTAAATGTCACCAATAACAGTAATTAGCAGTTACACCAGTTCATGGAAAGATTAGTTGATAAGAATCCAATTAGATTTTTCTTAAACCATCACTGCACATTATTGAGTTCCTGCATTCATTTTGCACATTTAACATTATTAACAACATCCAGCAGCTGAGATGGTCAATATGTTTTTTTTTCTTTAAAGAATGACCTCTGAAAGATCAACATTCAGCTTCTCTGGTACACTGAGGAACCACTCATTTTAACAAACCTGCCTCCTCTCTCCCTAAATGATTCTGGTGGAGGGAACATTCACTCTGCATTTGAGGTAGTTATCTGTGAGTCTAATGAAACAATTATCATCTTCACATGTAACCCAGTTTTGATTATGTTTTGAATAAAAAGCATTAGGTTATTTATAACACATTGTTTAGGTACTATGGTATCTTGAGTTAAATCTAATGTCCTCCTACAAAAATATTTTCTTAGTGGAATTTTCTTAGCCTAAAAAAAATGTTCATTAAAGTGATAGGAGTGATAGGAAAATAAAAATCCTTAATCACTAGACTGTTTATGAAACACTATTTTGCAAGGTCCCACATGTTAAGTTGTATATTCAATATTGCTTAAATCTACACAGAGACTAAATTAAAACAAAAAAGGAAAATTTGTTTCTTTAAACTTCAGAGTCACTTAGTTGTGTGACCCTGGGCAAGTCACTTAGCCCTGATTGCATCACAAAAAATAAAAAAAAATACAGTAAACTTCAGAGTCAATTTAGAATTTTTTCTAAAAGAAATATTGAGGGTTTTTTTTTCAATTAAAAAACATGATATTATTCATTCTTGAAGCATAGTGAGGAACTAATTTAGTTTTTGACTAAAGGTGATCTTGTTGATGTAAAATTTACCTTTTTTTTCTTTGGAAAGTATAAATTTCATTTACTCTCTGGTGTTTTTGCAGAGAGAATACATTTTACTGTGTTCAGCTACCTACAAACTACAAACCCTAAGTGCTGAACCAGTCATGTCTCCATTACTCATGGCCCAGTTCCTCAGAAAAAGGGTGTTGTGTGAAAAGATGGCAACAATAGAAAAATCTTTTGTTGGTAAAATCTTGGTCCGTGGAAATATCCCAGACCATGAAGACTACGTAGAAATGTTTGGAAGTTAGGAAGTTTTGCTCATTGTTTCTTGGTTCCATAGTAGCTCCAAAGGAAGCCATGTAGCAACTCAAAGTTATAAATCAAACAAATTGATCCTTCTGCATTTTGTGGTGATAGATGGCTTCTATGATGTTGACAGTGTACATTTGAAGCCAGAGTCTCTGTTTGCCAGGGTTTATTGTCATGGTCTTTAGTGATGTCACTGTAAACAAGATGGATTCCAAGATAGATGTTTTAAATTAAAGACCATTGTCTTCCTTTGGCAATTAAACTGTATCTCCAAAAATTAATAACTCATGAATAAAAATTAAACAAGCTTACTTGATAGAGTAGCTTTACATATTGGTTCTCTTTCATGTGATTTTGAATTTTTCCATAGGGGTTGATGAGAGAAAACTAAATATTCCATGGATCTCCATGGCAAGTACACAACTAGGCTGAAAGCTTCCCCTTCCCCCCACCTCCCCTATGCTAATCCAACTAGTGCCCTCAGGAGCACTAGCATGTAATTACTGAGGAAAATATGAATCCTGCACTAACTGATATAGGGACAAAAGGGACATCCAGTAGGATTGCTCCTTTGTGACAACTCAAATGATGCTTCATGGTTTGAGTACAGGTAGCTGGTGGCATTATGTTGTTTCTGAAGTCCCTAGGGGTGCTTCATGGGAATTCTCCATCTATCTTCCCAATCTTTAACCACAAGAACCGGAGAAAAATTGTAGCAATCCATTTTTTCTGCTTTTGCATTGTGGAATTGTAGTATAAATTTCTTCAGAGAAATACCAAAATAGAAAAAGGCATTCCTTTGCCAAACCAGATCAAGGATACTGGTTTACAGGGTGGAGAGGAGGTGAGAGATCCCATGCACATCCCCTATTATGGCTTGGAAATAGCAGGTGCAGGAAAAAACCAGATCTCAGTTCATGTTCCCCAAAGAGCTATGGAACATTAAATCCATCCCTTTTTCTATGTACCATTTGCTAGTTCCAGATACGATCACCATAACTCTTCATGCTTTTATTTTAGCTACCTGCAATACCTAATCTGTTTATGATACTGTCAAAAACAATACAAAAATAACACACTCTTCTGTTATGTAGATTGGCCTCATTACATTAATGGAGAAATCAAAGAAAGAAATGCAAAGAGGCTTCAGCTGTTGCAACCTGCATGACTCAATAATTTCATACAGTGCAATGAAGGTAAAAAGACTTAAATAATTCACACTGTTCAAGTTTTTCACATTCCAACCCTCCAGAGAGAAAAACTTCAAAGAACAAGAAGTAATGGATAGCACCACTTTCTATGTATTTGAGCTCCTGAGTACAAACCTTGTATCACTTAGAAGCAAATTTATCAAATTATTTGAATAACTTGAGAATTATTTATTCATTGTTTGGGATGGCAAAAGCACGACTTATGTAGTCTATGTCTGAGTTTCTCACCCTTTAAATATCCTTACTGGACAAAACCAAAATATTAAGAGCGTATGTCTGGAATGACTCGTGGCCCTGGGCAAGATTAATAAGTATCACAAACTAAAAGAATCTCATTTAGAAGGGAAGTCACATGGAAGGTCACCTGGGCCAACTCATACCTGAACTAGTTCCCTTTACCAATATTCCCACCATTCAGACTCTGCTTTCAACTATTCTGTAAAATTAAATAAATAAATAAAAATTAGCTAAATAAAAATGTTAAAAATACTTTCCTGTGATAGTCCATTCTACTTTCTAATAGCCATAATTATTAAGAAGTTTTTCCTTTAAAAAAAGGATCAAATCTGCCTCTTCGTAACCTCAGATGAGTTCATTACACAATACAAATCTATTTCCCCTTTTACTACCTCTCTCCCTACTGAAGGAGTCTCCTCATGAATACTCTATCCAGGGAAATCTAACCTGTGTTCTATTCTAGCAGGGTCTATCTCTAAGCACAACTGGATTTGAGGTCCAAGGAAATAGATTAGAATCTTATCTCAGCTATTTACTTTGGACAACTCACAATCATTCTGTGCCTCAGTTGCTTTGATTGAAAAATGGCTGGATTGGATTAGATGACCTCTATGTATTTTCAACTTTTTTCTCTAGTCATTGAAGAAAATAGATAGGAAACTGACACCTAGAGATCAAGTGACTTGGTCAAAAATCATACAATGAAACATATCAAAATATAAACTCCTTGAAGGTAGAGACTGAGTCATTTTTTTATTTCTGTAGCAATGGTGCCTAGAATAGTGCCTTGCAAAGAGTGGCCTTTTGAAAGGCTGTAAAATTAGACAGGATAAGGATTAATCTGATAAGACTTCTTGGCTAGTGGGGTGGGAAGAGAGACAATTGTCATCTTCTTGACCTCAAGCTCTGCAGCAGTTTATTAAAAATCTGGTCAGTTTGCCATCAGAGAGCATATGATCTCCTAGCTGCATACAGAGAAAGGGGGAATATTAGGTAGGAGTGATGAATTACAAGCAATCTCCCATCCTATATGACCACCACCCAATTAAAAACATTTGCTAAAAGCATAGGAATAGTGCAGAGGGAATACTTTTAATTAACTACTTAATCTAGCAAAGAAAGATAATGCAAAGGAAAAAAGGCCCCACTGACAGCCCATTTAGTAATATTAAGCAATGGCACAAAAGGTGAGAGAACACATTTGATCTTCCTGCTTCTTGTTGTGTGACTTCAGCTCTGGAATATCTTATTTTCTCATTTTAGATGGCATTTCTTATGCCAATTATGAATGCAATTAAATTTCTTGAGAATTGTCTCCGATGAGATCCCCCTCCTGACCCTAGCTATTTGTTTTGCTTTGTAGTTGAGTTTATATTTTTTTTCCAACAGTCATCTGGATATCCTCATTACACCAACAAAGCTTCCTTCAACCCTGCTCTCACTACCTCCTGCTTTTGTTTCATGTTTCAGCAGATAGCAAAATTCTGAAGGAACGCTTGATCACAACCCATGATAGAGAAAAACATGGAAAAACTAGACAACAGCCCAAGACAGGAGATGCCCAAATGTTTATAAACTGCCACTAGTGGATATTTATATCAAGTAAGAGTTGAACTACGGCATTTGGTGCATTCCACTAAAGTCACATAGTAGAAGATTCAGAGGAAATTAAATGAAGTGTCTGAATAAAGGACGTTTCTCTCATATGTGCACAAGTAAATACCCAAAGTCTATGTCATGGGGCTGCAGACAGTACAGTGGATGTAGCGCCAGGCCCAGAGTCAAGAAGGAGCCTCTTCCTGAGTTCAAATCCAGCCTCAGACACTTACTAGCTGTGTGACCCTGGGCAAGTCACTAACCCTGTTTTCCTCAGTCTCTTCCTCTATAAAGTGGGCTCAAGAAGGAAATGGCAAACCACTCCAGAATCTCTGCCAAGAAAACCCCAAATGGGGTCAGGAAGAGTTGGACAAAACTGAAACAAATTTAATAACAATAACTTCTTTCACTAGGAGGTAAATATCTTATATCAATTCAGCAGACTAAATAATTACTATGGTCCAAACTATACATTAGAGGATAAGGAGGGGTGGGGAGAGAAGGGAAGAAAATAAAATAAATATTTATACAGTCCCTACTATGTACTAGGCACTTGATAAACATTATCTCATGTGATCCTCAAAATAATCCTGTGAAGACTGTGGTATCCCCATTTTACAGATGAGAAAACTGAGGCAGAGGTTTAGTGACTTGATCAGGATCACATAATTAGTGTCTGAGGCCAGATTTTAATTCAGGCCTTCCTGCTTCCAAGTTAGCAGCTTGTCCACTATACCACTGAGGTCCTTGGAACTAGCATTCTATTAGACTGCCAGTTATAAAGCAGGAAAAACTGTTTATCAGTCAGTAAACATTCATTAAGCATCTCTCATATGCTAGGCACCACGTTCATGGCTAGGAATTCAAATATCGAAAATTAAAGAATTATTGCCTTGAAGGAAGTTGCATCCTATTAGGGGGTATAACAACAACATCAAAATAATAATGTTGTTGTTGTACAGTTTTTCATTTGTGTCCAACTCTTCATAGCCCCATTTGGGGTTTTCTTTGCAAAGATACTGGAATGGTTTGTCATTTCCTTCTCCAACTTATTTTCCAGAGAGGAAACTGAGGCAAACAGGGTTAAGTGACTTGCCCAGGTCACACAGCTAGTAAGTGTCTGAGGCCAGATTTGAACTCAAGAAGACGAGTCTTCCTGACTTCATGCCTGTCACTCTGTCCACTATGCCACTTAGCTGCCCTCATAATAACAACTAGTATTTATGTAAGTTTGTGAAGTGCTTTGTGTAAGTCATTATTGAATCTTCACGACAACCTTATAAGATAGGTGCTCTTATTAAGTTTGGGCGAATCTTTTATTTGTCCTTTGGACAGAGGAGAAAAATCACACTGGGAAAGGTTGCCCAGCTTCACTCAGCAAGGACGTGCAAGGCAGGATTTCACCTCAGCTCTCCCTGACTTCAAGTCCATCAGTCTATCCACTGTACAACCTAGCTGCCTGTGTATGCAGCATGTAGGCATATAAGGATATATATATATATATATATATAATAAATATAAATTAACACATAGAATAAAGTGAGGAAAAAGGGCAATAGCTGGGGGAAAGGAAAGGCTTCTAGTAGAAGGCTGTACCTGAGCTGAACCTTGAAGCAAATGAGGGATTCTATAAGGCAGAGGGAAGGAAGGGATACATTTAGGCATGGGGAATAGCCAACCCAAAGCCATGGGTATAAGAGATGGAGGGCCATGTTTAAGGAAAGGAAAGAAGGTCAGTTTGGCTGGAGCAGTGTAGGGAAGGGGTTTAATGTGCAAAGAAAAAAGGAAGATGGTTTGGGATACATCAAACCAACAGTATGAAGTCCATTCTGTTACTGACAGGCACCAAGGAGCATGTAAGATAAGTGCATACGTGTTCTTTATATACAGGACATCTCAAAAGTCTTAGTGAAGTTTTTAGCTATTAAAACTTCAAAATTCATGAAGACTTTTAGGTCTGTCTCTCTCTCTCTCTTTCTCTCTCTCTCTCTGTGTTTCTCTCTCTCCATTTGTATATTCATATATGTATGCATACATACATATATGATATAGATATATCCATAGATATATCAAAAGTCCCAAAGTCTTAGTATGCATACAATATGTGTGTGTGTGTAGTTACTAAAATGAACATAAATGTGAATCTAAGAGTAAGTATATGAAAAAGACAATATAGCTCAGTAGATAGAGAACTGGCCTTGGAGTCCAGGAGACTTGGGTTCAAGTCACACATCTAACATCTCAGTGCCCCCAGACAGCCTAAGATTATAAGCTGAAGAACAGGTGACAATCTATACTGATAAAGGGAGTAGAAGTTCTCAACATAAAAAAAAAAAATCACAGGTCATGCCGCTATAGTTGCCCATTAAAAATGTGTCAATCTTACACACTGATTTTTAACAACCATTTTTTTCCTTTTTTTCTTACATGTTTTTAAATCATTAAGTTCCTCCACTCAAGTATTCCTCTGATGCTTACCCTGGTGTACAGTGACCCAGGGATCTCAGAAGCTGTACCAGAGGAGTACCTCTCTGCCAACTCCTACTAAGCAGGAAAACTCCAAATAAGGTCTAGTGATGGATTCTAGGTCCATCTGAATGCCACTGAAAGGAGAAGAGGCTACTAAAGGATTGAGGTTGGTCCATGGAAAATTATGAAGACCATCAATTAAAGCTTGATGGGCATACATTCTACCTTAGTGGAGTGAATGTCCATGAAACACAAACTATGGATCTATGAAGAACTGAAATAAAGTTTAAGCTTTGAAGAGTTAGGGCCCCAATGACTTCCTTACTATAAAAGACCATGAAAAAAAAACTATCTGGAGGCCTGCCAAAGTATCTGATATTTCAAGTAAACAAAGACAGAAAATACAGTGATTGTAGAAATAGAAGATGAAAAAAAAACCCTTTAGAAAATAATTCAGTGTCACATCATCTTAGCAGCATTTTAAGTACTTAAGTAACACATCCTAAGTTAACAACATAAAGTCTGCAGGTAATAAATAATGTGCATTTCTCCATGAGCATTTTGCTGAGCAATATACAAAATAAACAGAGAAAGGAAGGAAAAGAGACAGGAAGGGACAGTGATCACCACTGACATTGTAAGATGCTTTCCCAAAACTTGTACTTTCTCCAATATATTTTATAGTACCAATGGTGGTTTCACATACAGGAAAAAGTCTAGGACTATATTTAAGAGTCTTCAGTTCAAGAGGAGAGAAGTACAGTCACAGTTTCCTGTCTAATTTCCTTGATGATAACTTAAATAGATACGATAACAGAATGAGATTCTGCAAAGGAGTTTGGAGGCCAGCAAGGCCAACTCATTTTACAGATGAGAGTCCAGAGATATTATATGATTTGCCCAACGTTAATCAACAGGTACGAAGCACACACGCGCGCACACCCACACACACACACACACACACACACACACACATACATCAATAATGTCTGTTTATATTTGGTATCTGGAAGAAAATTTCTAAGGTAGAAAATGCCATATATACAAATTCTTAGCATTTGTGTTATGTAATATTTGATAAACATATGCCTTATTCATATATTCTGTTTATAATATATAGTATTTGATAAATACATAGTATTATATACCACAAAAAAGGAATTTAGTATAAAACTATCCTGCTCTAAGCCCTCTCCTTGGGTGGGTTACTGGGACCCACATTATAGAATGGGTCCATTCACAAAGCAGCCTCTCCAGTCTTTTCTGGATTTTGAAGAAATCTGCAAAGACTCACAATGCATTTCCCCACTTTTAACTTGAGAATTTTAACTTCATAAAGGAAATGTTGAAGCTTTTGATAAGAGATTCTGTGCCCTGTTCCACGAAGGAATGTAGGGAATGGTATTTGGGATGATTTAAAGCCACAGAAAAGAATCTAGAATACCAGAATCCCTAATTAATCAAATCAAAACATTTCACTGTGACCATCAAGATCTTCATTTTGATTGACCAGACAATTGTTAATCACCATAAATATTTTACAGGATTACACCATTTATTGTCTGGAAGACATGAACACAGATGAATAGACTGTATCCAGCCATGTGTATAATCTTCAGTCTATCCGGGGTATATTAGCCTGCACTGGGAGTGCAGTATTTTCTGCCCTTTTCTTCTAATACAGAAAACCTTTCCCTATACTTGCCCCCTCCACACACACAGACACAAAGAATTCCAAACCCCAAACAGTACCAGTCTGTGCTTGAGCATAAGCACAGCCATGCACATTCTGAACTGCATCCTAGGAGAAGCCAGGGAACCCCAAATAATGAGCTTAAAAATCTTCAGAAATCAATGTCTTCGATTCATGTATTTGAAAGTAGTTACTAAGCAGTCTTTGACATGATCCTGGCACATTTTCCTTTGTGCTATCTGCTATACTGTTTATCCACCCTAGAATTTTATCTTTTTTTTTATTGCCATTAAAAACTTTGCTCAAGGTTTTAGAGCTTCACCCTCCGCTAATCTCAGATTCTTCTTCTGCTTGGAGGTTTGCAAGCATATGGTCATTGAGGTTACAGATGCTTTTTCCTTTTATATTTAGCCTCATTGACTCACATTTTTCTTCCCACTGAATTGCAAGTGAGGCATTTATCTGTTCATGTGCCTATTCAGTCTCAGTTCTGATTTTTCCCCCTTTTTATAAAGAAGGGCAGTTTCTTTCATGGTTTCCTAACCAGCTTATTACAATTTCCAGATTTCACTCTCCTACTGCTCATTTCTCCTCCATTGATAACAAAGTAAAAAGATTTCTGCTGATAATCCTCATTTCACACCGCTTACAGGCTTGCTTAGAAATCTAGCTCCAAAGCTTCTTATGAAATTAAGGAGTACTCAAATGAATTATTAAAAGAGCAATTAAGAAGATTCTCTTATAGCTGTTGAAAAACATCATCTGCATTCTGGAATGTTGCTGGAGGGGAAACAACAAAGTTCAAATGCTGGTTGTGTTGGCTGTTCTGGGCTGAGGAAATGCCATGATGTCCACAATGACTTGGAAAGTATAGTGAATTCAATGAGATTTTTTTTCCTTAGAATTAAATGCGGCTACATTTAACCAGGAAACAGCTTTCTAAAATGTGATAAGGATTAGCAGTATCCCTTCAGAGTTGCAAGTCACCAGATTTTCATTCTCATGACTCAATTCATCTTTCTCAATGCTTAATTTATTATTATCATTGCTCTTATTATTGTCTTCATTCACCTAAGGCCTTCTGTGATACTATGGCAGATGCTCAGGGAAGTAGATGCATTAACTCTTTTAGCCCACTAGGGTATATCTCTCAGTACACAGTAGACAAATGAAAACTTCTAGCAATAATGAATTAAATGGTACCTTGGTGTTGTAAGAGTCCAGCTGTATCATTAAAAACAATTAAACAACTGTTAATGTATAGGTAGAGCCTCACTGGGCCCCCCCAAAGCATCTGATTCATCTGATTCTGAGCACTTCCTAAGTGCTCAGACACTGGATACATAATGAATCACTTCTCATGCTTCTGGCAAAACGTTGATCAAGCAAAAAAGAAATGGGGAGAGGGATTGGGCGGTCAATGATACAAGGCATCCAAAAACTACCTACCATTCAACAAAACTAAAGCTTAGTAACTAATGACAAAGTGACATGATTTAGGGGTAGCTAGGTGGTGCAGTGGATAGAGCACCGGCCCTAAAGTCAGGAGGACCTGAGTTCAAATCCGACTCAGACCCAACACTTGACACTTACTAGCTGTGTGACCTTGGGCAAGTCACTTAACCCCAATTGCCTAAAAAAAAAAAGCCAAAGTGACACAATTTATGTTTGTTTTTAATCTCCTCTGATTTCCTTTGATCACCCTCCACCGGAGACGGTAATTAGCAGGGAAATGGCTGGTTTTAAGCAGAAGAGAAGAGATGGAAGAGAAATGGAATGTGTGAAAAATTGGATGGTCTCCTACTGAATAATCAAGTGAACTGCATATACATATGATATAATTTTCCTTTATTTTACATGTTTAACTAGTTTAAGCTAATCATTCATCCCCCCCCCCAACTTGATTATAGCTATGGCAAAAGTTCACTTCTTTTCTTTCACACAATTCTCACATAGTATTTTCCATATGAATAAAAGGTTGACTCCATAGCCCCATGTTTTGAATTCACAGGAAAATTTCAAGAATTAAGAGTACTTTGTACCAAATTCTAAGGTAAGAATTGTTCTTTCGTTTTTCTGGTCATTCTTTGGAAATAAAAGGCAATGGAGCAGAAAGAGAATTCTCCACAGCTCCTGAACTATTAAGGTTACTTTTTTGGACATGTAAGAAATGATTCTTATCCTTGGAGTGCCAATGCATGCAGATTTACTAATTCTTAAATCAATATGTGGGCACCTAGGTAGCACAGGGGATAGAGCTCTGGGCCTGGAGCCAGGAAGACTCATCTTTGTGACTTCAAATCCAGCTCCGACACTTACTAACCAGTTGTGTGATCCTAAGCAGGTCACTTAACCCTGTCTGCCTGTTTCCTCATCTGTAAAATGAACCACAGGAGGAAATGGCAAACCACTCCAGTATATTTGCTCCAAAATCTCAAAGGGTCAGATGTGACTGAAATAATAACAACAAAACTAAAATGTACGTATTTTAAATGGAAGATTTTGAAATGTGGCTTATTTGGTGATTGAGTGTTTGCATGTTGGTATATAAGCTAAGGCTGTTCCTAGTGGAACATAGAGACCATAGAATAGTGAATAGAGAACCTGGCTTGAAGTCTAAAAGACCTGAGTTCAAATCTAGCCTGTTACTTAATAGTTGTATGTCTTTGGGAAAGTCACTTAACCTCTGTTTGCCTCAGTTTTCTCATCTGAAAGATAGGGGTTATAATAGCACCTATTCTCCAGGGTTGCTGTAAGGATTAAATGAGATAGTAATCATAAAATACATAGTACCGTGCCTTACACATAGTAACCACCATATAAATGTTGGTAGTTACTAATAGCAGTACTATTAGCTCTGAGTTTACAAATATGCTCGTGGGCCCTAAATGGGTCACTTGAGAAGTTAGGATTACTGTCTAGTGGCTCCTGTACTCATGAGGCTGGAACCGTAGGCAGGGAGAGATGGGTTCTTCATAATACTTCCCCCAGAAGAGTCAAAGACAAAGAAGAACATTTATTATTTTTTCTGTGCTAGGCATTGTGAAAAGCCCTAAAGACATAAAGAAAAATAAAAACCAGTAAGAAGGTAAAATGTTGCTGGTAGCATAATATCCTCTAGTAGCAGAAGGTCATAAGAAGTTGGATAACTAAGATTTTCAAGGCAACACTGGCTTTGTCCTTGTCCATTCTATTTAAAGTGAGAATCAAGGGTATTTATAGTCAAAGACCTAAAGATCCTTGGTGTGTAAACTATTTAAAGGAAAAGGCAGCTACTTGTGCTAATGAAAGTATTAGAATTTTTCTCACTTCATACGAGGAAAAAAACCTACAGACACATCAATCGAATATCAAAACAACCACTTGTAAAATGAAAAAAAGGGCAACTAATGGCTTGTTTCATCTATACACCATCAATAATTTGTCTGCTTTTTCTTTTTTTTTCTTTTTTGCTGAAGTGACTAGGTTGAAAAAAAAAGGGTTTGAAACTTTATCAGTATAAGCTATTCTCTATATTCCTTCTGCTTTTAAAGTAAATTCGTTTGTATCCCCATCATTATTCCTATCATTGTTATTCTTTCCTGAGCTGCCTTAATGCTAGTGGGTTCTTTCTGTTGATTATCTCCAATTTGTTAATTATGTAACTTATTCACACACAATTATTTTCGTATTATCTCCTCCATTAGATTGTGAGCTCCTTTTGGCCTTTCTTTATATCTCCAGTGCTTAGAACAATGACTTGGCACACTGTAGGTACTTAATAGATGCTTATTGACTGACTGACTGTCCTTTCATTGGATATTCTTCTGTTTCCCTTGGCTTCAGGGACATCACATTTGTCTTAATTCTCCTCCTACCTCTCTAGCATCTCATTCTCTTTCTGCCATAATATCTCTTCATCCATTTTCCAACCCTTTGTTTCCCTCTACCCTCACCCACCAACAGAATTCTCTTGGCAATTCATTCACATCCATGGCTTCAAACCACTTCCATGTACAAGTCTCTCAAATCTGTATTTCCAATCTTAACCTCTTTTCTGATTTCCATGCCTATGTTTCTAATTCCTTAAGCTATCTTCAATTCAGTTTCCCATATCTCAAACTCAAGACTTACAAAATCAAGCTTATATACCCATTAAATTTATTTCTCCATCTCACTTTGCTATTTTTCATAAGGTACCAATAGAGACGCTTTCCCTCATTGTTCAAAACCTCTGTCCCTTACCTCTCTGACTAAGTGCTAAAACTTGTGGTTTTCTCCTCTGTAGTATTTTCCCATCCATCCCCTCTTCTTTAGCCTTATAGCCTGTCATTTTGGCTATTTTCATAGCCTGCTAACAGATATTACAGCCTCTATAGTTTTCTCTCTCCAATTCTTCTTTCATATTGCTAAGGGAATAATCTTTCTTGTTTATATCTGATATGTAACTTTGCTGAAAAAGTATTCAATGGATCTAAACTGCCTGTTCAGTAAAGTATAAAATCCATTCCATAAATTAGTGCCAATCTACCTTTTCAACCTATCTTACATTATCTATGTAATAGATATGCAATATAAGATAGCATGCCTATATGATATATTATCTCATAGATATGCTACTATGTTCTAGCTACATCAGACTACTGTTTGTACCTCAGGTATACCCACACTCATCCATCTCTGCTTATGTTGTTCCCTATTCCAGGAATGGCCCCTCTCACCCTCTAACTTTAATTATTAGTAATCCTTTAAAGCTCAGCTGAGATTCCACCTTCCTCAAGAAGCCTTCCTTCAACTCCTTTGTCAATAATGATTTTTATCCTTTGGGTATCATATAACAATTTGCTTCGGAATGTTATAATGCAATTAACATGCCATCTCTTTGTATCTTGTTCATCAATAGGCTGTTTCCTGACCACAGGGATTGTTTTAACAGTACTTTGTGTCTCTCAAACTCATGTCTGATACAATGCTCTGCACACAGTAGGAAATGTTTATTGAATGAATATGGTATTTATAAATTGAGTTAATATACAAGGGGCACCGCAGCAAACAATTTTAATAGCAAAACAATAGAATTATAGGAACCAAAAGTGTTCTAGCCATTACTCTTTCCTTCCCCAATTTGCAAGGTAAATGAATTTTGAAAAACTTGCACATTTTTAATACATGAATATAAATTCCAGTTTGTTTTTTAATCAATATAATAGAATATTTACATAACTCTAACAAGCCACATCAGAGGAAAAAAAATTAAGCAAGATGGTTTTCTTAAGCTAAGCAAATACCATTTTGTGCTTTATCTGATAGCTTCCAATTGTCTTCTAAAATCTCAGTATAGCTGAATTTCAGCACAAGAGTTCACAATCCAAGATACAGCACTTCAAACCTATTTTAGCCTAGATTCCTTTCATTTGTGTCTAGTTGCCACAGGGCCCAACTATTAGCATCTATAAAGCCTATTGGGTTTCTATGTAATAGGAGAATGGGTTGAAATAAAGGTTGCATCACGAGAGAAAGAGTTAAATACAATAGAATAGAACAAGAGATTCATTGTCTGCAGGAACCTCTTTTGCACACTGCATGGATCATGAATGTCCAGTTATTTTTCAGATCATGTTTTAGGGGAAGTTACGATCATTCTTTCTATTATAGAAAAATAAAGGAATGGTGAGGAAGAGAGATGACCTGAGTGGGGAAGAAAGGGGGTAGGAGAGAAGTGACTAAGAAAGCAGTAAGGTTCTCTAAACCATACAGGCTTACTGGACTTGTACTCTCTATTCACATTTAAGCTTTCCAACATATAAAGTCTCTCTACTTTCTTGGGTGCATACAGTCAGAAAACACATCACAAGCTGCATTCTAGGAAGGATTGAAATCACATGTATAAAAAGGCATTAAAAATGTATAACAGCTGTTGGCAGGCAACTATTATTTAGTTGGTAAAGATCAGAATTCAAAATTACATGCTTATCTGAATTTCTCTACTCCTAGATCGGCAAAAATTGGTTACATTGTCACAGAAAAAATAGCTTCTACACTTTGCAAGACTTACTAATATCAGTGGAATATGCTAATATCCCAGGTTATCTTTTTTGGGGAAAGAGAGGGAGCATGAAAATAATATGAGAGTTATTTGTTCTGGAAGTAAAGACCCATCTCTTTTAATCCTAGTAGTTTTCTGCTGTTATTATATGGCTGAATCATGAAACACTACAGTCTTTGGAAATCTACAATTGAGGATCATCCAAAGAGTAAAAAGGTATGGTCAGCATGAGCAGAGTGAAACACATCATTAACCAAGATTTATGAAAGAAATCGGTGTAGAGGATGTCTTCAGAGAAATATATGATTTTAAAAAGATGGATTAGTCATGTGAAGAAGGTGAAGGAAACTAGTTTGGCACTCTGCAACCTCTCAGTATTATCGGGATTGAGGAAGGCCCCCAGTACATTGGGTGGGCCCACTGTAGGGAACTGAAGGTGGGACATTGAAGAGTCGCACAGGATGGCCAGGCATGGATTGGTTACAATTTGCATTTTTGGAGTACCCAAGTTGATGAGATCACAGAGCCACTGAAGTATTTGTGTTGAGTCTGATTACTAAAAATTCTAATGCATGTGATTTGCTTACTAATAAAGCAGGGGGGGAAATAGTCCTCTTTCACTGTGCATAGGAGAGTGCCTGGCACATAGTAAGCACTGAATAAATGTTTCATTCATCTAAGAAGATAAAGCAGAAATTGCTAAATTCAGAGATTGTTTTAGTGAAAGGATCCTGGTCTAAGTAATCGTTTCCCTAGGTGTCCATCTACATTTGACATTAACCTCTTACATATTACTTTTGATGAAACTTATGTTAAATAAATATTAACTAAATATCAGTCTATTTTATATTTTTGTACTTCTTTCAGGCAACAGGACTGCTGATTTATCTTATAGCTGATGGCAGCCAGGACACCATTTTTAAAATGTTCTTCATTCTGGTAATTCACCACAATGTCGTTCTGAGAATGCTATAAATTCTTTAATACATAGCAGCATGGGTGCTGACCATTTATAAAAAGTTTAGAAACATCCCCTAAAGAATCCAAGCCTAGAGGAAACTGTTTAAAGTATCCAGTATAAATATATTTTGTACTCCTTTGATGGGAGGAAGAAGGGAAATTAAATTTTAATTTCATCAACCAGACAGACCCCCTTGCCATAGAGATAGCAAAATTCTCTGTCTTCTATCCACTTAGCATTGTTGATTGCAGGCCATCTATAAATCAGTAGATAGTAATACTTTGTGTCTTACCTTCTATAATTTATTGTGGTGATGCAGTAGAAAGTTGATACAATTTGTCTTTTCTTCAATAAGAAGACGGACTAATTTAAGATGATTTCTCTTTCACACAACCCAAAACATACTGTCAATTTGAAAGACGCAGTGAGTCCTTAGCATAAAAATGTCAATTTGAGAAACCAGCTATTATCAGAGAGCTTTTTTTTAATCTTCTGATTTATTACTGTGAAGGCTATTTATGCACAAACCACAGGCATTGTTAGAATCTGTGCACAGATATAAAAAGTTTTGATTTGTGAGCTGCTGTGGGAAAGTGCAAACTGATTCTGTAGTTAAGAATATCTTATCTGTTTATAAAATAGCTCGAAGACGCCCACTGGTCTGTTATGAGAACAATTCATTAGTCAGTAGTCTTCCCCTCTGGCAGAGAAGAAAGCCATAATCTGGTAGGTTTGGGTTTCTTCCATAAAAAACTGTTAGATCAAACATGTGAAAGCTTCTAAGAAAAGTGAATTTCTTCTCAAAATTCATTTTCTCTTAATAAAAACATGCCTCAACAGTTTTCAATAATGGTGCCAAGCATCAGCATTAAGACCATAAGATGAACAATTCATCTTATACCATGATTACCTTAGCATCCTAACATGGAAATCACACTGGGTTTGGAGTCAGAAGGCCTGATTTCAAATCTCAGCCACCTGTGCTACATTTGAGGTTAAGTGACTAAAGCAAGTCATTTCTTCTTACACTGTTTCTTCTATAAATTACTGGATTGGTCTGTACTTTCAAATCCATTTGAATACTAAAAGTCTATTAGCTTTGAACAGATAGAGCAAATTATAAACCCTTTTTCTTCTGTTTCCAACTGGGGAATGACTGTGTACCTTTGGGAAGTAATCTCCAGCAGAGACACAAACTGTCAGCAATACATGGTAGTTTGGAGTTCAAAGTATCCTTTTTGAAGTATGGCAGAGGCCAAGAATTTGATCTGAAAATGCACAGGAACTAGTTAGTAATTAAGGACCTCTTTTGAAAATGTCAAGTGTCCAGCTCCAAAAAGAAACTGGGAAATAGGCTCTTTGCCTACCTCAAGTGACAGATAGATTCTCTTATAAACAAATGGAAGTTTCTCATCCTTAGAACTTAAAATGAATGCATAAGTTAATGAGAGCTATCCAAGAGGGACTAGAATAGAAGCTAATGAAGATAGTGAAGAATAACATTTGAAATACGGTAGCCTGAAAAAGCTAAAGTCTAGGGCAGAGGTCAAATGGAACAATGGCTTGGTTGGCTGACAAAAGAGATTACAAGAGACAAAGATAATATTTTAAAGCTTTGACCAACAAAAGACAGGGTAACATTGACATTTATACCCATATACTGGACCTGTTGCAAAATTCCATACCCAAAACTACCTTGCTAAAGCTATAAACCGGACTACTGCTGAGATGGCCAAGCCCTCTGTGACTTATAGACTTACATTTCTTCATCTTAGAGTAACTTCAATAATCACTGGAACCATTTGTTTGTGCTAGACACAGAAAAGAGGAGCCTAACAAGGAGAGCCTATGGCCACAAGAACAGAGAAGAAGCCTTGGCCCTGTTCTTTGTTGTTGTTGTATCATTTCAACCATGTCCAACAATTCATGACCCCACTGGGGGTTTTCTGGGCAAAAATACTGGAGTGGTATGCCATTTCTTTCTCCAATTCGTTTTACAGATGAAAAAACTTAGGAAAACAGGGTTAAGTGACTTCCTAGTGTCACACAGCTAGTAAAGTGTCTGAGGCTGGATTTGAACTCCAGAAGGTAAGTCTTCTTGACTCTAGCCCAGAGTTCTATCCACTGCGAGATCCAGCAGTCACCATCCTCAAACCTGAGGGGGTAGCAATTTCAGTTTCAAGAATTCTAACTACCAAGGGATGAATGGGAATTGTCAGGCCCCCAATTCATCATATGACTACGAACCAAAGGGGAAAAAAATGAAGCCTGACACACTTTCCTTCTCTTTTCCTCTGTTAGAATTTCTGGTCTTTTTAACTCATGAAGTAGAATTGTCAAAACGAAATCAAAGAAAAAGAAACACATATTTCTCTGAAGAAATACTGATTTTACAGTGTAGGACCACCTTATGTAGCACAGTAGTTGTCCAAAAGGCCTAGTGTTTACTTTACATAGAGTATGCAACTACAGAACAAGGAAAATTAATTTCAGTAAACAGATCAGAAAAGAATCTTAGAAGCTACATGGCTAAGATCAAACCAGTGTTTAAAATGACAAGAAAATACACATTAAGAACAATAATACCCATATTAAAGTATTTTCCACCCTCAGAATCCCACAACTACAGAACTATATCATAGCCATCAACAGAATTTATTCCTTTAAAAAATAAAAAAGTGTCAAATATATTTTTAGCACATTAAAGCTAATGAAAAGAAATAAGCTACACGAATAAGTGACAAGCAGAAGCAACAGAAATCTGGAGAGCTGATTAATTATTACAAAATTATACTCCCATCTGATTGTTCTTCTCAAGTATAAAAAGACTATGTCTGCTGTTTATAAGTACCATGAGGCTTCTTTCATTAGTTATCTTCTTCTCCTAAAAAAGAATACTGGGTTGATTAACTGTGAAGGTTATGAAACAAACATTACATTGGAAGCTGCAAAAATGTTTCAAAAGTAACTCATAACAAAAGAGATCACGTTGTCAAGTATATTTAGCATATACTATTCTTACAGGGATTTTTTTCAGCATAGGAAATACTTCTAAATTATTTATGTCAAAACAGACCAAAAGAACAAGTAAATCTGCAAAACCATGATATATCATTAACACATCCTATCTACTACCCAAAATGATTGTCTACATTCTAAGAATTTTTTTGTCTCATTCAGGCAAAAATCAGTGTTGGTTTTTTTTTAAAAACTCTTTATCAATCTAAATGTTTCACTTAATTCCACATTTAAAATGATGAAAACATAGCCTACCTATATATGTGTGTGTGTGTACATACACATGTATATATACATATATATACACATACATATATGTATGTATGTATATATGATTTTCCATGCTGGCCCCATGTTCCCTCTCAGTATTCAGTCTCTGATTGTGACATTAAGGGACAGTTCGTGAAAGGGAATAATTTTCCATGATGTCTGCCTCAAAGCCTAGGGATATCCCCAAAGGTACTAATTGTTTGCCAAGAAATTAGAGTCACAGAGTGGTAGATCCTTAGTAAAAACCCTTTCATTTAGCTTATGGCAAACCCAGACTTACCTAAACTGCATTTGTTGTTGTTTGGAAGAAAGGGAATAATTATGTGTTTGTGGATTAGGGAGCAGTTCAAAACCAAAATTGATTAGTTTTCATCTAAGAAAAGTCACTTCAAGAATTAATAACTCTTTCTGTTCAACTTGGTTAATAGAGAAAGTATGCATTATGTTGTCACTTAGGAAATGAATAAAAACATTATGATTTTATTAAAGCAGAGATTTCAAAATGCAGCCCCCAAGTTGCATGCAGGCTAAAATATTCCAAAGTGTGGTCCAAACAAGATTAAAATATAATTAGAAAATATTCAACAAAATAATTAAAATACAATTAAATATAGCTAAAATTTCATTTTAAAACTAAGTCAATATATGGCCCTCAGAGATCCTCATGAGTAGTTTAATGACCCCAGATTCTACTTGAATTTGACACCACTGATTTAAAGTATAGAGTTGAAAAAGGAATGCTGAATCAAAAGTGTTAAGCTACCAAAAAGCTGGCTGATTTTGGCTTCTTGTGAAATATTACACTTAAGAAATTCCACCAATCATTCCTATCAAAGGTAAATACACTTCCCTTTATAGTGGCTACTAATTGGATCCTATGTCACAATATTAGCTTTTGGAATTGAGATGCAACCAGAGGACAATTCATTAATTACTGAACAGTAAGCTTCATGAGAACAGGGATCATTCATTGTCATAGTTCCCCTCGGGACCTAGCACAATACCTTGAGTTGGAAGGTAATCAATAGATATTTGTTGTTTGATTTTTTTATTTTCTTCACTGTGACGTTATCCAACATTCAGGCCTCTATTTATTGGCATGCATACACACACAGTTCACTCCAAAAACAATGGTCTACTTTATTTATCATTGAACTTTTAGTGAAGAAACTTTGACAGCATATTAAGTGATTTTCACTTTCAGTAAAGCCATAAACAACTTCACCACATAATGTTACTGTACTTTAAATAGGCAACTGAGAAGGAAAGGCATTGTCCATTATGCACAATGTCACTATGGTCATCCCCAATAAAGCATGTTCTTGAGAACATCAGAAATACAGTGATTTTTAAGCACAAATGTTAAATAAAAAATCAATGTTCCTTTAAAGCACTTTAAAACATACATTTTGGGCCAAATATAATAATGCTTTGTCAACTATGTGCCAGAGTAGTTTACAGCCCATATCATTGAGGAATGTTCTTTGATTTTTTTTTCCCCTAAAGAAAGGTGATAGATTCACATTGCTTCATCCACAATGTCTCATCTAGTCCCCCATTCGTTAGGGCCATAAATTTATAAAATGCCTAACCACAGTTGGGGTGGGGGTGGGGTTACAATCTACACTAATGCAAAATGAGAAAAGTGACTCAGTCTTTATGCTGCCCTTATTGATACTACCCTTAAACCAAATGTACTAACAGTAACAAGTCAGTTCACAAGTACCATTTACTTAGCAATTTCTACATTAATTCAAAATATTAAGCTCTATTAAAAAGCAAACTTATTTGATGCAATGAACAAGTTTAAAACATGTTTTCCATGTTAATGTTTTAACATGTAACAAAATGGTTACCAAAAAGTCTATTACAATACCCACACACTGACAACCTAAGAGACACAATCTAATTATTTTGCATCTTTTCCAGCAAGTTTCATTCAATCTGCTGTGTGACTGAGTTCAAAAGGTAATTAATTGAGACCTGCTCTGCATTACAAAATTAGTCCAATTAATTAATTATACTTATACATAGAGAGAGGCAGAGAGACAAAGAGATAAAGGAGGCATAGGGGAAATTTTGAACTTAGGTAGACTGCCTTGACCAAATACAAAAAAAAAAGGTAAATAAGGGAAAGGAAAATTAACATTCAAAGCTTCTCTGTGGTAAAACCACTGATTTCTTGCTTTGCTCTCTGACCCAGTGATATTAGATGTCTATCAGCAGTCAATGTCTAGGGCAGAGAAAAGTTTCTGTACCTTGACTGAACTAGTTGAAGTGATGCTTCAAGGAAGAGCTTTGCATGTGACAGAAAGAAGGTAACCCCAGGAAGTGTCAGAATAACTCTACTCCTATTCTTAAAATCTAATCTTTTCACTAATATTTCAAAATTTTAACTTTAATTTCAAATTAATAGATTTTTTCCCATGTAATTTTGCATGATCATGTTAAACAAAGTGCCTTTTTTTTATTTACCACTGTCACACGTTTTTAAAAAATCGTGGATTAAGAAATGTTTTCAAGTAGATGTCTCCTTTAGGTTGTAAAAGAAACTTTATTTCATTCTATATCAGGAAGTGAGAGAATATCCCCCAATTGTTGTTCAATCATTTTACAGTTGTGTTCCACTCTCTGTGACCCTATTTGGGCTTTTCTTGGCAGAGATTTGGAGTGTTTTGCCATTCCCTTCTCATTTTACTGATGGGAAACTGAAGCAAACAGGGTTAAGTGATCACACAGCTAGTAAGTGTCTGAGGCCACATTTGAATTCAGGTCTTCCTGACTTCAGGTCTAGCACTCTATCCTCTGTGTCATCTAGCTGCCATAATAGCAATGTGGTACAGTGCAAACAATGGTCTATAGAGCCAGAAATCTTTGGTTCAAACCCCACTTTTGACAATTACTATGTGACCTTGGACAAGTTACTTAAATTCTCTGGGCCTCTGTTTCATCATCTGTAAAAGGGAAGGCATAGTAAAAGGTTCCTGAGGTCCTTCTGGCATTAAATAAATGAACCTATGATCTTAACCAAAGGGAAGCAAAAAAAAAACAACATTGCATAAGAATTTTTTTTTGGGGGGGGTGCAGAGACAAGATGTCAGCATGAAAGCAGTGACTTGCTTGAGCCCTCCCCAAACCCCTCCAAATACCCATAAAAAATGGCTGTAAACAAATTCTAAAGCAGCAAAACCCACAAAAAGACAAAGTAAAACAAATTTTCAGCCCAAGACAGCCTGGATGGTTGATCAGAAAGGCATATCGCACTGGGTGGGGAGAGGAATGCAGTTCGGCGTGGGAGCGCAGGCTGCAGCGAACCTAGAGCAGGCCTCAGAGGACTGAATCACAGGCAGCTGTGGCGGCTTCCAGGCTCCTCAATCCACGAATGCCAAAGATAACTTAGAAAATCAGTGGGAAAAGTCTGTTTTTGCGGTGAGAGAAGAGCTAGGTCAGAGCCAGTTCCAGAACGCAGAGCGTGGTGCCCGGGAGGTGGCTGTGTCTTGAGCTTCCGGCCCACAGACCGAGGGGGAATCAAGCGGCTGATCAGAGGGGGACTGCAGGGATCACTTTGCTGGTGCTGAGGCAGGAATCTCTTGCTTTGCCCGTGCTTGGATCTGGGTCCCAGTTCTGGGTGGCCGTCCTGGAGTGAGAAGGAGGGCTGGGACGGTGGAGCTTGTACTGGTGGTGAAGAGGAAACCCTCCTCACAGTTCCAAGAGAGAAAAGACTGCTTGTGGCTGGTCACTCAAAGACCAGAGCTCAGGCCAGGAAAAGAGTAAGCACCTCGACCCTCATCATACCACCTTAGAACTGAAAATTTACAGGTTCCCAGAATTATCTCTGAAAACAGTTATATGAACGCCCGAAGCTTGGGACAGTACATTCTCCACGTTGGAAGCAGACTTTTACCTTGGCTGGGATCATGAGCAAACCTCGCAAAAGAAGTCAGACTATATTATCTTACTTTGGTGACAAAGAAGATCAAAACATATAACCAGAAGAAGACAACAAAGTCAAAGCTCCCACATCCAAAGCCTCCAAGAAAAATATGAATCAGTCTCAGGTCTTGGAAGAGCTCAAAAGGGATTTTGAGAAGCAAGTAAGAGAAGTAGAGGAAAAACTGGGAAGAGAAATGAGAGTGATACAAGAAAATCATGAAAAACAAGTCAACAGCTTGCTAAAGGAGACCCAAAAAAATACTGAAGAAAATAACACCTTAAAAATAGCCTAACCCAAATGGCAAAAGAGGTCCAAAAAGCCAATGAGGAGAAGGCTGCCCTAAAAAGCAAAATTGGCCAAATGGAAAAGGAAGTCCAAAAACTTACTGAAGAAAATACTTCCTTGAAAATTAGAATAGAGCAATTAGACTTTATGAGACACAGTAGAACAAATCCAAAAGAATGAAAAATTAGAAAACAATGTGAAATATCTCACTGGAAAAACAACTGACCTGGAAAATAGATCCAGGAGAGAGAATTTAAAAATTATTGGACTATCTGAAAGCCATGATCCTTTTTTTTTCTTTTTTAGGCAGTTGGGGTTAAGTGCCCAGGGTCACACAGCTATTAAGTGTCAAGTGTTTGGTCGGAGGTGAACTCAGGTACTCCTGACTTCAGGACCAGTGCTCTATCCACTGCACCACCTAGCTGCCCCTGAAATCCATGATCAAAAACAGAGCCTAGACATCATCTTTCAAGAAATTATCAAGGAAAACTGCCCTGATATTTTAGAACCAGAGGGCAAAATAGAAATGGAAAGAATCCACCGATCTCCCCCTGAAAGAGATCCCCAAAGGAAAACTCCTAGGGATATTGTAGCTAAATTCCAGAGTTCCCAGGTCAAGGAGAAAATACTGCAAGCAGCCAGAAAGAAACAATTCAAGTATTGTGGAAACACAATCAGGATAACACAAGATTTAGCAGCTTCTACATTAAGGGACCAGAGGGCATGGAATATAATATTCCAGAGGTCAAAGGAGATAGCATTACAACCAAGAATCACCTACCCAGAAAAACTGAGTATAATCCTTCAGGGGAAAAAATGGTCATTCAGGGAAATAGAGGACTTTCAAGCATTCTTGATGAAAAGACCAGAGTTGAATAGAAAATTTGACTTTCAAATACAAGACTCAAGTGGAACATGAAGAGGTAAATAGTAAAGAGAAATCGTAAGAGACTTATTAAGGCTGAACTGTTTACATTCCTGCATGGAAAGATGATATTTATAACTCATGAGACCTTTGTCAGTATTAGGATAGTGGGATGGGAAAATTATATGTATGTATGGATAGATAGATAGATAGATAGATAGATAGATAGATAGATAGATAGCATACAACAACATTTTGGATATTTAGAATGAAGAACAAACACTTCAAACTTGTGACTTAAAATGAAACAATTTCCCATTTTCCACCCCAAATATCTCTGGGGCGGAGTCTTGCTTCAGGTGATTAGGCACTCCGAATACTTTCAGAGCAGAACAAGATTGATTATATTCCCAAAGCAATTCTAAGTTTCCTTTCTGGAAAACACTCAGCACCATGAAATAATGTGATCTGTCTGCTTATTACTGACTGGCTTTTGTTGAAAGCAATTGTAACCCCCAAAGTAATGGATTCTAAGCTAGTTACCGATATTGGGTTCCAACCATATTCTATGCCCCCATGAAGAGCATCTACTTATTCTGACATCTCCTAAAGTTCATTTTTTTTTTAATTTTTGGCAGGAAGGGAGAGAGAAGGGGGAGATAAAGGAGTGATTTTATCAATATGGAGAAAGCCCAACATGGAAACTTTTTCCACAAATAAACACAGGAAACTCCTCTGTAACTCTGTCTTACACAACTGCCTGGGGCACAGAGAGGTTAAGGAAGTTGTCCATGGTCTATAAGTTAGTATGTGTCAGAGGCAATAGTTGAACATAGGTCTTCCTGATGGAAAGACTAGTTTTCTATAATCAACACTACTTACACTTTCTGTACTCTATGTATATTGATCACACATACAACTTTTGCAAATATCTATAGGCATAGATGTGCTGTTATTTAGTTGTTTTCACTCATGTTTGATTTTTTGTGTCCCCATTTGGGATTTTCTTAGCAAAAACACTGGAATGATTTGCCATTTCCTTCTCCAGCTCACTTTACAGATGAGAAAACTGAGATAAAACAGGGTTAAGCAACTTGCCCCGGCTGACACAGATAGTAAATGTTTGAGGCTGTATTTGAACTCAGCTCTTCTTGACTCCAGGCTCAGAATTCTATTCATTGCAGGACCTAGATATGGAGAGGAAGATGTGTGTCTCTATAGACATAGATGATAGATGAATGGATCAATGGAAAGACATAGGACAGATAACTAAATAGGGGAGAAGAAGGAAGGGAGGAAAGGAGGAAGGTAGGGAGAGAGGAAGGAAGGGAAGGAGGGAAGAAGTGAGGAAGGAAGGGAAGAAGGGAAGAAGGGAGGAAGGGAGGAAGAAAGGAAGGAAGATAGATCCATTTGAAGTAGCAGGATAGATTGGTAGACTTGGAATCAGGAAGAGCTAGTTTCAAATCCTTCCATAGACAAGTCCTGGAAGAAAATGAAGGCTTGTCTAAAGGTAAAGAACTTTAGCTAGACTATAGACTCTATAAGGGGCCCATTTCACACTTAGTAGAAACAGGCTTTGCTTTAGGTTTCTAAAAGTTAGGGGTCAGGGGGTGCAATGGAAGAACCAGGGAGCTAAGACAGTGGCATATGTTAATTTAGCTTTTTGTGCAGAGGCAACTTTTTTTTCTTTTTTACTGTGTAGGTAAACACTTTTTAAAAGTTTAAAATCTGCCTTAGATTGGGGCTGAGTTATTGCTGCTGCCTGCAATGGTTCATGTGAGTGCAAATTAACCTAGAGTTAGTCTCAAGGGCTAGCATACCTTATAGCACTACCGCTCCATCTAGGAAGTACATTGTGTATTTCCCTAAATCTTGTATATGTGGGCTGATGTGAGCAATGCAAAAAGAAAAGAAATTGTATAATTTGAAATGGTTCTAAATGGTATTTCAGACATTGATTATTTCTAAATAAAATACATAAAATCATTTTTTTAAAAAATCCTAGCTGTGCTCTCTCAGATAAGTTACTTAAACCCTCTCAGCTTCAGTTTTCTGTAAAATGAATAGCAGCTACCTCAAAAAACTGCAGAAAGGGTCAAATAAGACAATACATATAGAACACTTTGCAAACCTCAAAGCATGATATAAATGTAAAGCTATCACTATGTATTATTAATAATCACGAAAATTATGCATTTCCCATTATTAGAGCACAATCACAGAGGAGTGGATAGAGAGTCGTCCTTAAAACCAGGCATAATTGGATTTAGTCCTATCTCTGACACATAATGGTTGTTTGACCTTCTCCAAGTCACTTAACCTCTCAGTCCTCTAAGAAACCCTCCAACAGAACTGCAGAAAAGTTGCTCGCCTGCATTAGTAGAAAAGGTTTCCTCACCTCAGAGTTTCCTATACAAATGGAGTCACATTTCCCGTTTTTTTGCCATTATGTTTTGTCTTTACTTCTGTCTGTTACTTTTTCTCTCTTCTGTTAACCAAGAGGATGTTGAATCATTTAACTACTTAACAAGAAAGGACAACCCATTCCTAACTGAAAACAGATTCCAATTTTATAGATCAACAAACAGTATCTTTTTTATCACACCTTCTCTAGATATAAGATGACATTTTTAACATCAAAGTCTCCTCTTCTGCTGAATAGACCCAATTTCTGATATAAAATTAAACAGAGGATCCACTACATGTCAAAATTGTATTATTTTGTTAATAGGTATACCTCATCTATATAACAGCCTAGTTAGGACCTTCACTGTGCCAAGTACATCATGTACAAATCAAATTATGTCCAAAAGAGGCCATCTGATTATGCCAGCTCATTTTCCCTTACAGTGGGGTTTGCTTCAATTAAGGAATCAACATAGTACATCATTTCTGCTGTATGTTGGACTTAGGTATTTAAAATAAATAAGCACACTCATGCTGAACTGACAGGAGATAAAATAAACATTTTTTTAAAAGACCAAAAAAAAAAAAAGAAAGAAAAGTTTCCATTTTGGAATAATACCCAAGACCATAAAGTCATACTTAATTAGGTCAAATGTGCAGAATCCAGGAATATATATGAATGGAGATAGAGGACATTTTTAAAATTGGTTTTAAATACTGTAATTTTGTGTGTATATATATATATATATACACACACACACACATACAAATAAACAGATATGTGTGTGTGTGTTTGTGTGTATGTGTGTGTGTGTGTGTGTGTGTGTGTGTGTGTATAAAACATAATGGAATATATTGCTCTAATTAGGTTTCAAAGTACATGCTTTCTTCTTTTTCCCCAAACACTTACATATTTTTGATAATCAACCAAATGAATTTTCATTTTTGTTTCGTGGGATTACAGTACAGAGTGGAAGACATAATTTATACTACATATGCATGAAGCAAAATAAGCTTTGTTATATTAAAGCTGGAAACCAGAAAGGAAAACATTTTGAGTCAATACAATAGACATTTGTGTTCTGATGCTATTTGAGACCAGTATTATTTGTGCATATGGCAATAATAATCAATAGCATTTACATAGTACTTTAAAGTTTTCAGAGCACTTTACATAAATCATTTTGTCTTCACAGCCCTGGGGGGTAAGTGCTCTCATTATCTTCATTTTAAATGCTAACAGGCAACTGAGACAGTCAGATCTTAAATGGTTTGCGTAGGGTCACTTACTAGTTAGTTAGTATCTGAGGCCAGATATGAATTCAGGTCTTCCTGAAAAGAGGAAGATCTTGTAAATATTATAATCCAGCTAAAATTATGTCACCTCTTTCCTAAAAAGGTGGAGATAGAATTTTTTTCCTATGAAATGTATTGATAATTACAGCAATAGGGAAACAGGATGACTAATGTTGTGTTCATTCTTTTTATTCAAACTGGCACACAAGAAACCCACGCTGCTTTACTTGCCAGTTTCCAAAATGTGACAACAGCTCAGAACACATCCCAAAATTCCTTTTGAAAAAATGAAAGCTTGTTCTACATTATAAGATCCAGGCATTGGTGTTTGGGTGGGAGAAGGAAGTGCTAACAAAATCCTGAAAGAAACAAAATACATGTAAGACATTTTCCTCCAACTATTCCTTAACTATTTTTTCCCATAATTTGTGCTTTAGTTGTTTCATAAGTTGAACCCTATTCACAAAACCATTTTGCAATTTGTTTTTTTTTCATTTAGTACTCATTGCACTTGTAGGATGAAAATAAGGTTATCAGGTTCCAAGCTGAATGAGAAGCTGCTTCTTAAACATATAATTCATCAGCATCTCCTGGACCTGTTGTTCTCACTGGCTCTTCTCTTCGGCGCGTGATCCCACTTGCCCCATTCTAGCCTTACTGCCTTGGCACTCTTACTGCCCCACCCACCCAATTATTTGCTTTTTAAATCCCTAGCTATGTTCTCACCTACCTTTTTGACCCAGTACTTTAATCTCTTTGCCACTCTTTTCCATGACTCCTCACTACATCACTGGTATTTATCAAGGATGGTCTTACCCACCTGTGTCCATGGGACCCCCTCTCAATTGGCACTTTGAAGGGCTAGTAAGTTCCTGCCCAAGTGATTGCTACCCTCTACTGGCAAAAGCTGGCTGATGCCAGAAACCCAACCTGATTAACCCCTCATGTCCTGAAACCCTACACATATTCATTGAAGAATATCCAATTCAGGTTATCATGCAGTTTTGAATTTTTCAATATTAAATTATTAAGTTTAAAACCTAGAGAGTACTATTGCTAATTTAGACATTGGTTTTCTCTGACTTTTTAGCACTTAATTATTTCATGCTTTAATTTACACTTTGTTTCCAGTTTGAAACAAACTAATAGCCTTGTCATAAAGTTTAAATAAATAATAACAAATTTCACTATCTCAATTTTCTCTAAAATTATACTTCAGAACTTTGTGAAAGTACTATGCTTGTTACTGAGGAATAACATCCATGTAAGACAGGCAGCAACAGTTAGAAAATATCAACTCTGTAAATATAAACAATACAATATTCTGCCAATTCTTTTTGAAACACATGGCAAACTTTCATTTTGAAAGCTGGTACATTTAAAAGTAAAATAACTATTTCTCTCAGTGCTAAAACAAGCCAGTAGATCTGAAAACAAGGCTTCAATCAGTCTTGTGGAATCATGCAGATGCCTTCCATTAGGTCTTGAACAAACAATAGCATCTCGCTCCCTTGCTTGTTTATGTTCCAAATGGGCCTTTCTTGATCTTTGCATGGCAAAATAGAATCTTCTAGTTCAATCCTCTCAGCAGTTCCCAGCTATTTTTGTCTTCCTCCTGTACAGACAGATTCTCATGGAAATGTATCTTTTTTATATTTGATTAACATCCCTATTCTTCTTCTTCCTTTCTAATTTTTATTCACGTTCTCCTCGTCTCACCATTTCTTGTGACTTTATTAATTGGTCTGTGACCCAAATTTGAGAAATCCTATCCTACTCCTCAGCTGGGAGCAGCTGTAGGATTGGGCAATGACATAAACAGCCAACTGCATCAATGCTGTTCTTTGAAATGTGGGATTTTTAATAATCTGGTATCACCCTAATAATTTATTATGTTTAACAAGTGGAATATTAATTTGGTGTTTGTAAAGTGATCATCTATTGTCAGAAGTTAAGGATCAAGGACTGTTGGGATCTAGTGGAAAGGACATTCAATTTAGACTGAGAGGATCTGGTTTAAAATTCTGGATCTACTAAATTACTCTGGGTGTGTCTGACCTTAAGAATGTCACTTAAACACTATGCATGTCAGGTTAATCATCTGTAAAATGAATGAGTTGTACTAGATGCTTAGTTAAAGTCTCTTCCAGCTCTAAATCCTATAATCTTATTGCTTTTGAACTTTACCAAAATAAACTGCATGACAGGCTAAATTAAGAAAATAGTGAGGGTAGCATCAATTAAAACGTTCCTGATTCCCATCACTTTAAATGAGGCCATCTTACAAGACTCGGGGCAGGGGCAAATGTATGTGTGTGCATATGTGTGTGTATACATACAGATATACATATGCATATATATACATATATACATATTCAAAACAGTATGCTCCCAGGGATGTTACACATACCCTCTACTAAAGTCCTACTCCAATACTTCTTCATGACTTAGACATAATTTTGAGTTCTTGAAGGTCATACTATTGAAGGAAAAGTTCCAACTGTATATATTAAATCAGAAAAGCTTTACATATGGGAATGAAGATGGATCAAATACTTGTCATCCATCACGCAGTCTAAGTTTGGGGATGCTCACTGTAGAGTTTTGGCAACCAGGTGATGTTCACTGTTTGGTTGCTATAACTGATCAAAGCCTTAGAAGCCTCTGTGATGACAAAGAGAAGTTATTCATTCCAACAAAATCATACATCCTTGAATTATTATAGTATTACAAATATATTTAGATTATGTCTTTATAGCTGAAACAAAGTCTTGAACCTTGGAATGGTTGAACCAATGAATTCAATTTACCAGCACTTATTTATGCCAAGTATGTTGTAGCTAAATCATACAATTACCATGAAATGACAAATTACTCCATGCTGGGGCAGCCAGGTGGTGCAGTGGAGAGAGCACCAGCCCTGGAGTCAGGAGGACCCGAGTTCAAATCCGATCTCAGACCAGATACCTGACACTTACTAGCTGTGTGACCCTGGGCAAGTCACTTAACCCCAATTGCCTCACCAAAAACAAAACAAAACAAATTCCTCCATGTTAAGATATATTTATTTAGCAATATGTAAGGTCAGAGAGTCATTGAATTTTAAAATTAGAAAAAAGAAAACTCTAGTATGACATATCCAACAAGTCACTCAGCCTTAAAGACATCCATGAGGTCTATCCTGCCATTTCCTGAGTAATGCTATTCCATTTTGGTCAATAAATCATTACTAAACACTGAATTATTATCATACTAATAATACCCATTTTAATTAAAGTATTTTCTAGACTGTTAATGAAAAGGATCAATACTGCTAGGCAATATTGGAAAAAAGCTAACTATGAAATATTTGCATTGAAAATCACATGGGAGAGAACGACTCAATTTCTTGGCTTAGAAACTTTCTTTGCCCAATGGGTTGTCTTTTCACTGAGTTAAATATGGCATGCCTACTCTTATAATGCTTGACTTTTAACCTTATTTCCCAAGTCTAAACTTCCTATTGTTATTTTTGTAGAGTTCATTATAGTTTTTAAGTCAAATTTTAAATTATCTTAAATTTTTATAGAGTGAGATGCAAAAATATGATTTAGAAGGACTGTCATAGACTGAAGTACAGCTAGGTAATACTATGGAGAGAATATTGGAGTTGGAGTCGTGAAGACTGCTATTTCCGGTAAACTTTCACCCAGTTCACCAACCCCAATGTACTTCAAAACTCCTACTACTGAAAGAAATGATTATTAATAACCATTTATGGGGGAGATCTAGGCTTTTTACCTGCCCTATGTCCTTGTTCCAAAGCATAGGCTTTGAAAGATACTACTGACCTCTGCCAAAAATTTACCCCACCTAGACCATCTTACCTTGGTGAATTCCTGCCCATTGTGTTCCACTCAAGCAAGTTTGGGTGGAGGTAGACCCTTTGTCTAGATTGTCCAAGGCTGTGGTGGTCTGGGTGTAGAGATAGTCCCTTTGTCCAAGAGTGACAGGATATCACTCTCTCAGCCCCTTATTGGAGTGAGCCCACTTCTCTCATTAACTGTTAACCAATCAGAGTTGTTTGCCACCCTCAGGAACACCCATTCTTCCAAGGGCATATAAACTGTAAGTCCACCACCATGAGGGATCTTTGGCATTCAAGAGTGCCACTGACCTCTTTTATTAATAATGCTAGCTTTATTTAATAAATGCTAGCATTATTAATAAAATGATTAATTGCCCAGAAATTTTGTCTCTCAAACTTTTGAAATGTCACACTATTTTTGGACTTTTCTTTTAAACTCACTGTCTTTTCCTTTTTCTCCAGAATTTTACAAGGAAATTTTAAGATTTAAGGGGAAAAAATATTTTGAGGATTGAGAGTGCAATGCGGCACTTTAATATTTGGGGGGAAGGGGGAAGCAACTGACATAATCATTCATTTTAATTAAGTAAATGGTAAAATAAAGTAAAATAGTAAAATATGACTGGGAACAACTTGGATTAGATCTCCTCTGAGTTCAAAGCTACGAATTTTCAACTGGGCTCAATTCTGAGTGCATGGGAAGTCCTTGCCAAAGCTATTTCATTCCTCTCCAATATCATTTTCCTGTGGGAAATGTGAAGGAAATAGGGCATCAGAAGTCAATGCTCATATACAAATATCCCATCTTAACTACTCTTTTACTTCTCCAATATGCTTCTCTTGTAGTTTTGTTTGTTTGTTTTTGTTTGGTTTTTGTTGTTTGTTTTGTTTTTTGGTGATGCAATCAGGATTAGGTGACTTGCCCAGGGTCACACACCTAGTGAGTATCATGTGTCTGAGGCCGGATTTGAACTCAGGTCCTCCTGACTCCAAGGCTGGAGCTCTATCCACTGCACCACTTAGCTTCCCCCTGTAATATGCTTCTGAACAATAATGGAATCATCCTCAGAAGGTCAGAATATTATAATTACAACAAGGACAACCCGAATCAGTTGAAGCATGGAATTTATGGATGAGTCAGGTCTTCCCTTATCTAAAGCACAAATCTCTTCTGAGCTATCCTTGGCAGATCTTCATCAAAACAATGCTCAAAGACTGCCAGCAAACCAGTTCTCTAAAGAGATTCTGAAGCTAAGGAAAACTATATGATCATTGAGGGGCTGGCTAGTGTAAGAACCCAATAACCAAAGTTCCCCAAATGTTAAGATGTTATCAGCTGTTTGTAGGCTTGTGCTATCAGCTTTACCTGCCTATAATAGAAATCCATGGAATAAAATAAGCATATAAACTAGTGATGAAGCCCAAGTCAAAGCAGAATTTTGTCAAAGGGCTGGTTGGACTATTTCCTATTAGATTCATGAGGTCCTGCTCTTCCTTTACACACTTCTATCCCTTTTATAGCTGTGCAAAGAAGAAACTTCCAATGTAACATGATAGAGTACACACAAAAGCAGTTCCCCATCAATCTGACTGAGAACCAGGCATGAAAAATAAACACACAGTGCACCCACAGGAGCACAAACCTTCTCCTTTAATCTTTTCTCATCTATATGCCAATAAGTTAACTAAATGGCTGTGAGCTTTGCAGGTTAAGAGCTTCCAGATAATACTGGCACTTTCCCATCACGTAACTTTACTAACTTTGTTGGGGGGCAATTTTTAAATATAAAAAAAAAATTTAGAGATGTTTGGACTTTAAATATTTCTATTTTATTGCTTTTGAATTGCCTGAGTTCAAATGAGACAATTAAGTGCTGGGTCTTTTTTTTTTTTTCTGAGGCGAGAGGAAGGTAATTTGCTGCTCCGTGCATCTGCTTCCTCATCAACACAGTGAGGACTAGGCTAATTAGGGGATGGAAACAATATGGTCATATGGATAGGCCAGATTGCTTGTCATTCAGCTATTCAATATGTGAGTTCTGCTTTCAGGACAGGAAACAGATAATGATTCCCGGGTGTCTTTCTTGTAATGCCTGGAAAGAACTTGGAAGTATTTGGAATGTTTACCTGTTCATTTTTAGCTTTAATCCCAAGAGGAATCTTTTTTGGGATCCCTCATTTATTTTGGCCTTAAAACTGTAATTAACATTCTTGGCACCAAATTAATAGTGAACTGTGTCTCTATCAGGTTAAACTCTTTTATAGACTAAGAACCACCTTACATTATGCAGAAGTTGAATGACTTTTGGATAAATTTACATCTTTTCACATTCATTCACATTAATGATTCTTCATCATTTCTGGGAAAATTCATTGAAGACAATGTAGACAAATATGAAGAATACAAGAAGACATCAGACGACATGTATGACATAATTCAGAGGGAAGTAAAATCGAAAAAGAATAACATATTGACTACAACTACATAAAAATAGTAATAGCAACAAAATCTAAAAAACAAAACAAAACATGCAAGAAACCAGAAGGGGCCACTGAATCAAGCATGATGATTCTCTTTTATTTTGTTGAAGGAAATGTACATTTTAAACAAATTTTAAATAATTGGGTATATACTTTAGCAGGAGATTTTTTTTAAAATGAGCATTTAAATATTTGGTTTTGTTAATGGTTACTAGTTCAGAAAAATTTTTAAAAACATACAAATGTGCCCCACATTCAGCAAATATGAAATAAAGAAATATCATCTTATAACAAATAAATCTGAGTATTTATATCACAAGTGGATTCATCACAGCATTTTTAAATAGCAATTTCTATGTATAATTAATATGTGATGATTTACTCAAAATGTTTTGCATTTATTCAGAAACATATCTATTGTACAAAATGCATGTATTTATTCAACTTCTCTCATAATCTACCAAAAACAATCAGTTGATTATCTATATATTAGCACAACTTCATACAACAGTTTAGAGAATATATTAATACATTTCTTACATTGATCAAACTAAATAGGGGGTTATTTCCTATTTATAAATATAATTCATAAAATTTTCCAGAGAATCTGTGTAGTTTATACATACTTTGGCAAAGGACCTAGTGTGGGAGTAATGCTCACATGAAGTTTTGCTGGGAATGAAGGCAATGTTTTAACAACATATTTATGTTATGCAGCCCTTCTGGGCAGGGTACATTACATAACCATTTAAAAATGAATCATGGTCCATAGCAGGTTGTTTTGCTGAATAGCAAGGTTCCAGTGCAGTTTAATTTGTTATTGAAAGCCCATCAAAATAGTTAGCAGAGTACTTTAATTATTTTTCTCATCTTCAGAACCAAAGAAAACTCCTAACATTTTCTCTTGTCATTTAAATAAAGGCACTGGATTAAAATTCTACTGCTTCAAGTTTGGCAAATCTCTCAAATTCTCTGGGCAGGGGATGAGATATTACTTAGGTGAGAGATTGCTTTATCTAGTTCTTAGCAAACAGCTAAAATGACAAAGGAATGAAAAAGTTTAAAGTGTTCTTTAATGAAAAGCTTTTTTTTCAATTTGGAAAAAAATTGCCTTGTCTTCTCAATAACAAATGAAATTATGCTGGAACCTCTCTATAACTCAGACATAATTACAATCTTTGGATCTAATCTTCATTATAACATAAACCCTATCTCTTCAAAGGGACAGAGTTCCATGAGAATACCTGCAACATCGACCTGGTTAAGCAATGATGGTAGGCCTCAAAAAAAGACAAGAGTATATTCTGCAGGTAAAGAAACACTAACGTGAAGATGCAGAATGGATTTACTCTGGCATGTTTTCTATCTTCCATAAATATATGACATTACATAATGTATCTATACTACATTTACTTATAAAATCTAAGTACCTCAATCAACTGTGTATACATAAAAAGAAAACTCTAAAATCGTGGGAAACATGACAAATTCAATCAATATTCAATGTTAGATTTGAATTTACAAAATAAAAGACTTGCAATATCCCCATCCCACCCATTAACAGAAACCGCTTTACCCAGACAAATATGATCCTTAAAAAGTGACACATGAATAACATTTAAAAGAGAGTAGTATTTTCTGAGTGGGGGCTCGAGCCAATAGGAAGGAGGCATCACTGGGAGATTAGGAACCCATTGGTGTGGCAGGCCCATCTGTCACAATGGTACATATGTACATAAGCCTCATTTAAATTACTCTATGGATAGTTTTGCTGTTGCAATTCCTCATGTATTTAAGCTCATTTTTAGAGTTTAAAAGAGAAATGTGTTCCTATGTACTGATCATTTTATTAAGATGATTATTCACTTGGTAGCTAACTAATAACAATATATTATGCGCTGAAAGAAATATAAATATGTAGCCAAGTTGTATTCGGCAGCTCATGAATTTGCATAATCACAATTGCCCTCCCGATTTTAGTGCTTTTAAAAACTGGTATTTTTATGCACACACAAATTAGTTTCCTGACATGAAATCACTTTAAATCCCTGTTCTGTAACCTTGTTTCCTTTCTGCTTACATTTTTGTTTCAATTTTTGTGAAATATTCTGTTGCAAGTGATTTAGGGCTCCTTCTGAGAGCAGTTTTTGAAACTTAAGGAATGAAGGCAGCTTATAAAAGGTACAGGTTGCTCAGAACTCTACGCAAGAGTCATAGATCACATGGAACATTGTTCCTAGAAACCAAGCAAAGTGGGGATCACTTCTTGAATACGAAGTAACAATTCAAGGAGAATTAGAAAGGAATATTCTAATTAAAGTTGATACATAAAATCAGGGTGGGGATGAATATAGAATTTTATAACAGATTAAGGTTGAGCAAGAAAAATATCTGAATGTTTATTTTAAAAGCTTGCAATACAAATCTCACCCTCCTGACTGGTCATGATTGGTTATGCTTCAGCTGTTTTAATAAAGATTTTTTTAAAATATAAAATATGTAGTGGTAGACTTATTTGAAATATGACTCTCAGATAAGGTATATATCACGCAATGCAGACCATGTGATTAAGGTATTTACTACCTCCAGGGGGAAATATGTTCTAAGAAAGCACAGGTAAAGCACTTAAGAAGTAGGGGCAGGGAGAAGGAATAGTCTTGAGTGCTAAAATTTAACAACAGTAAGTTAGCAGAGCTGAGATTTGGAATCAAATTCGGTGGCACCCAGTTTAGAACTCTCGCCACTAAATTTATGTTTAATAGCAAACATAATGTCCTAAAATGGACAGTCGGATGGTTAGCTCTATCTTCACAGTTTTAAGAGAGAACCCTGGATCTGTTTGATCCATAAACTTATTCATTTTCAATTCTTGAAAATATCATTGAGGTGAAATATTGCTTTGGAAATTGTTATACATGTTTGTTTGTTTGTTTTTTCCACACTAGACCTATGATTGCAGTGGTATGGGGAATTTCCATCAAGGAAAGTACCTCTGCTATTCCAGAATGTAGAGCTGTCTGGATTACTAAGAGGGCAAAAGACTTGTTTAGTGATGGCCTTGTGTCTGAGACCAGATTTGAACCAAGAAACACACTTGCGGGTGTTTCTGACTATAAAGGCAGATTTTCCTTACTGTATACCATGATGCCTCTCTAGATACGGAACATTTATCCCAGATATGTGAGATTATGGTTTATAAGTAAATCGCTAGGACTCTAGGCACCTCTTCCAGGAACTTGAAAAAATCCACTGTTGTTGGTTATTTTTGTTGCTTGCAACAGAAGACCCCACAGAAATGTATTTTTTAAATTTTAATAACTTTGTTGTTGACTTTGGTTTTATACAACAGGCATTTGCCTTTAATCTTGCCTCTATTGAACTCTTCTTCTTTAACAAACAAAAAAAGAAAAACTGACATGACAACTCTATCTGACAGTGTCTACTATAGTCCACATCTGTAGTCCTCCTTTCTATCTACTAAGGAAGGTATATTTCCTTACTAATTTACTAGGACTCCCTAAAAAAATGAAGGATTGGACAAAAAATAATGTGTTCACAGGTTCTGGACATACGTGTGCCTTCAAAGGAGTTTAGAGGACATGCTTAGTACAGTCATAGTTATTGAATTTCAGAGACAGAAGGAATATAATAGAACATTTAGTCCAAGCCCTCATTTTAGAGAAAGGAAGTTCCACGATCCTGTTCTCCCAATAGACAGTGAGCTCCTTGAGATCAGGGCCTATTGTTTTCTTTAAAATACATTTCTTTAGATTCCTTGCACTTAGGCCAGTGCCTGGAACATAGTAGGTGTTCATAAGAGCTTGTTGACTAACTGTCTCCCATGATACCTCAACTGTAGCATAGTAAAAAGACCAAGAATGGATCAGGTCTGATCATTTCATTGATTTCAGTGAAATTAAAAACAAGAGGACAGGTACCTGTGGAGTGACTATTTTACCCCATGCTACTGTCAGAGCAAAGGTTTCTACCATCTGCTGTGCTGCTGATTCTCATCATCCTGTGGAATGATCTGTAACACATGACTGACATGTTTCTCAGCATTAACGATTTTTTTTTGTGTAAGAAAAGAAATGATAGACAAGTAAAAAGCAAATTCAGGATTTACAAAGAGACCTGATCATGCTTAAGAGGTGAATCTTTAGCTTTCAAATCTGATCCTTACTGACGCTTCCTTGTCAGTATTGGTTCTTTAGATCTAGATGAACATTCACTCTTAGAAGGTGGTACAAATCAAGGTGGAACAGCTAAGATCTCTGAACCAAAAGCTTCTTCCTGAAAGCATTAACACATTGCTAAAATTTCATTTTCAATAGACAACAAATGAATATGACTCTGAAGATGGTAGAATATTAGAAGAAATACAACTTGCATTCAGCAACGAGATCAGAAAAAATGGGCAGTAATAAATATGATAAATATTTATATAAATAAATAAAGAAATATAATAAATAAAGAACAAATCATGCAAGACCAATTTAATTCCTTTCTTTGAAAGACAAACTACTTAAATAAGGAAGAAGAAATAGCAATAATTTACCTGGACTTCAATATGGATTTTGATTCCATTTCATATGACCTGCTCATCAATAAACAGAGGAGACAGGAAATGACAATGATTTTAAAACTTTCTGAAGTGCTGAAATCTTTTGTTGTTTTTCAAGTCCCAGACCTACAACCCCCTGATGTCCTGGAACAGGGATATGAGATGACAGACCTAATTAATGATGCCTGTCATGGATGAACTTTCCATTAAGAATTCCCCAGAGATTATTCCTGTAGTTAGCTGTGGGGTTCCAGAGAACACAGTTTTGAAACCATAACTCTAGAAAATAATACTAACCAAAAAATTAGTTCTCAATGGAGATATAACCTGGGAAGAGTCCCATAAATTTTTACCTCTGGAATTGTTATTTCACATCTGAAAGGGTAGCTAGCTGGTAACTAATAACAATGTAATGAATAACAACGTAATGAAAAGATCATTAAGGAGTAGATCAATCTTTCTAATAATACATATTCTTCATATCTTTAGACAACATGAGACATCTTCCATACCTAAAGAACTGTTTCCTAAGGCTAGCTAATTAAGAAGTTCAACATTCATTTAAATGTATAAGAACAATTTTCAGATGCCTGAAGGACAGAATATCTGAAAATCGAGATATTGGACCTGAAATTATTTGTGGTTTACCACAGAGTCAAAATTTTCACCTTGCTATGTGGAGTGAGTCATACAAAGGATACTTTAAAATGCTAGCAATAGCTGGAAAATTCTTAAAATCTGGAAAAATGACTGATTAATGTTAAAATTCTATCTTAAATATTGGCAATACTGAAATGACAATAGATATATATCATCTTGTTTCATTTTACTATACTACATTAAAAGAATAAGTGCTATTCTCTGAACTAGAAAAGGTGAAAAATCTCTCAGGGCCTAAAAAGGACAGTGAACACAGTAATTAAAAAAAAAAAGAAATCAAAGTTTAAAAAGAATCTTCCTCCCCCCCCCAAAAAAAAAGTATGTTAGAAATGAGGATATAAGAATAATTCACAACTTCACATTAATGTATAAAATAATGAGGTACACGTTTATTATTATTTTCATTTTGTTACATGTCAAGTAATTTACTATCTCAATTTACTAGTTATAAGGAGTTCAGGAAGAGGGGCAATAGATTTATGGTCTTTTGCCAATACAGAAAAAGCAAAGGCAAAAGGTTTGTCAATGTACTGTGTCATAGTTCAAAACAGGCAGCCTTCAGCGCCATCCTGAGCACTGAGAAAAAGCCTCATCCATAAATGTAACATATCAATATATCAAATGCAAAATATCTGAGAAGGGTTAAAGTCAGTTGGTATACAGGCAGAAAATAATCAATCAATCAATCAAAGATAAGTAGGATTGAAGGTCAGGGATTGCTGAATTCAGTGATTTGGTAGCCAAAGTTTCACTCAGATTGTGCCTCATTCTGAACTGTCAGAATAGCCACACTTCCTTATTCCACTGTGTGAGCTGTAACTCTTAGAGTTGATAAGGGTGCCTAGGAAATCCAGACCTTTACCTTCCTACTCCAGCCAAATGGCGTTTTCTTTCTCCCAATCACCCAAACTGTTTATACCAGAGGGCCGTCTTTGACTCTGCCCCCTTCTCAATTCTCCAAACTCAAACATTCACCAAATCCAATTGATTCACTCTTCCTTGGTCATAACTCTCAATCCTGCCCCTTACTTTCCACTCCTGCTCTATTTCAGGCTCATCGCCTCCGTTCTTTTTAAGGCACCCTGCCCAAGGCTACCAGACCAAATCTTGTAATTGCTGCTGCTGTTCAGTTGCTTTTCAGTTGTGTCTGACTCTTCATGACCACGTTTGGGGTTTTCTTGGCAGAGACACTGGAGTGATTGCCAATCCCTTCTAATTTCACAGATTTAAGTGACTTGCCCAGGGTCACAAGCTAGTAAGTGTCTGAGACCAGATTTGAACCAAGAGTCTTCCTGACTCAAGCCTATAGACTGTGCTACCTAGCTGCCCTCATCATGTAATATTTCTACTCAAAAAACATTCGAAAGCTCTCCACAGCCTACAATATAAAATCAAAACTCCTTAGCCTTACATTCAAAGCCTCTTACTCTCCAGCCCAAATCACCTTTCCACCTTATTTTTATTTACTGCCAATACAAATATTCACTGTCACTTTGTCTCCTCATCATTACCTGAGCAAACTATGTTCATTCTTGCTTTTGCACCCTTTGTTCCTACTTTCCCCCCTTTCTGAAAAGGTTTGGATTCACTCAAAGGGCTGAAGGACCCTCTAGATCCTCAAGTGTGGCCCTCTGACTGAATCCAAACTTCACAGAGCAAATCCCCTTAATCAAAGGATTTGTTCTGCAAAACTTGGACTCAGTCAAAAGGCCCCACCCAAAGACCTAGAGGGCCACATGTGACCTCCAGGTTGCAGCTTCCCCATCCCTAGCTCCAACTCCTCTAGGACTTAATTATACATAGCTTCGAATTGTTACCAAATTATTCAAATTTATGTATGAACTATCTCTTCCAAAAGATGGTAAGTTCTATACGGCCAGGAAGTGGTAGCTTTCTTAAAACACCATAATTATTTCCTGAGTAAATACCAATAAAATTTCACATTTACAAAAGTTTTTGTTTAGTTGTTTTTCAGTTGTGCCTGACTCTTTGTGACCCAATTTGGGGTTTTCTTGGCAAAGATACTGAAATGGTTTGCTATTTCCTTCTCCAGCTCATTTTATAGATGAGGAAACTGAGGCAAACAGGATTAAGTGACTTGCCCAGGGTCACATAGCTAAAAAGTGTCTGAGGCTGCATTTGAACTCAGGAAGATAAATCTTCCTGATTCCAGGCCCAATGTTCTATCCACTTCACCACCCACTTGCCCTATTAAAAAATTTGCAGATAACTAAAAAAAAAAGGACAGAAATAGAATTCCTAAAGGGAATGAATCCACAATTCACATGTGTGCAATAATCAAACACAAAGAAGAAACAGGTTATATACACACAGAGGAGAAAAGGCTATGTTAGTTCAAGTGGCTCCATGCAGAATATGCAATAACAATGTAGAAATGGAATCTTAACAGTTAAAATGATGCTGGGATGTATTAAAAGGAAGGTAATATACAGTAGAGAAATAATCATTTTCTTATTCAAAATCAAGCCCTTAAAAAGCCATCATATGTAGTTTAACCTTCTGAAAATTTAAAATATTAAAAAAAGAGAAAAGTGGGAAGAAAAAAATGGACAAAATTAAAGGGAACAATTAGAACTGGTCAAATGGTGGCAGAAAGAATGATTTATTAACACCAAGTATTAGTAGGAAATACTACCTGTTCTCCAATCCCCCGGGGCATAGAATGAGGAAGGAGAAAGGTGTAAATTAAAGTAGGAGGGATTTTAGACATAAGGAAGAACTTAAACTTTCAGAGAGATTAAAACCTAAAATGGGTTACAAAGGGAAATTATAGAAATCTTCATCCCTATAGAATCTTAAAAAGAGTATGCCTTCAGTCATAGACTTGACTAGAGGCAGATGCTAGCTGAGGTAAATAAACTCTTGATTTCACTTACATGTCTCTCTGATTCTACAGTGAGAAAAACAGGACACGCTCTGAAATGTTTGGAGTGGGGTGGTTTGGTGTTTGGTGGGGGGAGGTTTTGGACAGGGAATTAGGAAGAAATTATAACTGCATTAAACATTCTCTTTAAAGCTGTAATTTAGTAAAATAAAACATGCCCTAATTAAATATTGTAATATTTATGTAAACCAAATGCAATCAAACGGGTTTTTCTCCATTTCTACTTTCCCTAGGGATAGAAGAAAGGGAAAATTATAATTTCTATACTTTATCTTCTGAAAAAAAATACATTTTATAAATTCCTATAAGAATGTGTAATTAAACTTCTAGAAACTTTCTTCTGAATGTCTTTATACAGTGGACATACATTAAAAACAAAGAAACAAACAAAAAACCCTGAATATGCAAATGAAATTCTACAGAGATCTGGTGTTTAAGTTCCTATTCCATTACCATTTTGATCATTTTAACAGCTTTGTAGGATAAAAATAGGTATAGTAGAGATAGCATGATATAAAGAAAAAGCATTGGGTTAGACTCAGAAAAGCTGATAAGACTTCAGCTGTGAATCATAGTGGAAAGAGCCTCAGTAAGACCTAGGTCAGGGGTGGGGAACCTGCAGCCTCAAGGCGACATGTATCCTTCTCAGTCCTTGGGTACAGCCTTTTGACTGAGTGCAAATTTTACAAAATAAATCTTTTTATTAAGGGGATTTGTTCTGTGAAGTTTGGATTCAGTTAAAGGGCCACACTTGAGGTCCTAGAGGGTCATTTGTGGCCTGGAGGCTGCAGGTTCCCCACCCCTGGACCTCTCTGTGTTGATTCTATCACCTGAGTCTTCTTTGCCTCAGGGGGAAAAAATGCCCCTTGATCATAACTATCCTTTTAGTTCTCTTTCTTCCCTTTCATTACCAATCTTCTAGAAAGAGTAATCTGGAGTCACTGCCACTACTTCTTCAGTCCCTTACCATCGAGTTTCCACTCTCACTACTCTACCGAAATTGTTCTCTCCAACATTACTAAAGTTATTTATGGTAAAAAGCTAATAGCATCTCTTACTAAGTACTCAACCTTCTTAACCTCTCTGTAGCATTTGATACTACTGACAACTCTCTGCCCTTCTTTTCTTCTCTCTTCCTTTGATTTCCATGACAGAGAGATCTGCCCTCAACCTCACTGTCACCTGCTTCTTAATATCCTTTCTGGGTTCTTCTTCCTCCTCTCAGCCCTTGAAAATGTGAACAACCCAGAAAGTTCTGTATTAAATCTTCTATTCTCTCTACACTCTCCCTAGATAAGCTCACCCATGTTAATAGTTCTATTATCACCTCTATGTGGATGACACACATTCTCTCTCTCTCTCTCTCTCTCTCTCTCTCTCTCTCTCTATATATATATATATATATATATAGTATATATTATATGTATATATATATATGTTATATGTATGTATATATGTGTGTATATATGTACATATATATGAACACATTATACATATATGTATATATGACAGCCTAGAGAAATGGGCTAAATTATATCTAATAAGATGCAATTAAATAGGAATAAATGTACAGTCTTACCCTCAAGTGCAAAAGATAAACCCCACAAATCAGAGGATGAGGAATGGATATACAGCAGTTATGATGAAAGTGATACTGGGCTTTCAATGGATTGTAAGCATAATGTGAGTGAGTAGGGTAATGTGGCAGGCAAAGACCTAATCTGAACTCGGGCTGCATTTAGGCAGGTTCTAGCTTCCAGAATAGCAAGGTGATGGTACCACTGAAATGTTTTCTTATTATAATTCAGCGGGAATATTATGTTCAGTTCTGGGCACCATGGTTTCAAAAGGACATTGAAAGTTGGACACCCAGAAGAAGGCAATAGGGATGGTTATGGAGTGTGAGTTCATAATATAGCACTCATTTGATATGCATCTGTTAAGCACTTACTACACACCAGGGACTACTCTAAGCTCTGGGGATACAAAGAGAGACAAAATAGAGCCTCTGTCCTCAAGGAGCTCACATTCTAATGGAGGAGATAACAAACTAACAAATATGTACAAGCAAGCTTCACACTGGATGCACTAAAACACGCTACAATGAAGATGGATTGGGAACACAGAATTTTAGTCGGCACTTGAAGACTGTAAGTAGAAGAAATTAGGCTGTTATAGCTTAGAGAAAAGGAAACTCAGGGGAATATCACAACAGTGGCCAACTATTTGAAAGGTGGTGACCTAGAAGAGAGATTCCCTGCATTTGGCCACAGGGAATTAGGCAATTTATTTTTTATTTTATTTTATTAATATATTTTGATTTATCCATAATCACTTCCATATGCTTTTGAGTTTAAAATTTTTCTCCCCCTTCCTCCCCACCACCCTCCCCAAGATGGCACACAACCTGATATAGGCTATACATTTACATTCCTATTAAACATATTTTCACATTAGTGGTGTTGTAAGTAAAAATTAATATCAATAGGAGGAACCATCAGAAAGAGGCAAAAAAAAACTCAACAGAAGAGAAAAAATAGCAATTCAACTTTCATAGTTCTTTCTTTGGATGTGGATAGCATTTTCCATCACAAGGCTTCTGGAGATGTCTTACATCCTTGTATTGCTGGGAAAGGTTAAGTTTATAAATATTAGTCATCACACAATGTGGCTGTTATTGTGTATAATGTTCTCTTGGTTCTGCTCATTTCACTCAGCATCAGACCACACGAGTCTTTCCGGGTTTTTTTGAAGTCAGCCTGTTCAGCATTTCTTATAGCACAATAATATTCCAGTACATTCATATACCACAACTTCTTCAGCCATTCCCCAATTGATGGGCATCCTCTCAATTTCCAATTCTTTGCCACCACAAAAAGAGCTGCTATGAATATTTTTGTACATGTGGGTCCTTTTCCCATTTCTATGATCTCTTTGGGACATAGCCCTAGAAGTGCTATTGCTGGGTCAAAGGGTATGCACATTTTTATAGCCCTTTGGGCATAGTTCAAAATTGTTCTCCAAAATGGTTGGATCATTTCACAACTCCACCAACAATGCATTGGTGTTCCAATTTTCCCACATCTTCTCCAACATTTATCATTTTCCTGTTTTGTCATGTTGGCCAATCTGATGAGTGTGATGTGGTACCTCAGAGTTGTTTTGATTTGCATTTTTCTAATCAATAATGACTTACAGCATTTTTTCATATGACTATAGATGGCTTTAATTTCTTCATCTGAGAACTGTCTATTCATATCCTTTGACCATTTACCAATTAGGGAATGGCTTCTTTCTTATAACTTTTACTTAATTCTCTATGTATTTTAGAAATGAGGCCCTTATCAGAGAGACTGGTTGTAAAAATTCTTTCCCAATTTTTAACCTTCCTTCTAACTTTAGTTGTATTGGTTTTGTTTGTGCAAAAACTTTTCAATTCAATGTAATCAAAATTATCCATTTTGCTTTTTTTAATGTTCTTTATCTCTTGTTTGGTCACGAATTCTTCTGTTCTCCATAGATCTGATAGGTAAACTATCCCTTGTTCTCCCAGTTTGCTTATAGTATCAGCCTTATATGCACATTTTTATAGCCTTTTGGGCATAGCTCCAAATTGTTCTCCAAAATGGTTGGATCATTTCACAACTCCACTAGCAATGCATTAGTGTTCCAATTTTCCCACATCTTCTCCAACATTTATCATTTTCCTGTTTTGTCATGTTGGCCAATCTGATGAGTGTGATGTGGTACCTCAGAGTTACCTAAATCATGAACCCATTTTGACTTTATTTTGGTATATGGTGTGAAATTTTGGTCTATGCCTAGTTTCTGCCATACTCTTTTCCAGTTTTCCCAACAGTTTTTTTTTTAAAGACCCCAGAAGCTGGGGTCTTTGGGTTTATCAAATAATAGATTACTATAGTCATTGACTACTGTGTCTTGCATATTTAGCCTATTCCACTGATCCACCACTCTATTTCTTAGCCAGTACCAAGCAATTTTGATGATTGCTCCTTTATAATACAATTTAAGATCTGGAATTGCTAGGCCACCTTCCCCTGCATTTCTTTTCATTAGTTCCCTTGATATTCTGGACCTTTTGCTCTTCCAAATGAATCTTGTTATTATTTTATCTAGCTCTGTAAAATAATTTTTTGGTAGTTTGATTGGTATGGCACTGAATAAATAAATTAGCTTAGGTAGAATTGTCATTTTTATATTAGCTGGGCCTACCCATGGGCAACTGATGTTTTTCCAGTTATTTAGATCTGACTATTTGTGTGAAAAGTGTTTTGTAATTGTGTTCATAGAGTTCCTGGGTTTGTTTCGGAAGGTAGACTCCCAAATATTTTATAATGCCTACAGTAAGTTTAAATGGAAGTTCTCTTTCTATCTCTTGCTGTTGGGCTTTGTTGGTAATATATAGAAATGCCGATGATTTATGTGGGTTTATTTTATAGCCTGCAACTTTGCTAAAGTTGTTTATTATTTCAAGTAGTTTTTTACTTGACTCTCTAGGATTCTTTAAGTATATCATCACGTCATCTGCAAAGAGTGATAGCTTTGTTTCTTCTTTGCCTATTCTAATAACTTCAATTTCTTTTTCTTCTCTTATTGCTAAAGCCAACATTTCCAGTATGATATTGAATAACAGTGGTGATAATGGACATCCTTGTTTCACCCCTGATCTTACTGGAAATGCTTCTAGTTTGTCCCCATTACATATAATGCTTGCTGAAGGTTTTAGATAGATGCTATTTATTATTTTAAAGAAGACTCCATTTACACCTATGCTTTCTAGTGTTTTTAATAGGAATGGGTGTTGTATTTTGTCAAAGTCTTTTTCTGCATCTATTGAGATGATCATGTACTTTCTGTTGGTTTTGGTGTTGATGTGCTCAATTATGCTGATATTTTTCCTAATATTGAACCAGCCCTGCATTCCTGGTATAAATCCTACCTGGTCATAGTGTATTATTCCTGTGATAAGTTGCTGCAATCTATTTGCTAGTATTTTGTTTAAAATTTTTGCACCTATATTCATTAGAGAAATTGGTCTATAATTTTCTTTCTCTGTTTTGACTCTTCCTGGTTTAGGTATCAGCCCCATATTTGTATCGTAAAAAGAATTTGGTAAGACTCCTTCTTTACCTGTTTTCCCAAATAGTCTGTATAGTATTGGAATTAATTGTGCTTTAAATGTTTGATAAAATTTGCATGTAAATCCATCTGGTCCGGGGGATTTTTTCCTAGGGAGTTCATCAATGGCTTGTTCAATTTCTTTTTCTGAGATGGGGTTATTTAAGTATTTTACTTCCTCTTCTGTTAATCTGGGCAATTTATATTTTTGCAAATATGTATCCATTTCACTAAGATTATGAAATTTGTTAGCATATAGTTGGGCAAAATAATTCCTAATTATTGTTTTAATTTCTTCTTCCTTGGTGGTAACTTCACTCTTTTCATTCTTGATACTAGTAATTTGATTTGAATTTTTAGGCAATTGGGGTTAAGTAACTTGCCCAAGGTCACACAGCTAGTAAGTGGCAAGTATTTGGTCTGAGGCTGGATTTGAACTCAGGTGCTCCTGACTTCAGAGCCGCCTAGCTGCTCCTTCTTTCTTTCTTTTTTTAATTCAATTAACCAAAGGTTTATCTATTTTATTGTTTTTTTTTCATAAAACCAGCTCTTAGTTTTATTTATTAGTTCAATAGTTTTCTTAATTTCAATTTATTAATTTTTCCTTTGGTTTTCAATATTTCTAATTTGGTGTTTATTGAGGATTTTTAATTTGTTCTTTTTCTAGTTTTTTTAGTTGTATGCCCAATTCATTGATCTCCTCTTTTTCTATTTTATTTATGTAAGCATTTAGAGATATAAAACTTCCCCTAAGAACTGCTTTTGCTGCATCCCATAAGTTTTGGTATGTTGTCTCATTATTGTCATTCTCTTGAATGAAATTATTGATTGTTTCTATGATTTGTTGTTTGACCCAATCATTTTTTAGGATTAGATTATTTAGTTTCCAATTATTTTTTAGTCTATCTTTCCATGGCCCTTTATTACATATAATTTTAATTGCATCATGATCTGAAAAGGATGCATTTTGTATTTCTGCCTTTCTGCATTGGATTGTGAGGTTTTTATGCCCTAGTACATGGTCAATTTTTGTGTATGTGCCATGTACACTGAGAAAAAAGTATATTCCTTTCTATCCCCATTCAGTTTTCTCCAGAGGTCTATCATACCTAACTTTTCTAATGTTCTATTCACCTCCTTAACTTCTTTCTTGTTTATTTTGTGGTTAGATTTATCTAGTTAGAGAGGGGGAGGTTGAGGTCCCCACTAGTATAGTTTTGCTGTCTATTTCTTCCTGTAACTCCCTGAACTTCTCCTCTAAGAATTTGGATGCTATACCATTTGGTGCATATATGTTTAGTAATGATATCACTTCACTGTCTATGATGCCTTTTAGCAGGATGTAGTTTCCTTCCTTATCTCTTTTGATAGATCTATTTTTGCTTTTGCTTTGTCTGAGATCAGGATTGCTACCCTGCTTTTTTTACTTCAGCTGAAGCAAATATATTCTGCTCCAGCCTTTTACCTTTACCCTGTATGTGTCACTCTTTCTCAAATGTGTTTCCTGTAAACAACATATTGTAGGATTATGGTTTTTAATCCATTCTGCAATCTGTTTTTTTATGGGAGAGTTCATCCCATTCACATTCACAGTTATGATTACTATCTGTGTCTTTTTCTCCAACCTTTTCCCCCTATTTATGCTTTTCTTTCTCCTTCCCCTCCCACTAGTGTTTTGCTTTTGACCGCCACCTCCTTCAATCCCTCCTCCCTTTTATTAGCCCTTTACCTTTTCTTCCCCTTTATCCTTACTGCTTCTTCCCTCCCTTTTTCCCCCTCCTTTTCTTTCCCCTTTTCCCTCCTACTGCCTATAGGGCAAGTTAGATTTCTATACCTAACTGATTATGTTATTGCCCTTCTTGAGCCAAATCTGATGAGAGTAAGGTTCAAACAATGCTCCCCCCTCCCTTCTTTCCCTCTGCTGTAATAGGTTTTGTGTCTTTTCCTGTAATGTAATTTACCCTTGTCTGCCTCCTCCTTTCTCAGTACATTTTCTAAGATCAGATTGATCCACTTATTTGGATCCATTTAACCCATTTGATTAGATTTTTTTTATCATTACATCAAAGTCAACTTATATCCCCCTTTATGTATACTCCTTTGACATGGTGTAATAACAATACCATTCTCAAGAGTTGTGTCATCTTCCCTTGTAGGGTTGTAAACAGTGCCCTTATTAACAACATATTGTATTTTCTGTCCCATTTACCTTTTTATGTCTCTCTTGAGTCTGTACTTGAAGATCAAATTTTTTGTTGAGCTCTGGTCTTTTTATCAGGAAAGTTTGGAAGTCCCTATTTCATTGAATATCCACTCCTCCCTTGAAAAATGATGCTCATTTTTGCTGGGTATTGATCCTTGGCTGCATCCAAGCTCCTTTGCCTTATGGAATATCATGTTCCATGCCCTGCGGTCTTTTAATGTAGAAGCTGCAAGGTCCTGTGTAATCCTGACTGTGGTTCCATGATATTTAAATTGTTTCTTTCTGGCTGCTTGCAGCACCTTCTCTTTCATCTGGTAATTTTGGAATTTTGCTATTATATTTCTTGGCGTTTTCAATTTGGGATCTCTTTCAGGTGGTGATAGTGGATTCTTTCTATGGTTATTTTCCCTTCTGGTTCTAGGACTTCAGGGCAGTTTTCCTTTATGATTTCCTGAAAGATACTGTCCAGCTCTTTTTTTCATCACGATTTTCAGGTATTACAATAATTTTTAAATTGTCTCTCCTGATGATTTTCCAGGTCAGTTGTTTTACATGAGGTATTTTATTTTCATCTATTTTTTTCATTTTTTTGTTTCTGTTTGACTGATTCTTGCTCTCTCATAGAGACATTAGTTTCCATTTGTCCAATTCTATTTTTAACAGATTGTTTTCTTCTGTTAGTTTTTTTACTTCCTTCTCAATTGGCCAATTGTTTTTAGGGATTTGTTTTCTTCAGTGTACTTTTTTTCAATTGGCCAATTGTGTTTTTTAGGGACTTGTTTTCTTCAGTGTATTTTTTTTCCAATTGGCCAATTGTATTTTTGAAGGACTCTTCTACCTCTCTCATTTGACTATTAAAATCCTTCTTGAGCTCTTCTAAGAAGGCTTTTTGGGCTTCAGACCAGTTCATATTCCCTTTTGATGTTGTAGGTGTGGGTTTGTTGACAATGTTGTCCTCTTCAGAATTTCTGTCTTGACATTCACTCTTCTCATAATATGAATCTATGGTGCGTTTCTTTTTACTCATGGTGTTTCTTTATTCCTGGCCTTTAAAGAGATTGAGCTCTCCTGCTGGGGCAGAGGCACTGACCCAAGCTTCTTGTGTTGGGAGCCTAGGTCTTGGTCACTGGCTTTGTGTGCTGGGGCCTCTTATGTTGGCAATTGGAGGCTGTAGGTTCTGGCAGCTTACCTTGGTGTTGGGCTGGAATCAGCAAGGCTAGAACTTTCAGGCAATTCTAGGTTGCCTGCTTTTCCTGTCCTTTAGCTTTCTTCAACTCCTTTTAAATGGGTGCTGCAGGGTGTTTATCTGCCTGGGCACCCTTGCAGTGCTGCTTCCCTTAAATCTGCTGAGGCACTGGGAGGCTCCTTTGCTGTAGAATGCCAAGGCAGCTGGTGGTTTTCTGAGCTGGTTTCTACCAGTTCCCCTGCCCTCACTGAGGCACTCAGAGGTCCAGGTGTTGGTGTTTGCCTGCTTTACTACCTGGGCTTCAGGATCTCCTCCTGGTTGGCATTTGGAGGCTGTAGGGTTCTGACAGCTTACCTGGTGTTGGGCTGGAATCAGCAAGACTGGAACTTTAGTAGGACTCTAGGTTGTTTTCTTCAGCTCCTTTCAGATGAATGCTGCAGGGTGCTTATTGGCCTGGGGCCCTTTGTACTGCTGCTTCCCATATTTTTGCTGAGGCACTGAGAGACCAGTTTGCTGTAGAATGCTAAGTCACCAGGATCTCCTCCTGGTATGCTAAAGTGAGGCTGGGCTACTGCTCTACTGCTCCCCATCTTTCTTCTGGTTCAGCTATTCCAGGGTTTTTTCTGGGGTGATATTTTCTGGGTTTTCAGAGGTTAATGGGGAGGGTGAGAGTGACTACCTTTTTACTCCGCCATCTTGGCTCCCAGGGAATTAGGCATTTTAAGTAAGGAAAACATTTCCTAACAATTAAAACTGTACAAAAGTGAGACAGTTTGCCTTACAAGTGTAGTGATTTCCCTTCTTAAAAGTCTTCAAATAGAGGCTAGAAAATCAACTTGATACATATGTTATAGCAGAGATTCCTTCATACATAGGTGACAATAGATGATCACTGAAATTTCAACTATCTCTCAAATTCTGTGATTCTGTGATATCTCCTTAGTTGTCCCACTAATATATTAAATTCAACACATCCAAAATGGAACTGACAGCAAAAGAAAATAATATTTTATAGATATCTTGGGGGCAAGACTTTTGACTACTGCCTAAGGTAAGCTAATGAGAAACAAAGAAGGATTTGGCTTCTCTTCAGTTTCTATTCCTTCAGCCTACATAAAAATCCTAATCTGATGCTGCATCACGGCATGAAGGTAAAACTCAGTTCTCAAAGACTTTAATAGTGGAGCCTAAGTTCTGAAATGGCATAAAGTACAAACTTGGTGAAAAGCCATCTGTTTTGTAAGAGTTTTCATACTAGCTAAGCATGGAAAAGCCCATGACCATGATGGTAACTTCCCTGGGCCTGTTTCCTCAACTGTAAAAGGAAAGGGTTAGACCACTTGGCTTCCAGGTCTAAATCTAAGATCCCATGATGACAGCTTAGCATGCTATTTAGAGTTCTGGACTTGGAATCAGGAAGACCCAGGCTCAAATCCTTCACCAAGGTCAACTATGGAAATGACCACGAACAAGTCACTTAGACTCTTAATTGAGTCAAGTAACTCAGTCACTTCATGACAATTTTCTTACTTATAAAATGGATATAATAATCCCTGTAGCACCTACCACACAAAATGATTTTGAACCTCAAATGAAACATATATGGGAAATGTTTTACAAACTTTGAAGCACTGTATAAAGGGCAGGTACCAAGAGAGGATGGATAGTTTTTCATTCATGGTGAAGGATCAAATAGAAGTTTAAATTCCACCTTCTGCTTCCAGAGTGACACTGATAGAAAGGGATTAAGCAGCACTGAGAATCAGTTTTATGACTGCCTATAAACATTAACTATTGGTACTCAATGTTCAAGCAAGTCCTCTACAAACATCATTGAACTCCTACGCTAACTAGAGAAACTCAATTACAAACATACTGGCAAACTCACTCTAATGGAAAACAGAAGATAAGGGGAAGAAAAGTTTCAGTCATAGAAAACAAAAACCATTCTCAGGTTTCTCTGAGAACTGGTTTCATCACATATCTAAAGGAAATAAGAAGTAACATTTCAAAGGACACTTGGTCATTGAGGCTTGCATCAGGAAGCTAACTACCATGAAAATAACTGCAGCCAATGCAATAATATATTTGTAGAGGATAAAGTAATAGGGAAAAAATCACAAAGGACTTGACAAGATCTTTTAAATGGAGACAACATACATATCTTAACATCTGAAGATTTCAACATGAAGTTGAGCATAGGTTTAGATGATGAAAAATATATTGGAAAACATAGCTCAAGATCCAAAAGCCAAAGTCCTGCAGACTGTTGAGAAATCTCATGCCTATACATCTATGAATCTTTTTCAAGGTGACAGAAAAAAGGTGTTTCAGATGGTAAGCACTTGACTAGACAATGTTACAGAAAATTAAATTGACATAAGAGTCAGGAAATGAGTGCTCACCCACACGGAGGTCATTTCAGATTCAGTTGTCTGCAGTCAGACATCAACTAGCTAGAGCAAAGACTGAAATCAATATGGCATTGGAAGAAGATATAAAGATGAAAAGATAGTTCATGTAATTATACCAGCTTCAGTTACAGCATTTTAAACAAGTTGTCAATTCAAAAAAATTAGGAAATAGACAAAAGTAAAAATATAGATTCTGCTATTTCTTAGCAAAATATAATTGGTGCAAAATAAGTGCCACAACGACGTGGTTCAAAGGGTCCCAAACCAATCTCACCCAATAAATACTCTTCATTTGTGTAGCAGAGGGCAATACTAATTAGAGTAGCTTGATTGTAAAACAATATAGGGAAAAAAGAATAGAAGATTGCCTTATAAGACAGTGTAAATAGTCAAGAGGAAAATGACCTTTCAGGATTAGTCATGAAACGTAACTAATCTAGGGCATCCCCAGAGTATTAATACATGAAATTGGAAGAAGGACAAATTGCTATGGAATGGAACAGATCTGTGAGGCAATTCAATGCCATTCTGTTCTCTTCAGTATAAACAGTAGAACCAACACATTTGGATTCCATCACCTCAGTATCAATTCTATTATGTGAGGAAGTAGTAATGCCATTTAAGAGGAGGAATTCAGGCAAGAACAATTAGATTTAAACAGATTTAGTCAGAAGAATCCACACTGTGCTTTATATAATTGTAGTGGTACTCAAGGATCAATGTTCAACATGCCCCAAAGAGGACAAGATTCTAAAAGAACATAAAAGATAACTGATGATAATTTTACTAAAATCCATCAACAATTACAAACCCATTTGCCTACTTTCTCAAAACTTTAATGTGTCTGTGACCCCACTGAGTACTCCCTCCAGTGGCACAGAGCACAAGATATCCTATCTTGCCAATTCTACGTAACTTTTGTCCATGACCTCTCATAAATTTTCCACACTGGGTTCATCCCTTTAGATGTCTAGACACTGCAGGAGTACCAATGCAACATCTGGGCTGGCAGTGCTTATCTAAGGTTCCTGCTACATGACTGGATCAGTTTTTTTTTATCCTCTTTTATGCTGCTTCTCTGGGGCCATTCTCACTGGTCAAGTGTTATAGCCTGTTCATACTTCCCTTATGCCATACCATTGCCCTCTGGGTAATGCTCAATTTGTATTCTTCGGAGAACATGTTTTTCCATGAATTGTAATCATGCAACCTCACTAGAACTGAACTCCAGTCCTGATTCCAGGCCCAGGGCTCTAGCCACTGAGTCACCTAGCTGCCCCTTTTTTGGTAAAGTATTGATTAATGTTAGGAAAGGCTCACATGAAAGGATTCCTTATCAGTTACATTGTAATTCAAATGTTTTAGTTTTCAGAAGGCCATATCATAATGTATCAATCCCAGGAATATTACATAACTACCTCAATGAAATCTCCACAGTCATTTCAAAGAGTCCAGATAAACATCCACAATGGAAAAACAAAGAAGATTAAAAATATATATTGCCCAGGATATAGCATACAGGTAAATACTCAGGAGACAGAGAGAGAGAGAAACAGAGAGAAAAGACAGAAACAGTGAGACACAGACAGACACACAGAGACAAAGACAAAGACAGAGTTAGAGACAGAGATGGAGACAGAGAGAAGAAGAGAGAGAACTTATAAGCCAGCATTATATAGTCGCTAGCCAATTTCAGAGTTAGAAAGACCTGGTTTCAAGTCATATCTCTTACCTATTCAAGATGTTACCCTGGGCAAATCACTTAACTTCTCAGTACTCCAAATATCTCTGTGTCTCAAATTTGCATAGCAGTTACAGAGCTGCATGGGTAGAGGAATTTACTTCACTTGGCATTCACCACACCAATTAAATCTGAAGAGATTTTACATAAATAAGTGTGTATGTGTGTATGCAGACACATATATTTATCTCCTGAGGTTTCAAACACATATATACATATATTTGCATGTTATTTAACATATTATCACTCTAATAGAAAGCTACAGAACAGGAGACACAGAAACCAAGGAATACTGTGCCTAATTAGACCTTCAACATATGGTTAAGGTTCTCTTAGGTACAAAAATGAATAGGAGGATATTGGAGAAGAATGAATTTGGAAAATTGCCTAATACTTCAAATGATCGAATATCTGTATCCACAAAATTGACCTCTTCAACAGCACCACATTCCTGGTGATCCCATAAGGCAATACATTTTGGAAATCAATGATCTATTAAGGCTATCCCAAGGAAAATAAAACATGGTGAGACTTTGGTATATTACCAATGTTACTTGTACATGCGAAATGATATGAAAGACATAATCAAAGTATCTTCAGGTAAAATGAGTGGCTAGACAGGTAGGAAGAATAAGGATACCATATTGAGTACTCCACCAGGAATATTAAAAGAGTCAGAGGAAGGCCTCCAGAATAATAGACAGATCCTCTATATCGGAGTTAATGGAATGGCATAAGCAAGAACAGGACAGCAAGTAATGACATAGAGGGGCTGCAATCTGCACTGTTGGCAGGACTTTCCACACTACTACAGGCATCAAAATATTGAAATACTTTTTTTTGCCCAGGAGAATGAATTTCATATTAGAAAATAAAGAACAAAAATAATTAACAAAGACTTGAGACCAAAGGCAGGAGAGGTTAAGTGCTGTCAATATTCAATATATTATGTCTAGAGACTAAATCCCAGGCTACTTAATGAATTTACAAATGTTGCTTCTTAGCTACTATCCTTAACATTTGAAGAAATGTGGAGAACAATAGACATGACTACTGTTGTTCAGTCATTTCAGTCGTGTCAGACTCTTTGTGATCCCTTTTGTGGTTTTCTTAGCAAAGACACTAGAGTGGTTCATCATTTCTTTCTCCACCTCATTTTACAAATGAGGAAACTGAGGCAAATAGTGACTTCCCAGGGTCACACAGCTAGTGAGTGTCTGAGGCCAGATTTGACCTCACAAAGATGAGTCTTCCTGAATCTAGACCCAGCACTACATCCACTGTGCTGTCTACCTTCCCAGACAAAGGCAAATGTTGTACCAATTTTCAAAAAGGAGGTGGATTTTTCAAACCATAGGCTAGTAAGGTCTATTTAGATTCCTCATAAAATTAGAGGATGCATGATTAAAGGAATCATTTGTGAACGCTTACAAAGGAAAAAAGATTTTTACTATGACTTGGCATGGGTTCATCAAGCATGAGTTACATACACTAAATTTGTCTCCCATTTGGGGCCAGATTATTAGTTAGATCAGGCAAATACCAGAGACATCATCTACTTAGATTTCAGCTACACATTTGACAAAGTCTCTCCCTGTTTCCTAGTTGATAAAATAGAGAGATGTGGAACGGGTCAGTTACAGTTGGGCAGACACAGAACTAAGTGAGTGACCTTAAGGATTAATTAATTAATGGATTGAGGCCAGCCTGATGTTGAGATGGGCAAAAGTTTCTGATATTATCACTTAACTGAAACTATCTCCCTGATAAAATCATAAGAATTGAAAAGAACTGAAAAAGGCAGAACTCTGGAGAGACAAGAAGCAGTTGTCTCAAGTATTTTGTGGCTGGGGGAAAAAATTATTGTGAATTCATCTCTACCAAATGATTTCTAAAATATATCCCCAATAAAGGAGTACGTATGCTGAGTAAAGGAGAAAAAAAAAACCTCATTATATTATTAGAATTCAAGTTGGTCTCCAAATTAATTCGATTAATATTTGACTATTCATAAGATAACCTGATTTATTTTAAATAAAAAAAGTCATAAATAAGTAACTTGAGGGCAGAGACAGTGAATTATTTAATTTTTATATGCCCACAGTATTCTGCAAATGGTAGGGACTTAGTAAAAGTCTGTTCAATTCAGTTACCAAACCATTCTTTGGGGGTTGGTGTAACTTGTTGCTTTATTTACATCTCCCTTTTTCAGTCTGATGTAAGTATTACAGAAAGGGGTAGTTACTTGGTGCTGTTATTTTGGTGTGAGTGAAGATGAGTTAGTTCATTTCTTTGGGTTACTTTCATTGTGAGCAACTAAGGAATTGGATTTGTAGTCTTAATAGCAGATAAAAATACAGCCAGAGTAACTTTCAAAACTCTTTAAGGAATAGCAACTAAGAATGGTGTTCTTAATTTACTAACCACCTAGTAAGTAACTCTGTAAATCACGCATGACTTTGAACATTTTTTTTCTCCCACGTGTAGGCTGATATTTTTGGTCTAACTAAGTCTTCATTTTCTCCCTTATTTCCATTGTAGTATGCAGCTCCTCTCTCATTGTGTTTTGGGTTCTTTTTTTCCTCCTGTCAAATTGGCAATTTGAACAAATGGAATTATTTACATAGCAAAGCATATATAAATTTGCATTGTGCAAATTTTCTGACCTTACTTCATGTTTCACAATGTCTTGTAAAGAGTTCCTTCTTCTGAGAACAAATATTGAGCTCTGTTTACAGATTTATTTTGAAGCAGATTCTGATATAGAGTGCTTTAAAGAAAACACTACTATGAATTTCAGCATGTTTATAAGCTGAAAAACAAACAGGCACCAGAGAGACAGTCAGCCTATAGCAAAGCTAATGCAAATTTAGCAGGGAGGGGGACATCAAAAACATTTGTAGGCTTTATGAAAATAAATGAGAAACTCTGAAAGAATAACATGATTTATGATGACAGAATGCAAAATCGGGTGAGGAGTTTGCAAGCTATGGACCTGGGCAAGATCATCTGCGTTTTCAGTGATATGTAGGGTGCGGCAAGTGCCGTGTTAAAGAACAATAAACTGAATTTTAAAGTCTCTGCATAAACATAGACCAGAATAGGAATCAACATTTGATGCCAACGAAAATGTAATATTTTACTGAAGTTTCTGAAATTTTATTATGACCATAACCAGCAATCTGGTCATTAACATAAAATGAAACCCACCTAGGGCCTTAAACATGTCTTTTAAACTACACAGTCCAGTAGTGACTGCTTAACCAAATTAAAAAATTAAAAACAAAATAAATGTGCCATATTCTGAGTGGAGCTTAATTTATGAGTAGTCCGTAACTGGAAAATCATTGGGAATAGATATGCTTGCACTCTGTTTATTTAAAGTTGCTATGAGGCAAAGCAACCAAACAAAGCCAGCCATCTTAACATTCCTTTTAACGTGCCCATAGAGTTAGTCTTCCTGGCCTAGCTAGCAATACACTGAATTCTGAAAGCAACTAGTCCTATTATTCCATTTTCTATTTGTTTTGTAACATTGAAAATGCCATAGTTCTAGAAGCAACCAACCTTTAAAGATCACTTTGTTACCTGTCCTATGCTTACTGCCTACCCTTGTTTCATTATCATATCTCACGTTAGAAGTTTAGAACTTAGTCTGAAATTTGGTTCACAAGTCTTGCAAGGGAAATCTGTAATGGACATTTTCTACTTTAGCACTTCATCCCATTATCCAAATATGAGTTGATGATGATGGTGATGATTAATTTCACACATGAAATTAATGACTAGTAATAATATAAAAACAGTCCCCAAAACCACTGGTATGGGACTGTCTCCTTATTGGTGGAGATAATGGCCCATGCCTATGGAGTTGGCAAGAGCAAGAGAACTATGATCGCTTCAGTATTCTTTAGGCTTTCTTTAAATTGCTGAGTCTCTTCAGCCTCTGCCATCATTTTGGGTACTTCTGGGATCTAGCTTCAAGAAAAAAAAAGATGGATGATGCCAACCCCAATTCAGATCACTGAATGGAAAGACCCTGGGAAGAAGCTAACATGAAAGGAGCTGGCAGTCTCCAACACTATCCCAAGGTTGCTACTCTAGAGATTTCAGGGAACTTCCCCTTGGATGAGATCTAAGATTTTCATATTCTCTCTCTCTCTCTCTCCTCTCCCTCTCTTCTCTCTCTCTCTCCCCCCCTTTCTCTCTCTTCTCTCTCTCTCTCCCCCCCTCTCTCCCTCCCTCCCTCTCTCTCTCTCTCTCTCTCTCTCTCTCTCTCTCTCTCTCTCTCTCTCTCTCCCTCCCCCTCCCTCCCTCCCTCCTTCCCTCTTTCTCAGCTGAGCTTAGTTGCCCTACTGCATATTTTCTCTGATTTGTGTTTTGCTTTTAACTTGGATAAGTGTGTTTCTTGGCTACCTATTATGTGTGTTTATTGTAGAACTGATATTCAGTGGGGAAAAGAGGCAAACCATGGATATAAAGTTTGGGGTCCTCCCTTTCCCCAATTAATAAAATGAAATGAAACAACAATTAGAAGGTAGCTTGAACCTGAAAACCACATCCCCTAGATCAATATTTCAGGGAGCAAATCCATATAATACTAGCCTAGTACCCTTCTCCCTAAGGAGAGCAGAATGACCAAATTTCTATTCCCAACATCCTAATTCCCCTCCTGGAAGAAATTAAAGTTTCCCTCAGAAATAAAAGAAGCTAGGAAAATCTATTCTGCCTCTCTTTGAGCTGTACAATGACATTGCCATGATATATGTTAGGGAACAGACCTTACCACAGCAATAATATTTTAGAGCTACCTTAGAGATCCGATTCCAACGCCTCATTTTATAGATGAGGAAGAGTAAGTGATTTGCCCAAGGTCAGTGGCAAAGGCAAAATTAGAACCCAGGTCTCCTGAATCTCAGCTATTTTTTCAGGTGCCTCTAAGTGGAGTGTTCATACTCAGATTCTTCTTCTGAACATTAGGCATATTTATTAGGTTCAGAAATCTATCTAGACAGCATGACTCAACTTTCATAGAATATACATGAGATTTTTAAACTGCCTTTTGTGTCTTCACATTAGCATCAGAGCTGGCTAAACTCTGATCCCCATCTTGCTCTCATCACACTACCAAACTGTGTTGACATTCACTAAACTAGATCATCTTCACCACTCTACCTACCTCATATGGTTTCCCTGTATAATATCTCCATAACAATAATGGTATTTTAAGCAGCAATTACTTGGTATTTTAGTGAATCAATTGTCTCTTTCAGTGTGAATAAACGAATTCTTTAGTTTTTTTGACCTTTCCATGTAAAATACACATTATTAACATTCTTATGAAGAGCTAAGGAAATGTTATGATGAGTGGAACATAAGACCCTGTTAAGAAAACAGCAATGAATACTCAATAGAAAATATGCATCTTAATGAATCACTCCTACTAGAATTCAAATACATTCCATTATGTACTGAAAGAACAGTTCTGTAGTTGGTGGGTTAATTTTTAAGCAATTATTTTCTAGGATAAGTCTATATTAAAAAAAATCCCTAAAGTAATAAACTTTACTATAGCAAATATATGGTGAGAGAATTCACTTTTAAGCTACTAGAAGACAGGGATTCACTTTAGTCCCCATGAGAGGCAGTTAACTGGCACAGTAGAAAGAACACTGGGCCTGAAGTCAGAAGACCTGAGTTAAAATTCAACCTCAGACATTTAACAGTTGTATGACCCTGGACAAGTAACCTAACTTCTGTTTGCTTCAGTTTTCTCAACTGTAAAAAAGGGATGATAATAGGGTTGTTGTGAGTATTGAATGAGATAAAATTTGTAAAGTACTTAATACAGTGCCTGGTATATAATAGGTCCTATATAAATGCTTATTCCCTTCCCTTCCCCCTTTGTCTGATTGTGTAATTCTGAATATATCTACCTCCTCAAAGAACTCTAAATAAGTGGGTATCATCATGTCTCCTCTTTAGTTGCTTTACTTTGGAAGCAGATCCAATTCAACAGACATTATTAACTTAATATGCACGCGCACTAGGGGTACACAAATAGATGTAATTTAGACCCTGACCCTTGAGGAGTTTACAATCCACCAGGCAAGAAAGCTACATACAGAAATATTCATGATAGGAGACAAAGTGAGGAAAGTGCAAAGGACTAGAGAAGCTATTTCACCTTGGTTGAGAAGGAAGGTAGAATAATAAAGGAAAACTGAGTGAAAGGGGGTAGCACCAGAGTTTGGACATAAAGGAGAAAAGAAACTTATCAAGTGGGGAATCATAGGGAGAAAAATCATTCTAGGCAGTGGAGACAATATGAACAAAGGTAAGGAAGAAATCAGAATGAAAACAGAGACTGGAGAACACGCCAGTATGTGAAGGGAAGAATTATTAAATAAGACTGAAAAGGTAAATTGAAGTTTAAATATGAAGAGCCTTGAATCCCAGAATCATAGTTTGATGCTTTAGGCAGATGATTCAGCTATAAATACACACACAAAAAAAAAATTCACTTACTGGGTCACATTATTGACATTTTTTAAAAACTCAAGCATCCCCCAAAATGAATATGAAAACAATTTAAAGAATTTTTCTTCTTACCAAAAGATGACCATAGAAAAAGGAAATGCCTAGTGATTAGTGACTAGCTGAGGTTAACGGCCTGAGACTTTGCCATAGGCAATCAACTCCTCCCAGCCATTCATTAATTCCCAGGAAATGCCCAGATCTGCAAATGTTGCTGCTCAATTATAACCCAAATGGAATGGTCAAATATAATTCCAGCGACATGATTGGCTAATGTACAGGGATTAAGTTCTACACAAATTCCCTCTACATACCAATTAAAATGGCATCACTCAAAAAAAAAACCACCCATATGCCTGCATTTCTTTTTCCACTTCCAGTTCATAATGCAATAATGACCTCTGCACAGGACATTTTGGGGAAATTAATGGCCAGCTGATGGTAATGGTCTTTGGCTGTACCTTGAATCATCAACTCCTCCCCAGTAGCCATTAATCCCAATGAAATGCCCTGTGCTTGGACTGTTATTGCTTAATTAACTTTACAATGAAGTTAATGCAGATATGCATATGATATGATAGTTTTATTTATAAGTTTATAAGAAATGAAATCAGTACTTCAAATGTCTAACTGAAATCAATTCCAAACTTCTGAGACTACCACTGGCTATGAAAGTTGGACTTTCAGGCATGATCCAACCCATTTTATAAAGAGGATAATCTAGTTTCTTAACAAAGTTTTCTAGAGAAGGATATTCCATTATGTCCCTCAGTTATCCATTTCAATCCTTAACAGCCTGAAGATATTTTAATTCTGACTAACCCAAATTTTTCACCCTGCAGCTTATACCTTTTTAAGGATTTTAAATTTGGTCTAATACTTAATCACTTGGGAAAATGATTCAGACAAATGTTTCCCACACTTCCTGTTGCTCTTACGGACCCTATCGGCCAACATCATCTCCAGCCTCCAACTCTACTGCTGCTCATAGTTGAGTGAAAAGAACACTAGCCTTGGAATCAAATGACCCTGATTCAGGTCCCAGCTCAGACTCTAGCTAGTATGACCCTCTGTAAATCATTTAACCTCTTGACTTCAGTTTCCGCATCTACAAAATTAAAGAATTGGTCTATATTATCTCTAAGCTCTCTTTTAATTTCAAAATGCCAAGAACTTCCCTTATCAGTCCTTAGTAAAGATGTATAAAGGTTGGTCAACAGTTAATGCTGACTAGGATTTAAGTTCTAAGAATCACAGAATTTTAGTACTAAAGGAACTTCAGGGATTTTCAAATCCAAGCCCCTCTTTTTTAGTTGAGGACTGACAGTGAGGTCTGGTTGTTGTCCTCCTTTGTTCTTAAAGAGAACCAATGACAACAGGACAGGTGATATCTTGATTTGCAAGTGAATTGGATTTAAGTGAGGCAGGGCTGTGCAAAGTCATCAGCTTTACTCCTATTCCAGAGTCATCACAGTCCAGGGGCAAGACTTAGGTCAGGACCACTAGTGATGGCCCCTGATGCAGTGAGAGGTCAGGGCCTTTTTAAAGTAAGGCCTGAAAAAGCCAAATGACTCTCTCCAAATAATCCTAGTAGACAATGGCAGAGACAAGACTAATATCTGAATTCCAAGGCAATGGTTCTCTTCACCCAATTATGCTTTCTTACTCATGCACTCCCGTAACTAATCATTCATCCTTCAGCCTTAACTTCAATATCAATCATCTCTGCAAAGGGAAATTAAGTATGCACAGGAAGATAATTCCTTGGTTCTGATGGTGGAACTCCCCAACCTGTGTCTAAGAAGTGTGAGCATCAGCTGCTCTACCTCAAAGAAAATGAGTTGCTCCAGGCTGTACACTTTTTATTAAGACAATCAGACACTTTTTCACTCCCATCAAATGCTTATCAAAGGAATGCTGATGTCTGTCTCTAGGCATCTGGTCTGCCTAGATGCTCCTGAGATAAATATCTAATCTAATTCCACATAGTAACTTAAACTCTCTTTTCCAGTTAATAAATTCTCAGCAGTGGCAGAACCTGCTTGATAGAACATGCATCCTGCTTCACCTGACAACAGTTCCAAGAGCCCACTGATGGATGTGTCAAAGAGGCCAGGCACACAACAGCAGCCCTGAGATAGAGATTGCCTCCAGACTGCAAATTCATTTTCCTTCTCACAACTAGCTCCCCCAAATTATGAAGGCAAGCACCATATGGGGACATGATTAGACAGAATGTCATTTTGCTATTAAAAATGACATGCAAATACAAAGATCCAAGACAATTCTGAAGGATCTATGATGAAAAATGCCATCCACCTCCAGAGAAAGAATTGATGGAATATGAATACAGGTGAAAATGCAATGTTTTTTTTTTTACTTTTTTAATTTTCTTTAGGGTTTTTTTTTTTTGCCTGTGTCTTCTTTCACTTCATGACTAATATGGAAACATGTTTTGTATGACTGCACATGTATAAGCTTTATCAAATTGTTGCCTACTCAATGAAGAGGTAGGGGAGGGAGGCTGGTAGAAGATTTGGAACTCATAATTGTAAAAAAGAAAGGTTAAAAATAATTTTTACATGAAATTGGAAAAAATATTAAAAATGACATGTATTAAAAATAATGTCTGTAATACTAGTACTTTATTTCATATTCCCTTCCTCTTGCTCATTTGACTTCCCCATTTTCCCTCCTTAAATTCAGCAACATAAAGTATGACAAATACACTTTATGAGAAGGTAAACCAATGGTGCTCTGTGGCATTATTCATATTTTTAAATAAAATGCTCCCTCTCCACTGTATAGTAATTACTCATTCAACAATTTAATTCATTAATAACATTCAACAATATTAATTGTGTGCCTATGTATAAGGCTTTGGGGGATGGGAAAAAATACAAGAATAACTTAGACATAAACCTTGTCTTCATGAAGCTTATAGTATAGTAAGGTGAAATAGGAGTTAAGCTGAAATGTGAGTTACTTCCCTGTTAATCTGAAGATCAGAAATTGACATTCAATATAGTTTTAAACAACTTTGTTTCTAGACTGTGCTTAGGTTGAGCATGTTTTCTATTACACATGAAGATAAAACATTAGCACTTCCTCATCAAAATCAGGGATTTGTTTAGATGAAACAATGACAGACTTGATCATTTATATTTTAACTTGGAGGAGTCCATCTTATGTCCTAATGGAGATGTCTTACAGGCAGAAACACGGGATAGAACTAGATAGGTGAGAAGATGTTTTATTAAGCAGTTAACTTCATACACAATTATATAAACATTTTTATAAGATCCAAATAACATATACTATTACAAATGGATGTTATATATCTGAATATATATGTACAGTATACATATTTGATAGTTGCTCTAACAACTTTAAAATCTATAGTTAGCCTATGTAAAAAGCAGTTTCCAATAGAAACTCCCTTTTACCAAGTTTCTGTCCCACAAAATATACACAAATACCCATTAACCAGAACATTATTGACAGAAAGGTCTATTTAACAACTATTCTTTCCTTTCCTCTAACCATATACATAAAATCAAGTAATTTAGTCCGTCTATCATGAAAGAATTTACATGAGATTAATTCACACATAGACAGCTTGATATATTTTTTTCTATTTGTTAATAAATTTGACTTTTTAAATGATTTGACATAGGCCTATCATTTCCAGGGCTATTCATTTCCCATTATAAGATAGATACTACATGGACCTTTTTTTAAAATCAGTCATTAGGCAATTCATATATTCTCAGAAGAAAAGTATACAGCCTCTCTTGATGCCTTGGATTCCATAAGTAAGCTAGAATACTAGCATTTATTTTCTCTTGTTCTTCTTAACTTATGATGATTCTAGTTTTCAGATGAAAGTTGATTTTTAAGGGTAAAGTTAAAAATGTAAGCATCTCTGTAGCCATCTGTTATTCCTTTATTATATTGTAATTTAACTATCTTCTTCTTCCCTCTCCCTCTCCCTCTCTCTCTCAGAAGTTGGCTTTAATTCTCCTTTTTGGATTTGTATGTTTAATCCTCACAAGTCAATATTCTTAATCACTGTAATGGTCTAATGTAGCAACTATCAAATATTATTATGGAAATGTCCCAATGTAAACCTCTAAATATTTAATTGAAATTTTAAACATATAAGGTCTGTACATTTTAGAAAAGATTTTGTTATTGATTACAAGGAAACATTACAACTAAAAAGAGGGTTATAAGCATCTTACACTGGTGATTCAAGCAACTTCTGGATAATTTTTTCTGGGAAAGAGTCTTTGTGAAAAGGAAAAAATCTTTAATCTATTGTTTCAAATCTGCATTTGGTATAAGCCAATCTCTTCCTGACATCATTCTTTTCCAAAGCATATGGTACAATCAAATTCTCTCTGGGTTTTTAATGACTTATTCTGAATCAGGAGGGAAGAACTTTCATGGACAACAAAGAAAGCAAAAATTTATTTTGACAGATATACCTTTCCTCCATCTCAAAGAAATTGAAGGAGTGAGGAAAACACCATGAGATTAGAGTATCTTAACCATTGCTATGTTCTTTTGGGAGTATGGCTCTTGAAAGAGAACTTTTATTATCACATAGATTTTGCAAGCACTCTTTCAGATGAACATATCCAAGGATCAAAGGGCTCACAGGTTTACCAAGCAGAAACATGGTGCTAATTTTTCTCATTTCTTTTTTGGAGAAATGCTCATGCTTCCCAATTTGACTAATTTGCCATTACAGTTTAAGCAGTTTAAACCCCAAAACCTTTAGCATATAGCATAACTCTTGTAGAATGAAGATTTCCCCCAAAAACACCTTGGAATTACTAAAGGCTCCCTGAAGGATACCAAAGTGTTCCTTCTGAATAAGCAGCTCAGGATTTTCAATCCACTTCAATTGTTTCCACTCACTTATATGTTCCACCTTAAGGCCAGGTGTTTTATGGTGATTGTACAGCCTTAGTCAAAGTAATTAACATTAATTATGTCCTTTCATCCCCAAAGTGATCCAAAGTGTAGCTAGATCTCATATATTTCATGACACTGCATAAATATTTAGATCTCAGTGGAGACCCACCAGATAATTGGAGGATTCTGCAGGAAATATTTCTTAACCACCTGAAACTATACTACTACCTCAAATATCCAATTCGTTCTGGAAAAGAGTAGCATTATACAACATAGATATATGTACCTATGCATAGACTATATGGTTAATAAAAAAAAATATTTTTTGAATGCACATCTTCCACCAAATGTGTACTCTGATCTTTCATTAGCGAATGAAGGTGACTCTCGATGACCATCAAGGTCAAATTCTAATGGGTCTTGTAGAGCTCAGTGGAAAAACTTTAAATAGAAGTCTAGACAGAGATAATATCTAATAGCCTGACACTACTCTAGCTAAGTTTAAAGAAGCTCATCACTACAGAGTTGGTCACCAGATGATTTCTTTCATTTTGAGGTCTCAATAACTCATGAAGTAGTTTACTAAGTGTGGAAGGTTTACAATTTGCCTCAGTGATGTAAATTGTGAAAGAAATCAAGGTCCTTAAATTATTATAACATTGTTTGTGTGTCTGTGTATACTTGACCTTAATCATACACACACACACACATATATTTAAAGACTAGTGTTTAGTTCAATTAGTTAAGTATTTGAGTGCCTATTACATGCTCAACACTGTGATAGATTCTGTAGGGAACATAGTGTTCTATGGTGGAGGGACATGATGCTGATATAAAGTTATTACAGAGTTTTCTCTTTCATTTTCAAAATTAAGCAATAAAACAAAACAGATACTTCAAAATTGTAGCCAAATAATCATAGGCAATTTAATAATCTGGAGTAAAGTGTCAAGGGAACAGCTAGGTGGTGCAATGGATAGAGTTCTGGGCCTAGAGTCAAGAAGACTCATCTTCCTCACTTCAAATCTAACCTCAGACATTAGCTTGTGTGACCCTGGGCAAGTCACTTAACTTTGTTTGCCTCAGTTTTTCCATCTGTAAAATGAGCTGGAGAAGGAAATGGCAAACCACTCCAGTATCTTTGCCAAGAAAACCCCAAATGGGGTCACAAAGAATCTGATGAGACTGAAAAATACCTAAAGAGGTGTCAGACACATAGCCTGCAACACTCTCAAGTGTAACTTGAATTAAATTAAAGTGTAATTGGGAAATATTTACCAAAATGAATATAAATACAATAAAAATAGATATTACATTTTAAAACTAGGTTGACATGGAGCCCATAGAGATTCTTATGTACAAGCTTGGTGACCCCATTTCTATTTGATTTTGACACGACTGATCTAGAACAACATTGAGAAAATAGAGGCTGAGCTACATTGGGAAACTACCCTGGTCCAGGAGTCAGGAAATCTGTGTTCTAGTATTGGTTTTGCCACTCACTAGTAGTATGGTCCATAAGTAAGCTGTCTGTTTCTATGTTTGTTTTCTGAATAACTGAAGCTTAGTATTTTGAATGTCTCTAAGCCATCCTACAATACCTCACCGTGGTTTAGAGGTAACACTGGGTGCTTGAAGACTATGTCAATGCAGTGCAGGCCAATGCAGTGAGAGACAGAACAGACTGTCTGAAAACTAGCCCAGTTAAGTTAGAATAACTTGATTAGACAAATGATCAAATGTTGGTCATGGCAGCTCTTGAGTACCATCTACCAAGATATAGGAGAGC